>NC_141056.1:19552416-20209916 GCF_041138505.1 Cibotium barometz
ATCATAGCTTTCATTTTCAAAGATGCTTTTATCTTTTTTGCTGCTTCCTCTGATGTCGACATGTGGTACTTGACTCTTATGCCATTTTGCATGCTTGAGCCACCTCCCTCTGTGTTAGTAGTGGACCCATATGGTGGTTCTTATTACTTGCTATTTCAAAGGAACTTGTAGCCCCACCGCTACTAGGTGGGGAGGATATAACACGTTCTGCATTCTTACTCTCCACTTGGTATCACCTTCCCATAATGAATAGACCTCCTCATCTATGAGATTAGTTTCCATAGGAACTAGCCATATCTTGGGCGGTGGATTGGACTTTGGAACTATGTTGGTGTCCACAATATAGCAATGAAGCATGTGATCAGGGCAAAATCACATACATTATCTAATGAGACTATTAGGGTACTTGCAGATAGCCTTCGAATGATGGTTGAGGCACACCCTTTGCAGATTTGGCTATGTGTTACCCACACCTCTTACCACCACAAGGCATTCCACTACATGTGACCTTGCTGCCAAATGATGTCTTTTAGATTGCCCACATTGCTTCATTTACCTTGTGGTCAATCACACTGAACTCTATGACTTTCACTGTTCTTTTAAGAGTATTGGTTGTATCATGCTCCTTAAAAATGATCTTTCATGGCCTCCCCACATACTTGCAGTATCGTACACATGCGCATTATACACTGGACAATGCGTGGCCTCATCATCAATATCAATGACCACAACGCTGGTCTCTTTTGACATGCAGTTTCTTTATCATTGTTGGTTATGGGGTTAGGCGCCTTATACATGGGTGTTCCTTCACTTGCCTGATTGAATGTTCATACCACTTGGGAAGGGCTTGTAGATAGCTGTTCTTTTAATTTCTCCAAGCTTGGTCCTCTCCCTATGTGCTAGAGTAAGAGACTGCCTTAGTACTTTGTAAAATTGCATTTGCCATATCGGTAGTACATGTATCATAAAGAAAAATATTGCGTCTATATCCTTCCCCCTGTAAGCCAACTCCCATGCTTGCTTTTGCTAGGTTTGTTCTTGGAGTATTTGGACCGTCAGTACTTCTCTCTATTGTTGTTTATGAATGACCCCAATGTGCTATGCACACCTCCCACATGCTCAACCGAGAGTCTTTTAATGAAATATTCCTATCCATCACATGACCATTGTGCCATCATTGACGTATCAACAAGCATGCCTTAGCTTCACTGGTAGGAGCCATGCGCCACTTCTCGCACATTGCTTTGTGCTCACTTTAAGATGTGGCACACACATACTTTGTTGTGTGGGCAACCATGTTGTGCTCCCAATGAAATAGGTAGGACCTCTCCCTATTTATCAAGACGTTATTTCTCCCACCATTGAATACATATCAAACTGCATTTCAGTTAGCCCCAGTTAGCCTGTACCTTGTCTCCCTTGAAACCAAAGAAATATGCCCTTTCACAACCATGGTTTGCTATCACCTCATTGATGCACTTCCAGTTAGCATGTGCCTCGTCTGATGAAAGCAAAAAAATCTGCCCTTTCAAAACCATGGTTTACTATCACCTCATTGATGCACTCCCAAAATAAACATTGGACCTCCATATCCTCCTCTTTCATTTCACATGTTGCAATTGTTAGAACATCCTGCATGCTGCGTGAAAACTCAAGCCATTTACGATTTAACATAGTTGAAATCCTTTGACTGCATTTATATTTACATTTGTAATATGGTACCTTGGATCATACACATGACAAGCCATGGTCACCCAATCTGTTGGGTGTGGTCGAACGGTATCCATGCATGTTGTAGGTCCCCAGAGTTGATCCATTGCATTCGATTCACCAAATCCCAACCCAGAAGCGGGTCCAATGGTGGACATCTAGAAAACAAAGCTGGACCCTTATCCTACTTTCGTGGAAAAAGTCGTAAGTGCACTCTCGTTTCAGCTTCAGAAGTGCATCCAAGCCAAAGCTCTCCTTAGAAGGTCCGTGTCTCGCAGGCTACAGTTTATTGACCTATGAAACTTATTAATCAAATCCTTCAGGTTTCACACTTCACTTATCTAGATTTTTATAACTCATTTAAAAAAACATAACTTTCTAACCAATCATATTGACATTTGTAATATGCTACCTTGAATCATACACATGACAAGCCATGGTCACCCAATCCAATGTTCGTCGAGTGTGGTCAAATTATATCCATGCATGTCGTAGGTCCCTAGAGCCGGTTCGTTGCATTCGATTCACCAAATCCAACCCAAAAGCAGGTCCAATTGTGGACATCTTGAAAACAAAGCACTTCTCACCTATGGACCCTTGTCCTAGGAACCTGCTTCCGTGGGAAAATTTTGTAAGTGCACTCTCGTTTCAGCTTCAGAAGTGCATCCAAGCCAACACTCTCCTTAGAAGGCCCGTATCGAGCTGCAATTACTGACCTCTTAAACCTATTAATAAAATCGTTTAGGTTTCACACTTCACTTATCTAAATTTTTATAACTCATTTACAAAAACATAACTGTATAACCAATTTAATTTACCAGCATTGTCTTCCACTAGTGGTCCCATCTGCTCTACAATGACGATGAACTCTTGTTCCCCAATGAAACCTGAGGAACCACCTTCTTGCACTAGCACTGCCTAGCCTTTTCAATTATTTTGCATAGGATATCTTTTAGTCTAAGATCAAAGATTTAATGCACCACCAAATGCCATAAGTAGTGATGTCCTCCCAAAAATGTATCCAGTCACATTGAGTGTACCTCTCATGGCTATATAAGCCCTATGTATAAGAACATTTGATATAATGCAATCAAGTCTATTTTCATTATGAATGGCTCGTATTTCTTCCCCCCTTGATTTTTAATAGGAACAAGATGAAGTATGTGATATTTGTGTTGCCTTCTAACTAACCTCAAACCCACCCAAACCATACAATCAAAGTAGAACAACTTTTGAACTCACTCTAACTTGGGGCAAGACATGCCAGCCCTCCAAGAAAATTGACTCAAGCTCCCCTTAACTCACTCTCTTACAAGGGTACAATGATTTTACAAAGTGATAAAAGGGTTATACAATGATTATAATGTATGGTTTTTACATTGCACACAGACTCTCTCAAAAAGAACTGATGATAACAGAACAATGCCACACAATGTCCACAACACAAGAAAAGTGATACAAAGCTTGGGATCATACATTTAGACTTGCCATCATTTTGACAAGGTTAGCATATTACTCTTTTTCATAACTATGTTTGGGTAGTTCAAAATGATGGAATGTAGATAAGAAAATAAGTATTTCCTCTCTTACCCAACTCACAATTATAGGTAGCAGTAATTGAAAGAAACCCTTGAGACAGCTTCACCTTTTTTTGGTCTTCTGGTTCTCATTCACCAACTTGGAAAAGCTTTAAGACAATCTCAGACGGCAGCTTCTCGACCCCTTCTTTCTACTTGCCTTGTATTAGCCCTCCGAAGGACCATCAAGAACCTCCAGAAAAGATTGGGAACATTTCCTATAGTAGTAGAGCTTTCTCTTATCGCCTTGACACTCCCATTAACTCTGAACTTGCCTTGTGTGTGAAGAAAAGGCGATTGAGAGTAAGGCTCTCAAGCATCTGGCTGAGCTTTCTTCTATTTTCCCTTTTGATGCATGATGAAGCTCATGTCTGTGTTCTATCTCTCTCAGTCAAAAAAACAGCAGCATGTCCTCCTATGTGGCCCGGCTCCTCAAAGACCCCCTATTCCCTTTTATAGGCCTCCAAGCTAGCTTCTATTATGTGCCGCTTTTTTGGCTTCCTCATCCTTGCCTGACTGGTCTCATTTCTTGGACCTTCTATACCAATGACCATGCATGGTCCCATGCTTTTGCCAACTTGAATATGATCATCTTCATTCTATTCACGATCGGGTCGCCTACACAACTGCCACATAAACCAACTCGTATCTTCGTCGGGTTGATGCCATCTCACTTCCATAATCACCCAAGCAAAAAAGCCTTTAATTCTTTTTTTCTATTTTCTTAAATACAAGTGTTGGCTCCCAAGTTAGGTTTGAAATACCTTTTTTCATTATAGTCCAAGTTCACATGTTGGGATCCATTAATTGCATACACAAGCATTTGTTCCCACCTAGCACCAATGAGCACTTGTTTTTGAAGCTTATGATAATCACAATACACGATGGATATATATATATACATTCAAACTTTGTGTATTAAGGATTTTCATCATGAGTTCCAACCAGTAAATAGTGCTCCTTCTCCTCCAACCCACTGAAAGCCACATGCTTCGCCCATCATACTTATCCATTAACAAGACGCCATGCACCCTTAGGTGCCAATGTCCTTCCCTGCATGAGGTTGCCATCACCCATGGTCAATGGGTGCACCAGCTAACTGTTGGATGCCATCCCATGTCCTTTCCATCTCCTCATTCCATTACTGGTCCAAGTCACACCATCAAAAACTCTCAGAGGACTCTGTGCCCCCTTAGGTACCAATGTCCTTCCCTACAGGAGGTTGCCACCACCCGTGGTCAATGGGTGCACCATCTACTACTCGCTGCCATCCCATGTCCTTTCCATCTCTTCATTCCATGATTGGTCCAAGTGATACCATTAGAAACTCTCATAGCTTCTCCTCCTATGGGCTTGTTCAGATACTAGCTGCATTCATCACAAAAATTCTTCTCACATATAGCCCAACCCCCCTAATTGAACACTTTCAAGTGTTTCAAAACACTGTGTACTCTAAATAACTATGCCTTGCACCTGGATTAAAAGGAAAAGAGGCCACTCGAAACTCGATGTCCAAGGGCACTTGTAGCGCTCCCCCTGGATCAAAAACCATATATTCTTGTTGCTCACCTGTATACAACCCAAAGACTATACTTGTATGATTCCAAAAATCCTTCATGCACACACACCCATCTCCATCCTCCATAACATCAAACTAAACTCCAGCAATAGCCTGAACACTGTCATCCAAACAGCCAAAATCAATAACCTGTTGCACCTCCTAGTCAACATCCTTAGCTTATTCATTCCACAATCTTCTCATAGCATCCAAATGCTCATTATCCCTGCCACATACTCTAGCATCCACATGGGCATCAACTTGCTCAACATCACCTAGATCCAAAATCAAGCAAAGCAAAGACACCCTCCAAGGTGTCATCCAACAAAGCATCCATATCATCATCCACACCACTATCCATATATTCATCTACATATAGTTGTTGATCCATGCTAGCATCATCATCACATGTATCATCATACAAAGGCAACTCTGGCATACTCTCTATTTCACACTCTAACCCCATCACAAAACAAACCTCTAGACTTCACACTGGCATCCTTTGATGAAGCAACCCCCAACTCAGGTACCTGTGATATCTCCAACACACTAGGGACCACCTTCCCCTCCATAGTCTACTCCCCAACCTCTGAGCAATCCCATCACTTTGCCAGTATCTACTACTTCCAACTCTAGGTCCACATCCATACAACCTGCTCTTTTTGTAACTTCACAAACATGCTGATCCAATTCCTTTGCATCCACTGACACATCACTCATATATAGATCCATAACATGCACATTGCTACTAGCATGACACACATCAGGCAAAACAAATGTATCAACTCCACCTAGGATAGTGGATGGAATACCCAAATCATCTCTCCATCTCATCTTTCTCTCTCGGTACATGGCAATCTTCACAGGTTCTGCAAATGTGTGTGGGTCTTTCACCTCCACTTTCTCCTTAATCCTCTCATGCAACAAACACAACAACAAATTTTTCCTTCTTAAGAAAGTTAGGAGGAACAGAAGTATTTCCTCTCTTACACCAACTCACAATTATAAGGCAACAGTAATTGAAAAAAACCCTTGATACAACTTCACCTCCTTTTTTCCTTCGAGTTCTCATTCACCAACTTGGAAAAGCTTTAAGAAAATCTCAGATGGTACGTGCACGACCCCTTCCTTCTATTCACCTTGTATGAGCCCTCCGAAGACCATCAAGAATCTCCAAAAAAATATTGGGAAGGACGCCTACAGTAGTAGAGCTTTCTATTATCACCTTAACACTCCTATTAACTATGAACTTGCCTTGTGTGAAGAAAAGGTGATTGAGAGTAAGGCTCTCAAACATCTAGCAGAGCTTTGCTTCTATTTTCCCTTTTGATGCACGATGGATCTCATGTCTACATTCTCTCTCTCTCTCTCTCTCTCTCTCTCTCTCTCTCACTAAAAACATCAGCATCTCCTCATATGTGGACAGACCTAGCTCCTCGAAGGGGCCCCCCATTCCCTTTTATAGGCATCCAAGCCAGCTTCTATTCTGTGCCGCTTTTGTCTTCCTCATCCTTGCCTTATTGGTCTCATTTCTTGGACCTTCTACCAATGGCCATGCACGGCCCATGCTTTTGCCAGCTTGAATACGATCATCTTCCTTCTATTGAAAAATCGAGTTGCCTAGAACTGCCACATAAACGTCGTCGATTTTGATGCCTATCACTTCCATAACACAAGACAAAAAAAAATCCTTTAATTATTTTTTTTATTTTCTTAAATACAAGTGTTGGCTCCCACGCTTAGGTTTGAAATACCTTTTTTCATTGTAGCCCAAGTTCACATGGTGGGATCCATTAATTGCCTACACAAGCATTTGTTCCCACCTAGCACCAATGAGCAGTTGGTTTTGAAGCTTATAATAATCACAATACATGATGGATAGAGATATACATCAAATACATTTAAAGTTTGTGTCTTAAGGATTTTCATCATGAGTGTCAACTAGTAATAAGTGCTCCTACTCCTCCAACCCAGCATCATGTGTTTGCTTTAGCATGTTCTTTCAAGTACACAGATTATGGTTTGAAGCTTCTTAAATGTGCTTTCAATCACACTAATAGCTTATTATATGTTTGATAGTAGGTTATAGCATGTGCTTTGCATGTGTTTGCTTTGTGCTTTGTGCTTTGCAGGTTATAGCATGTCATTTCAAGTGCATAGATTATGTTTTGAAGATCTTGCACAAAGAAGGATCCTTGTGTACATTCATTGTGTTTTCAAGCAGCATATACATGCTTTCAAGCAATAGGGAAGGGCTCATGTGCTATATTTATGCTTTCAAGCAAATTATCAATGATTTGAAGCACAAAGGATGTAGTACAAGTGTTGAGAGGTTGTACATGGATGTGCTTTTTCTATGTTTTATACTCTATAACTCATTCCATAGAATATACAACATATTTTATTTGTTATAAAGAATGTTTTAGGTGGTGGAGAGCATATATTCTCTACTTAAGAGCATACATAAAGCACATTAAACACATCCTTGGTGTAGAAGTACATGCAACTACACGCTAATGAAAGTGTTGTGCAGCACTCATGTAGTAAAACATATGCTAGCAATTATGTTGATTACCTTAAATCTTACTTGTGAATCATCTCACGAAAATGGATAGGGTGCTCAACATATACCCTTCTTCTGATTCATTGGCGACAAATGTCTTTTTTATTCGATGACACATGATTTTGCTCTGTCCAAAAGCCAATCACCAAATCCTTTACAGCATCCAACTTACTTGAATTTGGGCATCGCTTGCACAACTGCAAGTCACTCACACCATCACATAATATTCTATTTTGGGCTTTGTAAAGGGTTTGAGGATGTAAGTCTAATAATCTAGACGCATGAGTGATGGTAAGGTCATCCCTTGATGACAACACACTAAAACTAAACAAGTGAGTGTGCTTCTCTTGACAAATAGTTCATCGTCAGATTTTGGATTCTTTAGCAATTGTATTGATTCCTTAAGTGCCATAAGGAATTTCTACCTTGCATGCTGCTCCTCCACAAATCTTGAAATGCACTGGTCACACAACACTTGTTACATCATCTTAAACCCTGTCTTCTTCCCAAAACTCTTCAAGTCTCTTACTAAGCTGCAAACAAACTTGTCGACAAGTTTTACCTTCTTAGTACTCTCATCGAATTCGGGCTACACCTGAAGTTTTCTTTTCCTCTGAATCTCCCTTTGTTCCCTTCTACTACTTGCTTCCTATGCTCTTGTGACCTCCCTTTGAGGTGAGCAATATGGTAAGAGTGAGGGAGCAATGCAAGCCCTCCTCGCCGTATGCTTGCTCCACCTAACTTGATCAGAATTAGGATCAATATGTACCCCTTCAAGACCTTGCAAAGCTCAATGTAAGGTGTTGATACCCACTCCAACTTCAAGCTCCTGTATTACTTGTATCCCTTAACCCATGGCCCTTAACCCATGGAGAAACCCCCTCAACATCTTCCTCTTATAATACTAGCATGTGTGTGTGTGTGTGTGTGTGTGTGTGTGTGTGTAAGAGAGAGAGAGAGAGGGAGAGGGAGAGAGAGAGAGGATGCATCTCTACATGCTACATCTATGTATGTGTGTGTGTGTGTGTGTGTGTGTGTGAGAGAGAGAGAGAGAGAGAAGGGGTCCATTACAGTTCAGCAAAGAGAGGTGGGGGAGTGTAAAGACCCACGTCTCAAAATGTGTATTTAAAATTAAAGCTTTACCTTTCA
Organism: Cibotium barometz; assembly: GCF_041138505.1. Lineage (NCBI taxonomy): Eukaryota > Viridiplantae > Streptophyta > Polypodiopsida > Cyatheales > Cibotiaceae > Cibotium > Cibotium barometz. The sequence goes on from NC_141056.1 coordinate 19,560,974, forward strand.
TTTAAAATTCAATTTGCATGTGTGTGTGTGTGTGTGAGAGAAAGAGAGAGAGAGAGAGAGAGAGAGAGAGAGAGAGAGAGAGAGAGAGAGAGAGAGAGAGAGAGAGAGAGGGTGTACCCCGAATGTTGTAAGCAAAGACAAGTGCAAGAGTGTAACGAACCATGTCCACAAAGGTTTATTTAAAATTGAAGCTTAATCTTTCATTTAAAAATAAAATTTGGCTCTAAGGCTCTAAAAATTCCAATGCTTTATGCACCCTCAATCATCCTTGTTAGCGAACACTGCTTTTTTAACACCAATTCTTGCTTTCACCCTGATATCTTTGGTATCCACAATTTGCACCCTCCATAGGTATTAGTCATGGTTTCTTGTAAAGGAAAATGTTTTTATGAATGATCCACACCATAATCCATGGCACATAAGGGTAGGATTTTATTGATTATGCTTTACAAGACACTCAACCATGCTATGTGGACCCTACAATTGATAACAACGCAATTGCTCTCTCTTTGTGGTTGTTGATATCCCTTCTCCTTCTCATGGGTTGTACACATGTTTGAAACATTGTATAGAAATGTAATCCTATACTACATAGTAAATGGGTTTGAGATCTATGTTTCAACAGCCTCATACTAGTCAAAATGTGAATTCTTTATATTGTGTAGTGGTAGCTATGTCGATATAACTAGAGGAGGTAAGGGTGCTTTGAGAACCCTTACCCCCCTTGTAGCTATGCCGATATAACTAGAGGGGGTTAAGTTGGTTTGTGCCACTATTGAGAGAGTATGTGGTGTTTGATAGAGCACTCCTTGCGTTCCTTACTATACTTATACATGACTTCAAGCTTATCAAGTTAGAATATGTAATCCTTCACCTAGGTTGGTATGTCCATGTTGTTAGGTGACCACTACCCAACAACATACTAAGTGCTCTTTGATTATGCACACAATATATATTAGTATAAAACAAAAGACCATACATAAATAGTCACGATATATGACATAAAAGAAGTACAGATCAAAGGATAATATAAATTAATTACTATATGAGACTGAATACAGAGTTGTCGATCAACTGTTATGAATACTATTACAAAACATTACTCTCTCTTCTTTGCTTGCTTGCCTACACATACATAAAGAGGCACTATTTATTATCAAAATGATACATATGATCTGAATAGTCGGGTGTATTACATCCATTATGATTCTAATAGTCACAAGTGACTCTTCCTATCTACGCTAAACCAAGAACTGTTAAAAGCATGTATCGAGCTCTCCTAACTACACATCCTAATCACACACTAATATGATCTAATGACATGGCTAATATAAGGTGGATAGAAATGAAGGAGACTCATTATGATGAGTGTGTGCTAATTAAGTTTAGACTTAAGTTCAGTTAGGTTACAAGATGAAAACTTGTACTCATAAAAAGACCTCAGATGTTATGCTTGTATTCCATTGCTTGAAATGTCCTCCTTTTATATGAGGAGAGTACAACTTATCTTTTCTCTTGCATGTGGGATAATTCTCACTTGGTGATATGCCTTCTCACATTCACTCCATACTTTTCTTATGCTCCATGGCACCATATTTCTCAACACCCCCCCTTGGTGCCAAATCTTTAGGCTACTCAAGGTGGTTGGATGCAAGGTTTTATAAAATATTGTTTGACTTTTGACTTTTTACTTTCTACATTCCCCTATGTGCTATGAGAAACTTTGCCTCATGTGTTACTTTAGCACTTCCCCCCTTGATGGTGACTTGGCCTATCTTTGAGACCTGAGGTCATCTCTAAGAGTGAGGTCCCCCCTTGATAGAGTGGTAACAATTCTTACATAGCACTTGGATTTGCACTTGATGGTACCCACATGACATTGATTTTAAAAAAAACCCAATTGGAAATGTCAAAATGCAATTCAGAAGGGTCCATAGGAACACTATCTTAAGGAGGGATTTTTCCTTTTTTTTCCCTTTTTTTTCCACCAACGAAAAAGAGATCTCTTATCTCTTTCTTTTCGTGATACAGCGCGACGTTATTACAAAGACGTGGTTGCTCGCCTTTGCTATTGCAGAGCTATGGAGAAGGCAGTCGCTAAGGACCTGGCCGAGAACAATAAGGGCGCCCGTGTGAATCTCTCTATCTCACAACTGCACGCTAACACTTGATTGCAGCTGCAGGGCTGTGGTGGTCGACCTCTCTTGCTACACCTCCGATGCTCTCTTCCCTTCACAACACTGCCCACGGCTCTTTCTAATTTTTTGTTGCTACCTCCATTCACGTAAGGGCGCCCGTGTGAATCTCTCTATCTCACAACTGCACGCTAACACTTGATTGCAGCTGCAGGGCTGTGGTGGTCGACCTCTCTTGCTACACCTCCGATGCTCTCTTCCCTTCACAACACTGCCCACGGCTCTTTCTAATTTTTTGTTGCTACCTCCATTCTACACGACTACTGTGGCCTGGTTGCTGTATGATGCCTTACTATTGTTGTATATCAGCTCTAGTATATGTCCTGCAAGGCTATGCGCTTGCCTGCTACGCAGGCTGTTGTTGTTTTGTGACTGCTTGTTGCTAGCGACGGCGGCTGCCTGACAGTGACAAAAGGGGCTTCAACTGTTTGTTGCTGTCGGCCTCTGCGTCTTTTCTCCTCGCCGGTTATTGGCTAAGGTACCTAAGAGCTTCGCTCGCTAAAAGGAATCTGAGCTCACATGGGCGATGCTTGCTATGCCAGGAGTGCTAGTCTTCGAAACGCTGGGTCAAGACACATGAGTGGCAACCAAACCTGGGGATCATGTAACTTACTTGGGCACTCCAATTCCATGGGGTTACCTCCCGATCATCCTCGCCATCGAGGCGCTATTGCATCTGCTTAGGCCACACAGCCAAAGTTCTCTTCTCTAAGCAAATACCTAAATCTAAAATAGATTAACTAGCAATACCAAAAAACAACTCTAGACACGTTTCTAATCAATTGCTAATGACCAATACTAAAGCTAAACCTAAATTAAGAGAGCTGGACCTAGGCTCTAATACCATGTTAAAAGCATGGATCGAGCTCTCCTAATTACACATTCTAATCACTTACTAATCTAATCTAATGGCATGGCTAATCTAAGGTGGATAGAAATGAAGGAGACTCATTCTGATGAGTGTGTGCTAATTAAGTTTAGTCTCAAGTTCAGTTAGGTTACAAGATGGAAACTTGTACTCATGTGAAAAGACTTGAGATGTTGTGCTTGTATTCCACTTGAAATGGGAGACTCATTGTGATGAGTATGTGCTAATTAAGTTTAGACTCAAGTTTAGCTAGGTTACAAGATGGAAACTTGTACTCATAAAAAGACTTGAGATGTTTTGCTTGTATTCCATTGCATGAAATGTCCTCATTTTATATGAGGTCATTTTAAATGAGAAGAGTCCAACTTAGCTTTTCTCTTGCATGTGGGATAATTCTCACTTGGTGATGTGCCTTCTCACACTCACTCCATACTTTTCTTGTGCTCCATGATACCATATTTCTCAACAAAAACTATGTAAATGAACTAAAGCTAATGTGTTCGGACTTGTCTGATAGATCCAACCCCAACACTTGGCACACTGGTGGATCGGATTCTGAATCCAAAGACTCGAATCCACAGATTTTCCTTTGTTGGAATCGAAGTTGTCAAACATCTTTGCTAGATCCTGTGGCAGTGCATATTAGCAAACGAAAATGTAAAGACACAAATCCTCTTTGGTGTCCTTCTCAGCATTTCAAGTCCCACCACTCCAGGGATCCTAGTCTTCCACTCCTCCATCATCATTGGGGCAGCAGCATCATCTGCATAGCAAATAATGACAACAAGAGCACCATCATCAATATACTAGGTCGAATCGATTGATTTGGACCCACCGCGGACCCAAAGCAAGAGGAGCAGTAGCAACAACAAGGAAAAGGTTTGGCAGAGGTTCATGTCTCAGTGCATGCTGCATTCGGAAAACTATCCAGCCACATCTAGGCCCTTCGCTCTACCAGTCCAGTATTGATAACTTCTCCTGCTAATATCTTAATGTAAGTTACATCCTTGGTGAATTATCTGAGTAAGATTAGATATCTATCGGGCCACATCATGTTGATTCTGTGTGACCTCTCTGTAGGGTGGTCTACTTAGCTTCCTCCAAAGCATAGGTGTCAGGTACAAAATGAAAGTACAATGGTACCGGTATGGAACTTTTAATGTTCCAAAAATATAAACGATTAAGGTATGGTCCACTTTAAAAATAGATATTTGTACACATTTAGAGATGTAAAGTCTAGAGAAGTTGTCATAAATTAGAAACAAGTTAAAACACTAGTACAAAGGGTCATAAATGGTGAATATATATATGCATGCGGCATGCCGTAAATAAGAGTCATGGCCGGTGGCCTACAATAGTAAATACAGAAAAGTGTGTAGTGACTAGTCACAACACTAAGTACAAAAATGTCTAGAGTCTAGACTCTAGTCTCCCTCCTAAGAAATCACTAGGGGAAGGAATGCCCTCACTCTCCATCATCAGAGGCCAACCCAAAACTTCCCTCTCTAAGGGAATTTCCCTCGTCATCGTACTTGGACTCTCTGATGTCTGCAATAGGATCATCCTCTTCTTCAGTAATTGCTAAAGAGATCTCGAAGTCGAGCCACAACTCACATATGTAGCCACTGGGCCGATTGAAGTAGGACGTTGAGCAGTGCATCTGTAGCCTCCTACTTGTGTGCCACCTCTAGTTGGTGCCGCGCAACCTCTACGAGTATGAGAGACTCGATGGTCAACCTCCTCTAGCTCTCTATAAAGCTCTGTATAGATAGCCTCCTCATCTGCATCACACTCCTTGTGGACACTCTTAAGAGTGTCCACTATCAACTTAAACTTGTCAACATTCACTTGAAACCAAACATTTATAAATTATTAGTCATAACTTAAGACTCCCAACATCATTCATGACATGCTATGAGATTTGAATTGTAAATTCAACTTTGAGCTCTAGAGATCTCTACATGTTTGGAGAGCTCCATGTCATGCATCTTCTCCACCTTGCGCATATTAGTGCGGCAATATACAAGCCGCTCTAACTTCATGGTGCTCAGACGATTGCATATCTTTGTGTAAATGAGTGAGTAGGAACTCTAGTTCCTCTCACATGCCCCTAATTTAGAGCAATCCTATGAGGAAAAAATTAGAGAGTTAGAATGTATTAATTTTAAAGTTAAAAGTCTTCTCTTAAAAGTTGACTTTTGATTCTTGAATATTTAATTGACAACAGTCATGAATCACCTCTCAAGACTCTCAAAGCCACTTTTTGTACACGAGCCATTTGATAACCAAATGACTCCCACCAAAAAAGTGGCCTCACCATCGACTCCCTACTCATGTAAAGTGGGTTCGTGAAAGTGGCTCCCTCTAATCATTGTACTCAATGAGCTCTTAGAGAAAATCTCTTTGCTCATGGACAAGGAGTATTTTTGGCAAGTAGGCATCTCAATTGGAAAGTAGCTCCCCATTGGCGACGAAGAGCCTTGGTCCTTTGTACGCAGGATGCAACAAGGCCGCAAGACTATGAATAGGTCTATGCATCCACCTCCACCTCCTCTCTACAAGCGCCACAAGCGCATCACCTTATGGAGTAGGTGGAGGCTTGATGGGATCACTAGATTGCAAAAGGGCCACTTTAAGGTTAATAAGTATTAAAATGTAAGTATCAAGGAATAAGAGAGAGATTTGAAACGGGAAAAAAGAAAGAGCAAGGAGGAGAATCAAGATGGCCCATCGGTTTACCTAATCCCCTCCATAAGAATGTCGGGGTCCTCCTCATCAATTAAGCACGGTGGTCATCAGAATCTCGACTAGGGCCTCTCCAATACAGTGGGTAAGAATCCCCAATGTGGAGCCCTCCATATCAGTCATGTGCAAAACCCGATACAAGGGAGTCACCGCACACCATGACAATAGCACGCACCTCATGCCAAAAGGAATCTCTCATGCATAATAGTAGCTATTGAATGGCTTCAGCCTCATCCGCACTAGTCCCCATATCTTCCCTTAGCCATGGGACAAAATCCGAGGAGACCACAATCATCTGGAGCTGCACTTGCACATCATAAAGCTACTACAAGAGAAGCCACATGTAGGCAAACCACGTGCTAGAGGGCTGCTTAAACTCTAATTCGCTTTGCTCGCGAAACATCGGTGAGCACCTTCACCTTCTTTGTGAAGAAATTCACAATTGATAGGGCTTGTGCAACCACCCTCTTCACCCACTCTAGCTTCCCCACATCCTCCATGAGTAGGTCTAGGTAATGTGAGGCGCAAGGAGTCCATACAATGGATGGGAACTCCGCCTCTACCAAGCTCCCCATTTTGCGACAATTGGACGCACTTTCCATGATGACTTGAATGACGTTTTCTTACCCGACCTACATTTAACACAATGGCAAATACAATGAGTGATGAGTCATGGCATTCTTTAGAAGCTTGAACATAAATAAAACTTAAATCAAAATGACACTCGTCATTCAAATTTCACCTCTATGATGGCTTGCCAGATATGACGAATGAAAAAGTTGTCTGATGTTCTTTGCCCCGCCTTTCTGGTATCCTCAATGCATAAGAAGAATGTGTGGAGAGTGCATGACACAAGGATATTCATGATACCCCTCTTCTTTGATCACTCCATCCATCGGAGAGGATATAGCAACCATAGTTCGCCCATCCTTTGTGCACGGGTGTGAGCTTGTCATTGATCCTCTTCCTCTCATCATCAATCGGTGGTGCGCATCTCATGGTATGTGAATCGCCATGAGATGGCACCACTTCCTCAATGGCCTTTAGCATCTTGTGCCATTGTGGGACCTTGTTCACATGGAAGGAGATATTACAATTGATGATGATTGCACATGCAATTACTTATTTGCAGCTTTCATCTTCATCTTCACATATGTGAGGTTGTTTATGTTTGCACCGATGGCATTTTGCCTCATTATCGAGCGACGAAGAGCTCTCTTTCCTTGGCCTCTTTTATTGGAATTTGGAGTCACTCAAGGTGGAGCCTGTGCCTAATGCAGTGGGGGGGGAAGGAGTCACGGAAGTAGAGGCTTGAGACATGGAAGCTCCTCCACGTCCACATTTGCCTTCGTTGTGGATGAGTGAGTACTTCTTCACCATCCCATCCGCAATTTCTTGAGGAATATCCTTGCACGACGCAACTTCCCCCCCAAGCTTGGATACATGTGCAAGGAGCCTCATGACGCTACTTGTGTAACCCTTCTCGCAAAAGTTGCACATCCGTTTCCATGACCCAAAACCATCAATAGGTTTCTTGCCCTATGGTTGTGAAAAAGCTTTATGATTTTCCTTTCCTCCGATCCTCGTGCCCATTGGAGACTCGAGGGAAGACTCAAAGGGGGAGAGAGAGAGAGAAAGAGAGAGAGAGAGAGTGTGTGTGTAGAGAGATAGATAGATAGAGGGAGCTTAAAATTTGAGAGAGAGAGAGAGAGAGTGAGAGAGAGCTTGAAAGTTGAGCTTGAGAAAGAGAGACAGAGAAAGAGAGGGAGAGTTGAGAAGAATCAAGACTCAAACAACCATAAATGGCTAGGCACAACAGCAGTAAAAAAAGGTCACAAAGTTTGAAAAAAACAAAAAGGCTGGTCGTATGGCACAACGAAACAAAGATTTAAAAAATGGCCCAATTTGGTTTCGCACTGGTAGTTTCATATCATCCCGATTTTTCTGGCTTGGTGATGCGATAGACAACTATGCTCCAAAGTAGCAATAGCCATTTGAATATCTTCAATTTTCTTGTTAATTCGACCTCACCAAGTCTGAGGCTTTTTCTCATGGAGCTTCACTTTTAGATTAGCTATTTATTCCTCCATCTCTTTGTGGAATTTAGAAGGCAGGTCTATAGCCATATTAGTGTTTCCATGGCTGCACAGCAGCAGACACACGAGAGGGAGAAGGAGAGAGACACATTGCATCAACCGATTTCTATTGATTTGATTAACATAAGGGTTATATATTTATAAGTAGTCTTTGCACCTGTTTATTTGTATCACTTGGTGATGGGCGTTCACACCCATGTGGACACACAAATTAATCCCAACACTCCCCATGAATGCTCGTGATCGCATAAGGGGTAAGTAAGGAGATGCTTTGTGCATCATGGTTGTAATATTCTATAATATATTTACATCAATGATAAATCTAATGATGAGAGAAGTGACATAGTAGATGTCAAGGGTATTGTTGATGTTGTCGATGTAGATATGTTGACGTTGATCTTCTTCTTGACAACCATAAGGCACATGTTCCAATTTGATGTCGAAACATTGGACTTCAGTTCTTCCACTCTCAGACTTGCCATCTGTATTCTCCCCCTCAAGTTGAGTAGTGAAATTCCAAGTATTGCATTGGTACATACCAAAAAATAAAAAGGTTGTATGAGTACTTATGATAAATAAATATAAAATGAATTATTTACAAGTGTGTATGTACAATTAAGTGTTAATGTCATCGCTCAGAGGTTGATTTTTTTCAGCTTGTCGAAGATAATTGATTTTATAATTATTGTTGTTTTTTTTGTTAAATTAAATTTGTGGGTTATGTTCCACTTTGATTTGGTTATGATTATTATGTTCTTAATTCTTTGGTTTTGTGTGGTCATTAATGTCACTAGGGTGGTTAATGTTTTCACCCTTTTCATTCCAATTGAGATTGTAGGGATGGTTCTTGTTATCATCCCTATGGTTTTTTTTTATATAAATTTTTCATCATGCCTCATTGTTTTATCATCACCGATTTGTGTTGTTCCCTCTTTGGGGTTGGCCACGATAGGCCTATTATGGGTCATTGCCCATTTAATGTGTGTGTTTATTTTTTTTAAAAAAATAGAAACTTTTTTATTATATTTGTGCAAAATTGTGTGTATGCAAATAGCTGAGAGAGTAGGCATGTTTGCACTCATGAGAATAGCCTGAATGTCTAGGCATATTCGTGATGTGAGTGTATTATTGAATAAAATAGTTTTTGATAGATTATAAATAAAATATTAATTTTTGTTAAAGTTGATTGTTATTATTAGTTTTGTTTTTAAAATTTTTTAATTTTAATGGCCCAAATATCATGAGATGTAGGCAATTTTACGTATTCGTGCATGTAATATATATATATGTATGTATGTATGTATGTACATGTACGTATGTGTACGCGTACATGTAATCCATTGAAATCATACATGTACGTATGTATGTACATGTACGTATGTGTACGTGTACATGTAATCCATTGAAATCATACATGCTACAACTAGAACTTATGTGAATGCATGTGTGTGCACCTAAGAATGCATGTGTGTGTGCCTATGAATGCATGTGCATGTCACATACACATGTAAATATGTGTTTGTTTGTGTATGCGCATGCACCCATAATATCCATAGATATTGTTCACACTCATACATATATATATACATCATCCTCAACTTACCAACCTTATATATAAACACATCATGATTGCCATATATATCCATATAGAAGCTTCTAAAGCACCAAACTTGGCACATAAATATACATCTAGCATTACAAACCCATAAATTGATGACAATCTTAACACACCTGTACACGGCTTCAAAACAATCTTCGGACAGCTGGATTATCTCTCCTTAGTAGCCTATACCCCGCACCTCCATCTGGCAGAATGTATGCCATAAAAAAACATTAACATTGAAGATATAATTCTTGTTGAAAAAAAGTAGGATAAGGATAAAAGCTTACAAAACTCATTTGGTGGATCAATATTTGAGGCAAACGGCATTTGAACAAGCTTATAAACAGCAAATCAAAAAATTATGTATATGCGTCGAAAATCTAACCTATCAGGCTTTTCATAATCCACAAACATTACACGTACATGAAGTTGATCTACAACCTTCCGTAATCGTAGATTGTAAATTCCAAGGAGCCCACAGCTCTTGTTCATAACTATCTCGACCATACAAACCTAACAATAATCTGGGTTCTAAAAAGTAAAGATATTCCCTGTTACAAAACGAATGTTTCAATAAAAATATAAATTAATCAAACAAAACACAAAAGCTACATAAAAAGGAAGTTTCTATATATACCGTAAAACACCAGTCCTCTCTAACAGTTCGATAATTAGAGATGTTGTTGCTTGTCCTTCCCAAAATGGAGGATTTACAATTTAGCCATGAATATTAAATAGATCTTGAAAAATAATAATACCTATATTATAGCAAACGTCTAAAAAATTTACCTTCAATATCTTATCCATCACCATAAACGAACGAAAATGATCTCCTTACCGCATCCATCCTAGGCATATACCCCTGATATCAAATATAACACTCTCTCTCTCTCTCTCTCTCTCTCTCTCTCTCTCTCTCTCTCTCTCTCTCTCTCTCTCTATATATATATATATATATACACACTTACACACACACACACACACACATACATACACATATATATATATATGGCTCTGTGTGTGTGTGTGTGTGCTCAGTAGCTTGAACCAAGAAATGAATAATATAATGGCATTGTATATAAAAGCAATCCAAAAGCAAACAAAGACTACACTTACACATCTTTGGAAACATTCTCCATTCAAATGCTTACTTCATTGTACAAAGATATGTATAAATGTAGTCTCTAACATTTGCAAGCTGCCATTTACATTTACATTATTCGGCATGCCATTTGCAAAACCTCCTTGTAGACAACATTGGTTGTGAAGAAGACCTCATTTGAACCTCTTGTGCTGCTTTCATATTCCACAATATGCTTTACACACACTTTCACCGCATATCAGATGGATCTAACACGTGACATAGCAATGTACAATTGTCCATGTGTGAATACTTGTGTGGCCAGATAAAGTCCCAATACACTCAATGTTTGTCCTTTGTGACTTATTTATTGACATACCAAAAGCTAACCTGATAGGACATTGCCTCCTTCTCATGTCAAAAGGCAATTGAAGCATAGTAATAGTACTCAACCTGAACATCGCGGGGGTGATCCTCCTTTTCAAACTCATTCTAGGTACTTTTATGCTCCCTTAGGTGAAAATTGTTGTGGGCATCACTTTGTCACTTTATTCTATCAACAACATCACCCATTTCCACATTGTCAAGAGTGTGCACGACTCGTATTAGGAGAAGCTTCACACATTTGTTGGCTATGCTGCTCTTACTTTTGACGATATGGCATGGGCTTAATGAAACAAATTGTGGGAATTACACCCCAACGCTATAACCTTCTTGATGTGAGAGTACCAGAGAGAGGACCAAATCAACGTAGATTACCTGAGGAGGTTCAAGCACAACAATGGAGGGATACATGCATAAATGACTTGCAACCACCTATCTTGCAAGCCCTCCTTCCCCAAGCCTCAACATGTCAATTTTGGATCACTATGAGTGATGAGGAGTGGTACATGTGTCTCCATGAAGCTGCAATTCAGAATACAGGATTCCAGCTGCGTCAATTGCTTGTCATTATAATGGTTTTTTTTGTGAGCCTATATACCCTGGGCAGCTTTGGGACAAATTCTCTGCCGAACCTTCAGAAGATTTTTTCCATTCTTTGCAGCAGAGAGGGTGTGTCGATGGTGTTTGTCATTCTATAGTAAAGAATTAGGCTTTGTTGCACATGCAAGATCTCTTACACCAGTTGGAAAAGCGGTTGGTTGATTTTGAAGGGTTACCTATTCCAGATAGATCGTGTTACCATTGTCAACAATGGTTTGCTGATGGAAAAGATGATGTTTGATTCTGTTCAGCAGGGTGATTTGTCTGTTTCCATGGAAAGGAGTCTTAATAGTTGTCAATCAAGAGCATTTGATCATTTGATACTATCCTTAGAGCTATTTCTTTGAACCAGGGTGGTGTTTTTTTTCCTTGATAGACCAGGTGGATCAGGAAAAACTTATCTTTACAATGCCTTGCTATCTCGATTGCGTGGAGGGAAACATGTTGTCTTGGCATGTGTATCGTTTGGAATAGCCGCATCGTTACTCTCAAATGGTTGTACAGCTCACTCGCGTTTCAAAATCCCATTGGTACTCAATGCTTCTAGCACATGTGGAATCAAAGCTAATAGCCCATTGGCTGAGGTGTTGAAGCTTGCAAGGTTAATCATTTGGGACGAGGCTCCAATGATGCATAGGTATGTATATGAAGCACTAGATAGGTACGTATATGAAGCACTAGATAGGACATTGAAGGACATTATGAAAAGTCATATAGTGTTTGGTGGAAAAGTTATGCTCTTTGGTGGTGACTTCAGGCAAATCTTACTGGGATCACGCGAGGACAAAGGGATCACGCGAGGACATTGTTGATGCAATGTATGCTGGTCACATATTTGGAGATATGTGAGTGTTTAAAAGCTCACCCAAAACATGTGGATTAGACAGAGTGCTTTTAATGGTATAGAACATGAATTTGTCAAATGGACATTACAAATTAGGAATGGCACTATAGGTCAGGCAAACAATGAAGGTAGTGTGGTAATTCCACCGTAGATATTGATCCAATGGCAACTCTGTTTTGAGTTTGGTAGAACGGGTATACAAAGATAGTCGAGGATTATGCTCAAAGACCGTGCTATTCTTACACCACGAAATTTAGAGGTTGATGAGATCAATGAACTAGCCTTGAGTTCATTGCCTGGTCTTGAAAGAGAATACCTCAATGCAAATTCTATTGTTTCTTGCGACGAGAATGACATACTATATCCAATTAAGTACTTGAACAGTTTGAACTTAGGTGGTGGTTACCCTCCTCATCACTTACTTCTAAAGATTAATGCCCCTATTATTCTGCCCTGCAATTTGGACCCTCAACGGGGACTTTGTAATGGTACTCGATTGATATGCAAGCAATTTAACTCAAAGGTGATAGAAGCAGAAATCATTACAAGTATAAACATTGGAGATAGAGTCTTTATTCCCTCCAGCATCCCTCTGGCTTCACATGCAGCCTTAAGACATGGATACAAATGTCCATTCACTGTTCGCAAATCCTCAAAATATTTACACCCTTCACTTAGTCAATAGCATCCGTAATAAGTAATATTGCTCACCTATACTCGGACTAACATTATACATACGTCTAATCATATTTTCCCTTTTCGTTTTAGTCCATGAGCGAAGAGCTGAATCCCACACCCACTTGAAAGGGAAATCAACCATATAGTAAGCTATTTGCATTCGCATACAATTGATTGGCTTTGAACCATTCGGTGAGAGATGTTCTTTGGTTTCTGTCACAACTAATCACATCACGCAAGTCATCCTGGTCATTATTGAAAAGCACAGTATTGTGCATTGGGAGATGAACATGTAGCCTTTGTATATCGAGCTTTTCATCGTGCAAATCATATTGATATATGCGCCAACATGCCTCTGAAGAAGAAACATACCGTGCATCCAGATATTGACTAACCTCATCAATAAACCCCATTTCTATCTTGCAACTCTATAGTAGCTCTATCATGTCCTTTGTATACATACTTATACAAATATTTCACAGCTGTAATGGTAGTAGAGCATACTTCTATGTTAATATGGGCTTTGTACCTCAAAGAGAGAAAAGGGTTATATGGAATAACCCATCGACTATCCACCCTATGATCCTTTACCTGGATGAAACTACCATCATCCCGTCGCATGTAAGTTGGATACCCATTGTCATCAATGCTAGTAGCCTCACAAAAATTTCGAGGATACCAATGTTTGCAACTCCCATTAACCATGCAAGGAGAGCGCATATTCAGTTCACCACATGGTCCATGGACATTACAATGACTAATTATGCTATGTAACTTTGGAAACATCACCTTGTAAGGTCAGCACACACCAACATATCATAGTGAGGGATCTCGATCGAATTACATCCACTTTCCAATATCAATAATATATGTGCATGTGGCAAGCCTCTTTTTTGAAATTCAATAACAAAAACAAATCCCAATACCATTCCAAATATTGATTTTTTCACCAATAAGTGCATCATGTCCTTATGCTTCTCATAAAAGACCCATGCAGTCAAGTCGGGTCTCGATCTTGGGCAACTTGACCCGGCAATAAAGCATTGGTTATTTCATCCCGCTTGGGATTACAAGTAAAAGTGATAAGCAGGTCAAGTTTACCCATCGTTCTAACAATAGCCATTAAATCTTGGTACAATTGATGCATATATCTAGGCCCCCCAGTATATGTAGATGGCAGTACCATCGTCCAGCAATGCCTGCAGAGAGAGACTCTATTAACCCCATCGCTTAAATTAACCATATCTGCAAGACCTTGGTATACTTCAACATGCAATTCTTTCTAGTTATTGCATATCCATACTAGTCTAGATTCTTCCATGCTACTATATGCATCAACAATGTACTGTTGCAAAAGACGACCACCGCCGCATAGAAGGAATGCATTTGTATCTTCCCTAATCTGTAGTCTATAAGCATAATATTGTCATTGAGTTACGGTCTTTGTATCCTCATTTGAGCCTTCTCTATTCTTACCATTGAGTGGAATTCCAACATGCCAACCATCCTCTCCTTGAGGAAATAGAAGAACATATAATAGAGGCATATATGAGAGATGCAAGTTAGATATTTTTTTTATAGCACCTGTATGCGACATTATTTGAATGTCTCTATGCCCCACATGAAAATCATCTCCTTGACCTGGCATATAGCTACTACCTCACTTCCTGTAGGGACCAAGTATTGCCATGAGGTTGATTTAGCTTCAGTGTGGATGACTATTCTCAAATTTGCATATGGACTTGACAGCAACATTTCTCTCATTGAACGAAGTGCACGGGCGTATGGATTATGTATATACATCATTGTTTGCAACCTTTCAACAATGTTATGATTTAAAGAGGGCATCCCATGAAGTCTATTCTCTAACCCATGCTCTATATACATCATTGTTTGCAACCTTTCAACAATGTTATGATTTAAAGAGGGCATCCCATGAAGTCTATTCTCTAACTCATGCTCTATATCGTACACATAAACTTAATCAAATCAAGGAGCCGCATCTCGGGTTTCATCAGGTATGACAGAACCAACACGATGATGCTATATATTAATAACAATCATGATCTTTTTTATACTTAGAGATAGTAAGAAAGAATAAAAAAATACTTATACAATCTACCACTAATGGTTACTAAATAATAACACAACCATATTTATTTTCGAAGGAGCTTATGCTTTGGGACACATTTGATAACCTCATCGAATACTTGTCGTACGCTTGATCTCTATCACCATGGACATTATAGTCTATTTCATAATGATCAATCAAGCCCAGGCTTTCTTGAATAATCATGAGCATAATATTTTCATCTAATTTATTTAAATCTAATCGTATAGTAATTTGAAAAACATCATTCCAATTAACAGCATAAACTGGCCACCATGGCCCATATCAACTTGGAACATGGAAATGACGACGCTCAAACTCGATAGCCAATTTCACCATTTCCTCAAAGAAGGAAAGAGTGCTTCTCATGTGCTCAAAAAAAAATGCAAGTCACCTCTTCCATCTGTCAATCATACATACAATTATATAAGTAAGTAGAAGCATGAATACTATATACGTCGATGTGTGTAATATATACATATGCGAATACATTGTGTGTGTACATGGATGTTTGGACCTATACATTTGGGTGCTTAGCCTTTGTGTGTGTACATGTGTGTTTAATTAAAGACACATAAGTACACACCGTTTTTCTTACTGTTTGAGAGTTTCTCTAACTAATCCACTCTCCCTAGGTGTAAGTGCAACTTAGATTCTTATAAACCTACTATACAAAACATATGGCACAATGCACTCTACAAAAATAACACACAAAAATACTCCCAACGAACAAAAAAACTTAAGAGATGCAAAAAAACCCTACCTTTCTTTTACTCACACACACACACAACAACAACATTAACAACAACAACAACCACACACACACACACACAAACTCTCTAGGACCATTTTGTTTTCGAATGCAAGTCCTTGTCCGCTGTGACCATTTACGGTGGCGAAGGATGACCACATTTGCTAATGAATGCCCTAGTTGCTCCTAATTTCTCCATCCACTTGAAAATTTCTCTTTATAGAACCACGACGTGAAAGATTCCATTGGAGGAGATCAGACTTGTCTACAGTTTCCAGATCACTTTCCCAAGGCACCTGAATCAAAGTATTATTTTTTCTGATAGTTAATTGTTTTCCCATTGTTATGGAAAGACGCCCGCAAGGACATAGGCATCGGACGACATTGGAAGCACGAAATCATGCCACTCTTCAAGACTTTAGAAAGGAGCCGATTTTTGTGATTTGCCGGTTTTAAGGTTGATTTCTTACATTTTGAAATGGGTTCAAGTGATGAAGGTATTCTTGTGGGGTAAAGGAAACACCTACAAAAAAGTTCGTTGACTTTCTATGCAGCAGGAGCACAGGACTTGTCTGTATCTTATAGGGAATGCTTTAATGTAAGTTTTGACTTGTGTTCAGTCACATTGATCATTTCAAGGAGTACTACGAAGAAGAAATGGAAGCTTTCCTTGGCTAGACTGCTGATGGTGCTTTAGATATTGGAGATTCAGTCCCTTGACCACTATATTTCAAGGATACCTCCAAGCGTGTTAATCATTTACCATTCAAAATACTCAAATGATCCACGCATTCCATTAATGGCCTTGAAAGTTTTGTCAGCTACTTAGGTTATTCAAAGTTATAGCATAACGTAGAAAATATTATATTGATGGAGAAGAAAGAAGCTATACGTATATTTAGATATAAACCAAGGTTATGGGCATCGAGGGTAGGGTATTTTTTGTGTTATGCAACTTATGCTAAGAAAATTCATGATTTGAATACCCGTTCCCTTGGGAGGCTATCAACAACAAAAGTTATTGAGGTATAGAGGCAAACTACCTAAAGAAGATGAGGGAAAACAAGTATCCCAAAGAGGACTACCCTAAAAAGGAGTGTGGACAATTGCCCAAAGAAAATCTCAAAAAGGAGGGAAATCTCGTTGAGGAAGATAAAAGGAGGAAGAAGGGAAAAAGCAAAAGACTTTTTTAAAGAAGTCTTCTCTACTTGTATTGAAAAAAATTTGTTACATAGTATTTATCTTGATGCAAAGAAATTATTGGTATATAGTATTTGCTGCAAACACTTTCTTCAAAATTTTGTAAGATTTACATCACCACAACTTTCTCTCTATCTTAATATCCATCCTACATTAAGATACACTTTATTCGGCATGATGAATGTTTATAATATATTGATGTTAATAATAGTAGCTATATTTTTGTGTGGTATAATCTAACCTGGCTTTTAAGAATTGCATTTTATCATTGCATTTGTCTTCCAGTAGAATGTGTTGAAGAGCTCTCGTAATGCATTTGTTTTTGTGTTCCCACCACCGTGTCGAGTTGTACAAAAATAGTTGATACGTGTGGCATAGTGTGATTTTTCCATGCCTTGAGTACTCCATGTAGCAAGAGGCCCTTGGTTCTTCACAAAGTATGCACCATGTGCAAACAAAATATGCTTCACATAAAAAAATAACATATTAATATCGGTTTATGTCATATTAATTAGTCAATGCACAAATTACATGAAACAAAAACTCTTACTAAGTAGATGGTTATGTCCTTGTTCCCCCAGGCAGCTACAATTGTTTTCATAAGCGTCTTGATTGCTATCTCAAACTAACTTGCGTAATCGCCTTCAGTGATTTGCTTATGTAAGAGTTTTATAAAATTATCAAGCTCTATCCAGACTCTCATACAAAGCTTTGTCATCCTTGGATCACTAGCTTGGTTAGTTATGTGCTTGCATAAAGCCTTCCAACATTCCCATGCTGCTGTAGCTTGTTTGTTCTCATAGTTTGACAAGAATCTCCTAGATTTGGCTCCTCTTATTGACACATATGCCAGAACCTCCTCTCATTGACAAGAACCTCCTAGATTTGGCTCCTCTCATTAACGCATCTACCAGAACATCACCAGTGGTACCTGATTTTTTGTCATCCATTTTAAGTTGCACGTGTCCACCATGAAAGCCCATGTTAGAGAGTAATATCTCATAGTGCTCTAAACTTGCATCTAATAGCTCTGATGGCAAAATGGAATGAGCATAGTCAAGATGAAGCTTTAATAGCTTATCCAATATTTTAATTTCTACATGTGAAGTACAAATGTGAACTCTCTCTAGCTTTGTAAGAAGTATGGGATCCTTGGGCACAATACAAGGTTCACCCTTAACTTCAACTATTTTTATTGATTTTTCTTTGCTCCTGGTCTTTGATTTCTCTTTACCCTTGGTTTGATCTTCATCACTAGTTACTTCCTTTGTCTTGTCTTCTGGATGGAGGCTTCGTAAAATCCATTGTAGGGTTGTACCATTCTAGACTACTCATGCCTGCCATGAAATAAAGGTATTGGTTTGCTGATCTAGAACCACCACACACCCCATACGTGCACTTCAATGCTTAAGTCGATACTCATGTGCCACTCAACTATAAAGTTTTCTACCCCATCCACCACAAGCTTCTCACGTTTATTATGTGCATCAATGACACTTGGAATTTCTATGTGCCAGAATAACCATTTGAGAGTATCATGACTCTCACCTGGCATTGCCAGCTGCCCCTAGGTACCATAGTTCCATCTCTATCTTTGCACTATGTAATGGCTAATCTCCCTCACCTTGGGCATAATTTAAAGCTTTGTTCATCAGTCTCCTATACTAATTATTTCCATTTTTTGATGTTTGAGGATCTGTGCCTCATCAAGCTTGATAACAAAAATAAGATTACCCTCACAATCCTCTATTGTGCACTGACAAAACTTCACCATGGCTAATTGGACCCTTTTAATGACTATAAATATGTTATTATAAATGTCATACTTGAATGTTGATTTTGGATTCTTTACATTAATGTGTTTGTATTCACCTATGAACCTTGGAATAGCCAATTTTTGTTGGTGTCATGCCATTGCTATGCGGTATGTAGTCGGGGTAAGCCGAACATACAAAGGCAACGAGGCTTCATACCTTGGATGAGTAGCTTTAATATGGCTCTGTATCCCTTTTTGCTACTCCACCATCTCATCAGGCTTGACCAAGTCACGAAAGTCATTTTGCAAACATCCTTGACTACCCTCCTTCAAAGCTCTACACACTCCAAGAGCTTGAGCATTTCAATCAAGTCATTGTTTTTCATAGTAGACTTGATTATAGCAATTCTATTTAGAGGATTATCCAAGCAAAAACCTCCCACACTATTCATGTAGCTTCGAGCAAGCTTCATCCGTTTCTTCTTAGCACCCCCATGTGTTGCTAGGCATGTAACACTCTTAAACTTTCTAGATCTCGCTCTTAATCCAAAAAGAGTACTTTTTACTTGGGTTTTTTAGAGTGCACGTTCCTCTAAATTTTTATCATTTTATCTTAACTCTATTACCTCTTCTTGAGATGATTGAGGTAGTCTTTCTAACTTATTTACACATTGAGTTTGTGAGATTACAATGTCTTCTAGCCCTTTAACGGATTGCTTATATACACCAAGCATAGTTTCAACCATGTGTGTGTGCTAATAATGAGAAATAGTAGCTTGATTATTCAATCTTGAGAAGTATCGAAATAAGCCTTCTCTACCATCCCCAATGAATCGAACAAGATCATGTAAAGTGCTAAATGAGGGAGGCTTACCAGTTGATGGGTCAAGAGGGTATAGACCTCCTTGAACCCACAAATTTACATGCTTCTTCCCTTCTGCACATAGTCTTTAAGCTTCAGCCTCATCATGTAGAGCTTTATAATGAATGTTGCTCCATGTGCAATAGTCTTTATCAAGTACCAAGTGGATATGGTGTCTTTTCTTTAAGTGTGGATCAATCTTTGGAGTCGTCCCATAGCAGTAAAAATGATTCAAAGAGAAAGCGAGGAGAGGAAAAAAGATAGGAAAAAAAGAGAGGGTAAAACTTGCATTATGCCCTATGAAAGAGAGAAGTATGTAATGGATTCAAATATTTGAAATAAGCTTATTTTAGAAAACGCGTACTAAAGTAAGTAAGACGGTCGCCAAGAAATAGGTGAATTAAAGACACTATAGATATGTGATGCATTACATATTAACGATACTCTCCTCTACATATAGGTAAAAGAGACGCATTTGATATAGCTATTTGTCTCTACTATTTTAGTTAAATCACTTTGATTAAGACAATTAATCCAATCCTTAGAAGGCCCTTTTTTTCATTTTTTACCCTAATCTTATGCATCATGTTCAAAATTGATTTACTTAGAAAACTTGAAATCAGCACAACCAAATTCTTGGCATAACAATGTGAGAGTTCCCACAATGAGGAAGAATTTGAGTTCACGTTGAGAGTGACAAGAATGAGATTAAGGTGGCATGGGAAGACGCGTTAGGTCGAGAGAGCCAAGAAGAGTCTTTCAATGAACCTAATCTCGTGTCGACTACTCTGCTGAAGGACATGCAGATCTTCGATTCATAGAATCTAATTTATGTTATATGTGATGCCTTGTCTCATCAAAGGGAGGAAGATGTAGGTGACGATCAAATCGATCATGGCATGGATGCCATGGATTTGTTTTGTGAGGCAAAGGTTGAGTAGACAAATGGGAGAATTATATTGGCGAGGAGAGCCAAGTGATATCCTTAGATGTAGCTAACCATGTGCTAGACAATCATAATGTGTGGTAATTTGTTGGACCATAGTGGTTGCATGTGATGATGATGTGGTGGATCCTCACTTGACTAGATTGCCACCTTCTTATGATCTTGGGTCACATGCTTCTCGAGGGATGTCTCTTACTAAAATTCTTGCAAAGAGACACAGATTATGTGATTCATAACTACCTTTATATGGTGTGTGTAGTGGGAGAGAGTTCTTGATGAGGAGTTTTAAAAATGAATGAATGAATCTTCAATGGCAATCTCTATCTTTACTCTCTTTGTTTTTTATTTTCACGTGTGCATCTTGTATGCAATGTCTCTCAAACATTAAAGGAATCTACCTTCAACAGTCCACTTGGCCAAATGCCATTACATCTACTTATTCTAAGCTAGGATAAATAGCAATACCAACTACCAGTATAAGATAATCCATGTTACACTTAGATTTGGAGGTAGCACATGTCCAACCATCATGCCAATTTTTTCTATTTGCGCCGGACTGGAATGGATTGCGCTTCACCTTCTTGTAAAGCATGAACTGAGTTTATGTTAGCAACATCTATACTATTTGGCACATTACCACTTGCTATATGATGTAGAATCTATGCACAGAAGTTCCAGCTCTCCATTCTCCATGAAGAATTTAACTTGCCACATGTTAATTTTTTATTTGTTGCATGTTGATAAACATTTTATTAGGGTGAACTTAGGAATTCATTTATATGTAGAGAAGTAAGGCCTTCTCTGCAAAAAAATCCAGTCCGCAACATGAAGTTTTTTGCTTTTGAGAGTGGATCTTAGGGTTTTGATCCAACTTTTGAGAGTGGATCTTAGGGTTTTGATCCAACTTTTGAGGTGTTTCCCTTGTCCAAGTCATGCTTTTAAAATAACAATCCTATTCTAGACCTAATTTGCTGTCTAACAAGCTATATGAATCAAGTTTTATGGATATTTTTACCATTTTTCTATAAACCAACACAAAGGTAAAAATAATAATTAGCAAGTTGCTTTCTAATTTATCTTAGAGGTTACTAATGCCACACGGTTTCTCAATAAGAAGAATTAAAAAAACAAGTTAAAAACAACACATAAACATCCAAAATTGATAGTTTTTGTTTTCCCACAGGCAACTAAAAAAACAAAGTAAAGCATAATACAAGTAAAAGTAGGCCAACGGTGCTAAAAATGTTATACCATGTAAGTCATTGGTTGTTTGGTTACTTACTCCTTATCTAGAATCCCCAACCTCATGATGGCACGAGCTAGATGAGTCATACTTCCATGCCATTTGTCACCTTTATTACAGTCCTTGATCCAATAGATGAAGAGTAATCCATGATGTGGATTCTTCTACTACACATACTACCTTGCTTGCTCAATCATGCATATAATAGTAAAGAGGATAGGAAGATGGAGATTTCTTAAGAACATTTTGTGTGCTAATGTAGATTATCTTACCTTTAACGTACATATTTCTTTATGCTTACCTTAAGAACACCCTGTGCGCTAATGTAGATTATATTGCCTTTAAGGTAAATATTTCTTTATACTTACCTTAAGAACACCCTGTGTGCTTATATGTACACAATATTTCTTTATACTTACCTTAAGAACACCCTGTGTGCACAATAAATTCAACTCAATAAGAAAGATAATAGGAGTCATGATTTTTTTAAAATTTAAG
Organism: Cibotium barometz; assembly: GCF_041138505.1. NCBI lineage: Eukaryota > Viridiplantae > Streptophyta > Polypodiopsida > Cyatheales > Cibotiaceae > Cibotium > Cibotium barometz. The sequence goes on from NC_141056.1 coordinate 19,583,434, forward strand.
ATTCAATGTATTACTTTCAAAGATAAAGATACATTCTTACAAGGAATTTAAAAGACGGCCTTAGGAAATGAAAATTTATAGGAAATTTAAAGCCTATAAAAGGTCTCCACCAGATTGGAGGGGGGCCGTGCATACATGCGCGTGCACATGTGTGTACATGTGTGTGTGAAAATTACACTAGTACACAACCCTTCAAAATAGGGATGCCTAATGGGACTTAGTGTTACAAAGTTATACAATCAATAAACCAAAGATAACTAAATTGAATTATGGTAGATGGCCTATCCTTTGGCTTATGTTAGTCACTTGATTTCTTATTGCCTAGAAAGCCCTCTTTAGAGACCTCTCATGAGAACCTATACAACAATGGCATTACCTTGTAGCTTCCAATTGGGACAAATCTACATATATCGTTCAGTTCTAGCATTGACCATTGTCTTTTAACACATCAAAGCCTTAACTTTGCCCTTGTAGTATAGCTTCATATCTAGTGTAATTGCAATAACAAAACACCATCCTCAAAAGCTTAAAATTAGCATAATTTAAACAATTAAGCAAGACTTCAAGGCACACATGTAATACGCTCGTAGCCTAGTTCTTATTCTATTTTCTTGTCCAATCCATCACCTTAAATTTGATTAGGCATGGATGCACCTTGATCTAGAATCTCTTGCTTCATTAGCAAAAAGAGTTTAAAAACCTTTTGAGATCTTGGCCCCTACTCCATGTACCCAAATGCTTATGTATCAACATATCAGGGCCTCTGAGTTCCCACATTTTATATATGTGAAAATTTGGGCCACAAATAACTCTACTCCAGACCAACACAACTTAATAGATACTTTAATTACCCATGTTGGAACATACATGCTTTTAAAAGCGCGAACCTATACCTACCTATGTGCCCGCAATGCAAAATAGCACTCTATATTAAACCCAAGACATTGTCTGGCCTATTTGGAAGATTAACATTGCATACAAAGAAACAAAAGCTTGGATAAACATGAGTTAACCACTAAATTAAGCATCACTATAACAATTCTCCACCTCCTAATTGTCTCAAAGAACTTGCTCAACTAGACAATAATAATAAATGATAAGGTGGCTTCCATATCACAAATATGCAAGCACCATGTCTACAAAAGACAATGGGTGTGGACCAAGAGAGTGTCATAAGTTGAAGCTTCTCAACCCTCCTCAAGTCCTCCACTTCTAAATTTGGTCCCCAAAATGAAGCCCCAAACATCATCGCATGAGTTCTTGGAATTGAGAGTTTAGCACACATCATTTAACCACATGGCAAGCCATTATTAATTGGGTTTGGAGAAATACACTACATGGCACACAAGGATTGGCATTGGCTGATGCTGCCAACAACCAGTGCATCAAAAAGCCCCTATATATTAGTAGTATATGATATATGATATGATGATATGATTTGGAGCATACAATTACTTTTCCTACTATTTTGTTTTGAGGTGCAAATGTGTTATTAGGCCCACTGGCATTGTATAGTACAAACATTGCTGGTGAAGGTATCGAGCCTGAAGGTAGAAGAACTAAGTATCAGACGATGTGTGAGCAATCTCGAACTTTTGGGTTGCCATGGCCTGCGCTCAATGATGGCATCTTCTACGACGACGTGGTGTGTTCGTCCCTGCCAGGTACCAGTGCTCTACCCTCACTAAACAGTGCAAAAGAAAGTCTGCTTGTCTTTGTATTTGACAACAAGCCAGCTGGAAGTTTGCCAAGTACACCAAACTTATGTTCACATGTTTTTCAGCATCTTTGTCCAACAGTTTGATGAGTGTGAGGGCTAAGAGAGAAAATTCATACAACTTGTGTAGCTTTAGTAGGTTGAACAAATCCTCCTTTAGTAGGTTGAACAAATCCTCCTATCACATGCATCAGGTCTCAGATGCATGCATAGGGCCATGTTTAGGGTAGCTTAGGTGAGGGTTGGCCACTTGTGAGTAAGGCCTTTATGATAAAGGCACACACAACAAGAGAGCAAAGTATGGGATAAGAGAAATCAACATCAGTTTAGACAATGAAAAGTTGTGTAAATGGACTAGAAATTTACATCCTCCCTAGTAAATGGTTGGGACAAGAGATAAGAGTCCAAAAATGAGTGTAAGAGGGCCTTTTATTGAACAATAAGTTATCTTTTAAAACAATTCTTTTATCTGAACAGGGCTCTCATCCCCTCATTTTTCATTCGCTTCCAGTTCCGCTATTAAATGCCAATGCCTTGCTGCAGATTTGTATCCTAGCACCTCCAATCAGCCTTGAGAGCGTTGCTCTTGATTGTGTGTTCCAAAAAATGGGAGATGAACAAATGAGGACTAAATCCCCCTTCTTATAGGAAAAGTATGCTAGGAGGTCGGGTTCAAGTCGGCCAACCCTTCTTACCTTGAAAAATAATATTAAAAATTATTTCAAATGCTTTAACAACCCCAAACCTAGTTGTGTCCAAACACAACCCACAAAAGTTGTCCTCCCCTTACTTGCAGGTGTGTCACGTTCTTGCCCACTAAAACTACAACCGTTCTCAGCTGTAGGACGTCCATACAAAGTGTCTGCCCAATAGGAATGGCCTCACCTTTCAAGTACCAACTGGCTAAGATCACTCTGTCAGTATCTGTTTTTTTAATTGCGGCAAAGTACGCTTCAAAGTGATGCAACCATGAATAGAGAGTTGTGGGATCGAGTTTACCCTTATACTTACTGAAGTTCATTTTCTTGGGAAAATGATTTGAGGGCTCCGCCGGGGTCAATCTCGCGTCCAAAGCTGCTAGGTAACGCTTGTGCTCCACGCGTTGCATGGCTTCGTCTGGCGGATCTCCAATGCACGCATCTGCAACTCAAGCAAAGAGCTCGGCTGCGGCTGTGACCCTGCGAGAGAGTCCCTGTGTCGAGGATCTGGAATCTGGGATACGGAAGGAGAGGGAGGAGGAGATGGAAAACGCGACGCCGGAGAACGGGTACGCTCTTCTAGAGCCAAGATTTGCGCCTTCTGCTCGTCCAACTTGGTTGTCTGGTCTGCGATTGCTCGCATCATCTGCTGGAACATATCTGTAACACTCAAGCCTGGTGCCCTAGCTGGGCTGCCTGGTGCACTCTGGTCCCATGGTTCTTGGTCTCTCTCGTCGTCGAAGCTCGCCATAGAAGAAAAATGCACTTCCTTTCCGGAACGCAATCTGATCATCCACTATTTGTGTGGGAGACGTCCGGAGGCTGAAAACCAACCGTCCTTTGAGGGAGAGGAGTCACTCCGAAAAGGGTAGTCCACCGGCGTCTGAAAACCAACCACATGAGCGAGAAAAAATTCTGGTTTCTTTGCTGAATCTTTGCAATCGAAGTAGGCTCTGATACCACTGTAACATGCGGAACCTTCGGAGAAGATCGGTAACTTCAAAGCTCAGAAATCAGCACTCTTTTCGCGACGGAATTAACGCACGATGTGCAAAAAATAGAGAGAGAGAGGGAGAGATGGAGAGGACACAGTATTGGGTCCCAAATACCCTCTGTAGGGCCCCCACCACAGATGGTGTATTTGTTTTATCAGAATGATGTAATTCTGAAAAGAAAATATAGAAATCTTGACCTTTCTTGGCTGAGAAAACTCTGCCCTTGACCTACAGTCCTTCACCCCTATGCTTAGCATCTTCTTGGCTTGTTTAGCCCTTGTATGCTTGAGCTCTTGGTGAGAAATGAGATGAAACAATGGGATTGTGGGCTACTCTATTTATACTACTACAGCAATAGCAGTCGGCCAGCTGAAGTCCAGGCGGCCAGCAATAATCCTGTCCCACGACTGAATATTAGTATTAAATGCTAGAAAAATCCCATTAAATGCTGCGCATTATTCCCTATCTGGCTGGACATCAGGCGCATGCTTGTACATGGGCTGGACACTGTTTTGCAAACAGTCTGGGGGCTGGGCAGCCTGTATGGGCTGCCCCATACCTGCCCTACAGCCATACAAAGACTGTATCTCTTGAGTGTTTGCCCTTAGCTTGCCCCTAGGGCTGTCCTACAGCCCCTCCATGGCTGGTGGGTTCAGCCAGGGCCTTCCTGGCCCGCATGGGGGTGGTTTCACACTATCCCCATGCCCACACAAAGACCCAGGGTAGCCCTATGGGCTGGCCCCTTGTTCTAAAAGCAAACCCTAACTAACTATTGAGTGATCTGGCATCGGGTACCATACCAGATACACAGAATCACTGACATCATTCCAGAGGGAGACTCACAGCGCGGACTGGCACTGTTTCATGTGCAGAACAGTGCACACCTGACCTTGGACTCGTGCAGGACAATGCACACCTGACCTCGGACGACTGAGCTCGATCCCTGGCTGACTCGTCCCGGATTGGGCTCACATAGGACCAGTTCACCATCCTAGGTCCTGCACCTTCTGTACAGATATGTCTACATGGCATCCAAGTGCGGGATGCACGTGACAAGATTCATAAATCCGCTAGTAGGGTTAAGGGTTCCATTGCTCGCCAACTTGGTGTTTGCTTTCTTGAGGATTTTCTACAGATTGGGTATTGAGTTTTCTTGGACTTGGATTTGAATCTGGACTTGGATTTGGACCTGTATCTGGACTTGGACATGGACATGGATTTGGATTTGGACTTGGATATTGTATTTGGTACTAGCCCGGTGAGAGATTCTTGTGGGTCATCCCCATGGTGTGCTCGGCATTAGAGATCTCGTGCCTCATCATCAACATCGACTTGGATATTCTACATCGGCATATTTGTTTGCTTTTGTATTCATTGTTGTATTGATTTTGGCCAGCGTGCTCGTGGATTGTTCGTGAATAAATTCTTGAAAGGGGGTAGGGCCTGTTTTCCACTTAGTTTGGTGTATTGTGCAAAGATCCCTAAATCCTTCTCTCTTCCCCCTCTCTCTCTCTATATCTTTATCTCTTGGACACGTGGTAGAATCTATCACGGCACGCCCCGTTGGGCTTATAGTGGTATCAGAGCAAGATTTCTCTTGAAACTTTCTTGGGGTGATAGAGCCATGTTAAGAGCAGAGGGAGACTAAGTTCGGAATGAAGGGAACAACTATGAGGCCAATACAAGACTTCAAGATGGGAACCAAGGCCGTTAAACTATTTCTCATGAAACCACGCCATGACATCAACAGAGTATCGAGATTTTCAGCAGTTTAGATAGCTTCTCCAAGAAGAAGAATTCCTTGCTTGGAGAGCCAAGAAGGAACAGGACCAAAGAAGGGCTCGAATGTTTGAAGATTTCTTCAAGCATCGAGACACTGAAGCCGAAGGAGTTGAAGCTGCTAAAGCCTATCTTCGGGCCAAAGGAGTCACCATTCCAGAAGGATCTAGAGCTACCTGGTCTATTTCTCATGGAGGAAACAAGAGAAGAGGTTACTTGCATTTTTTTTTAGCATATGAGGAGTACTCTTTCCTTTGAGGAGAGGGTGAATTTGGCTGCTGAATTTGAGCATCGTTTTTTCCATAGTCCAACTTGGTCTCCCGACCATGGTGGCCAATTGAAGCTGTGGATGGAACCATGTTTATCAAATTAAAATACCTTTAGATTTAGATAAATTAGATGAAAATATTACGCTTATGATTATTAAAGAAAGCATGGGCTTGATTGATCATTATGAAATAGACTCTATTGTCCATGTTGAAAGAGATCAAGTACGACAAGTATTTGATGAAATTATTAAACGTATCCCAAAGCATAAGCTCCTCAAAAAATAAATTTGGTTGTGTTCTTCTTGAATGGATTCAGTTCTAGATTGCTTTTTGTATTTGAATGGATTGGCTATTCCTAGGCCTACTTTCTTAGATGCAGCTTCTTCGGGACAGGTAAAGGAAATAAAGGTAAAGGAACTTACATCAACCAACAAGATGGACTTCAAGCCGAGAGAGAAGAGCGTCAAGTTTGATGCTTTTTATGGGAAGTGAGATACCCAAAAAGCTCTATCTTTTGTCAAACACTTTGATGCCACTTTTGGAGGAGACGACTACTCCAAAAAGTCAAAGCTTCGAATGTTTTGTATGCATTTGAAGGATGCCGTCTGAATTGGTGGCTAAAAGTAGTACAATAAGGGACCAAGCCGAAGACATGGACCAACTTCAAGACTATGTTTAACAAAAAGTTTCTACCTGCAAACTTTGAAGCAAATGTGCAGAAGGAATGGGATGAGGTAAAGCAGAAAGTTGGTAAGAATGTGGCATCTTACCTTAACAACTTTTCAGCAGTTTCTCTGAAGTTTACTTCATATAGTCCTATTCCACCACTAATGGAAATGCGTAAGTTTGTGAATGGATTGCAACCTAAGCTTATGTAAGCAGTTTATATAGCCGGACGAAAAACTTTGGAAGGAGGTCAAGACAAAGCTTTGCAAGCCAAGGCCTTGAACATGCCTTGGATGGACGGCAAGACAAAGAACAACAATTGGGATCCACCTCAAAGGAAGAAGTTTAAAGACAGATCCCCATCAAGAGCCGAGCCTCAAGAAGGATACGAGTGGGGACAAACCCCCACTCTTTCGAAGAAGATTGTCCCTCAAGCAACTTGAGGAATATGCCAAAGAAGGGAAGTGTTTTCAATGTGGAAAGAAGGGACACTTGGCTGCAAATTGTCCCAACGTGCCAAAGCAAGAAGGGAAGTGTTTCCAATGTGGAAAGAAGAGACACTTGGCTGCAAATTGTCCCAACCTGCCAGAGCAAGAAGCTAAAGAGACTAGAAGATCATTAGATTGACATCTTGCCGGGAAGTTTGTCAAGAGGAGATTGCATTGGAGCGATCTTGTACCATGAGGGCCATGTTATGGCCTATGAAAGTCTTAGATGAGGATTTCAAGGATTGTATTGGAACAAGATTGTAGAATGGAAATTTTGTGACTTTTCTTGTCATCCAAGAAGATTCCTTTATGAAGTAAATCCGTTTATGTCTTGAAGCCAAAAGTGACAATAAGTCAAGCTTGGGAGAAGCTACTACTATTGGCCTAGCAGAAATAACATTAAGTTTTATGTTCAAGAATGTTTGGAGGTCAATTTTGACCGACAAAAACTAGCAGGATTATTGCACCCATTGAATATGGAGAGTATTGCTATGGATTTTATCTTTGGATTGCAAAAGTCAGGGAATGATGGTATATGGATCTCTTTAGGATACCAAGAAGATCAACAGTGTATGTTATCGGTTGGACCTTTCAGATCATTGGAGGATCTATAATGCCCTCCATGACGGTTTATGGAAACCATGTCCAGGGTTACTCCTAGAGGAGCGTGTTTTGAAGGATCCACCAGGGGTGGAAGAGCCGGAACAAATTTTTTGTTCATTCTATGAGAAAAAGAGGAAAGACAGTGGTCAAATAGTTTCTCTTGGAATTCGAGATTTCTTCGCTATTGGATGCGAAATAGATGCCAGGAAAGTACTTCAAAGACTATCCAGATATACTTCGAGTTTATGAGGAAGTGGTTGGTTCAGATATATATATATATTTTCAGAAAGGAGACTTCTATTAAGTATGAAAAAATTTTACAAAATGGAAATTTCACACCAAGCAAGGTGGAGATCTCAACCAATCAGGAGCCATGTGCTGCCAATAGGGTCCCAAATGAGAGGATGTGAAAAAGATACCAATGTCCCACTCTCTCATAAACTGGCCGCGCTTCCTCTCCGCAACTCTCGAAGATCCCTGGATTCTGGCCTAGGTAGCCATAATGGTGTGAATAATATCATTCCAAATCTTGCGAAGACACTGAGAAACAAGAACGGTAGTACCCTCAATGGCCCCGGTGCATCTAGCCTTCCAGATATTCCACGTTGAGATGCTAGCAATAATCTCCCAAGAGCTGTCTAACCTCTGTGTCGGAGGGACAAAGTGTGAAAGTGGCGAATCCTGAAGACAACACTGCCGAGCAACTCCTTGCCTAACCATAATGGCCAAGCTCCTGTCAGTCCCCTTGAATCTCAACAAAGACGTGCTTCCCTAACCTGCCAACAACTCTGACTAGACGAATGTGGGGGTCCTCAATAAGATCCTGCACGTCACATCTCTCCAGCTGCCATCCATCCTATACAAAAAAAAAGACCGGTACATCATCCTCCCTAGGCAAGGGGAGACCCATAACCTGAAGAGGAATACTTGTCCCAAAAAAAACCCCAAACCAAGAATGATAACGGCCTTCCAAGAAAGATTCAGTAATCCAGTGGTTGGGAATGGCTGCATCAATTTGTGCAATCCTCTGGCTAGAGCCTCTCAAATGCTGCGTGAAATCCAATCTCTGTACCTCGGTGAGGCTCTGAAGCCTCTTCCAAGCTAGCACTGTGGGGCATAGGGTCTCCTAGCCAGCCCAAAGAATATGCATAGCTGCCCCAAGAGGCCTACCATGCACATCTAAGATCAAATCATTCCACATAATGGGCTGTCGGTTAACTTCCTCCGCTGAACGCGGGGGGATGTGTACCAAAAAACTCCTCACGTAGTCCCAGGCCCGTAGGAGGGACCTAACCAGGGGGAATGAAGGGGAGCGGTGAACTGCATCTGAAAAAATAAAGCGTGAGCTAAGAGTCCAGTCACCTCTGCGAACAGGGACACACTTTGTGATCTGTTGCATGAGAAAGTCCTTCCACGGCTCAGTGCCAGGAAGAAAGCCCCTAACAACAAGCTTACAAAGCAAAGCCTTACATTGCACCTCAGGGTCAATGATATTCAATCCCCCTTCTTGCTTAGGCCTGATAATGGTTTCCCAAGCAACTCTAGCCCTGGTGTGTGCATTTCCATCAAGCCCTGACCAAAGAAAGTTTCGAATAAGGCGACGAAGCTGGCCAACGCAGCCCTTATGAAAAATCCGGCACGAAGTGAGAAACCAAGCCGTGGCTAGCAAAATTTGGTTAACCACCAAAGCTCTAGAGGCCAAGTCGAGCTTCCTCCTACTCCAGTGATGAAGTTTGCTTTTAATGCTTAAGAGCACTGAGCAAACTGTTGTGCAGGGGAGATGTCAACGCCCACCTGACAACCAAGGTATTTAGCAGAGCATCCTCTCTCAATCCAAGTAAAATCAACATCTGTACTCCAATCTGCAAGAGGAGAATCACTAATTCAAAAACCAACTGACTTATGCCAATTAATAGTAGCTCTTGCTGCCAAACAAAAGGCCTCCAAGGCTGTCCGGAAAGCACATAAACAAGCATGTGAAGCCTCAAGGAACAACGCCGTATCATCTGCTAACTCAGAGTCCAAAAACTCTTCCTCCATGCATAAAGGCAGCCTGAGACCCACAACACCAGGGGCAGCCCGAAGAAACTTGCTCATAGCCTCAGCTACAATGAGGTACAGTAAAGGGGCGAGGGGACAACCCTGCCTCAGTGAACGGGAAATCTGAAAACGCTCACCGCGCCCCCCACATGCTAAAACAATGCTATGAGCCTCCTTGTATAGGCAGGACACCCCTTTGATCCAGTTTTGGAAAACCCCATGTGTGCCATAGTGCCCTCCAAAAAATCCCAATCCACTCTGTCATAAGCTTTTTCAAAATCAAGCAAAAGAATGGCAAGAGGCTGCTGACTAGACTTTGCCCACTCGACAGCTTCCCAGAAAGAAAAGATGTTGTGAAATATACTCCTTCCTTGGAGGAACCCATTCTGGGTATCATGGATAGTCCTTTGGAGAATCGACTGCAACCTTATACTCAAGGCTTTAGCTAAGATTTTATATGCAGATCCAAGGAGGGTGATGGGCCTCCATTGCTTGATGTCAGTCTTGTCCCCACCCTTGGGGATAAGGTGAATCAGCCCCTCCGTGAGGTATGGAGGCATCATACCCGACAACCACATTTCTTGAAGGGCAACAGTGATAGCATCTCCAATATGATCCCAAAAAAGAATAAAGAAGGCGGGAGAAAGACCATCATCCCCTGGGCATGAACCACTGGAAAGAGCATGCAGTGCGTGAAGGAATGAGGAAGATATTCTTTCTTCCCTACCCCAGCTATTTTGACCCTGTTGAGGAAGACCGGAACCGTTTCCCGATTACTCTCAGATTCCCAGGTCCTCCTCGCACAAATTGGCCTATGTTAGAGGCCATCGGGTCTGCCTTTGGGCTGGTTCTTCAAGTGCCCCCCCTCCACGCCTTGCCGACATCTTCTGCCCAGGTGGTCACTGCCTCGGCAGATGCTGTCCCCAGGGTCATGGTTCTTGCCCGTGACATTGAGCTCTTTGAGGACTATGTTTTGCTTTCGGGCCCTTGTGGCCCTTTGAAGCAACGTATGGAGATTGCAGGTAAACCCGATCAGTAATGGGTTTGTCACCAAGAGGGTCACTTTGCTCGAGATTGCCCTCGGGCTCGAGGTCGCAGGAGGCCTCGTAAGCGTGCTTCTCAGGCGCCACCTCCCTTGGTTCCTCCCCGTCCTTCAGTCCGCCAGGTGTGCCGAGCTGTCTTTCACGCCCTGGTGCGATTGATGGGAAGGCCTCCTCGGATCATGTACATATAGATGATGTTTCTCGTCAGAGGGATGTGTCAGCTGATGCATCTTTGCAGAGAGATGATATCTCAAATCAGGATGATTTTGTTGAGTCCTCTCTACTTGGAGGGGGCGATATGCAGGATGTTCAGCGCAGTGGGGATCATGTATTGCAGGATATTCAGCATGATGCCATTGCCCTTGATGCCCCACAGGGCGAACAGGTTTCTCGTACATATGCAGGTACTGTGCAGGGCCTTGGACAAGGGCATGTCAGTGGACTTTGCCCCGTGGATTTTCCAGTCCTCCAACATTATGAGAGGCGTCCTCAGGCTGCCCATCATCTTCTTAGATCGGGGGTCAAACCCTCTTCTCTTCCATGAGAATCCTCTCATGGAATGTTCAGGGCCTTGGAGGGCTTCCCACCCGTGGTAGGAAGCGCCTTCTGAAGGACCAGCTTCACCCTCCTATTACAGGAGGGTCTATGGATGTACTTTTGTTGCAGGAACACAAATTGGATAGATCTCAATGTGGCAAAACTGGTAAGATGCTTTCTGGCCACACCTTCTAGTCCTCGGCAGTTGGGACTAGAGGGGATGTTTGCATTTCAGTGGCAGCATCTGTTATGCCTCATGTTATTGGGCACGGTGTTATCATCCCTGCTAGAGCACAGTGGATCTTGATCATGCATGAGGGTCAGAAATTGGGAATCTTGAATATCTATGCACCTAACGTGAGAGGTGAAAGGGTGGCCTTTTGGGACACCATTACAAATGTCATTCCCTAGGTTGATCATTGGATAGTGGGAGGAGATTTTAATATGGTTGAGCAACCTTCTGACAAGAAGGGTGGACGTGAAAGGGGTTTACACCCTTTGGAGCGAACCTCATGGGAGAGGTTCACGCTTTCCTTTTTTGGCAGGGATTGCTGGACTAAGGATGACTTCCAGAGAAGGCCAAATTCCTTATCTTTCTCTTTGTATAACCACAGAAGCGGGGATGAGAGCATCTTTCCACGTCTAGACAGGTTTTATGTGGATGATTGGTCCTTGGACGGAGGAGGCATCATTGCTATTATGCCTGGCACCACCAAATTCGATCATTGCCCCGTCATTTTGTGTCTCAGGGAGCCTGGGGCTCGCTCGGCCTCTCCCCGTGTCCATATCCCTGACTCTCTTTATCTAGATGCTGACATCTCCCTTGAGATCTTGTGATGGTCCTGATCCTCGTCATAATATTGCGCTAGCTCTTGAGAGGACCAGCCATCATTATCATAGCACTGCCTTGTCCAAGAAGAAGGAGCCTATGGACAAGGAGAGAGCTATTAGGCGTAGGATTGCTGCTCTTCAGAGGGAACATGAAAGGCATCCACATGCATCTTGGATTACAGACCTCTTGACCACAGTTAGAGCAAAGCTGCAGTTGGCCATGGACAGGAGGGCTGAGTTCGCCTTTCATGCGAACGAGGCTTTTTGGACTCAGATGGGTGGCACATGCAACAAAGAGTTTTTTTCAGCACACAGGGCTTCCCATAGCAGGGATTCTGTGAGATACTTGCAGGATTCACAGGGTGAGGTTCAGATTGAGCCTGATAAGGTGAGGGGTATTGCTTCAGATTTTTATCAGTCTTTGTTGACTGCAGAGGTGCCCTCTCCTTAGAGAGATGTGGCACGGCAGAAAGTTTGGGAGTACATGCCCAGGCTCATTACAGATGCTATGTGTTCTTCCCTGGATACCCATTGGGCCCAATGGCAAAGGGCTGCCCTTCAAAACCTCTGAGGGAGCGTCCTCAGAATCAAAATCCACTTGGAAGAAACCTCTTCCAAGCAACCTGACATCTCGAAAGTGTGGAGCGAGGTCGGAGGGCAGAGCCGCCAGGACCCAATCCCAAATGACTGTATTGGATTTCATAGTCAGGTGGTCAATGCGACCAGATGGCCTAGATGGCTATTGATGAACTCTCGAGCAGTCCTAGTGATCAGATGGCCTTGAGCGATAGTTTGAGCGGTTTCCCTCGGGAGCCTGATAACTCAGCATGGTTTCCGATGAAACCAGACAGGACAAACCATGAACAGGAGGATCATTATTTGTGCATTGCATATTGATGTATGTTTGAATTTCTTTTACTTTGTGTGTTGTTTTTGATGTATGGACAATGCTTGGATTTATGGCATGTGATAGGCCATTGGGCTCCAGACTACTTGACCAGTACTTGGAATACCCAGTAGACGTGAAAGATGCATACTTGTTTGCTGACTAGCTTCTGTCTAGTTCTTGCACGAGGTTAGTATGCATTTATTTTATCTACACATGTGACAAGCCATGAAGACGTACCATCAAGAACAAAGACATTGGTCAAAGATAAGGCATAGAGATGTTACTAGATGAGCAGATGGCACCACAGATTTGAGGAAAGACCAAATGCACAAGCTCACACGAAAGGGCTAGTACTTGGAAATATTTGAAACATATGGATGTACTTGCTATGCTTGGAACACATGGATATACATGGAACATATGGATGTGCTTGGAACACTTGTAGTCTGCAGTTGAGGACAAGTGCGATATAAGAGGAAGGGAAAATGTAACTATTTGGTACTCCTAGCTCTATTTCACATGATGGAACACATGCCCGGACACATGGATAGGTTGCTGAAAGCATGGTAACAGGGATCATGAAGTTGGCTCAGGAAAAAGCGCCAATTTTGGACAAAAAGCAAGAAAAAGCAAAAAGTCAAACTAAGTTGACTGTGAGCCAAGGGCACCATTGGAAAGAGGAGACAGAGTCGGATCAAAAAGCTATAAGCCGCTTTTCCAAAAAGCAGCTCAAGGGCCAAAAAGCAAGGCCCTGAAGTTAGAAAAGCAAAGCTAAAGAACTTTGACAAACGTTGAGTAATATTCTATCATTAAAAGAATAAAGAGGAAAGCATAGTGGAGCAGTCGCTTCAGGTTTTTAGTGCAGCTTCGGGAGCATTGATCAATTGGCGCAAGACAGTGACCTTTTGGATCAGTAGCGCTCCCACTCCGGCATGGAGCCCAGACCCGGGTTTTAGATGGATTTCTCCTGGCACAGCAGTGCGGTATTTGGGATGCCAGATTGGACTTGATTTGTCACCTGAGCAGCAGATTGCCCCGCTTGTTCTGAGCATTCGGAAGAAGCTTTTGTATTGGAGTACAGCTCGGCTATCCTTGGCTGGGAGGGTGGTGGTGGCAAATCAGGTGCTTTTAGCGACCATGTGGTACATCACGTCTTGCTGGATCTTTTCGAGCTCTTGCATCAGCCAGGTACAGAGGCTGATCAGGAACTTTCTTTGGTCTGGGCGGGATGGTCAGCCAGCCCGGGCTAAGGTTGCTTGGGCAGTTATTACACTTCCGTTGGCCCAGGGAGGCTTGGGCATTATAGATCCAGTTGATCAGAGTAGAGCCCTATTGGGGAAGCTTATTGTTCGGGGGCTGCTTCCAGGCGCTGAGCCTTGGAAAGAGCTGCTTTTTCAGCGGCTGCAGGCTCGGGCTCCCCTGCAGAGGGCACTTGGGCACCAGAGATACGATGGATCTTCATAGAGATGAGGAGGACAGGCCTCAATAGAGGATGGGAGGACAGATTCGCCTTGAGCATCCTGAGAGCTTGGGAGTTGCTGAGGCCGGGACTCTCTCAGAGACCTCCTTCTTGTGATGAGGAGCGGGCCAGACAGCCGCTCATCTGGAGCCGAGCAGTTCGCACAGAGCAGGGTCATATGTTGGGTTCTCGGCCTCGTCTAGCCTGGGGACCATTGGCGGCAGGCCCAGCACGTAGTTTTGGAGACTGGCAGGCCTTTTGCAGTCTCCCAGAGGAGATCCAGGTGGAGAGGCTGAGTCACTTCAGAGGGGGGCTGATTATGAGGGATGACATTCAGGAGGCACTCACAGAGGAGTGGTTCACGCCTCTCGAGCCAGTGGCCCCACGGTGGATGGGAGCCTTTACACAGTTGGAGATCCTGATTGGTGTCAGAGCTTGCACTGAGGATGGCAGATGCCTCTACTATGAGATCCAGGATGAGGGCAGACTTCAGAGAGTAGAGGTGGAGTCGCCTTTGGTTGCAGAGTGCATCTTTCAGAGGATACGGGTAGTGGCCGCCGCTTCTTGGAAGTGGCATATTGACCCAGACCCTGCAGATGTGGACTCTGATTGGCGCATATGGGCATATGCAGCGCGCCCCTTGGCCCGGCTCCAGTGGGACCCTGGCGAGTACGAGTGGCATGATCCTTATGCATCCCTTGAGGCCACAGAGATCACCTTTTTCCAGTATATTGTTCGGTTGGGGCGACATATTTTGATGGCGAGGAGGATGGTCTCTTCAGCTGCATCGGGGCATTGGCGGCTATAGGGACTCTCACAGGAGTTCCTGGAGGATTTTTGGACCAGGCTCTGGGCTAGTCGACAGGCACGCAGGATCTCGACTTTCCAGTGGTTGGTCGCCCACAGGGGCTCTGCAGTTGGCACTTGGCTTGTCTACAGCGGTCTTCCGGCGGCCTGCGTCCGATGCGGCCACACTAGGGAGACACAGAGACATTGCCTATGGGACTGCCCTCAGGTGCAGCAGATTTGGCTGCGGATGCTGCACATTCTGGCCCCCCTCTCTCCAGAGATTATGTATACGTGGGGTGCTGCTGCTTGGTCGACTTCGTCAGGGCCTGTATGGGCTATGAGACGGAGCAGGACAGCCAGGCTATCATATTCATTAGGGGCCAGCCTCGCCTTGTTCCTTCACCGGATTTCTCGTCCACCGGTTGGACACAGGAGAGGGATCTTCGATGGGAGCTCCTCAGCAGCCTCACCATCTGGTTCACCTGGAGGGCCCGGTGTTTCAGGGCCTTTGAGGGGAGACTGGAGCCACCAGCAGAGACTGTTCGGGGGATCTGGCAGGAGTTGATCCACACCCATGCGAGGACAGTATGACCGCATCCGGGGCTCCTCGGATGAGGCGATCTTGCGGCGCCAGGCCTTTCATACCACTTGGCACAGCGGCCCCTTCTATACCCTACACGCGGGGTCCCCCCGCTGGCACTACAGGCCCACTGTTTGGCTTTTCCCCCCTCCTATTGTATGATATAGCCCCTCAGTTCTTTGTACTGATACTTGTATTTCTCAGCACCTAGGGAGAGTCTCCCTGGCTGCCTTGCTTTGATCTCTGCTCTGTTTCTTATGAGCAGGAGAGGATCTTTTGTAGCCCTACGGGCGTTTTTATATAACTAATGAAAGGATCTTTTCTCAGAAAAAAAAAGAGGAAAGCATAGTGAAAAAGTAAAAGCAAAGCATGGTAGGTTTTTGCAAAAAGCACCCCTTGGGTATAAAAGAAGCATGAATCTCTCCCTTCTCCACATTCATTGAAGCTTGGAGATTATCCTCACTTTCATCAACATCATCATCGAGTTCTTGGGAGAGTGTGACAAGACCATCTTTGTCATCATCATCATCGTTATCAAGCTTTTGATTGAGGGTATTCCTCTACCACCTCTCATCGGTTATTTCTGCCCAGCTCCCCACTGCACTGTGCCGTTGTTGCTGCCTGTGCTACTTCTTGCCACCAGCGCCACCCTCAGCCACCGGCGTTGCCACGTGTACACTTCAACTTTTTGGCAAGAGATTTGACTTCAGATTCTTAAATCCGCCATGAGGGTTAAGGGTTCCATCGCTCGCCAACTTGGTGTTTGCTTTCTTGAGGATTTTCTATTGATTGGGTATTCAGTTTTCTTGGACTTGGATTTGGACTTGGACTTACTGGTATCTGGACTTGGACCTGGACATGGACTTGGATTTGGACTTGGATATTGGATTTGGTACTAGCCCGATGAGAGATTCTTGTGGGTCATCCCCGTGGTGTGCTCGGCATTAGAGATCTCGTGCCTCGACATCAACATCGACTTGGATATTCTACATCGGCATATTTGTTTGCTTTTATATTCATTGTTGTATTGATCCTAGCTAGCGTGCCCGTGGATTGTTCGTGAATAAATTCTTGAAAGGGGACAGGGCTTGTTCCCCACAGAGTGTCGTGTATTGTGCAAAGATCCGTAAACCCTTCTCTCTCTCCCCTCTCTCTCATAGGCCCTTGGGGTCTTCCGTAGACGTTAATATAACTTTCATTCATTCATTCTTTCTTTCTCTATATCTTTATCTCTTGGACACATGGTAGAATCTGTCAGGGCACGCCCCGCGCTGGGCTTACACTCGGACTTCATTGATAGATTTGGAGGGGCACATGTTGTGCTTCTTGATACTTTGGTGCCCATATTGTTATATGCTGATGACATTGTGTTGATGTAAAAAATCTAGGGAAGGCCTCTAGAGACACCTAGATGTAGAGACAACTAGATGCACTACAGGCCTTTTGTGTGCAACAGGATTTGATAGTTTACCTTGTGAAAACCAAGGTCATGGTGTTTAACACTTCACCTGTGGCATCAGAGGCATGAGTTTCCTATATGCTGGTGCTGAGGCGGAGATTGTGTGTTCCTATATGTATCTTGGGGTCACCTTCATAGGGCCATTGTACAGGATGAGGCCAATTGTAGATGCCTGACTAACCAGAGGGTATGCAGCACTGGCTAGGTGGGAGAGATTGTGTTTCCGGGCTCATTTCAAGGAAACCAGCACAAAGAGCTGGCTCTTTGACACTTTGGTGACTCCAATAGCGATGTTTGGTGCAGCCTTTTGGGGACCCGATGTAGGAGGGGATGAACTGGAGTAGAGTAGAGAGGCTTCAGGTGATGATGCACTCACAAATGATTAGGTGCAAACCATCGGTTCCCCATTCCATTGTCCTGGCAGAGTTTGCAGCTACTTCCCTAGTGGTGGATGCCCTTTTGCAGACAGTTACCTACATTCACATTGAGCAGAGACATTCTCTCGAGGTTAGCACTTGAGTCCTCCCGATAGTTACCAGAGACTGGGAATGGAAAATCTTGGCATGCTAGGGTCATACAGTGGTTTCTGGTACATGGATTTCAGATTGATGCCCCTCCCCCCCTTCGATTACAGTCTTGACTCCCTGTTCGTCCTACTCACCTGCCAGGATATTAACCACCTCATTCGCATTGAACTCACGAGACTGGAGGTACACACCACATGGGTGGCTTCTCGGCAGCTGGGCACCAAAATGCAGTTTTACTGGGATCCTTTTCTCCACCTCACAGAGGATGCCTTCATCTAGAAACCCCAGTATGTGCTCAGACATATGTCACATGCAATGAGGATAGTTATAGGCCAGATTAGGGTTTCCTCACATCGCTTGTGGGTGGAGATTGGGAGAGCTATCGGGATTGGTAGAGAGGAGAGGATCTGTCTGTTGTGGTCACTAGAGTTGGACATAGAGGAGCATTACATTTGCAGATGCCCCGTATATTATGAGATCATAGGGAGATTTCATTGCCTTTTTAGAGATGGATTTTGGCCACTCGCTTGGGTCATGGATTACCCTGATCATAGATGTCTTGGACTGTACCTCATGGAGCTTCGCTGACACAGAGACAGCTTGATGCACATGTACATGATGCCCCCCTCAGGCCTCTACCTTCCAAACCTCTATCATGAGCTTCTTTGCCCCCTGTCAGGAGAGTTGTCTTAGATGACATAGGGAGATCACAGAGGGGGTCTCATCCACCAGATAGGTCAGACAGCACCTTCCAGTAGCAGCCCAGCCGCCCACACTCAGGTTCCCAGGAGTATCTATCGAGAGAGCATTCCAGATGCAGAGAGCTAGACGACCGAGACCGGCAAGACAGAGAGCACACTCCCTGCATCAGTCTTAGATCCGGGGGAGATACTTGAGAGACCGCAGTACTTTCCCACGAGAGGTGGATATTGAGGAGCTCTACATAGTTGTTTAGGAGGCTAGGTCTCCGCTCTCTAGGATGCCATCACCCCAAGAGCCTCAGTCTCTCTAGTTGTACAGGCCACCTCTCAATTAGCACTACTTACTTGTATGCAGCTGTTGCTGTTAGTTTTAGGTTCTTTTTCATATATGTTATTTACCAGGATCATTGTAACTCATGGATACTTCGTAACATATTTTTGGTCTCATAGACCCTAGTGGTCTTTTGAAGATGTGTGCAGGCGCAGGCGCACGCGCACGCGCACGTGCATGCACATGCACACGAACATGCTTGCATAATACTTAAATGCTCTTTGTGTACTTTAGGCAGATTCCTTGAGTTTTATTGCTTGTCCTTGGGGATCATGGTGAAAAAAATTGTGCTTACTATTCAGCTCTTCTCATATTTGATGTATTCAGCTTGCAGCGTGCTCGATTTTTACTGCGCAAAGTATAAAGAATCAGCTCCAAGAGAAGGGCAAGTTCACCTTATCAAAATTTGTTTCTCATTGTTTAGAAGCTCATGAAAAATGTTTGTTGCATGCAGTATAACATGTGGTCTCTTTCTGATGAGGGATCTCTGGATGTTTTCCTCTGTCCCAAGTTGCCAGAATTGTGCAATAAGAGCCTTCTTTTAGTGCTTATGCTTGCGTTCTCTGTAATCATGGATTCAAGTGTTTTCCACAGTCTAGGATATCAAGAAATGATTGATGAAGTCATTAAGGTCCATTCCTGAGAGTGCGGACTCTTTCAAAACTCAGTGAACAATTATGCTTGGGTGCTGATGAGAACACATGCTTTCTTAGAGGCTTCTGTTTTCATTTTTTTGCCCTAGTAAGGCATGTGGTTCTCTTGCACGATTAGAGAGACAATGTTTCCAAGCCCATTTTCAAGATCTGCAAACAAAGAGGTTACTATTTGACTCTATGGTCCAGCCAACAACCACCTTCTGGGGGCTTGCCCTTGGCCGAGAGGATTGTGCAAGGATTGAAAGGTCACTCACAGACTATGATGGTCTCGAGGCTCATTAGGAGCATACCACATGATATCATTCTGGCTGAGTCTGGAGCTTCACTGCTTGAAGTTGATGCAACCTTACAAACTCTCTCTCATTTTCATAGGATTTGGTCACTTCCAGTTGATCGTCTACCTGGGATCGTACTTGTGTTATCCATACAGTTGGTGAGGTGTGGGGCATGGTGGTATTACAGAGTTAGTAGATGGCTTCTCTCCTTGGGCATCCAAATAAATAGATTATCGCATTTCCAGTACAGCCTTGATGCTCGTAACCTTCATTTCAGCAAACAAAACCTTGACTGGATCGTTTGCATGGACATCCACAAGCTTTGCTATCTCATTTTTCAAGGATCATCATCCTACATATTATGACTAATGGTTTCATTCAGAGACCAAGGTACTTACAGTGGCACATGTCTCATGTTATGAGGATTGGCATTGGTCAGATTAGGGTCGGCTTACTCAGTTTGAGGTGCGAGACAAGGCTATATAGAGATCCACAACTACAAAGTGCTCGTAACATTTGTCAATGTTGAAAACACAGTGCTAGGGTTGCAGCTATGAAGGGTCAAAGAGGAGAGCTATGGCTATGGAGTGCAAACAGCGAGAGAGAAGACAAGCTATTGAGAGATAGATCTTCACGACTCAATGATGTGGCTGTTATTGATATTTCTTCACTCAAGTACAAGACCTTTATAGATACAAAGGTTCTCCTCCTGACATCATTTCTTATGTCAAAGCACACTTATACTATCTAGATATTATTCAAACCTCTCCAAGTGGTAGTTCACACACAAACACACAGTTACACTCATAAGAGTGGGTTCACACACAGGTAAGACCTTGATTCCCAACAGTCAGGTATGCGAGATGAGGGAGATTGAGATGAAGGAGCTCACGCCTTCTCTATTATGAGATCTGAAGTAGATTACATTGCTTATTCTGGGAAGGTTTTTGCTCTCTATTGAGTATCTTGATTAACGATGGATGGCGACTTCTTTTGCGAGGTGAAGCATATTCAACATGATTCGATGACCTCTAGAGAGACCATGCATTAGTCATAGACACTTGTTACACTTGTGAGAGCAGAGGACGGCAACTTTGGATGACAAAACAAACCTAGGCTATCCTAGAATACCTTTCATGTAAGCCTCTTAGAGACGTTTTCACAGAGATATGTTTTAGTCCATTTCCTTAATCAGGAGGTACTTATGGCTGAGGCTCATGATCAAGGAGATACCCTTTACTGTTGTGCATACTCTAGGGTCAAGTTTTTCATTCTTTTTATGACTATGTCTGGTGTGGTCGTCCTTTTTTGGGTTTAGTTGTTTTCAAAAATAACTGAAGTAATAGTTTTCAAGAGGATATATTAAAACTGCAAAAGATACTCTGAGTATATGAACTAATAGCAAGTGTTTATTTATATACAATAGATCAAGATGGATGGATGGTTCAATCTACTTCATCATCATTGTACGGCTCAGCATCTATGATCCCCTCAGGTAGCTCCAAGGGAATGGTAACATTTTCAATCCATGAAGGAAGCATGATCAATACAAACCATTCGAACTCTGTTCAGAATGAGCCAACCACATCCATCAGAAAACCTTCACTTCTTATACGTCACACCCATGGTTCCAGTACAAGAGAAAGGTATATGATGTAGTTCTCCACTCTTTTCACAATCCTATACCCACACCTTCACCGTTTGGGAGAGTAGGAAGAAAGATCATAAAATTTTAGTCTTCTTGGCTTCCATGTACATTTTTTTTCTGGGAAAAAGATCCTTCAATTAGTTAAAGAAAAAACAGCCACAAAGGTCTAAGTACAACCACGAAGGGCTAAATACAAACTCGCCTCATATAAGGGCGGGAAAACAAGTGATCATAGCTTGGGAGAGATATCAATGCCAACCTGGCAACCGAGGAATCGGATTGGAGTGCTCCTTTGGATCCACTGGAAAGCGTCAACTGGTCGCCAAGTCGGGGTGGGTGCTGAGCCTACACAAAAACCACACGACTTGTGCCAGTTGATCTGTGCTTCTGATGCACGACAGAAAATCTCTATCGCCTCCGTGAATCTCTGGAGATTCCCAACATCTCCAGCCAGGTAGGCTACTGTGTCGTCTGCAAACTCTAAGTCCAACAACTCCTCCTGTGTGCGGAGGGGAAGGCGCAATCCCTGAAGCCCGGTCTGCTAGGCAGAGAGAAAACTACTCATGGCCTCGGCAACAAATAGAAAGAGGTACGGTGCCAGAGGATGGCCCTGTCGAACCGAGCGGGAAAGGGGGAATGTGTCGCCTTGGGCTCCCTGAATGAGAACCTAGCTGTGAGATGCTGAATAAAGTCCCGAGACTCCACGAATCCACTCAGGAGTAGCACAATGAGGTCCTGCTGACGCATCCTGGCCGAAGCTGTCGCCTCCCAAAAGGTAAAGATGTTGTCCAGAATACTCCTATCATGAACAAAACTACTCCGATCCTCAAGTCTCGGAGGGAAGGCTGAAGATGCTTGCTGACAGCCTTCGCCAAAATCTTGTAGGCCGTCCCTAGAAGGGTGATGGGTCTGTTGGTCATGTCCACTCCCGGCTAGTTCAGGTGTGAACCTAACTTACTCACGGGTACTTTTTCCCTATGACTGGACACAAGTTTTTTCCCTTGTGAACACACTTACATGGCACTTTGCCCTAGGCCTTTTTTAGTACTCACTTGCACTTTCATTTCATATCATTATTGAGTACATCTTTTCCAGCACTCACGTTTCTCTGTGCTTGAGGTTGTGTGTGTGTGTGTGTAGGCTAGCTTCCCTCCTACCCAACATTGGTATTAGAGCTTGGTTAGGGTTAGCATTAGGGTGTGCACCCTGCTGCCCGTCAGAGCTTGAGCCTATTGCACACATCTGGAATTAGGGTTTTGTTGCATTAGGGTTAGGGTTAGGGTTTTGCCTTCAGTCGCCCTGCAGCCACCCTGCCGCCGCCCTCTGCATGCTCCCGCTACGCTGTCCGTACGCCGTACTGTACGGCTCTTCCGCCGCCGCCGCCGCCCTATGCGCCGCCTGTGTGCGCTGCCGCCGCCGCTCAGACCCGTGTGTGCCGTCGCCGCCCATCGCCCCTGCACCGCCATCGCATCCGACGCCTGCCCGTTGTCTGCCTGGCGCCACCTTCATGGTGCTGATCCAGCCCATATCTGCAGCCGCCTGCACTTTGCTGCCCTGTACCTGCGCCCTGTACCGTCGCCGTACGACGCCTGTCAGATCTGCACTTGTCATATCTACGCCGACTTCACCTCCACCTTTAGATCTGCGCAACTGCAAGGTTCACCTTCAGATAAGGTTAGTGGGATCTGCAAATTTCTGACCTAAAATTGCACATTCTGCATGTTGAAATTTGGGGCTTTTCACCATTGAGCCTGCAATTGCAACATTGGCACACATTGGCATTGATTTCAGCAGATTTGGTGCATAATTCACTAGAGATTTGGGGATTTTGCAGAAATTGGCACTATTTTGCAGAAATTGACTCGATTTTGCAGAAATTAGCACTATTACAGGCACATTTGGTTGGCATTGGAGCATTTCCTCCAAATTTTTGGATATTATAGGCACATTTGGTTGGCATTGGAGCATTTCCCCCAATTTTTTGGGTATTACAGGCACATTTTGTTGGCATTGGAGTATTTCTCCCAAATTTTTGGGTATTAGAGGCACATTTGGTTGGCATTGGAGCATTTCCCCCAATTTTTTGGGTATTACAGCCACATTTGGTTGGCATTGGGGCATTTCCCCCAATTTTTGGGCATTGCAGCACTTGGTACAGGAGGTGACAATCGCATTAGCAGATTTACAGGTGCACATCTGGTTCAGATGTGGTCTAATTATGAACCCAGCTTACTCACGGGCACTTTTTTCCCTGTGACTGGACACAGGTTTTTTCCCTGTGTGAACACACTTACGTGTGTTGTGCACTTTGTCCTAGGCCTTTTTTAGTACTCACTTGTACTTTCATTTCATATCATTATTGAGTACATCTTTTTCAGCACTCTCACGTTTCTCTGTGCTTGAGGTTGTGTGTGTGTGTGTGCAGGCTAGCTTCCCTCCTACCCAATAGGGTCTCCACTGCTGGATCTCCAATCTATCACCACCCTCCTTGGGAATCAAGTGTATCAAGCCCTCTGTGAGCCTCTCTGGCATGGCACCTGTGAGTATTATCTCATTGAAGGTAGCTCGAAGGCCACCTTCCATGAGGTCCCAATGGCGAAGAAAGAAAGAAACAGGAAGCCCATCCGCCCCCGGGCATTTGCCCTTGGGTAATGCCTTCACTGCCTCCGCCTACTCCTGTGCAGTGAAAGAGGTCAATAAGAAAGACCGAAGAGAGGGGGGAACCACCTCTCTCATGTGCCTCCAGAGTCTCTCGCGCGCATCCATCACCCGGGGGGGATAATGGGGCACCAGTGAGAAGAGACCTGAAGAAATCCGTGGCGATGGCTCTCACCTAGGGGGGACCAGAAACAATAGCTCCATCCTGGCTACGTAGCCTGCGGATACCGTCTCAACTCTTGTGTGGGCCAGCTATCTCAAAGAAGTCTCCAGTAACTCTATCACCGGCTTGAGTCCAGAATGAAGCCCTCGAATGGTATCTATACTCCACCCTCCTCTCCTCCATGGACCGAATCTCCTTGCGGGCAGCAACGATTTGACTCTCAATCCATGGGCTGTCTGGGAAACTCTTCTAAAGACGCTGTAAAGAGGCTAGGCCCCTCCTCAGACTCCTCTCTTGCTCCCGAAATCCCTCCAATCTACTCTGGGCTGCCTCCTGTAAAAAAGTACTGATCTTGAATGGTAGTGGCCACCGACTCTGGATCCCGCTCTGTCTCGGGGGCTTCGCTCAAGGGGAAAGAGAAGATCATTGCGCCATTCTTTGGCGTAGAGGGTCTTGAGTGGTGGAAGACCACACATACCCGAATAGGGGCTACGGTCTCCTTGAACCTGTCTATCCCTTCCGTCGGAAGACACTGGAAGAAACTATAATCCACAGGTTGCCCCGAGATCTCGGGGGGCCCGCCTGGAGGCTCAGGTGGGAGAGCCTTCATTGGTGAAGCCGCAATGGTCATCTCCACCGGCTTAGAGAAGCAATGAATCAGGCGGTGAATGGTACTCGCCGGCTATCTCCTCTTTGCATTAGGGGCTGCAAGAGGCCGACGGGAATGCTCTGGAGAGGCAGAAGGGGGGGGGGGGCACGGAGGAACAGGAAGGGGCAAGTGGAGCGGCTGCGGGTAGAGTCGGACGTGAGGATGGGGGAGGGGGGGGAGGAGGCGAGGGGGAGTGGGAAGGCGGAGAGGCTGGAGAGGGTTGCTGAGAGTATCCATCGGAGAGGAGGGCTGTTGGGGAAGGCTACACAAAGTGAGGGTGGGGTCAACCTGGCCCATTGGGCATTGAGGGCTGGAGGAGAAGTCATGACGAGGAATTGGCCGCCACATCGGGGGGGGGGGGGGGGGGGGGGGGGGGGGGGGGACCCTCTCCGTGACTGGAGGGGCCCGCCGTCTGTGGCGGGTGCTGTGATAAGTGCTCGAAACGGTTCTTTGACAGAACCGAATCATCTTGCATGCTGCCAGCCTGGCGCGCACGGCGGCGACGCTCAGCTCTGGTGCTTAGCCATTGATTAGGGCAAGGGCCAACCTCCGCCACTCCAGCCAATGGGTCATCCATGGTTGGAACTTGGTGCTCCACGGTTTGGGACCCTGCTCCTCCCTCGGCCCTCTGATGAGGATCTGAGCGGGAAGTAGGAGGGGGAACCACCGGGGGCGGTTGCCTAGATTGACGTTGAGGGCAAATTCTGGCCAGATGACCTATCTGTCTGCAAATGCTGCATAATGGGGTTGCCTTGAAGACTGGGAATAGATATCATGTGAGGCACAGAATCCGGTGAGGCAACACAGATGCGGAGAGATGGAATCCTGGCTGCGTGGGGGGGGGGTTCCATCACTCTCTCGATGGCACCACCAATCACCGGGAGGAGAGGAAGGTATTCCTTCCGGAGGCTTGGAAAGTAGACTGTCATGGGAAAGCTTGAAACTCTAGCTAATGGGTCGGATGCCGGGTCGAAGCCGTGCTGCCACCGTGCAAAGAAGGCCTGGGCCGTACGCAGTGCAACGGGGCTCAATTGCATGACAAGATCAGACGCCACTGGTGAGTCGAACTCAACCTGGTAGTAGCCGTGCCCCAAAGGATGAATATCTAGGATCTTCACTGGCGCACCTAGGAGGCTAGCTTGAAGAAGATCTCTGAGTTGGCCACGCGCGGGGCAGCTATCGACAATTTTGCATTCCAGAGTGGAAGCCTCTAGGGATGTGACAGTCGTTGAAGCTGCAGGTTCGCTTCGAAAAACGAAAGGCAGGTAATGGCGGCCTCGGTTGGGGGAGATAGAGCGGCTGCCATGGAGTCCTCCTCGGGGCGAAGACTAGAAAAGGCCGAAACTTGCTGAGAAAATGAAGAAATGCCCACAACCTGTGGAAAAACAAGGACGGGTTAGAGATGGCGACGAAGAAAGGAAAGGAAGGGGTGGAGGGGAAAGAAAAAAGAAGAAGAAAGAAACAAAGAAAAAGAAAAAAGAAACAAAAAAAGAAAAAAGAAAAAGGAAAAAAGAAAAAAGGGAAAAGAAAAAAGGGAAAAGAAAAGAGAAAAAGGAAAAAAGAAGATAGAAGAAAGAAAGAAAGAAAAAGAAAAAAGAAAAAGGTAAAAAGAAAAAAAGAAAAAGAAAAAGAAGAGAAAGAAAAAGAAAAAGAAGAAAGAAAGAAAAAGAAAAGAAAAGAAAAAAACGGCGAAGATCGAGCGCAGAAAGAAAGCGAAGGGAGGGGGGTTGGCATAGAAGGAAGAGGCGGGCGCAGGCGGAAAAGAGGGGGCTGCAGTCGGGCAGGGGTGCAGTAGGGCAGGGCAGGGGCGGCACAGAACAGGGGGAGAAGAGCGAAGGGCTATGGGGTAGGCGAAGGGGGGGGCGCAGGCGGAGGAGCTAAGACGGGGGACGCCGGCAGCAACGCGGATCAGTAGGGGGGGGAGCGCAGCTCTTCGAAAGACCGTTCTAGACTATCCGTTCCATGTACAAGTCTTCTACTGACACTGAACTCAACAACACACTCCTCTCTATACCAAGGCAATAATCACCGTCTTGGACTTACTGGCTATCACCACACCAAGCTTTCCACGGTTTTAGAATGATACAATTGCTTCACAATTCAATCCCCTTGCTCACAAACAATACCAAGGAGGCTCATGACAAGAAGACAACCATGTGATCTCTCATATCCTCAACCCACCCAATACTCACATGGAAAAAACATTGCATAATACTCAAACCATAATATAAAGCTGCAATCTCAAGATAGAGAACTAGAACCCGCCATATACTTAATGGCAATAGAGTGGAAGCCAGCAAGCACTTCGAGTAAAATTGGTAGTATTTAAGCTTCTGAGAGAATTGAGTATAGAGAACTGTTCAGTCACATTAAAAAAATGGTGTCCGCAACCCACTGGTCTCAGCAACAAGTCGTCTTTTGGCTTCAGCACATCAGATTCTCTTCAACGGTGTTTGTCCTTCTTTCCAGTAGCACCACCACCCTCCTACGTGGCCAAAGCTCCTCCTCTCTCTTCAGTCTGCTTCAGAGCAGCAGCGCATCCGCTTCTTCTCTCTGCCCCAGCTCGAGTTCTTCTCTAAGGTTTTCTCTCTACAGCATTTCTTTCCTTTCTCTCTTTGTTTTCCTGCCCCTCTCCTCTCTCCCCTCCCATGTAGGTTGTTGCTTCCTGGCTTCTAGGGTTTTGAGCTTTATTCGGCAAGCTTCGGTTTATTCTGGTCTTCACCCTCACGACTCCATGGCAACCTTTCTGTCATCCCCGACCGAAGCCACCGTTGCTTGCATTTCCTTCTCCGAAGCGGATCTTCAGGTTCTTGCCACGATTGTTACCTCACTTGAGGCCTCCACCCTGGTTTGCAAAATTTTTGGTAGCCGCCCTGTGCACGGACAGCTCAGGGATCTTTTTCAATCCAGCCTGATCGACGAACATGCAAAGATCACCGATATTCACCCTCTGGGGCGCGAATACTACCAGGTGGAGTTCGACTCGCCATTGACGTCAGACCGAGTCATGCAATTGAGTCCCCTTGCATTGCATACGGCGCGCAGGCCTTCTTTGCACGGTGGCAGCAGGGCTTCGATCGAGCGTTTGACCCATTGGTTGGCGTTTCGGGTACCTTAGGAAGGAGTACCTTCCTCTTCCCCGGTAATTGGTGGTGCCATCGGGAGAGTGATGAAGTCCCCCCCCCCCCCCCTGCCTCGACCCTCGCGAGGGCACTTGGGATTCCATCCCTCTGCATTTGTGTGGCCTTGCTAGAGTCTATACCGCATTATATATCTATTCCTAGCCTCTGAGGAAGACCCCATACAATAGCGCGTGGAGTACTCTGGCCTTCCAAGCCAATGCTTCATTTGTAGATAGATGGGTCATTTAGCTAGAGCTTGCCCTCGGCGGCAGTCCAAGAGACCGCCTTCGATGGTACCCCCCCCCCCCGGTCTCGTGTTGACCCTCACCAGGGGGTAGAGAGAGGGGCAGGCCCTCAGGCAGTAGAGCACCAGGCCTCGAATTCGGGTGACCTAGCAGATGGTGAGTGGCGGACGGTTGGATCGCGCCCGTGCCGGCAGACGACCACCGTAGTCGAGCGCGCCAGGCTGGCAGGAGCATTCAGTTCTTTGAGAGAACAGTTATGAGCATTTATCTCAACATTTTTCCGTTGGTGACGTGCCCTCTCCAGTCCTGGAGCGGCCCCTCCGGACCCACTAATACGGCGGCCAATCCCTCGTCGAGACCCTCCCCCAAGTGTTCTGAGAGGCCGGCTGGCCTCTCTGAGCCCCCGATAGGCCCCTCCCCTCAGGTTTTCTTTCCAATGGATCCCTCACAACAGCACCCCTCCCCGGCCTCTCAACCCCTCCGCCCTCTCTCACCGCCACCTCTCCCTGTCTTGACACCGACTTTACCTGTCGCAGCGCACTCCACCCTGCCTTTATCATCCCCCCCCCCCCCCCCCTCTTTTTCTCTCCAGAGCACTCTCGTCGCCCCCCAGCAGCCCCTGACCTGGAGCGGAGGCAACCAGCGGGATCAGTCCGTCGCTTGATTCATTGATTCTCCGAGCTTGTAGAGATGACCATTGCCGCCTCCTAGTGAGGGCTCTCCCGCCAGAGTCCCTAGGTGGGGCCCCCAGGATCCTGGGACAGTCTATGGACTACAGTTTCTTCCGGTGTCTGCCAACAGAAGGGACCGACATGTTTGGGAGACAGTAGCCCCTGTTTGGGTATGTGTGGTTTTTCACCACTCCGGGCCCTCTACGCTAGATAATGGGGCGATGATTTTCTCTTTCCCCTTGAGCGCAGCCCCGGGACGGAGTGGGATCCTAAGTTAGTGGTAGCTGCCATCCAGGGTCAGGCAGTTGAGCTCTCCCACCATCTCCACGATCTCCGCATCACTGACATTCTCACCCATTTTTGGCCTCTAGCTAGGATGTGTTAGACATCATCCCCTTCTTGCTGGCTTCCTATTTGGTGTCCTATTTTAGCCTCTAGGGCTGACCATGTTAGTCAGAGGGGCTGGTCACCCCTCACATATATTTTACCCATATTTAGTCCTCATTTTATGGTCCTGGGTATTTTCCTAGTCGTGGAGGCACTTTATCTCCAGTCGGCTGCCTTCATGTAGGTGTATATATAGCTGGCATGCCTCTCTCATTACTCATTGCTTGCCTACTTGCAGTCCCTCACATACAAGGTTCTCCCCTCTTGCTCGGGACATGTATTCCTTTTGGTGATGATATTGAGAGCAAGTTCTCACCTGTGTTTCCTCTCCATCTCTCTCTCTCTCACTCTCTCTCACTCTCTCTCATGTGTTTCCACTTTCCCTTCTTCCGTTGCACATTCTATCATGGTATCAGAGCGCCGATGATCTTCAGTGTTGGATGCTCCCTCCTCTCCCTCCTGCATTTTTGCGTTTTCAGCAAGGTGGACAGATCTGCGTTTTTTCTCAGAAGTGCTGTTGGCCGCCTGCCTCTTCCTGGTGTTTCTCAGCAGCCCGTGGTCCTTCTTCCTCACTTTGTCACTTTGACCTCTGAGAACCCCTGTTTTTTGCACTGTTTTCAGGGCAGCAGCACATAGTTTGCTGCGTTTTTCTACAGGTGGCTGTCTACAGCAGTTTGCAGCAGTTCTCAGCATTCATACACCCCCTGTAGTGCTGGTTGCCTGTTTTGTACAGGCCAACAGCAGCATATTTGCTGCGTTTTTTTCTTCTGCAGGTTTCTGATGCTGATTTGTTGATCCGAGGCTTGGGTGTACCTATTTCTTCTGCGTTTCCAGAGTTTGCCCTTTCTGCCCCTTTTACCTCTGCGTGTTCAGAATTCCAGCTCTTGTTGCTGCGTTTTTTTCTGAACAGATCTTGCTGGTAGCTCTACCTTCATCTGGGCTTCATCTGTTGGACCCGAAGGTACCTTCTGTTCAGCATTTTTCCTCATAGGAGGTGTGGACACTGGTTGGCCTGAATTTTCAGGTTTGTAGCCCTTGTTTGGCTGCGTTTTCTTCTCCAGTTTACATAGATCACTTGCAAAGGGGGTTTCTTGTTTGGATTGTGGCTTTGGAGGCAATTTGGTACTTGAGGAGGATTCTGAATTTCAGATTTTAAGTCAGTGTTTTGCTGATTTTGGAGCATCTATACCTGTGTTTTGTTCCTGGCCTACACGGTTTCCCGGTTTCTACATGTTCCTTGCCTTCTGTTGCTGGTGGAGTGCTATTTTTTTTGCTGGATAGCAGTGTTTTGGCTGCGTTTTGCTTCCCATAGGAGTTTTCTACACTTAGAGGGGGCCTATCTCCAGCTACTTCACTTGAGGATCAGTTTCGGGAGTTGTTTTGTTTTTGAGGAGACTTTCTTCTATGACAGGAGTTTATAGATTTTGGAGGAGAGCAGTGATCTCTTCAGAGATCCTGAGCAGAGTTTATTTTGTCCGAGCTTGTGTTCTTTGCAATGTTTGCAAAACAAGGAGGGTGTTTTGCCCTTGCGGTGTGATCCTTTCACATGGATCATTTATTTGTTATTCTTAGGATCTGGTTCTACTTCTGGAACAGTCGTCTGCTATCTGTGATGCTTTTGAGGACTTTGTTACCACTGCAGTTTATATTCCTGCTTCCCTTCCTCATTGTGAGGAGTCTATCTTTGCATCTCTTTGTGATGCTTCTGAGGATGCCCCTCCCCCTGCTAGTTCTACAGGCTTGTTGTTTTGGAGGATGGTTTTTTGGACCCAGTGGGATGCTTTGGATCTGTGGTTGTTAACTGTGCCTGGGGCATAGTGGTACTTCCAGAGTTTTTTGGATTTGGATCAGACTGAGGTTGGGCTTGTACCAGTCTGACGACATTTATTTTCAGAGGGGGATGTGGAGTCCTTTTATCTTGCGATGCCCACCTTAGTGGCGTGTACTTATCTACAGCATTGGGCAACTCATGTTATGGAGTTTGAGCAGATGGACCCCATATTTCCTACAGAGTCTTACATCTTGCGATGCCGAACTTTTCAGAGGATGCTTTTGTACAGCATTTGGCTACCCTTGGTACAGAGTTGGAGCAGATTGACTCTTTCTTTTGAGGTTTCCAGTGAGGAGCAGTCTGCTTCTCCCAGGATTGATTATATACAGGATCTGATCTTGGTTGGTTATGAGGTTTTTCATACCTTCTCCAGGCTGGATACACGACATTCGACTTCGGGGAGTGTTCTTACACTTGGGTTTGGAACCATTATTTGGAGCAGCACGTCGCAACCTACTTGGTTGTTTTCTTCCAAAGGAGCGGTGTACGTGGCAGCTTGTTCTGTTGCTTTTGTAGTTGAGTCGCTGAGGAGATTGCTTGTGGAGCTTTCTTGGTACTTGTTTCTGCAGACTTCATCTTTGATCGAGGACGGCGTCTCTGGCTTCTTGGAGTTCACTCAGCATCCGGTGCTGAGAGGGGGTGTTAGACATCATCCCCTTCTTGCTGGCTTCCTATTTGGTGTCCTATTTTAGCCTCTAGGGCTGACCATGTTAGTATGAGGAGCTGGTCACCCCTCACATATATTTTACCCATATGTATTCCCCAATTTATGGTCTTGGGTATTTTCCCAGTCGTGGAGGCACTTTATCTCCAGTCGGCTGCCTTCATGTAGGTGTATATATAGCTGGCATGCCTCCCTCGTTACTCACTGCTTGCCTAGTTGCAGTCCCTCACATACGAGGTTCTCCCCTCTTGCTCGAGACATGTATTCCTTTTGGTGATGATATTGAGAGCAAGTTCTCACCTTTGTTTCCTCTCCATCTCTCTCTCTCACTCTCTCTCCTGTGTTTCCACTTTCCCTTCTTCCGCTGCACGATCTATGGCGACCATTCGATTGTGACTCAGTTTATTCACCAGTTTGTTGCCCACTTTCCTCTTTCCAAAATCACAGAAACCCAAGACAAAGTCCATCTGGCGGTTCCACACCTCACAGGTGATGCAGTCACTTGGTGGCAACATTGGTCCTGTTTGCACACAGATATCCTTACATTGGCTTACCGGACTATGATTGGGACACCTTTGTGTCCGATTTGAAGAACAGGTTTCTACGTCCGCAATACATGACAAATCTAGAAGATGAGTTCTACAAACTCACCCAGAACGGTTCCCTTGTGCACAACTACTCTAACAAAGTGATCACATCAGCTCAACAGTTGGGGAAGTCCGAGGAGGAGAAGCTCAAGCAGTTCATTCGGGGATTGGATCCAAACATTTGGTCCCCCGTTCGAAATTTTGAACCTCAGACATATGACAGGGCTTTGACTCTTGCACAGAGTCATGAGATGATGCTCAATGGAGGCAAGCCCAAGACTGCTCCAGTCGCCCCCAAAACTCAGCAGCAAACGTAGACCACCCAACAAAACAAGGCGTCTAACCAGCAGTCAGGTAACGGGGTCCCAACAACAAGGATCAAAAGAAGAAGGACCAGAATAGCTCTTTTAGTGGGAAGGAGCGACAAGATGGACCTGAGAGGACCCCATAAGAAAAGATCAAGGAGGGCCTTACTGGAGGATTCTCACAGTCAGATGAGAAGGAACGGTACTTCAAAGAGAACTGTTGTTTTTTTGCCACCACACGGGACATGCCAAGAAGGATTGTACCTAATGGCAAGCGGAAAAAAGCAAACAACCAGCCTCTACAGTGGCTACCGCCATAGTTGTACCACCCCTCCACCCACGCCCTCAACCACCGATGCTGTGCAATGGGCAGATTTGGGGCTGATTTTGGGACTGTTTTGGGACAGATTCAGGACTATTTTTGGACAACTATTGGTTTTGTTTTGTCTTGAGAGATTGGTCTGAATCTTGTATATGCTCTGTGAAAGGATGTTCAGTGTTTATGTGGAAAATCCGGTGCTAAATGCACCCGCACCTTGAGTTCTTGTAAAAGCTTCTACTGAATAAAGTTGTTCCTATGGGGGGCCGGCCGTTCTAGCTCAGTGTGGTGTCTTTATATTTTGTGGCTTCCTGTTGTGTTTCATACTCTGTTTGCATACTTGAAGAGTATTTTCTATTGTTCCAAGTCCCCGATCGGTTACACTCGTATCAAAGTGTAGCTTTTGCAGATTGCTTGAAGAACAGCAAAGATTTTGGGGAAGATCTGGAAAAATTTCATATTTCTCTCTAACATCTATCCTATGGATAGAATAACTTTGTTTGCATATGATATCAAAACACTGTTTGAGCACATGGCTACAGGGTTCCAAAAGACCCTTGATGCTCAGAAGGAGTTTATACATAACAATTGACAAACTTGTGGGATAGTTGGCTAGGCGAGAGTCTTTGTTGAGCAACTACCGATGCCACCCATATGTGGACAGACTACTATCTGGAAAGGTAGCTTTTGATAGGTCAGTAATGGATATCTTTGGAGATTTAGCACAGATGTATGCCGAAAATCTTGTAGATTTGGCTTTCAGGTACTTTTGGGAGAACGGTGACGTCAAGGTGTAGCCCAATGGCGAATTCCTTATTCCAGAACCTCCTGAGTAGTACACGAAACGTTCACCTGAGGATTTGGATGAGCATTCATGTTATGTGAAGAAAAGGCCCCGCTTGTCCTCTGTGACACCACCTAAGGAACAAATGAAGACTGAAGATCCTCACACAGCTTCTCTTCCTCCTGGGCTCGAGGGAAGATTAGCTCTTGGTTGGAAGCCTTGGGCTAGAGTGAATCAGAATGTGTGGCAACCTGCATGCATAGATTGTGGAGCAATAGGTCATATGACAGTCTTTTGCCCTCAACCGAAGATCACACACCATGATGATGTGGAGGCTTCGCCTGAAATATAGATTTATGGACTTCAGCCTCTCATGAAGGCATATGTTGCTATTTTTGCATACACCTCGAATGTGTAGTTTTGCCAGTATCCTTTGATTAGCAAGTATTTTTGGCTTATGTAAATGCAATTCTTTCGAAATAAATATATTTAGTCTTTTTGTTGGTTGAATATATGTTTTTACTCTTGCATGTATGTGCAAGAAGAATCCTCTAGTTGTTGGTGTTTGTTGCAAGATAGATACTTTGAGCAATTCAGATATCTATCTCTATCTCTTGGCCAAAGCCACTAAACTAATTTTATGATTTTGGTATTCTATGTGATACGGAGTCATTAAAATTCGGATTCACCTATCTGCAATGAGGATTTATTGGATTCCTATGGCGCTTTTGTCATGATGATTTTATGGCAAATATATTGGCGTCAGTTCTTGAATCAAGTTTCTCGCTCTTTGTTTTCTAGGATTCATTAGATTTATGAACATGATTATCACATAGATTGAGGATCTTTCTATGAATTTTTGTTGATAGTCGAAATGCCCGAAAAACTATTAACGGCCGAAATGCCTGTAAAACTATCTATCGCAGACATGCTTATGGAGAACCAGGATCTGTATGCCTGTGATTCATTCTTGTCTTATATGAACTCATGGAAGAGTTGGTGACTCTAGTGAGTGAGTATTTGAACTCATGCAAGAGTTGGTGACCTTGGTGAGTCAGTATCTTAACTCTTGAAATAGTTGGTGACTCTAATGAGTGAGAAGAGTTGGTGACTCTAATCAGTGAGAAGAGTTGGTGACTTTGTTTACTGAGTATGTAAACTCATGCAAGGATTGGTGACCCTAGTGAGTACTTCTTAAATTCATGGAAGGGCCGTTGCCTTGATAAGTAAAGCCTCGTGGAAAGGGGAAACTTTGGCGAGCATGTTTGACTTCATGGAAGGGTCGTTGCCTTGATGAAGCATGTTAAGCTTAGGCATGCATATGGATCATAGGGGTGGGGCCCTTATGCAGTCCAATGGCATGGCAAGATGTTTTGTGGCTATGTATTCTGCATAATTTTCTTTTCCAGGTGCAAGCTTCTTATGGATTTATGAATATTTGAGACACAATTGGCTCTTGTACCTATGTTTGACTCTTCATATGGCCATTGGATTTGGCTAAAGTTTGTTTCTCGGTACGATTGGCTCTTGTGCCCGTATCTGACTTCGAATCGTGGATCTAGACTTATGCCTTTAATGTTCGGATTATGAATACTACAGATAGGCAGTGGATCTACCACACTTGAAGGGTATTCCAATGGTAACAGCCTTATACAGTTGCGGACAACTACTTTATAAGACGGAGGGGATGTCACCATTTGATCCCTTCACCAGTCTTGATCAGTGATTTGGGGCAAGCCCATACACAAAACAGAATCAAGGTGAGGACGGGGATTTTCCATAGAAGAAAGCTGAAGCATTCACTAACAAGGATTGGCCTAAAAGATGGCCACACAGCATGGGTATCATGGGATTTTATTCATAAAAGTTACTTATAAGGTTTATAAATCAGTGTGCTCACACATCATTAAAACCTGGCCGGACGTATTAGTATTTTGGGCATGTACAAGTGGACAAAAGGAGGCGCCTAGCTACAGCTTGGGGAGCAAGTTGGGGAAAAGCATAAAAGCAGATATTTTTGGCAGCCAAGCCACTTATGGCAAAAAGGAAAAAGCACAGCTAAAATAGGGCTGGTCGACTCCTTGAAAAGCATGAGGAGGGGCTATTGTTGTAGCATCTGGCGCATGGGAGTACTGGCGGGCTGCAGCTAATCTCTTGTTCTCTCTCTCTTCTGCATTTGTAAGTTTTGGCCATACAGCAGGCGTTTTCTTCAGGTTTGCTGATGCTGGCCGTACACAGGGCGGCAGTGGATTTGTCCCCCCCCCCCGCTCTAGAACTGGCCGTACAGTGGGCTGCTGACCTCCTCTCTCGGAACTGGTCATACAGCTGTGGGTTGTTCTGCCTGCAGTGTTCTCTGCAAAGGCTGGTCGACAGTGTCTTTTGCCTCCAAATCTGGCTGCATGCTGTCCGTACAGCAGCCGTACACGGTACAGCAGCCATACATCTGCGTTGTGACAGCTGCTGGTGGTTTTCTCCCTCACAGTCTTGGCCGTGCAACGGGCTGATTTGGGGCTGATTCCGGGACTGTCTTGGGACAGATTTGGGACTGTTTTTGGACAGCTATTTATTTTGTTTTGTCCTGAGAGATTGGTCTGAATCCTGTATATGCTCTGTGAAAGGTTGGTTAGTGTTTGTGGAAAATCCGGTGCTAAATGCACCTGCACTTTGAGTTCTTGTAAAAGCTTCTGCCGAATAAAGTTCCTAGGGGGGGGGCGGCCGTTCTGGCTTAGTGCGGTGTCTTTATATTTTTGTGGCTTCCTGTTGTGTTTCATACTCTGTTTGCATACTTGAAGAGGTCCCCGAGCAGTTACATGAACTCTATTATTGGAGGGATGGAATCCCATATGTTTGGGAGAACCATGCCCATATGTTTTTGAACTGTGCTGATATGTTTGGGTGTATGATGGCCCAATGTTTGGGAGAGTTGGTCATGGTTACGCCTTGCATGGCCAGATCAAGGTACTAGCTTGCCGCCACCATTTAAGCAAATCGACGACCCCATCATTATCTTCAGTGCACGCACTTGCAACATTGTCTGGAAGAGGTGCACACTGCTCGAGATATCAGATCACAGCTGTATTGACATCTGCACCACTGTAAGAATATAGTATAGATGTTTGCACTACCATATGAATTGTACAAACAGAGCCGTCCAGTGGTGGTGGGGCCAGGGTGTGGTCATCTGGCCACAAAACAGGTTGTTTTTCAAGAGATTTTCGGTGGTTTGGGCTGTTTTTGGGACTTTTTTGGTGGTTTCCAGGCTGATTTGAAGAGAGATAGGCATGTTTGGGCTTGATGTGATTGGGCTCTTCTTGTTTGCCCAATCCATTCCCAAAATGAAGATTCAAGAGACGAATATCAAAGTTTTCCCAAGCTTGAGTCCTCAACCAAGCTAATCGTTCTCCCTAATCTGTAAAATGGAAGTTGTGGAATTCCTTCTCAAGAAATTTCAAGTGCTTATCTTATCACATGATGGAACCAAAATAAGCGGAACACCTAATCCCAAAGCATCAGATGATTATCAAGAGAAAAATTTTATTCCAATCTAGTTAAGACCCATAAACTAAAGCGTGAAAACAAGAACTATCATTTACACACACTTAATTTTCCAGTTCTCAACAGTTGAATAAACAAGAAGCGTATGACCACTGTAAAGGTTACATCCTTCACTTTAGCAGATGCCAACAACGATTTGACAAAATAAGATTGTAGTAGCCTCAGTCCTCCTCCTGTCTCAAAAACCTACAAGTTCAAGGATTGAAACCTAGCGTTGATACTATGTGAAACAGGCACTTTATCTGAAGCTCTATAAAAAGCTATCAAAAGTTAAAACACTATATCTGAGCTTGAGGCCAGATCTATGCTGACCACGCTCATTGCCAGCCTATTAGCATCCAAGCATTGGCTAGAGCTTGGTCTTGGCCCGATCTGGGTCTTGATCTCTTGGAAATCCTCCCAATTGGAGCTAACCAATTAGGAGCATTCCACTCACTTATATAGGCTTGGAGTCACTAAGGAAAGTTACAGATAATAATAGCACTCTTAAATCACTTTACACTGAGCCCAATAATCATAAGCCTAACCTCATAAATAAAATCAGCCTTGTTATGTTCTTTAGGCACATACCAAGCCACCAGCAAAATTTATGATTTACGAGGAAGGTAATCAAGTTTTGGCTGAGATTTCATAATTGATTTGTCATTGTTCTATGATCGACCCGGAATTAAATGTGCTGTTTTTTAAGTGCTCAAATATTGTCTCAGATTTCGTACTTGACATTTTCAAGTTTCTATAATCCTATGAACATATGTTGTCAGGACTAAACCCAAAGTTTGACTTGAGCTTTTGTTTGAACTATCTTGTGTGCAGGTGGCTGCAAAGAATTAAAAATGGACAGGTGAGGTATTTATGTATATGTTTGAGCCAAAATATACCTTCCTTCCCATTGCTAACGCTTGGATCGAATGATTTTTAAGCAGATTAAAATTGATGGCAAAGTTGTAAAAGCACAAGATGCAGTTGTTAGGTACCATTTTTGCAATTTTCAAAGAATTGTAATGACCTTATTTTAATTTGGCTCAAGGGAGTTTGTCTTGTCAATTGTTAGGATGCACACTCGAGTCTCAAGCACATGCACACATGCCCACTCTTTCACATGCACACATGTTTGCACATGCATGCGCACACACCCATCATACAGGTCAATCTTTGTGGTTTCGTAAGTGCTGTTTTCCTTCCAAAAGCATGTTGAAGTTGCTGTGGTGGCTGAGCGAGAATCTAAAACTCATTGAACTTTTACAGAGCTGGGTATCACCTTACATATCATAGATTACCTTGGACAGAACCTCCAGCACCTTGGAAGTTGGAAGTCCTTTATGAAGATGACTATTTGGTGAGCTTCAGAGTTCACTGTGTTAGATAGCTTGTGGGTTCAACATAAGGGGTTTTCAAAATACATTCTTAAATAGAAAAAAAAGCTGTAAGTTTGTAAAGATAAAGGAGTCATTTCATTTAGCTAGGGTTGACATGTAATGGACCCTTTGAATGCCGCACATGATATACGATTTGTCAATGATGAACCCCTGAGCTGTATCTGGTCTGAGAGATCCACAAACAATGTCTGTATTTAATAGAGCTTTGTGGTGAATTGATATCCTTCTAATCTTTAAGTTTTCTATATGTCAGCTGGCAGTTCATAAACCCTCAGGTCTGCAAGTCCTCCCTGGAGGCCTTTATCAGCAACGAACTGTCCTTACTCAACTGAAATGGAGGTACATGGAAGCTGATGTGGATGCAGCGGCTGAACAAGGCTATTCAAGCACGCTGTGCTCAGCTCAACC
The DNA here is from genome assembly GCF_041138505.1 of Cibotium barometz. Lineage (NCBI taxonomy): Eukaryota > Viridiplantae > Streptophyta > Polypodiopsida > Cyatheales > Cibotiaceae > Cibotium > Cibotium barometz. The sequence continues at coordinate 19,622,138 of NC_141056.1, forward strand.
CTCTCCGGTTCATCGCCTTGGGAGGGGTACCTCAGGTGGGTTTTGATTTCGGTCATTAAAAAGGATCAAATTTTGCATATTATCGCCCATGTATTGATGAGTATTGTGTCAATTCTATTGATCTGTTTTTTAGCCTTAAATGTTATGTATGTGTGCACACTTGTGCTCATGTGTGCTTGTGTAATCTTTTTTATGTATGGCATGTAGAGCTTTGTGGAGCAATCAAAGACTGTTCCTTGTGGAAACCTCAAAGGGATTTTCTAAGTTTGCATCCCCAAGGCTTGTAAAGGCAATCTCAACTTTACTCATCATGGCTTCCTGTTTTGGTGATGGTGTGCTTTGAGGCATCATGGAACAGTAGCCTTGTGGCATTCTAGCAACCTCATGTTGGCATTTGTACCAAATCTTTTAGCCAACTTGTCCCTCCAACAGGAAACTGGAAGAATGCTTTAATCAACTGCCGGTGTTCACAGAGCTTATGTGGAAAGTCGAGCTCTTTGAGCTAGTTGAAGAGCTGGAAATTGTATTGAAGCCTCCCCAATAAGCTTCAAAAAGGACCTGGCATTGCTTCTTAACAAGTCAGTAAATTCAATCCAAAGTCAAGCCTCGACATCTGAAACTATGGGTTGTAGGAGATGATCTATTCCAATGCATAGTTATTCCAATTCTTTACGTCCTGTTCTTGGTTTTAGTACTTTGATGCCCCCCCCTCCAAAACACAAAGAGAAGATCCTTTCATTAGTTAAAGAAAAAGCATGCCAGAGTGGCAGAGTACAAACACTACAAAAATGCAGTCAATATTGTTGGGGTAAAGGCGTTATGCCCACCCTTATAGTGTGTACAAGCCCATAAGTTATAGTACATAGTACACTTAGTACATTAAAAGTACTAAGTGCACTATGTGTACTAGTGCAATATACATGTGTGATAGGGGAGTCACACACTCATGCCTCATGAGTTGACTTATCCCCACAACTCTCTCTCTCCCTTGTGCTTCTCTGTGTATGTCTCCCATGACTGAACTCTAACCCTAATTCTGGTTTTCTCCCCATCAACTGGTATCAGAGCCTTCAGTTCCTTCGAGGAGAAAGAAGTAGGATTTTCTTCAGGTGTTGCTGAGGACAAGCAAGCTGCAGCTACTCACTAGCGCAGTTCAGAGGAGTCAGCCAGGTAGTAGCGCAGTTCAGAGGAGGCATCCCGGCAGTAGTGCAGCAGCAGGAGCCGAAGCAGGTTGACTGACGCCCAAGACAAGGCAGGGGCTGCTGTGGCAACCTCTGATGACAGTCACATCAGAAGAGGAGCCCGTCGACTTCAGGCGTGTAGAAGGCGCACGGCGAAGCAAAGCGTAAGCAGCTACGTGAGCGACTCTAATCGTGTAGGCGCTAGGCGAATACGTCAGGCGGGCGTTAAGCGAAGGCGAAGCTGGAGGCGAGCTTGTAAGCGGGTGTGTAAAAGCATCATTGGTATACGCGGGTGTGTATACGCAGGCGGAGAAGGCTGCGTATCACAACCGGCGACACACACAACAACCGCAGGGGGCCCTTTCGCTCGTTTGGGAACTGGTGGCTGACGCAGTCGATGCCTTCGAGTCATTGCTGTGGTGGCTGAAGCAATCGACGCCTTCGAACAGCCCACGCAGCCCAACAAGGGCTACCCAACCAGCTGCCCCAACCAACCAGGCTGCCCAGGATAATCCACGCAGCCAGCCCACGTGGCTGCCCAGGCTGCCCACAGCCAGCACACGGGGCTGCCCAGCTGCTCCAGAAGCTGCCCAGCACCGAAGTCGCCGCCACCACCGCCTCCATCTCAGCCTGCAAGTCAAGAAACTCAGAAAAATCAGAAATTTCAGAGGTATTTGCCTTCAATATTTTGGGAATTTCTTATCAATTCAAGCAATTGAGCAGGTACAGGTGCCCAATTGCTCAATTTTTGAGCAAAATTGGCAAAATTGGGTGACATTGGTCACAATTAGGATCAATTTGCAGGAAATTGGTCAAATCAGGATCAATTTGCAGGAAATTGGATGTCGAAATTTGGGGCTTTTGATGTAATTGTGCAATTAAGCACTCATACATGCTGTATGATGTGAAAAATCGCACATTTGGGCAAAATTGCAGCAAATTGCAGTGCAAATCAAGGGGCTTTTGTGCCGATTTGGTTGATTTGCATGCAGGCAATCGCATTTGATGCTGTGGATAATGTGTTGATGCCTTACAAGCACTCAATGTGCCCGTAAATCAAGGGGCTTTCATGTATTGGATGTATATGTGGCCAGGGGGAAGCATCGTGAACACTCTGGATGCCTTCATGTGCGTCAATGTACCATGTATGATCAGAAATTGATCTTAAATCAAGGGGCTTTTCAAGTTTGTATGCTTGTTGAGCTTGGCAAAGCAGCAGGCAAGACATTTATGCCTTGAATCCTCAAAAATCAGCTTGCAGTCAAGGGGCTTTTGCCCAATTTCTGTTCGGGACTGTTGTATGCAGTGTACAAGATTGTAAAAGTCTGATTTTCACTCATTTGGACAGCCAGGAGAGCATTTATTGCTACTGTACCTGCTGGTACAGATTTGGCACAGCTTTGTGCATGTTTTGGCATGGCTGTACACTGTTTTGAGTGACCAAAAGGTTCAATTTCAGCTGCTGTACTTGCCGGTACAGGTTTGGTACATCATTGGTGAGCACTTGGTATTGCTGTACAGTACTTTGGAAGGGCAACAGAGCACATTTAAGGTGCTGTCCAAAATCTGCAGCAACCAGATTTTGCTGTTTTCATCACATAAAGTGGGAGAAAAGTTGCATTCTTGCTTCCGCAGTGGGAGATAAAGCTTGGGAGAAAAACTGTGAGCACTTTGTGTGCTTTTGGTGCAGTGTTTGCACATTTTGCAGGGAGTCAGGCATTGACAGGTTGCATTTTGCTATGGCAACCACAGGTGAGAGCTCTTCATTGCTTTACATCAAGAAGCTTGAAGGCTCGCATAACTATGATATTTGGCAAACCCAGTGCTACAATGTGTTGCTCCAGAAAAAGCAACACAAGCCTATCAAAGAAAGGGGTGTAATGCCCGCTTCTCTTACTGCTGAAGAGTGGGAAGATATGGATGAGTTGGCAAGATCTACTATCATGTTGTCTGTGTCAGACTCATTACTTTTCAGCATTCGTGAAGAGAAGACAGCTTGGGGAATGTGGCAGAGATTGCAGGACTTGTATGCCCAACAAAGTGCCTCAAGCAAAGTGTATTGGTTGAAGAAACTCATAGGTCTTCAGATGAAGGAAGGGGCGTCTATGACAGCCCATCTCAATGAGTTTAATGGTATTGTCAGCCAAGTTATAAATCAAAAGTTGGCAATGGACGATGAGTTCAAAGCCACTTTTTTGTTATGCACTTTGCCAGAGAGTTGGGACACATTCAGGACAGCCACTAGCAATTCGAATGCTATGCTGTCATATGCAGATGTTGAGGGTGCTCTTCTTCAAGAAGAGATGAACAGGAAAAACAACTCTGTTGGAAAGTCCAATGCAATGAATGCACGTGGGAGATCCCAGCAAAGGGGGAAAAGCCAAGAAAGGGGAAGGAGCAAGTCTCGCTCCAAAAAGGATTTGGAATGCCATTATTGTGGCAAGAAGGGACACATCAAAAAGCAATGCTACAAATGGAAAAATGATCAAAAGGAAAAGGGAAAAGGCAAAGACAAAGAGAAAGATGAAGCCAAAGATGTAAAGCCAAAGGGCAAAAGTGGAGTCAAGATTGAAGAAATCAATGTGTCACATGCAGGTGGCAGTGAGGATGAGGTCCTATTTACTTCTTCACTTGATGCCCATTCACTTCTTACAGGTGGTCATGGTATGCACTCATGGATCATTGATTCAGGTGCCTCCTTTCATGTCACAGGTTGCAGAGACTTGTTTGTCAGGTATACTGCTGGCAATGAAGGAGTGGTTTATTTGGGTGATAACCATGCATGCAAGATTCTTGGCAGAGGTGATGTGAGGCTTGTATTTTCAGATGGCTCACAGCTTATGCTCCATGATGTCAGGCATGTGCCTGAGATCAAGAAGAATCTGCTTTCTACTGGACAGCTTGATGATGCTGATTATGTTACCACATTTGGTAGTGGAAAGTGGAAAATTAGTAAGGGCTCACTGGTTGTTGCCAGAGGCTCTAAGGTGGACACTCTTTACTTTATGCATGCAGGTGTTTGTCACCATGCTAATGTAAATGCAACCGAGCTGCCGGAAATTTCTATGTGGCATAGCCGGTTGGGACACATGAGTGTCAAAGGAATGGAGCAATTGTCTCGTTTGGGTTACTTGCCTTCTCTAAAGTTTTCAAGTTTTCAGTTTTGTGAGCATTGTATATATGGCAGGCAACTGCAGTGCCCCCACAAGAAAGCTCTTGGACAGAAAGATGCTCAGTTAGAGCTTGTGCATACAGATGTATGTGAGATGCCTCAGCTTTCTTTGGGAGGGGCAAAATATTTTGTGTCTTTTATTGATGATGCCACACGCAAGGTGTGGGTTTATCCTCTTCGTTTGAAGAGTGATACATTCTCAGTGTTTCAGAAGTTTGTTGCTCTTGTTGAGAATCAAACTGGCAAAACACTGAAGGCTTTGCGTTCCGACAATGGTGGAGAGTATATGTCCAAACAGTTTCAGGACTTTTGTGATGCTAAAGGCATCAAGAGGGAGCTCTCTACTCCTTATGATCCTCCACAAAACGGGACAGCAGAGAGGATGAACAGGACCATACAGGAGAAGGTCCGTTCTATGTTGTCACATGCTGCATTACCTCATGGTTTTTGGGCTGAAGCTGTTATGACAGCCGTTCACCTTATAAATAGGTCACCTAACACGAGGCTTGGTGGGAAAGTGCCAGAAGAAGTATGGACAGGGAAGCCTCCGTCATACAAGCACTTGAGAGTGTTTGGTTGCGTTGCGTACGTGCACATACGCAGGGAAATGCGCACCAAACTTGATCCTAAGTCTCACAAATGCATATTCCTAGGATATGGTGACAGAGGTGAAATGGGGTATAGACTTTGGGATCCCATGAATAGAAAGATCATACGCAGCAATGATGTCATTTTTGATGAAACATGCATGTATAAGGAGCCTGCAAGGCAACAGGAGCCTGGCAGAGTCATCTTTGATGATGATGGACATCATGGACAACAACAAAGGGCTGTAAATCAGCCATTACAGCAAGAAAACCAGCCCTTAAATGGTGCTGAAAATGGTCCAAATGGACAGCCAGAGATGGCAGAAGATATCCCTATGGATATACCACAGTTAGAGGAGATACCGGGCATGATTTTTCAGCCTTATGGCATGGAACAGGAGCCACCAATGGGTGATATGCAGGCTGGACAGCAACCTGCAAATGATGGTCATTGGGTACGGAGGTCCACTAGACCCTTCAGAGTCCCTGACAGGTTTGTTCCAGGGGTTGACTACTTGATGCTTACTGACTGTGGGGAGCCCTCATGTTATAAAGAGGCTTTACAGAGGGCAGACAAAGCTCTATGGGAGCGTGCCATGAAGTCAGAGATGGATTCTCTGCATAAAAATGAAACTTGGAAGTTGGTACATTTGCCTGCAGGCAAGAAGGTTTTGCCATGCAAGTGGGTATACAGGCTCAAAGTTGCACCTGATGCAAAGCCAAGATACAAAGCCAGGTTAGTGGCTAAGGGCTTCAAGCAGGAATATGGTGTGGACTTTGATGAGATCTTCTCTCCAGTGGTCAAAATGACCACACTTAGAGCTGTGTTAGCTTTGGTTGCACATGATGATCTGGACTTGATTCAGATGGATGTGAAGACTGCTTTTCTTCACGGTGATCTCCATGAGGAGATATATATGCAGCAGCCAGAGGGTTATGCAGTGAGTGGAAAGGAGAAGCTTGTATGCAAGCTGAAAAAGAGTCTTTATGGGCTCAAACAGGCACCAAGAGAATGGTATCATAAATTTGATACATTCATGAAATCTCAGAAATTCAGGAGAAGTGACATAGATCACTGCTTGTACACCAAAAAAGCTTTGGATGGCAGTCTATTGATTCTCATCTTGTATGTTGATGATATGTTGATTGCCGGGAAATCTCGTAAGGAGATGGATACCTTGAAGCAGAGGCTGCATCAGACCTTTGATATGAAGGATCTGGGTGATGCAAATCACATCTTGGGTATGCGGATACTTCGGGACAGAAATCAGCATGTGTTGTATTTGTCTCAGAAGGAATATATTGGCAAAGTTTTGCAGAGGTTCAATATGGACGGGGGGGAGAAGGCTAGTACTCCTTTGCCTCCATATGTGAAACTCAGTGCTATGGACAGCCCACAGTCAGATAGAGACAGGGCTGATATGGCCAAGATTCCGTATGCTTCAGCTTGCGGCAGTCTCATGTATGCCATGGTTGCTACTAGGCCGGACATTGCATTTGCAGTGGGAGTGGTTTCTAGATACATGGCCAACCCTGGCAAGAAGCATTGGGAAGCAGTGAAAGGTGTCATGAGATACCTGAAGGGCACACAGGATTTGTGCATTTGCTTTGGCAAACAGGATGCATTAGTGCATGGTTACACGGATTCGGATTATGCCGGTCATCCAGATAACCGGAAGTCTACTACCGGTTATGTATTTACATTCACAGGAGGTGCTGTGTCATGGATATCCAGGATGCAGAAGTGCACTGCCTTATCTACTACAGAGGCCGAGTATATTGCAGCCACAGAGGCTTGCAAGGAGGCATTATGGCTATCTCGGTTAGTGGTTGATTTGGGCTATACAGGGGATATTCCATTGTTGCATTGTGACAGTCAGAGTGCCATCCAGTTGGCAAAGAACCCTGTCTTTCATGCAAAGACGAAGCATGTGGATGTGAAGTATCACTTCATCAGAGAGGTGATAGAGAACAAGCAAATTCAGCTTGTTAAGATTCATACGGATGACAACCCAGCTGATCTGTTGACGAAGAGTTTGCCTCCGGAGCGTTTTGCTCATTGCAGACACTTGATGGGCATTGGATGAGGCCATTTTCAGCCTTGATATGGCCTTGTATATTATCATGTACATGCTGATTTTTTCTTTTCCTTCATTTAAGGGCACTTTGCCTTTAAGTGGGAGGTTGTTGGGGTAAAGGCGTTATGCCCACCCTTATAGTGTGTACAAGCCCATAAGTTATAGTACATAGTACACTTAGTACATTAAAAGTACTAAGTGCACTATGTGTACTAGTGCAATATACATGTGTGATAGGGGAGTCACACACTCATGCCTCATGAGTTGACTTATCTCCACAACTCTCTCTCTCCCTTGTGCTTCTCTGTGTATGTCTCCCATGACTGAACTCTAACCCTAATTCTGGTTTTCTCCCCATCAAATATATACAAAAAAAGGGGAGCTCCGTCCATGGCTGGCCACTCTCGAGGGAGGGAAGTAGTTACATTAGAGGGGGAGGGGGGAAAACGACACTGAGCGCCTATAATGCCAGGAAACTCCTCCGTCCATCGTGGAAAGGAAGGGTCTGGGGGTCCAAGCGTGAAGGAATGCCTGTCGCCTGTGTTGCATGTGCTCCGACTTGCCGTCAAGCGCCCAAAGTGCCGAGTGTGTGAATGAGATTCACCCATATGGCTTGGATGGTCTCCATAGGTGGGGTAGTGGTAAAGGTAAGAGCTTACCTTAGCCTTGCTGAATCATGTGTCGTTGGGCCTTGCCTTAGAGCCACAATTGCAACTTCCCGATGTGGGTGCACTAGCTTGTCAGTCATGTCCTGAGTCCGTTGTCACACTACAATGCTTCTTACCGATGGGGTGAAGGAAGAGCTCTCTCTCTCTCTATATATATATATACCTAGATGAATCGAGGAACATGCCCAAATTCACCTTTTAGGAACGTGCATGTTATATACTCATGGTAGTCAACCCACAAGACTATACAACTATCAACTCCATTATGCATAGTATGGACTAGATACTACGACATCCCCACTAACGATCAAGATATGCTCACACACGCACTCCACACACACACACACACACACACACACACACACACACACACACATAAGAGCATATATTCACACAAAGCCCTTCGTACTGATTTTTTGTCAAACCTCCGTAGATGTAGGGCAGACTCAGCCATAATGAAGGCTAGCACTAAGGGAAGTAGCAAATAGAAAGAATTAGTTCAGCAGTTGATAGTTCTCTATGCTTGGATGAAGACAAAAATGTCGGGTATTCGGAGTCTCACGTGTGTGAAAAAGCCCTTGTATGTGTGTGTGAACTCTGACTTATGTAAGTGTGTGTGAACCACCTTTTGTACCATTTATGTGTGTATGTGATAAGCAATGATGTCATGGGCACTTGCCATGTGTCATTGTCCCGGTGTCTGTTGTGTCAAAAGATAAGGCTCTAAAAGCCTATAAAAGCATTGTACTCTTTGAAGGTTGTAACATATCAATCAAAGTATCTTTGAGTCGTGCAATCACTATTCCTATCTTCTTTGAGTTTGTTACATCTCTCACTCTCTCTTTACTACACACATCACCATCATGTATCTGTTTGAGTCTACATAGCTTTTGGTCTACTAACCCTAACCTACCTACAAATGGTATCGGAGCCACGCCCTCATTGCCGCCATTTTTAGGCAGTGTGAGTGCTCAGCGTGCCACTGGTTAGCCCGCCTTGCCACGGCTGCTTCGTGCGCGCCTAGTTGCTCCGCTTGTAGCCGCCTAGGCCTACTCTGCCCAGATCCTTTTGTGCTAGATCTCTGCTTAGCTGATAGTGCCACCTTTGTTGCTCATGCAGCTACACACTTGCTTTGTTGTTACAATCCCACGGATCTCCTAAACACAAGAGGAGTGATTAGTACAAACCCCCTAAGAGGGGTGCAGGCTAGCTCACCTCCCAACCGTAGGTTCTATGCTTCGAACCACCGCCGAGCCAAGGGCCAAGGGTTGACTCCCACAGATCCATGCCAGACCTTCGATAGACCAATCTATGCTCTGCTACACACATAGCCGGAGTCTTGGTCGAACTTTGACCAATAGTGAGGTTATGACAGCAATAACCCATGTTTCACTTATATAGTGTCACTATAGCAGGTTATCCGAAGATTCGATGGACTTTTTTTTATTGATCATCCTCAGTCCAATGGGTGGATGGAGAGGATGGGATCAGGTTTTGGAGGTTATGCTTTGTGCATACGGCTATAGGCGACCATTTTACTTCGAGAGGTACATCTCCATGGTCGAGTTTGTGTATGGTACTACTGGGCATATGGTTTTGGCAATAGCTAGAATATGTTTGGTAGGAGTTGGGTCAAAACCCCAGATTCCCTCATACTTTGATAGCTTGAAGGATACACAATAGTGGTGCCTGATAGTTAAGAGTCTTTGAGAGGGAGGTATGATATTCCCTATGTACGAGGATTTACCAGATCCTGTAAAGGATGGGTATTATGTTAGAGCTAGCAAGTATTTTTTTCGGTGATTTAGCAAGTACGAGGATTTATCAGATCCTGGAAAGGATGGGTATTATGTTAGAGCTAGCAAGTATTCTTTTCGGCGATTTAGCAAATACACATGGATTTTTTAACAATAACCTTAGCTACCCATATTAGCACGCTTTCTCTTAATCTTAGGGCTTCCCTAACTCTCCCGGATTAGGCCACTAATTTCTCCCTTAGCTTGATTGGTGGGATTAAGGGAAATGATCATAGAATGAATCGAATCAGATCAAGAGGCTTCACGGTTTATGGTCATAAGGATAGGGTTGTTGAGCTTCTTGATAAGCTCTTGGGCTAGCTTAGGAATATAATATTTTTAAAAGTGAATATAGAGATTACTTAATATTATTTTAAAATATTATTTAAATAACATAATATAGATTTGAAAATGCTTCTTTAAAACTTTGCAAGCTTTTAAAATTTACAATAATCTATCTTTTAATCTTTTAATTTAATGCTTCCATTTGGGTCACTCTTTTGAGATCATACATTTGGTCCTACCAATGAACACTTGAAATTTCAATTGTAAGGTATGCTTGTCACACATATACACACACGCTTTTTTTTTTTTGGGTCAAACCAGTGCTTCATTATGTATTGAATGGTACATTCATAGTTGTCCCAAGGTGGGAAAGCTACTACTCAGATATTAGAAACAATGGGAAATTACCTCCAACTATTAAAAGGAAAGATCTCCGAGGTCAAAAGAATCTCGGAGTGAAAGATAAAGAGACCTGCTGAAAAAATAGCACACATGGACACTTTTTTAGTGAAACCATTGCTTCATTTATAAAATAAATGTACAATCATAGCCTTCCCAGAGCGGGACAGCCAGGACTGAGATCAGAAACAATGGAAAAACACCTCAAGTTGCGGAAAAGCAAGCTCTCCGAGATCATAAGAATCTCTGAGAGATTGATCAAGAGATCTACGGAAGAAAGGAAAAGGTTGACATGAACAACAGAAAAAAGCAGCTGATTCTAGACATGATAGATAGTCGAGAAAGCCCAAAATCTCGTCCAATCCAAAAAGATTGCATAAGCTGGCAATGTAGGAGAGAGTCGACCAAAAAGCCAAAACTGTCTCTGAAAAAGTCTGCCTAGAAATCGTGCCCGTAGGCCCCCCGAAAATCTGTCATGGGGGCTCAAGAGTGGGAGTAGTACCAAAGAAGATGAGGCACCGTCACATATGGGTGAGAGCATCACCTACAAGAGGCTCAAGCAATGTGTCTGTGCCGAAAGAATCCCCGAAAAACACCCGTAATACATCTTCATAGAAACAATCGTTGCTTCAAAGGCAATTTGCTCATCCATATCCTTTTCAATGCCGCTCTCCACCAAGGCAAGGATTTAGACATCTTCCAAATATGATTTGCATGCTTGTGAATCCAAGGGGGGGACAAAAGGAACTTGTATACCCTAGAAACTGAGAGCTGATGAAAAGGAAGAGGTGTATATCTAGGAAGCCGCCTGTCAAAAAGCTAGTCAGTAAGTCTGTCTTGCTCTTAAAGTGCATGCATTGGCTGTAATTGTTGCATCATTTCCATAATGACCCTCCAAATTGACCTATGATGCAATCCCAAGTGACAATGTCGAATTGCTCAAGGAAACGAAAAAACCATACCATGCTCATCAATAACATCCCGTATGTGGCGAATTCCAAGCATGGATAGGTTGTAGGCCTTCCTTGGCTGAGACAATGCAAGAGGCACATCAAACACCCTACTCCAATGAATGTTCTCCATAGCTAAAGAGTTTCCCTGATTAGGTGGCCGGCTTGACCAATGTAAGTGGTGCAACAAAGCTTTCCAATCATGAATGAGAGCAGTAGCATAGGGAGAAGCCGTGATCTTGCCATCAAAATGTCCAAAAACTATATCATCATAATAGGTGACCCAGAGTCCAGATGATCCTGTATGCATGGAGACACATAGACTACCCAACATGCAAGCCGATGACTTTGATTGTGCCACAAAATCAGGTAGAAGCATCACCTTTCTGGCGAGAACATGATAATGGATATTGAGAATGTTAAGGCCACCATGCATCTTGGGCGAGCAAACCAAATCTTTCTTCATCAAACAGAGGGATTTTCTATCTACTTTTGTTTTCCACAAGCATTCCAAAGCTTTAGACATGAAAACGTCAAACTGTCTGTGAGACCAATGCAGCAAAGGAAGATAGAATTGCACATATGCCATGATTATAGACTGCACTATTCAGACGTACATGCAAACGCCAAGTAGAAAACTTCCAATACTGAAATTTGTGATATAGCTTGTGGATCACCCATTCAGTCTCTTCTTTAAGGGAGATCTCCCATCCAATGGGGTATCCAAGATGCCTGACTATCTGATTAGGTGGCACAATTTGTCCTTGCTAGAGTAACCTATGCCAATCACAATTTTTTAGTGGGTAAGAGCTTAGATTTTGCAAAGTTAACATACAGTCTAGCAGCCAACTCATAAAGCGATAAAGCTTGCATGATTACCCTAACATCAAGCTTTGTATTCTGAGGAAAAAAGAAAGAATCATCACCACAGCGACAGATTTTCCTAACTTCCAGGAGGCTGAAAGTTTACCTCCCAAAATGCATTTCGCTATACCTTCTTGATACAACCAGTAAATAACATTTTTCATTTTGCACCCAAATCCCTTTCTATCCATTAGCTGTGCTATAAAATCCCATCGAATAGTATCAAAGGCTTTCGCTATGTCCACCTGCATAATGAGGACATCTTGGTGCGTGTATTTGGCATATTCTATGCCAATATAAGCATTGGCTATATTGTCCATAATTTGCCTTCTTGGGACGAAACTATACTAGTTTGGATGAAGAGCAACATGCAATATACCTTTGATTCTATTCACAATAATCTTAGTGACAAGCTTGTACACCACAGGCATCAAAGAGAGGGGACGCCAATCCATTAAACCTTCACAAAGCGTATTCTCACAAGGTGGGAAGTCAGCGCGCGCAAGCCCCTCCCCCCCCGGGTCGGCGTCGCTTGCACCATCTCCCCGCCCGTTGTGTGCCCCTGCCTTCCCCTTAACTTGTGAGAGCTCTTCTGCCCCGCGACCCCCACCCCCCCTCCCCCCCCCATTTACTCCTCTGCGCTGTCCTCTCCCATTTGGCCCCCTCTCTGTGCTGTCCTCCCCCATTTTCACCCCTTCTCGCCCTTTGCCCTCCTCCCTCTCTCTGTTGCTCTTGCGCCCCCCCCCCCCCCTTCCCTCTCTTTGTTGAACAGTACCTCTCCCTCGTTTCCTGCTCTCCCCCTTTCTTCTCTGAGTCCCCCCCGCCCCGCCCCCCCCCCTTTCTTTTCTTTTTTCCTTTCTCTCTTTGTTTCCCTGCCCCCTCCTCTCTCTCCCCTCCCGTGCAGGTTGATGCTTCTTGGCTTCTCGGGTTGCAACTTTATTCGGCAAGCTTCAATTTATTCTGGTCTTCACAATCAGGAGGACTCCATGGCAGCTGCTCCGTCGTCCCTGACCGAAGTCGCTGTTGCTTGCATCTCTTTCTTTGAAGTGGATCTACAGGATCTTGCCACGATTGTTGCCTCACTTGAGGCCTCCAGCCTGGTTTGCAAAGTTGCTGGTAGCCACCCTATGCACGGACAGCTCAGGGATCTTTTTCAGGCCAACCGCATTGGTGAACTTGCAACGATCACCGATATTCAGCCTCTGGGACGCGTATAGTACCAGGTGGAGTTCGACTCGCCATCGGCGTCAGACCGAGTCACGCAGTTGAGTTTCCTTGCATTGCGTACGGCGCAGGCCTTCTTTGCATGGTGGCAGCACGGCTTTGATCCTGCATCTGACCCATTGGCTGGCGTTTCGGGCTTCCTAGTGACGGTTTGCTTCCCAGGCCTTAGGAAGGAGTACCTTCCTCTTCTCCCAGTGATTGGTGGTGCCATCAGAAGAGTGATGGAGTCCCCCCCCCCCCCCCCCCACCGCTGTCTCTACCCTCGCGAGAGTAGTTGGGATTCCATCCCTCCGTATCTGCGTGTCCTGGCCGGAGTGTGTACCGCATTATATATCTCTTTGTAGCCTTCGAGGAGACCCCATACAAAAGCGTGTGGAGTATTGTAGCCTTCCAAGCCAATGCTTCATTTGTAGACAGATGAGCCATTGAGCTAGGGCTTGCCCTTGGCGACAGTCCAGGAGACCACCTCCGGTGGTTCCTCCCCCGGTTTCTCGTGCTGACCCTCACCAAGGAGTAGAGAGAGGGGCAGGCCCTCAGGCAGCAGAGCACCAGGACCCGTCTTCGGGTGATCCAGCGGACGATGATTAGCGGGTGGTTGGACCGCGCCCGGGCTGCCAAACGACCACCAGAGCCGAACGCTGCCGTCGAGCGCGCCAGGCTGGCATATCTCAAGAGGATTCGCTCCGGTCCGAGAACCGTTACGAGCATTTATCTCAGCATGTTCCCGTTGGTGACGCGCCCTCTCTAGTCCTGGTGTGGGCCCCTCCGGCTCCACCAGTATGGTGGCCGATCCCTCGTCGAGGTCCCCTCCCCCCCCTCCTCGACCCCCAGTGTTCTGAGAGGCCGGCTGGCCGGCCACTCTGAGCCCCCGGCAGGCCCCTCCCCTTAGCTTTCCTCTCCGATGGATCCCTCACAGCAGCACCCCTCTTGGTCTCTCCGCCCCTCCCCCTCTCACGCTGCCGCCTCCCCCACCACCTCCCCCTCATCCTCTCCCAGTCTCGACAGCAACTCTACCCGCCGCAGCGCACGCCGCCCTGAGTTTATCATCCAAGCCCTCTCTTCCCCCCTTCTACCTCTCCAAAGCACTCTCGTCGCCCTCCAGCAGCCCCTGACCCAGAGTGGAGGCAGTCGGCGGGATCAATCCGTCACTTGATCCACCGATTTTCTGAGCCGGTAGGGATGACCATTGCCGCCTCCCCGGTGAGGGCTCTCCTGCCACAGTCCCCTAGTGGGGCCCGTAGGATCCTGGGGCTGTCTGTGGACTACAGTTTATTCTGGTGTCTGCAGACAGAAGGGACCGACATATTTGAGGAGGAAATAGCCCCTATTCGGGTATGTGTGGTTTTTCACCACTCTTGTCCCTCTACGCCAGATAATGGCGCGATGATATTCTGTTTCCGCTTCAGTGCAGCCTCGAGGACATAGTGGGATCCTGAGTTAGTGGCAGTTGCCAGCCAGGGTCACGTAGTTGAGCTCTCCCACCATCTCCACGATCTCCGCATCACCGACATTCTCACCCACTTTTGGCCTCTGGCTAGGATGGAGCTTAAGGGTTCAGCCCATCGAGGCCAGGACGGGGAGATGGTAGTCTCCAGTTTGGAGGTGCTTCTTTTTGTGTTCATGCATACTTCTGCTGCGGTACCTCTTCCCCCCTCTTACAGATACCTCTACTGTGATCGATGGAGTCCGGAGCATGCATATGCGCGTGCTCGTACACAATGGGGTCACCTGGAGGAGAGAATTAGTGCCCACTTGGCGCACCTTCGCTCTTGCACGGATTGTGATTATTCCCCGTCTAAACCCTCGCCCTAGACTCTTGGAGTGGAGGGCTGTTCCTCAAGTGCCACATCACATCGAGACTAATATGCGGATGTTTCATGGAACATTTAGGGTTTAGAGGGGCCTCAATCCATGTCCATCCCGTCGTCCTTCTACGGGAAGCCCCGGCATGTGAGGAGGATGCCATGGTTGAAGATGGCTTGAGCCTTGAGCCTTGAGCCTTGAGAGAGGGAGAGAGAGAGAGAGGCTTGAGCCTTGAGGGAGAGAGACTAGAGACTAGAGTGCTTGTGTGAGAGCCTAGAGGCTTGGAAGCTGGAAGACTCAAGAGGCTTGAGGGAGAGGTGAGAGAGAGAGAGAGAGTCTAGAGAGTAGAGCCTTGTGTGAAAAGCTTGGAAGTTGGAAGACTCAAGAGGCTTGAGGGAGAGGTGAGAGAGAGAGAGAGTCTAGAGAGTAGAGCCTTGTGTGAGAGGCTTGGAACTTGGAAGCTGGAAGAACCTTGAGGGTGAGAGACTAGAGAGAGTAGATACACTCATAGAGTGTGGCTTGCCGCTTGAAGCTTGAGGCTTGAGGCTTGAGCAATGAGCAATGAGCAATGAGCAAACTTGCAAAGCGCCAAAGACTCAAGACTCAAGAGACGAGAGAGAGAGAGAGTTGCTTGAAGGTGTGTGTGTGTGCTTGTAGCCTTGTAGCCTTGTTCTTATATAGATAGGCAAGAGAGAGAGGCAAGGGCCAAGCCTCAAAGGCCAAGGCAAGAGAGTGAGGCAAGGGCCAAGGGCCAAGGCCCAAGCCTCAAAGGCCAAGGTCCAAGTGGCAAGAGGGGAAGGCGTCCCCAAACGGCCACCTAAACAGCCAAAAAATGGCCCGAAAACGGGCAAAAAAAACGACTGTTGCAGGGCGCAACGGCTCCCTGCCGTCCCCCCACAAGTCTGTCCCCCACAGCGTTCCGTGCCAGCAGCCGTCCCCGTCTCCCGTCCCTTGTGAGGGACACCTCCAGGGGGACGTTCGACCGTTCCCTTCCGTCCCTGTTTCTGACGCGTCCCGAGACGGCATCCCGGCGTCCCAAGCTGCCGTCCCTTCCGTCCCCTGTGACTATGGAGTATAGGTATCATGCCAGGGCCTCTTTCTGGACTCAGGCAGGCGACAGGGTCAAAGGGGATTTTTTTGAGATAGCCACACCCCACAGGAGGAGAGACGGTATCCGCAGGTTGCGTGGTCAGGATGGAACCATTGTTTCAGATCCCCGTCCCCAGGTGAGAGGCATCGCCACGGACTTTTTTCGATCCCTCCTCACTGGTGCCCGAGCATCTTTACAGGTGGTGGACGCACGCGAGAGGGTCTGGCGGCATATGAGGGAGGTGGTTCCCCCTTCTCTTCGGTCATTCTTATTGACACCATTTACTGCTGAGGAGTTAGCGGAGGCATTGACGACAGTTCCCAGGGGCAAATGCTCGGGGCTGGACAGGCTTCCAGTCTCCTTCTTTCTTCGCCATTGGGACCTCATGGAAGGTGGCCTTCGAGTTGCCCTCAATGAGATTATGATTACACGTGCCATGACAGAGAGGCTCTCAGAGGGCTTGATTCAATTGATTTCCAAGTAGGGTGGTGACAGATTCAATTGATTTCCAAGTAGGGTGGTGACAGATTCACTTGATTCCCAAGGAAGGTGGCCTTCGAGCTGCCAGAGAGGCTCTCAGAGGGCTTGATTCACTTGATTCCTAAGGAGGGTGTTGACAGATTGGAGATCCGGCAGTGGAGACCCATCACTCTTCTAGGGACATCCTATAAGATCTTGGCCAAGGCCATCAGCAGGAGGCTTTAGCCTTTTCTCCCCGACTTTGATCCACGACACTTAGACCGGCTTTGTTCAGGATCGGAGCACTTTGGACATCATCTTTACCTTTTGGGAGGGGATAGCTTCAGCCAGGATGCGGCAATAGGATCTCATTGTGCTACTTCTAGACTTTGAGAAAGCTTATGATAGGGTGGATTGGAGCTTTCTAGAGGGCACTATGAGCTAGATGTGATTCCCCATGGAGTGGATTCGTGGAGTCTTAGGACTTAATTTAGCATCTCACAGCCAGGTTCTCATTGAGGGAGCCGAAGGTGACAGATTCCGCCTTTCTTGTTCGGTTCGCCGGGATGTCCTCTGGCACCTTGCCTCTTCCTATTTGTCGCCGAGGCCATGAGTAGTTTTTTCTCCGCCCAGGAGACTGGGCTTTAGGGATTGCATCTTCCCCTCCGCACGTAGGAGGAGCTGCTGGACTTAGAGTTTGAATACGACACAGCAACCTTCCTTGCAAGAGATGTGGGGAATCTACAGAGATTTGGAGAGGCGATCAAGGTTTTCTGCCGCGCATCAGGACCACAGATTAACTGTCACAAGTCGTGTGGTTTTTGGGTAGGCTCAGCACCCACCTCGACTTGGCGACCAGTTGAGGATTTCCAGTGGATCCTGAGGGGCACTCCAGTTCGATATCTCGGTTGCCAGGTTGGCATTGACATCTCTCTCGAGCAGCAACTCGCTCCGCTTCTTCTGAGTATTTGGAAGAAGTGTCTATATTGTAGCTCGACGAGGTCTCCCTAGCAGGCAAGGTGGTGATGGCGAACCAAGAACTCATTACCATGTGGTACATCACTTCGTGCTGGGTATTTTCTCGCGCATGCATTGGCGAGGTACAATGATCGATCCGGAATTTCTTATGGGCCAGAAGTGATGGGAGGCTAGCCAGGGCCAAGGTGGTGGGGAGATTGATTATTCAGCCACGTCGTAGAGGGGGGCTAGGTCTCATCGATTGGCTATTCAGAGCCGCGCCCTGCTGGGCAAGCTGATTGTTAGAGGCCTCCTTCCCGATGGTGAGCCCTGGAAGGGTTTCCTATTGGCCCAGATTTCAGCCCGCACTCCGAGTCTTGGGGACCCTTGGCCGTAGAGTACTAGATGGATCTTCGCAGAGGAGCTGGTGGTTTTAGCCTGGCTTTTGAGGACAGATTTGTAGCTAGTTTACTTCTTGCTTTGGAGCACCTTAGGCTTGCCCTCAGACAGATAGCTCCAGTTGCCTCAGAGGAGCGGCTACGGCAGCCTTTGGTCTGGAACCCCCTGGTCCGTTTACCCAGTGACTACATGCTAGGGGCCCAACCGCATGTTTCTTGGGGCGCCTTGAGCATGGGACCAGCCAGGTCTCTTGGAGATTGGATCGCCCATGGGCAATTACCCCCGGAGGTGCAGGAGAGAGGCCTGATAGGGATCCGGGGTAGAGATAGGCTCAGTATCAACATTGACTCAGGTATCCCCCAGGAGTGGCTGACTCCCCCATACCCGATCCCCCCAGTGTGGCTAGGCGTGTTTACCAGACACGATATCCTAGTGGGGGTCCACAGAGCAGATGAGGACAGTGGTCTGCTCACTTTTTCTATTGGATCCCATGGTAGACTAGAGAGATTTGAGTTTCCTTCAGAGGATTTCAGTGGCTGCACCTTGCAGAGGGTGAGGGTGATTGTTTTTCGGGCACGGGAATGGCACATAGATCCAGCATCGGCCAAGGTGGCTAGGGAGAGATTATGGTGGCTATAGATCTAGGAGTGCCGACCTCTCACGCGCCTTCAGTGGGACCCGAGAGAGTGGACTTGGCATGATCCAGCAGATCAGGAGGAGACTCTGGATGCCCTCTTCTTATATTGCGCGGCTAGACTGCGGAATCTAGATGCTTGAGATAGATGGCACACCGGCAGTAGCAGCACATTGGCAGTTTCAGGGCCTCTCAAAGCGCTACCTTTCTAATTTCTGGAAGAGACTATGAGACAGCTTTTGGCCTAGAAAGATCACCCTCTTTCTTTGGTTGATGGCACATAGGAGCTTGGCTGTTGGCACCAATTGGAGGTCGGCCAGCAGCCTGCCCGCGGTGCGGCCACCCCTAGGAGTCTTAGATACATTGCCTTTGGGATTGCCCGAAGGCTCAATAGATTTGGTAGCGGATTCTCCGCATCTTCACTATGGATAGGTCATTGACCCGGATCATTACACGGGGCCCTGTCGTTTGGGCCACAGAGGCTAGAGTGGTCAGGGCTTATGAGGAGGATGGGGGAGGGCTTGGCCTTCAGGTCTCTCACCATCGTATTACAGTAGTACCAGTCACAGTTCCACCTACACGCGACTGGCGTCCAGGCTCATGCCAGAGATGGGAGATTTGCAGTAGCATAGCAGCGTGGCACATTTGACGTGCTAGATGCAGTGAGGCCAACGAGGGTACCCACACCCCGCCGGCTGAGACCATCAGGAGCATATGGCTTGATATCATTCACACCCTCTGTGGTCAGTGGGGGAAGTTATAAGGAGGTTCTGACCGCATGCCGAAGCAGCGGGAAGCTTTCTTGAGGCTTTGGAGGCCTGGCCCTTTCCTCACAGATAGAGGCGGTGACCCCATTTGGCATTACAGACCACCTGTGTGTCCCCCCCTTCCCCTTATGAGACAGCCTTCACCTCACAGAGTGGCCAGCCAGAGGAGAAGCGTCTCTTCCCTCTTATGATCATGTGATTCCCGCCCTTAAATGAGGCGAGTCTATACTTAGCCCTTTGTGGTTGTATCTAGTCCTTTGTGGCTGTTTTTCTTTAACTAATTGAAGGATCTTTTTCCCGCAAAAAAGAAAACCTGCACAAAGCTGTTTTTTGGGCAACAATTTAAGTAAGCCTTCTTTCCAAGAGGATGGCAGTTGCCCGATAGACCAACAATGATTAACCATCAAAAGGATGGACTATTTTAGGACATCCCAAAATGCTGGAAAAACTCAACCATAAGGCCATCCCATCCCGGGGATTTCCATTTACCCAAATTTTTGAGAGCAACATCCAATTCTTCGTTAGTACAAGATGATCCAAAGTGGTTGCCTCATGTGGAGTAACTATAGGGTGAACATACTGCAAGAGTTCGTGACATGCCTACAATGCTTCCTTAGAAGGGGACTGAGGGGCAGCAAACATGTGTGCAAAATAGCAATGACAAACATTTGCAAGTTGTGCTTTGTTACATGTCCAAGTTCCATTAGATAATTTCACTCTTGCAATAGAGTGTTTTTATTTGGCTGTGTGCAGATTTTTGAAAAAGGATTTGGAAGAACAACCTTTATCATGTAGATTTTTGAAAGGGATTTGGAAGAACAATCTTTCAAAACAGCACTTTGGCCAAACTGTTTAGCAGGCAGGAATGAGGGTAGAAACCAGGCACAATTTGTAAGTGTTTGACCCAAGAAATTCTTGACTATCTTCCGGAATTATGCTGTAAACAGCACAGCCAGCCTTTAGAGGATCAAGAGAAGATGTCGACCAGCCCTAGAGAGCCAGTATACAAGTGGACTAACTTCTTGTGGCTTGTATGCAGCTCGACCAGCGTAAAAGAAGAGAGAAATCCGTGTCGACCAGCCCTACAACATATGTTTATGAAGGCGACCAGCCATCTAGCACTCGTAGAAGCAATCGGCCAGCTTCATGCCTCATCCCCCTGCTGTCCAACAGCCCTATGCTCTCTCTTGAAGGAGTCGACTTGCTCTTTTTGGTTGTCTTGGCTTGTTCAACACACCAGCCTCCTAGAAAAGCAACTCATGGGCTTTAAAAATACCTTCTCCGTTTCTTTTAGCAACTCATGGGATTTTAACCTAGTGCTCGGGTGCCTTTCACTTATAACACGTCCCGGTACATTAATAAAGTCCAGCATGATGTGAACTCTCTTATAACTTATAAGTTTGTCCGCCCAAACTTTAATGAGTTTGAATCTGCAACCATAGACTTTAGTAGACAAAGGAATAATAATTAAATAAGGTTGAGTGTGCATACTTACCACTTGCAAAACACATAAAATCACTGCCTTAGTCCCAAACAAGCTTGCACACTTGCGTCCATGGGGCGTCCAAGTGTCCCTGATGCCCATGGACATTCACATGCAAAATACCAGGCAATGTCACAGGCAAACAAAACAAGTCACATATGCAAGTGCATTTTACAGGCAAATACTTGTGCGCAATGATTTGGATTAAATCTCCCAACTTGCCCATCTTGTACACCAAAATAGTCGTAACCATCGCCACCACCCATGCAGGATCCAAGTACTGTATTCACCAGAGCAACTTCCCGTCCATGAGTTTAGATAACTCATCAGGGTCACTAACCCTTCCGTGAGTTCACAGACTCACTAGGGTCACCAACCCTTCCATGAGTTCACATAACTCATGAGGGTCACCAACCCTTCCATGAGTTCACATAACTTGTCAGGGTCACCAACCCTTCCATGGGTGAGTTCATCATGCTCGTGGATTCTTCCAAGACAGAATCCTGAAAATCCTTTCGCATGTTACAGCTCTCTGGAGGATTATGATATCCCTCGCCCCGGCTTCTAATCAATTGTCCGCAATTGATTAAGCGTCTATATATGCTGTAAAGAGTTCCAGGTACTCCTTAAAATAAGCCTCAGCAACCCACTTCACATCAAGTGTTGGTTAGTTTCTGAATTTAACAAGATATCTACGAAGAAGCTTGCCATGAGACACTTTTTGTTTCTTGTGAAGGACAATCTGTTCAAGCTACATGATATCTTCCAATTCATCAATCGCGCAGGTTGGTCCTCCACTACAGGTTCCACCAGATCAGGACTAACATATAGTTTGAAGAGACTGACATGAAAGGCATTATGTATCTGCCAATGATCCGGTAACACCAATCGAAAAGCTACCTCATTGATCTTTTCCAAGATCTAAAATGGTCGATAATACCTGGTAGATTGCTTTGGATACATTCCCTCTTTGCCTGTCTTCTTACGGAGGCGAGCTTTTTGGAATTTCAATAAAACCCAATCACCCTCCTTGAATTGCATTCTTTTCTGATGCTTATCTGCAGCTTTCTTATCTTATTCTTGGGATCTCTGTATGGCTGTCCTGACCTGTGAAAAAGCAGCATCTATATCCTTGACATACTCATTTGCTGCAAATATTTTATCCTTTGTGCGTAGGATAGAAGGCAAAACAACTTTGCCATAAACAATTTCAAAGGGTGCCTTATCCTTAGAAGTTTGCAGTGTATTGTTTTGTAGGCGAACTCAACCAGCGGTAAATACTTCTCCCAGGTCAGAGACATAAGATTTCAGAAAATCAAGTACTGTTGAATTTGTGATTTCACTCTGTCCATCAGTATGTGGATGATAGGCTGAAGAGAAATTCAGTTTGGTTCCTGAATCCCATATTATCAAATAGAGCGCGCCAAAAGAAACTAGTGGTGCGATGACCACGGTCCCCCACAATTGTCTTTGGCATGTTATGATGCTTTAGGATTTGGGCCAAAAATATCTTTGCCATATGCTCTGGCTTTATGGTCTTCCGTACTGGAATGAAATGTGTTTGTCCAAATTGCATCATTTCCTTGTTGCGTTTTTGGAAGATCCATGATAAAATCCATGGCTATACTCTCCCAAGGCTGATTCGGAATCGGTAACGGCTGAAGCAACCCTAGAGTTTTATGTCTGTCAAATTTGACCTTCTGGCAAACCAGACATAGGCGTACATAATCATCAATGTCTTTACGCATCTTAGGCCAAGAGAAATACTTCTCCAAAGCTTGCGTAGTGGCGAGAATTTCCCTATGTCCTGTAGAAGGTGGTGTATGGCATTTCTCCAACACCTTTTGCCTTAAATTTTTATGGACACAAAAATGATTCTGCATCATCAAATATCCATAACGTATGGAGAAGTGTGGGACTGATTTACCCTGCTTTAAATCAGCCCATATATGCTGAAAATCATCATCTGTGTGATACACATCACACATATCTGAAAGATCTTGATGATAGGCCATGATAATGGCATGGACTTGAGGCCTTCGGGAAAGCACATTAGTCACTACATTCTTCTTTTCGGGAGTATGTAAAATCTGAAAATGAAACATAAAGAGGAAATTTTCCCATCTCATATGCTTTTCAGACAACTTTGTTTCCATAAGAAAGTACCCAAGACTTTCGTGATCCACCTTAATGGTAAATTCAGCTCCCAACAAGCAATGCTTCCACATCCTGAGAGCATGAGTCACTGCTAAAAGCTCTTTCTCATAAACCTAGAAGTGGAGTTCCACATATTGCAACCGGTAGCTTTCGTATGCTATAGAATGTCCTTCTTGGTTTAATACTGCACCAATATAATCTCCACATGCATCACATTCAACAGAGAATGGTTTATGTGAGTTGGCACAATCAAAACCGGTCCAGACATGATGGCTTGCTTTAAACCATGAAAAGCCTTCTTTTGTATATCATCCCACTGAAATACAATCTTTTTCTTGGTCAGATCATGTAATGGTGAAGCAATTTCAGCAAAGTGTTTAATAAACCGGCGGTAATATGAGCATAATCCCAGAAAACTTTGAACTTCATGAACCGTCTGCGACTTTGGTCAATCCTTAATTGCTTCCAATTTGGTCGGATCCATACGTAGCCCTTCCTTGGATACAATGTGACCAAGATAGTGAGCTTTTGATAAAAAGAACTCACTCTTTTTATTGTTAATGTAGAGCCTGTGACTACAAAGTTCTTCGAACATAATAGCCAAGTGCTGTCGGTATTGTTCCTCATCTTTGAAAAATGTAATGATATCATCAAAGGAGGTATGTGTAAATTGTGTTTTTTTTGAAAATCCTATCCATCATCCAATCAAACGGGGTTGGTGCATTGGTAAGTCCAAACGGTACTACCAAAAACTCATAAGATTCCAAACTGCGTACAAACAGCAATTTTATGTACATCCTATGGTGCCACGTATTTGATGGTAGCCGCTTTTGAGATCGATTCGGCTAAAGCAAGTTGTACCTTCCGGCTTGTCTAGAATGTCATCAATGCGTGGAATGGGAAACCTATTCTTTATCGTTACCTTGTTAAGGGCACAATAATCGACACACTGTGTATGTACCATCTTTCTTTTGTATCAATAACATAGGTGAACAATAAGGAGAAGAGCTGGGTTGTATCAACCCTTTCTCAAGCAAGTCATTTACTTGCGCCATAATCTCTTCTTGCTGACTAGCACTTACCTTGTATGGAGGCCGATTGGGTGTTGTGCTACTGGGTATCACATCGATAAGGTGATCTTCGGGACGCTCAGGTGGTAACTCACCAGGCATCGCATCTCAAAAACAATCACTATAACGATGTAGGAAGTCTACTCTCTCTTGAGTTAGTTGATCAACATTCACTCTTTAATGCTTAGCACTTTCTCTTACAAAAACCAAGTAAGAACAAGCTGATTTCTTTATTACCTTATTGATATGTAGGTATAGTTCTTCCTGGAGTACCAGTATCTATAACAATCTCTCTACCTCTATGCATGAAACTGATCTTCTTTGTTTTGTATGATTTCTTTTGCTCCATGCGAGCATGCCAAGGCATTCCCAGCAAAACGTCACAACTTGTGAGAGGTTTGAAACTCTCATGATCAAGATATCCCTATATGTGAATGCAGAGTTTGCCAATAATTACATATGAGTCTCTCAATTGAAGTATGTCGTGTGTTTCCCTGCACATCCGGCACAACATTTACAGCTTTTCTGTACCACTATCTACATTCTTTGGGTTTCGTGGACACTTAGGATACAAGTAATCTTTATTACCACATCCAAAATATTTTCCATCACGTGCATACTCCATTCTTTGCTGTCATTACAGCCCATGATCATTACGATTGCCCCACGGGTTCTTGAATGAGCGTTGCTTTGTATCTTGGGCATCTTTCTGATCACTTTTTATGGGTTGTCCGCCCTTTTTATGACATAACCAGCCCTCTTTTTACCCTTGAAAGAATCTGAAAATGGCTTAGATTTTGCATGTTTTATTTGTAACTTTTCAGCTATAGTAGCCGAATGTGTTAACTGCTGAAGAATTTGGTTTGGATACACCTCAGGACTCTCTTGAATGATCGGATGCAATCTAGACTCAAACTTTCTTTTCTTCTCTTCATCGGAAAGTGTCATAAAAGGAGTAACTTTCAGCAATACCTTCCAATATTTGGCGATGTAAGTCTGCACCGACTTCCCATCTTCCTACTTTAGCCAATCCCATTCTATATGCACATTTTAAGCAAAGTTTGGTGGTAGGAATTGAGCATAACACCAAAAGACAATCTTGCACATGACACAGCACTGGGGGCTGAGGTTGGGGCAGCCACCTCCCCCCTCCCCCCCCTCCCCCCTTTGAGGTATCTTTATTACCAAACAGAGTATTCACTTGTACAAGATGCGGGTGCCCAGGAGTGGCTGGTCGACATCTTCTCCTGATCCTCTACAGGTTGGCTGTGCTATTTACAGCATAATTCCGGAAGATATCAAGAATTTCTTGGGTCAGAACAGTTACAAATTATGCCTTGCTTCTATCGTGATCCCCGACTGCTAGACAATTTGGCCAAAGTGCTATTTTGGGCTTGTTTGGGGCTGTTGGATAGCAAGTAGACAGTTTTTCAGGCAAGAAAACCTAAAGGATGTTGTCCCGGATGAGCATGGAGAACTCATGCATGATTTGGTGGAACCTTCGTGTAGCCAAAAGTTTGAAACATGGCTTGTTGTGCGAACAACTGTGAGGACAGACGTGTAATCAAGAGAGCAGTTGGTGATTGTTTTGCCCTGGTTGGTGACCGAGGGCTTAGTTTCTCTAGTAGGCAGTTGGTGATTGTTTTGCCCTGGTTGGTGACGGAGGGCTTGTTTTCTTTGGAGAGCAGTTGGTGACTGCTTTGCCCTGGTTGGTGACCGTGGGCCTATTTGTCTTTGCTGTATTTCACTGATTTGGATAAATCTGGTGCTGGCAGAGGAGTGGAACTCCTGGGCACCTGCATCTTGTACAAGAGAATACTCTGTTTGTAAAAAAGATACCTCAGGGGGGGCTGGCCCAATTTGAGCCCCTAGTGCTGTGTCATGTGCAAGATTGTCTTTTGGTGTTTCATGATGTATATGTTTATGATGCCTGTGACAGATGTATTGATACATGCTCATGATGTGATGGATGTTGAATGTATGTTGTATTTTGGCAATTAGTTTTTGTATTCATGCACCCGCCTGTGACATTTCCCCCCTTCTATTGCTGCACAGATACAACAGGAACAACCTCTGAAGGTGGCACTGCTGCTAAAGGTGTCTGCAGAAGGACCAATGGACGAGTCAGCAAAATTGCCCCATTTGAGCTTGAAGAAAGCTTCCTGTGTTTGAAGTCGAGGCAGCACAACATCCAAGGCCACTCAGGAAAAGGAGTCGGTTTATGTGAATCCCAAAGGATGCAAAATCTGTTGACACTTCCAAAAGACTTGGGAGGGTAAAGTGGGAGAGGGCAAACCACTTTGCCCAATGATTGTGCCAAAAAAGATAAAGCAGGGCGCATATAAACAGGGAGCTCAACAACTTCCACCCACACAGGACATCTATGTTTGATGAAGCTTTGATAATCCTTTGTAGGGGACCATGGGTATACATGCACCATGTGTTCCCAGCGACTTTTCCAAAATAGTTTGTTTATGCTGCGGATCTATAAGTACTTTGCTCTCGAGGCTTCTATGAGGTTCTACTAGCCTTCAACAAAGCATCTTCCAAGCATTGCTTTAAGCCACTGCCCAACATCAATAGCTGCAAGCATCTTTCCAGGACCAAAAGGATCACAGCTCTTTGCGAAAGTTTCATTACAGGGTCAAATAATACGTGGCCAAGAACCAGCAACGAAACTTAGGGACAGGTCAAGCTTTCTTGATCTGAGCAAAACCTTCTTCAAGGGTGTCTGTCACATGCACCCTCTGCACTGGAGTGATATGTGACACACTCTCTCTACATTAGTGCATCATTCATCACTAGGATTTATCTTTTTAGGAATATTTTGTCGTATGCCATGGCCCCATTGTGAACCCTAATCCAGGACATGCTAGGCACGAGCTACATAGTTCAATCTCCACAGCCATAGAGAGTCTGCATGTGTCGGTCCTCTTACCCACTTGGAGAATTCATCAGTTCATGCATGTAGAAGTCAAGCCATAGCAGTAGGGTTGCATTAGTGCATGTAGTTGCATAGTAGACAGGCCTATGAGCCAGCCCATGGCCACAAGGTGTTGCTCAGCATGTAGTCGGGCAGCCCATTTAGTCGGGCAGCATTAAAGACAACATTTTTACTAAGCGCAGCATTTTATTTAGCATTTAATGCTAATTTTTGTCCAAAAGGTACTGGCCAACAGCATCTGCTGGACGACCAGCAGCCTAGGAGCATATAAAAGAAGCGCTTCAGTCCCCACTAAATCATATCATCATCAGTGAAATTCAGCGTTATTCCCAAGCAGTTCTAGCATTTCCAAGTCTTCCACGAAGGGCATCTTCAGCATTCAGCCAGCATATGTGCATCCCTCAGTTTTGGGATTGCATAGTGGTCATTGAAGAGCAATTCAACGGAGCTTGCATAGCATCTGGATCAGCCTGCGTTTGGTCTACATCGTCCTTGCATCTGGGAGTCCTCAGTCATCATTCATATTCATTGTGAGTTCTCCAAAGAATAATATAAGCAAATACTCCTGCATGGAGGGGGGGCCCTTCAGTGGGTAAATTGGGACCCAATATTGTGTCGACTCTTATCTGCTTTCTCCCTCTTCTACTCTCTCTAAGTGTAATTGCACAGACTCATGGGTATAAAGAAGGCTTTTAGGTGCATTACAACAATCAACCTCTTGCATGCTACATTGGTATCAGAGCTGTAGGTTGTAACCCAACCTGGCTACCCTGAAGTGAGAGCATTCCGTGGATGGTAAAACTGCAGTCGGGAAAAAGGCCTCCACAATGCCAGGAGAGACATCGTCACCAAGTTACAAGGAAGATATTGAAAAAGAGTTCTACAGGTAAGACAACTCCTACAGAAATTCTTCCGCCAAGCAATGAAGACTCATCAGATTGCTCTTGGAGAAAAATAGGTTGCTAAGGCAACAAATTGAAGCCAAAGAAGAAGAAGAAGAGGACGCTGAAAAAGCCAAAGCAGCACTGAAAAAGCTAAAGAAGAAGTAGAAGAGCCAAAGAGCTCTTAGAATTGGAAAAAGTATTCCTTCTCATGGAGCAGCAAATGGCACAAAGAACAGGTAGCCAAAGAAGTCTGCCATGAGGATGAACGAAGGGCCAAGGAAGCTAAACGCAAGGATGAAGCAGACCGAAAGCAGGCAGACCAAGCTACTCGAGAAAGGCTTAATGGTGAGGCTATGCAACTCCAAAATCAGCAGTTGATAGCCGCTATGCAAGCAAATGTTCTCTCTTCTCCCTACATTGGCGAACCAAGGCACAAGTTCCTCCACCACCCCAACCACCACCGTCATACGAGCTCAACTGAGCTTCAGTAAGTATGATGGTAAGTGTGATCATGCTGCAGTATTACAATTCATTCATCAATTTGTCGCATATTTTCCTTTGGCTAAGCTCTCAGATTCCACAAGATCGAGTCCACCTAGCGGCACCTCACCTTTCAGGCGAAGCGGTCACTTGGTGGCTGTTTTGGTCAAGTCTACATGTAGACCCGTTCATAGGGGCTCCAGAGTATGTATGTGATACCTTTGTGTCCGATCTAAAGAAAAGGTTTCTCCCTCCACAGTACATGACCAACCTTGAGGATGAGTTTTACAAACTCTCCCAAAATGGGTCACCCATGCTGACTTACTCTAATAAAGTAATCACGTCAGCACAACAGTTAGGTATATCCGAGGAGAATAAATTGAAACAATTCATCAGAGGTCTGGATACTCACATTAGGTTTATTGTACATAATTTTGAGCCACAATCTTATGATAGGGCTTACTCTTGCTCAAAATCAGGAAATGATGCTGAAAGGAGGTAAACCCAAGCAACCCGAGTCTAGCTCCAAACCCCAACAACAATCATCCACAAACCAATAGTCATCATCTCATTGGGGGAAGGGGGCTCAGAATAGCAAAGATAATAAGAAAGAATCCCATAGCACTTCAGGAGGCAAGAAGGATAAAACCTTTGCGCCTAAGAAAACACCTGAGGAAAGGGCCAAGGAGGGCATCACTGGTGGATATCTCCAACCAGAAGAGCAAACGCGGTTTAAGGGGGAGAATGGATGTTTCTTCTGCCACATAGTGGGGCATGGTAAGAAAGATTGTACCAAGCGGCAGGCTGCGCAAGCCGCCAAAGCCTTTGCCTCCACAGTAGCCACTGCAACAGCTACAACTACAGCTACACCTACACCTCTTGCATCGGCCACCAATGCAATCCAACTCTTGGTTGCCTTAAATGCTGTACCCACGGTGGTATTTGACAATAAGCAAGAGGGCAAGGTTGTGGAGCAAAAGAAAGCCCTCATTCGTGCTTGTGGCACAACAAAGGGACAACAATTCATTGTTCTCTTTGATATGGGTAGCTCTGAGGATGCCATTTCTCCTTAGTTGGCTAAAAAGATGAGTTGTACTCTTGTATTCCATCATCTGGACGTAGACGGGTTCACACCCAGTCCTCGCACACACATTTCTTGTAAGGCTCAACAATTCTCATTGTCACGATTGTGACTAACTCTCTTAATCTCTCCTTAATTACTCCTTAATCCCTTATTAACTGAAAGGACACCTGTGAAGGGTCACACCCTTACACATGGGTCACCATCAAAGGACATGTCTATTCATTAAAAGACACACCCCTAAGTCCAAAGGACATAACCGTTGACTCAAGAGCCACACCCCTTCCCAGGGATGTGTCTCTTCACTTGTAACCTTTCGGCCTCTATTTAAGAAAGGCCCCTGTCTCAATGCAAACATCTCAATCTTTCTATCAGCATTTGTCTTTGTTTGTTAATTAAGTCTTAATCATGTTAATAAAGCTATAAAAGTTTTACAGTGGTATCAGAGCAAAATTTTTTCCTACCCGTGGGTTGTGAAGCCCTCACCCTCTCCGCGGCACTCCCACGTCCACCCCTCTTCTCGGTGTTGTATGGAGGTGGAGGAAAGATCTTCTCACCCGCAGCAGATGCCTAAAGATTAAGCCTCGCTGAATTTTTTTTTCCCCGTCCCATCCCGATGGAGTTCCTGCAGCCGTCCCCCTCTGCCCGCACCCTCGGTGGTCCCGTGAACGCGCCTCGCGCACCCGGAGTCACTGCCCTCGCGCCTTGTGCCTAGACGGGTCCTTGTTGCCCTTCGGCCTCCGTGCCTGGCCACCCTACAGGCGAGTTCCACCCGTGGCGATACACCTACGGGCACTCACTTAATGTCTTGGAGGATCGGTGTGGCAGTGTTGGCAGGCGTGAGCCCTTGCTTGCTTAGAAGCAGCTGTCGACCCTGAACCCTCGCCGCCGAATAGTGCCCTTCACCCTTCACCTCTTCGCTTTGCTGGCGGCGCCCCTACGAAGCGGCGCACCTTTTCCCTCCAGACGGCTACGCGATCTAGGCCGTCACCTTTACACACACAAAAAATAATAACAAAAAAGCCTTATAACTTAAGGCTTATACTTGAGCCTTTTATACACGTGGCTTCCACCAGCCACGTGAGCAGCCGGCAGCCAGCACCCAACGGCTGCCAGCGACCAGCGCAAGGAAACCCGCCGACCAGCGCATTAAAAAAAAAAAAAGAAGAGAGAACCCAACGGCCAGCCTCCAGCGCATTTAAACAAAAGAATGGCCAACGACAGCGTGTGGCTTCATCTGCGAATTCTGCCAGCCACTTCCCAGGTTCGCTCCAGCACTAGCCCATCTGCAAACACCATCTTGCGCGCGCAATGGCAGACGAAGTTTTCGATGTGCCCGTTTTGTATCTCTCGTATGTAGATGAGGTTCCCAAAGATGAACTGCCGACGAATCCTCTCCCTTCACAGGAGATTATTGTCATCCCCGATTCACCCCCGTCTGAGCCAGAGGTGATCATTATTCTCGATTCCCCGTCCCAGAGCCCGAACCTGTTTCAGAGGCAGTACCCGTCCCAAAACCTGCTCCGATGCCCGAACCAGTTCCTGCACCACAGGCATCACATTTGCCCCAGGATTATCTGAGTGCCGGGTAGATGCGGTGACCAATGTTATGATCAAGAGATGGCCTCCATATTGATGGCTATAAACAAATCCTTGGAGCAGCAAAATGCACAGCAACAAGCTACATTCCAGCGGTTTGAAGCCATGTTCCATCAACAACCAAAAGCTCGTATGGATGAGCTTCAACATGTTTCTCAACAAAAATTCTCTCACCCTAAGCATGGTTCTTCAGAGACAACCAGACACAAAGTATCTTCGTGCGAGCAACGCAAGCCTCAGCATGGATATTCTTGGAAATGTTACGTTCTACGCAACCAACTTCCTATTGGAATCATCAGCAAAACAGAAGCAGCAACATGAAGCTTCCAAAGGATCACATCTTGAAAAGAAATCAGCCATATCAAGATGGGCTTACTTAGTGGCACGTTTGTCCGACCCTAGTCGAGTACTTGGTCGTGAACATCGCGACGTTGGACAAGTTTCCCCTCGCGAGCAATGCCCTACATTCAAGTCCTTGCAAGCTCTTGGTGGCAGTGTTGAAGACTTACTCATTCTCACGTTGTGCAAGAGGATCCTTGAGAGGTCTAAGAGGCGCAAACAACCTCAACCTCCCCCTTCTACATTGGAAGCCTTAATACCTGCTGAGAAAGCTGAAGATTCAGAATATTCTTGTACATGTGTGACAAATACAATGTCCACAACTCCTTTTCTTGCCGTGACCCAGGCAGAAGCGATACCCTCGTCACCGCCCGTGCAAAACGTAGTCTTTGTCTCTGACCAGATACCTGACGCCGTGGTGAATGATGCTTCTTCTTCAAAAATGAAGACTCCAGTCCTTACCTTCAGTGGTGCAAAGGATAAATCAGACGCAGACTCTTGCAGCATGACTTCAGTCGCTACAAACGAATCTTTGGACATAACTTGTCCCGAGAACAACTTTCTAAGCAAAGAAAAGCATATGGAAGATATTTCTTCTTCATCTACGACAACCCTTGAAGACATCCGTGTTACAGACAAGCCAATGGAATCCCTTTCAGATTTCCAAATGATGGTCACTAACCAAATGCAAAGTTTGGTGACACAATCCTTGATATTGGAGATTCAAGACAGTTTGCTTATGGTTTCTCTAAAGGCAAATGAAGATTCAGTCTTTTCTTGGACAAAGCTCGAAGTTACCAATGATGTTAACAAAAGTTCTACTCAAGTTACAGATATGATTCTCATGCTTTTGGTAAAGATGAGACAAGTTGCAGATGCAGTTAATATTCAGTTTGGTATATGCAAGATTGTCATGGTCAACAATAATGCCATGACATGGGATCTAGCAGCTAGAGCTTTGGATTGAGAAGCAATTCAATCATTTCCCTTCTTCCAGAGTCTCAACAACTACCCTTGAGTCTTATTTTAAGTGGGAGGGAATGTTACGATTGTGACTAACTCTCTTAATCTCTCCTTAATTACTCCTTAATTCCTTATTAACTGAAAGGACACCTGTGAAGGGTCACACCCTTACACATGGGTCACTATCAAAGGACATGTCTATTCATTAGAAGACACACCCCTAAGTCCAAAGGACATAACCGTTGACTCAAGAGCCACACCCCTTCCCAGGGATGTGTCTCTTCACTTGTACCCTTTCGGCCTCTATTTAAGAAAGGCCCCTGTCTCAATGCAAACATCTCAATCTTTCTATCACCATTTGTCTTATGTTTGCTAATTAAGTCTTAATCATGTTAATAAAGCTATAAAAGCTTTACGCTCATTCATGGTTCAAAAGGCCACATTTCAACGAGACTTCGTTGTCTCACCTCTTTTGGGGTGTGATATGATTGTTGGCATTCAGTGGTTTAGGGAGTATGCACCCATTCTTGATTGGGAGCAGGACACTTTCACGATTGTTGATGTGTTTCTAAGCCTGTCCTAATTCGCGGGGCCCTAATCTCACACATCTGGGCCCAATGAGCTATCCGAAAAGGAACCAAGGATGCATTGATATATGTCCGTAGCTAGCAGTCTGTTTTTCAGTCAGCAGTCCCATTAAAGCTAAAGTTGGATGGTCCCTAGCACAGCTTCAGGACATCATGCTAAAGGATAATCTTCCACCATAGCTCCCACCCAGTTTTTCTAAGGATCATTGCATTGAGCTGGTCCCCAGGACAAAACCACCCAGTAAGTTTCCGTATCGCCTTTCTAAGGCCCTGGAGAGCGAACTGGAGCAACAACTCTCCCAGCTACTTCGCGTTTGATTTATCCGGCGGTCATCCTCGCCCTTTGCTGCACCCATCTTGTTTGATACAAATGAGCTTGTACATAGTGCTTATATATAGTTACGAGAGTACACTCTATGTGACTTGATCCATTTTTGGGATGACATCACTGCTTATGGCATTTGGTGGTGGATTTCATCTTTGATCTTAGACTATAAGATATCCTGTGCAAAATAATTGAAAAGGCTAGGGACTACAAGTTGGGCTTATAGAGCATAGGAGACTTCTATTTTGGAGCTTTCTAGAGTAGACTTCTATTTTGTATTTTTTGAGCTTGGAGTTCTCTAGCTATTTTCTTTTTGGAGTTATTTATTTTTCCTTTTTTGATCTCTCTATTACTCTTTTGCAGCACTGCAGTCTTGCTCCCTTTTCGTGCCGAGACTGTCTCCCCTCCATGCTGTGCACAGCCTGCTGCTTCCGTTGGCCCACCAACCAATTTTCGCTTCTACTCAGAGCTTCAATCAAGCACGCCATCACCTTCTCAAAGCTGCGCCATCGAAGCTGAAGACCTGCGCCATCTACCTCTCTTGCTTCTACCCAGAGCTTCAATCAAGCTCGCCATCACCTTCTCAAAGCTGAGGACCTGCGCCATCCACCTCAGCTTTAGAAGCTGCCCATCGCGTTCGTCGTGGCGTGTGCCATCGGCCTCAGTCTTAGAAGCTGCCCATCACGTTCGTCGCCACATTATTTTTAAGGCTTTATGCATAGCCTTTATGTAAGGCTTATAAGCCTTATAATTAAAGGCTTATTTCATGGACCTAGCTGAGCAACACGTGTAGAGGGAGGCTTCTACAGTTTAAGCTCTTGTTTGACACCGACAAGCAGCCACAGTCAAATCAACAAGAACAAGAGTATCTGCTTTTACTAAATAAAAAATCAACAAAGCATTCAAAAAAAGAGAAGATACAGATTTTAGGTCTCAATAGTTTTTGAAAATCGACCTTAACTTGAAGTATTAATCTCAACTTTTACATGATTTTTCTATATTGAAAGCATATATGAAGCTTGAGTGCCATATCTTGTAAAGGGTTTATAGACACTGCTCTGAGCCTCTTATCTCAGTGGTAAGACTACTCTTAAATGGCATTTACCCTAATCATGGCTACCAACGCAAAGTCTCTCGACAAATTCAATGGCTAAGGTTTTCACACTTGGCAGACCAAAGTCAAGAGACATCTTATAAAGAAAAATCTTTGGGCAGTAGTTAATCCAATAGAGGGAGAAGACGGTGTGTCCACTAGAGCTATCATAGCCGCAAATCAAGCACGAGATGAACAAGTCCTAGACATCATTATCACTGCACTAGATAATTATATTTATTACATTAGTGATTGTGACACTGCATCTAAAGCTTGAGATACTCTAAAGAAAACCTTTGGAGCCCGGGCAAAACACTCCAAAATAAGTCTAAAAATGCAATTATATGGGCTTTCTAAAGAGCATAATGAATCTATTGCATCTTTTCTTAACAAGTAGAAAAGCATTATCACCCAACTTGTGTATGTAAAAGCCCTTGTGTCTTATGATGATGCTATAGCCATCTTGCTTAAAGCATTGCCTATTGAATACAACAACATTGTCACTGTGCTCAAAGAGAAGGAATCAATTCCTTCCCTGGAGAGTGCAATCAATTCAGTACAGGAGGAGGAGAAGAAGCCGAACTTCAACAACAATCGCACTTCAGAAGGATCATATGCTGTCACTAACAACAACAAGAAATGTGCTACTTGTGGAAGAATCAATCATCTCACAAAGGATTGCTTTATTAATAACTCTTTTGTGCATTGTGGTAAAATCAACTATCCACTACACAAATGTTATTTTACAAAAACAAGAAGAGTAAAGAAAAAACCAATCTTACCACTGCTGAAGAAAGTAATTTTGTTGGTCCTGATTCTGATGATGAATCCTATGCTTTCTAGTTCACTCTTTCTTTTTGGGTTCTAAAACCTTGTCTTTTATCCGACATAACCTTGATTGGATTATGGAGAAGAGTACGCACACCCGATGTCATTAAGGGGGGTCTCATTCTTGTATCAAGGGAGATTACTAGGTATAAGCCCATGTATTGAGTGTCTTTTACAAGTTTGGCTTAAGGGAGGGTTTGTTGGGAATAAGTCCAACTTGTAGTTCTAGCCTTTTCAATTATTTTACATAGGATATCTTATAGCCTAAGATCGAAGATGAAATCCATCACCAAATGCCATAAGTAGTGATGTCATCCCAAAAATGTATCAAGTCACATTGAGTGTAGATTTTTGGGATGACATCACTCAATGTGACTTGATACATTTCTAGGATGACGTCACTGCTTATGGCATTTGGTGGTGGATTTCATCTTTGATCTTAGACTATAAGATATCCTATGTAAAATAATTGAAAACATTAGGAACTATAAATCGGACTTATCATCAACAAACTGTCTCTTAAGCCAAACTTCTGAAAGATACTCAATACATGGGCTTATACCTAGTAATCTCCCTTGATACAAGAGTGAGAGAGAGTCCTCCTTTAATGACATAGGGTGTGTGTAATCTTCTCCATACTACAATCAAGGTCATGTAGGATAAAAGACAAGGTTTTAGGACCTAAAAAGAAAGAGTGAACTAGAAAGCATAGAATTCATCATCAGAATCAAGACCAACAAAATGACTTTCTTCAGCAATGAGAAGATTGACTTTTTCTTTACTCTTCTTGTTTTTGTCTTTAAAATAACATTTGTGTGGTGAATGGTTGGTTTTACCACAATGCACACAAGGGTTAGTAATAAAGCAATTCTTTATGAGATGGTTGGTTCTTCCACAAGTAGCACACTTTCTTGTTGTTGTTGGTGACAGCATATGCTCCTTCCGAAGTGAGTTTGTTCTTGAAGTTCGGCTTCTTCTCCTCCTCCTGTAGTGAATTGATTTCACTCTCCAAGGAAGGAATTGGTTCCTTCTCTTTGAACACAGTGACAATGTTGTTGTATTCGATAGGTATTACTTTCAGCAAGATGGTTATAGCATCCTCATCAGGCACAGGGGCTTTTACATACACAAGTTGGGTGATAATGCTTTTCTACTTGTTAACAAAAGATGCAATAGATTCATTATGCTCTTTAGAAAGCCCATATAATTGCATTTTGACTTATTTTAGAGTGTTTTGCCCGTTCTCCAAAGGTTTTCTCTAGAGTGTCCCAAGCTTTAGATGCAGTGTCACAATCATCAATATAATGAATATAATTATCATCTAGTGCAATGATAATGATACTTAGGGCTTGTTCATCCCGTGCTTGATTTGCTGCTATGACAACTCTAGTGGACGCATTGTCTTTCCCTTCTATTGAATTAACTAATGTCCAAATATTTTTCTTCATGAGATGTCCCTTGACTTTGGTCTGCCAAGTGTGAAAACCTTAGCCATTAAATTTGTCGGGGGACTTTGTGTTGGTGGCCATGATTAGGATAGACGCCATTTAAAGATGGTCTAACCACTGAGATAAGAGGCTCAAGGCAGTGTCTATAAACCTTTTATAAGATATGGCACTCAAGCTTCATATATGCTTTTAATTTTGAAAAATCATGTAAAAGTTGAGATTAATGCTAGAGTTAAGCTTGATTTTAAAAAAATATTGAAACCTCAAATCTGTATCTTTCTTTTTTTTGAATGCTTTGTTGATTTATTATTTAACAAGAGTAGATACTCTTGTTTTTGTTGATTTGACTGTGGTTGCTTGCTGGTGTTAGACAAGAGATCGAACTCTAGAAGCCTTCCTGTGCACGTGTTGCTCGGCTAGGTCCACGCAATAAGCCTTTAATTATAAGGCTTATAAGCCTTGCACAAAGCCTTAAAAATAATGTGGCCAACGAACACGATGGGCAGCTTGTAAGGCTGAGGCGGATGGAGCAGGTCGCGACGAATGCGATAGGCAGCTTCTAAGGCTGAGGTAGATGGTGCAGGTCCTCAGCTTTGAGAAGGTGATAGTGAGCTTGATTAAAGCTATGGGTAGAAGCAACAGAGACGGATGGCGTAGGTCCTCAACTTCAATGGCACAGCTTTGAGAAGGTGATGGCGAGCTTAATTGAAGCTCTGGGTAGCAGCAACACTGGGCTGGGCCAGCGGAAGCAAGTTGTGCACAGTATGGAGGAGAGACGGTCCGAGCACGAAAAGGGAGCAAGACTGTGGTGCTGCAAAAGAGTAATAGAGAAATCCAAAAAGAAGGAAAATAAATAACTCCAAAAGGAGGAAAATAAATAACTCCAAAAAGAAAATAGCTAGAAAACTCCAAGCTCAAAAAATACAAAATAGAAGTCTACTCTAGAAAGCTCCAAAATAGACATCTCCTATGCTCTTGATACCATGTTAAAATTAAGGGAGAAAGAAAAGAGAGTCATTCATAATGAAAATAGGCTTGATTGCATTGATACAAATAAGCTTGTACATAGTGCTTATATAGCCATGAGAGTACACTCAATGTGACTTGATACATTTCTGGGATGACATCATTGCTTATGGCATTTGGTGGTGGATTTCATCTTTGATCTTAGACTATAAGATATCCTATGCAAAATAATTGAAAAGGCTAGGGACTACAAGTTGGGCTTATTTCCAACACCATTGTGGACCGTTTCAGTAAATTCTGCATGTTGCAAACGGTCACAGTTGAAGACATTGCTCGCCTGTTCATCCAACATTGGTACCCCATCGGAGGTTTGCCAAGGACAATAACATAAGACAGGGATCCTAAGTCTACTTCAATTTTTTGAAGAGCATTGTTTGATAACTTTGGGACCAAGTTGCATCTGTCCAGTGCATTCCATCTGCAGTCAGACAACCAGATAGAAATATATAGATAGACAAACCAAGTTGCATCTGTCCAGTGCATTCCATCTGCAGTCAGACAGCCAGATAGAAATATATAGACGTCTATGGACCAAGTTGCATCTGTTCAGTGCATTCCATCTGCAGACAGACAGTCAGATAGAAATATATAATCAGTTGGCTTTTGATGTGCTCAAATCGTATTGCCATGACAGAGAGTCAAAGTGGGAGCATTATCTTCTTTTGGTTGAAGCCATCCTCAACGACACTCATTCATCTTGCATTGGTTAAACTCCGTACGAGGCAGCGTTTGGTTGGTGTTTCTCGCCAATAAGACCATAGAAACATTTTCAGAGATTATTGAGTCTGTCAAATAGCGCCTTGCCAAAGCATAGGAAGCATACACTAGGCAAGCTAACAAATCAAGACAAGATGTCAATTTTAAAGAAGGGGACTGGGTATATCTTCAGATTATGAAGCAAAGGTTGAAGCAAGTGGGCAAACATTGTCCAAAATTATCCTTTTGCAGCTTCCGACCCTTTCCTATCATTAAAAAGATAAATGATGTCTCTATGAAGCTTAAGCTTCTAGATAGTTGGACTATGCATAATGTTTTTCATGTTTCTTGGTTAAAGCCCTACATTGGTTCTCAGCTTTGCAGGATATTACAGATGAGCAACAACTGGACGTGGTAGACGAAGCCGAAGTAATTAAGCCTGAACAGATTCTCCTCCATAGGTGGAAGCATGGATCCGGTTGAAGACAGACAATTCTATACGAAGTTTCAAGACCAAGATACCCATGAAGCAGTATGGGTCGGCAAAGAGTTCTTCCCCGAGTACCCCCAGCTCCTAGCAGACTACTTAGAAGCGATGAAACTGCCGCCAAGCTAAATAGGAGGGAATGTCACATGCAATTGTGAGCTCCAGTCTGGGACAGGCACGAGCTACGTAGGTCAGTCTCCACAGCCATAGAGAGTCTGCATGTGTGAATCCTCTTACCCACTTGGAGAAATCATCAGTTCATGCATGTAGAAGTCAAGCCATAGCAGTAGGGTTGCATTAGTGCATGTAGTTGCATAGTAGATAGGCCTATGGGCCAACCAGTGGCCAGCCCATGGCCACAAGCATCAACCGACAGCAGAAGGCATCATAGGCTTTGTAGCTACAGTCGAGGATCATAGAAAATGTTGGTGACCTATACTTGATCTTCCAAATACCTTTGATTCACGTATATACTCTAGCTGAGGATCATAGAAAATGTTGGATGGCATTTGTTGTGGAATTCTTGCATTGCTATCATCTGCTGTAATGATAGTAGGTTTCTTAATGGCTCATTTTCGATGCACCTTTGTTTCATCTTAGATTTTGAGATGAGAAAGGTTGCCTTTGTTCCATCTTAGATTTGACTTTTGTCGAGAAGATTACAATGATGAGGTTTTCTGTGACCATGGATAACTTCTTGCTACCAGCATGGTGAGGATAGGCCATTGTGCCATATTTTCCTTGAGGTGCACTAGGTTGACTGGTAATTATACTGATACTTAATACAATGTGCAGATTTGGGTTCTCTAGAGTAGAGATCCCTTTATAGACCTAGATTCAGGTTTATCTTACAGAGTTGGAGCGGTACTAGGTTTTAGTACCATAGATGTTATCCGAGGGAGACATGACATGCAATGTGTGATATACATAGCATTGATGGTATGACCTATACTTGATCTTCCAAATACCTTTGGCTCACGTATGTAGTCTAGCCGAGGATCATAGAAAATGCTAGATGGCATTTGTTGTGGAATTATTGCATTGTTATCATGTGTTGTAATGATAATAGGTTTCTTAAGGGTGCATTTTGGATGCACCTTTGTTTCATCTCAGATTTCGAGATGAGAAAGGTTACCTTTGTTCCATCTTTAGATCTGGAGGCGAGAGAGGCTACCTTTGTTCCATCACTTATTGCATGAGAGATGGGGTTCTTTTATAGAACTCGATTATCCAAGGTTTTATCTATTGGATGGGGCTTGAGTGTCATTTTGGTGCGTAGATACTGTCACCAACCTGGACATTTCCCAGTCTAAAAGGGGTCTGGTGGACTCCAGGATGTCTAAATATTTGGAAAGTACAAGCTTTGGGAATGGGGGATTATCCTAGAATACAAAGGACCACACTTCTAAAATTTAGGAGAGTTGCTATTTTTGGCCCGCCAACTCCGATGGAAATTCTGTTCGCGTCATTACATCTGGAATTGAGGAGATACCAAGAGTTAGCAAAGTGCCTATGACAGAATGTCTACCAGTTGGGATATTTTTAGAGATAAAGTTTATGGAAGGACCCATCTCTTAGATTGGGACATGTGGCAAGAAAGTGAACCAAAGTGAGACAAGTGGCCTCACACTTGTCACTTCAGCTATTGTGTGGCTCTCCACTTGTCATTGTAGCCTTCTCTTGCCATTTTAGCTCATGGGAGGCCCAAATCTATAAATTGGAGCCCTCTCTCTTCATTAATGGAGGCTCTCTTGCTGCACACTAGCCTCTACCACCGTTGAAGGCTGCCCTAATGATGGCTACTCTCTTTCTCTCTCTCTTGAAGGCTGCCCATGAAGAATACCAGCTGTTGGGGATTGTTTTGGAGGCTTCCATCGCGAAGAAATATTGAAGCCATTGTACCTACTGTACCGGGTGAATGGAGAGTTATACTTGCTGTACCA
This sequence comes from Cibotium barometz, assembly GCF_041138505.1. Classification (NCBI taxonomy): domain Eukaryota; kingdom Viridiplantae; phylum Streptophyta; class Polypodiopsida; order Cyatheales; family Cibotiaceae; genus Cibotium; species Cibotium barometz. The sequence continues at coordinate 19,662,884 of NC_141056.1, forward strand.
GCTCTATTGCATGAAGACCCGTGGTTTTTGGGGAAGAATCAGTACCCACACGGAGGTATATGGATTATATGGTTGGCTCGGCATTTCTACAGCCTATGTTCCGGCTTGGTAGCCTTGTGTTGGGCTGTGTTATGGCATTTGTATAGGGATAATCCGGCATCTCCCGTGGGGAGAGTAAGGCCCTCAAAGCTTGTACATGATATTATTCTCCTTGGGTAATAAAATACTCCAAGGGGGGGGGCGGCCCATTCCGGCCTCTATGCGGTGTCACACGTGCAAGCTCCATTTTCAGCATTTGTGGATGTTTTATCTAGTTTTTATGTTTTATGCAAAGTGATGATGGATATGTGTTAAGGCTGTGGCCATGTTTAAGTGTTTTAATATGCATTGATGGTATCAACAAGTGTGTAAAAGGCCCTAGTCCCCCGAGCATCCGCCGCGAGTTACATTGGTATTTGATGTCACCAACCTGGACATTTCCCAGTTTGAAAGGGGTCTGGTGGACTCCAGGATGTCTAAATATTTGGAAAGTACAAGCTTTGGGAATGGGAGATTATCCTAGAATACAAAGGACCACACTTCTAAAATTTAGGAGAGTTGCTATTTTTGGCCCGCCGACTCCGATGGAAATTCTGTTCGCGTCATTACATCTGGAATTGAGGAGATACCAAGAGTTAGCAAAGTGCCTATTACAGAATGTCTACCAGTTGGGATATTTTGAGAGATAAAGTTTATGGAAGGACCCATCTAAGTGAGACAAGTGGCCTCACACTTGTCACTTCAGCTATTGTGTGGCTCTCCACTTGTCATTGTAGCCTTCTCTTGCCATTTTAGCTCATGGGAGGCCCAAATCTATAAATTGGAGCCCTCTCTCTTCATTAATGGAGGCTCTCTTGCTGCACACTAGCCTCTACCACCGTTGAAGGCTGCCCTAATGATGGCTACTCTCTTTCTCTCTCTCTTGAAGGCTGCCCATGAAGAATACCAGCTGTTGGGGATTGTTTTGGAGGCTTCCATCGCGAAGAAATATTGAAGCCATTGTACCTGCTGTACCGGGTGAATGGAGAGTTATACTTGCTGTACCAGCTCTATTGCATGAAGACCCGTGGTTTTTGGGGAAGAATCAGTACCCACACGGAGGTATATGGATTATATGGTTGGCTCGGCATTTCTACAGCCTATGTTCCGGCTTGGTAGCCTTGTGTTGGGCTGTGTTATGGCATTTGTATAGGGATAATCCGGCATCTCCCGTGGGGAGAGTAAGGCCCTCAAAGCTTGTACATGATATTATTCTCCTTGGGTAATAAAATACTCCAAGGGGGGGGTCGGCCCATTCCGGCCTCTATGCGGTGTCACACGTGCAAGCTCCATTTTCAGCATTTGTGGATGTTTTATCCAGCTTTTATGTTTTATGCAAAGTGATGATGGATATGTGTTAAGGCTGTGGCCATGTTTAAGTGTTTTAATATGCATTGATGGTATCAACAAGTGTGTAAAAGGCCCTAGTCCCCCGAGCATCCGCCGCGAGTTACATTGGTATCAGAGCATAGGCTTTCTTGGAAGCGGAGGCTTCCTTCTATCAATAAGGAAGAGAAAAGATCTCGAGTGGGGACCACACTTACCATCATTGCTATTAAGCATTGTCAGCCACTTCAGAGCTTATGAAGCAAGAGCATGAGCAATAGACAGCTTGGTCTAAGGATTTATGAATTCACAAAATTTATCTTGGAAGTATGGAGTTGGCTTTATGTGCACACGTTTAGCACTCTTTCCATATGGATATTGTGGATTATATTATCAAGCTTACAGGCAAGCTATATGGAGATACTCAGGATATCTTAAGGATATGGTGACGAGATATTTCTTTTGGCTTCATGATCAACCTGGCAAAGAAAAGCTAAGTATACTTTGAATTTGCAAAGTTGGTGCTTTTGCTATTTACTATGAAGTGTTTTTGATGTACACTAATCCTTGTATAGCTATGCAAGGAGAAAGGTGGTGTTGTTTGCCTTGAGATGGTTTCAGGGAAACATTGTTTATGGCTTCCTTTAATGGGATGAATTTTTTTCATGACTCCCTTTATTGGGATGGATTATATCTATGGAGATTTCTTTCTTGGACGAGATTTATATAGAATTGGGGCCTACTTCGAGGATTACCCAGATCTTTTGAAGGCCTATCTGGAGGCTTTTCAGTTGCGGTCAACTGATTAGAAGCCGGGGAGAATGTCACAAACCCCTATATTCTAGGGACATGCGGATGCGTGTCAGGCCTAGAAACATGCGGATGCATGTATGTATTATACCTGGGCATGTGTATGGATCATATGAGTGGATGCATATGAGTCTAAGGACATGGCAGGACATTTGTGGACCTTCGGGCGATGCCTGTTTGGATTCCGGCCATGCACACATGGTGTGTTATGATGGCAGGCGGAATATTTTCAAGTACAAGAATGATGATAGGTGGTTTATGGATTATTCTTTTTGGCTCCCTTTATTTGGGATGCATTGGACTTATGAAACTCATTGTTCACATACCCTGTGTAGTGTTCTCTTGTTCTACGTGCTCTCTTGAAGATTGTTTCTACCATGTGTGGGTGAAACAATAGAGAGCAGATGGAAGGGAACATGGGCACTTCAGAGGGTAGTGTCGAGCACAACATACCCTGTGTAGTGTTCTCTTGTCCTACGTGCTCTCTTGAAGATTGTTTCTACCCTTTGTGGGTGGAACAATAGAGAGCAGATGGAAGGGAACATGGGCACTTGAGAGGGTAGTGTGAGTTGGTGGCCGAAATGCCTACAAACTATTGGTGGCCGAAATGCCTAAAAACTATGTGTAGCAGAAATGCTTATGGAACACCAGGTTATCTATGCCTGCGAGTGATTGTTTTATCTTGTTACTTGCCCACCTCTCATCCAAGGTGTGTAGTCAGAGTACCAACACGGAGTGCAAGTGGTAAAGTGGACATGACGGGACTTATGTCTATGCCAAGGGTCATGTGGACCGATGTCTTGTTGGCAGGAGACTTATTTTGTCTCGCCCATTTACTTGGGACATGGATTATGGTATCTGGACTTATGGGATTGATTTGACTCGCCCATTTATCTTGGGACATGATTATGATATCTGGACTTATGGGACTGTTTTTGTCTCGCCCATTTATCTTGGGACATGATTTTGATATTGGTATTATGGAGACTTATTTAGTCTCGCCCATTTCTTTGGGACATGGATTCTTCAGTTATATTGGATTTTTGAGACCAGAGAATCAAAGATGGTCAAGCATCTAGCAACAGCCATGGGGACGATAAAGCCTGTGCTGAAGTACAAAACTCGAGATCCAACAAAAAGATAAATTGTAGATACTGTAAACGTTTGGGACACAAGGAGTCACAATGCTTTAAAAAACTTGAGAAAGAAGAGCAGCAGCGCCATGTAAATCTGATAAAACTGAAGAAGAGTAGCCGATCAAAGAAATCAACACCGCAGTCGCCCAAGTCTCCCTCAGTGAGGAAAACTATGACTGGGTATTCTAGTTGTTTTTATGTTGTGTGAGTTTTGTTGGGTTCTCTGCCCGGATGTCCCCCAAAATGAATTGTAATAATCTTGTGTTTTTCATGCATGTGTTATAAAGGGCCTTAATATTATAAAAGGGTCCTTTCTCATATAAATCCTTGTTAGGAGTGTTTTTTTTTTTGTTTGGGGGGGGGGGGTGGTGGTTTGTATGTGACAAAGTGCTAACCTCACTACGTTGGTCCAAAACCTTGACCGGAGAGACTCTATGACCAATGCACGGGAGGTGACACATGGTGAGTCTTGCTCTCAGGCAGCATGGATGGGGTAGGTAATAGCATCTTTTCTTGTGTAAGGGTCTTACCACCTTCCCTCCGAGGGGGTTTTGTTGGGTATTCGGAGTCTCACGTGTGTGTAAAAGCCCTTGTATATGTATGTGAACACTCTAGTACTTATGTGAGTAAGTGCGGAAGTGTGTGTTCACTGTTAACCTCTTGTAGCCGTTTATGTGTGTATGTGATATGTAGCAATGTCATGGGCACTTGCCATGTGTCATTGCCACAGTGTGTGATGTGTCAAAAGATAAGACTCCAACAGCCTACAAAAAGCATTGTACTTTTTGAAGCTTTTAATATATCAATCAAAGTATCTTGGAGTCTTGCAACCACTCTCCATGTAAAATACCTCCCTACTTGTATCCCAGTTATATAAAAAATATATATTTTCCATGACCGAATTCTAGAGAGGAAATTTTCTAGTGAGAAAAAGCTTGCATTTTGAAAATCTATTTGACTGAAAATTTTCCTTTTGATATAAGAAACTTGTGTGCAAGAACAGATCTCCCTTGTGAGGGATTTTTATTATTTTTAAGTTGCAAGTTAATGATTGGAAACGTTAACGGGAATTCAAGTTGACCAAGAGTATAGAAAATGGGCAATATAGATTCAAATGGGGTCACAAATTTTATGGTCTTGATTTTTTAAGACCAATTGAAGTGACATAATAAAAATCCAAGGGTGGTCAACCACGCTGGGTGTCCACCTTAGAAAAAATCCTTAAACCAAGTTAATGCATGTGCATGCAAAAACAAGAATCGGGCTCTGTCCATGGACACTCTCGGCAAGGGAAGCTGTGTCAAACTCTTGTCTGATGTACCCTTTGCCCAGGAATTGGATGTCAGTTATCTGGCCTTGATCGCCTACCAAGGCTGCTCGCAGGAGGTTGTGAAACTGCCCTCTCGCCAGCTTGCAGATAAGCCTACGGGCCTTCAACTCAGTGAGTGAGGAGGCGAGGAGCTGAAAGTCCGCATTAGATAACACCCTAAACTCTTTTGCGTTCTTTCATAGTTTGAATTTGAGACCTTTTCCAGAATGAAATGTGTAGATTTAGAGTTTGCATGACAAGCTAAAAGTGTAGATTTGTACAGGTGTACTCCTTTGTGCAAAGACAAAAGCTGCAAAATCAAAGCTTTCTTCAGATTTGGCGACAGGAGCTTCTTCAGAGTATTGTAGGTGAGCTTTGCTGGGAGTGTTTCACATGGTGACCTCAAGAGCAGTTTTATGTTGCTATGATGATGTAAACTTTGAATTTGTACTTTTTCCATCAATTTGAAGCACGATGGCCCTACGCAATGTTTTTGAAACCGGATTTGCAGTGTTGCAGAGAGGCGTGTTGTGAAAATATACCGGGCATTAGCAGCGGGAGTTATCCAGACAGATGAGGTAATTGATGGAATCACCCTGTTTGGTCCTACCAAAATGATTGGGCGGTGCCACCCTAATCCTGGTGGGCAGCTGCTCATTTCCACGATTCTGACAGACTTCAATAAAAAGGAGCTGTCATCCGCCTGTTGTAAAGCCAGCCTAAGTTGTGGGAGTGGATCCTTACTCATTTTCCTCGTACTGTTGTGGCCAATAATGTTACACTCATGTGTGGTTATATCTTAGAAAATGTATTATTAATGCTGAATTTAAAATATTTGTACTTCACAGGACTGTGATCTAATCTATGATAATTGCAGAAAACGTTTCTGAATTTTTTAGCTTGTCCCTGGCCAGATTTTGATTGCGCAGCCCATTGGAACAGTTACCTACCCGGGTGTGTCCAAGGGTCTCTATGTTGCTACGTCAACTGGTAAGTGTAAATGTTGTTAAATGTTAATATATTTTTTGTATTGCGAAGGCATATTGGATATCATAGGATCACACATACAGCTATGGAGGATGGAATATCATCATCATGGTGGAGTGTGTAGAAGTGAGATGAAGCAAGGAGAGAAGAAAGTTTAAGCCATGGCACCACCACAGTAACTCACACATGACACAAGTTTCACTGATTCTCACGACAGTGTGATGGCCTTTTTCACCACCCTCTTGTTCGTCGCTCCGAAACACCCCCGAAGGTCAGACTGTCGGCCTTGTCCTCCTTCTTTTCCACCTCCTCACGACAGTCGCCCCTTGTCTACTCTAGCAACCGCAGCCTCTCATGATCCTCTCTGTGTTTGCTGGATTCCACTCCTCTGTTTTCTTCTCTTCACTTCAACGGCGTGACAGGTTATTCCATCACCCTTACGGCTGTCTCATCACGGTAAGCTCTTCTTGCACCCGCAGCCTCTTGATTCCTTCCCGGCGCTCCTGCCACCCTCTCACGACGACAGCCCCTCGATTCCTTCACGACCGCCTCCCTTTGATTCCCTTTTTAAAGCATCGAGGCCTTGGTGAGGCTCCCAGGTGGCAGCCATGCCTCCCTCTCTTCGCTTTCCTTACAGCAACAGTATGGCCACCCCGTCCTCCTTCTGCCGCCTCCTCACGACAGCCGTCCCATTGGCAAAACTTTATCATCCTTTCTTGAGTAATAGTCACACAAACATATGCTATATTTTGTACAACGATGAGATTATGCAACATTCCATCACATCGTGCAAGCATACTTGTAGATAATTTTGTACCACTCTGTCACCTGCAAGCAAGGGACCCTACTACTACTCCAACAATCACACCTAGCAAGATCTATTGAGTGGACCAAAGCCAGATGCAGATGCCTTGGCCTCTCCTATACATGATTTTGGGGTTTGCCGATTTCTCCTAACAATGGTAGAACGTCGATGATGATTTGATGTCGTCTTCTTGCATCGATGTTTCCAAGATTCTGACGCTTGCACTTGCAAGGAACAGATGCTTCATGATGGTGCTTGTAGTATTGATGATAGCTACAATCCTTTTAGGCAAGATAAAGTACCTTACACACATGTGATGTTGGAGCAGAATCTTCAAGAGTAGAGGAGCACCAAGCAGGTAGTATAATGATGAAGACGATAGAAGCATCATCACTACTATAACAGTGGGCGGCAACAGCGAAAACACACCCTTTTGTTGGGTGGCGGATAGGCTGAGCTGTCACAAACGGGTGCGTGGTTATACAGAATTTAGTACTGAAATCACAAGATTATCATCCTTTGATCACTACCATATCCCACATACATAGCCATAACAATTGATTATACAATGTGGAAGCACTGGAAAGAAATGATACTGCACTAGGGACCAGAAGATGGGCTGGTCCCCCCCCCCTCTTTAAGGATATGTATTGCCTTACGGGAGTAAGAATTTTACACGTACATAAAACAGGTGGCTTGGCCCAGCCATACACCACCGTTTCTTCCAAAATGATTAAACATGAAAATAACTTACAAAATCTATACTTGCCCACAAGTAGCCCAGCTACAAGCTAGCAATATGGTGACCAGCACCCTTCACCAAGATTGCCCACCAATCCCGATTTCTGCAAATGTAGCTTAACTTCAATGAGATCAACCATTTAGTGGCTGAAAATCAGCCTTAGGAGAATGCCCAACACTGCCCAAGGGTTCTCCCGCATAGAACTTGTAGCAACAACCAGAGCCAAGATGATTCTTCCACAGCTTCAATCTTTAGAAAATCTTCTTCTTCTTCTTCTAGCTTGAATGGAGACTTTCAATTCTGAAAATCAGAATTCAGCCAGCTTCTAAGTGTTTTGGAGAGGTAAAAACACTATGGTATGGCTGGAAAAATACTCTATAATAAGTGCATTAGATAGAGAAATAAAGAAAGGCCAAGAAGTGTCTTGTATTGAGGCTGAAAATCTGAATTTATAGAGCCTAGAAGGAGGCGCCTACAAGAAGAGAAGAGGTGGATGATATTGCCCATAAAACGATGTGGTAGGGAGAGGTTTGAGCTAGACTTTTGGAACAACAAGAATGGCTATGATTCAAAGAGCAACTCATGTAGCTAAAAGAGGAGGAAAAGTTTACTTTGCATCCTTTTCTTTTGAGTTAACTAGCTTGTATGACTCTTTTGGAGAAAAGTGAGCTTGCATGCTTTACTTTTAAGAAAAGTAAACTTGCATGGCACACCTTTAGGTGCATGAAAAGATAAAGCATTGCATGATGCATGCATGTAGCTGAAAAAGCTTGCATGTCGCATGCATGGGGGTTTTTGGTCATGCATGTCGCATGCATGGGAGTTTCTCATCATAGAGAAGAAGATTATCTACCATACTTAGTTAAACTGTCATGCATGCATGCATGGAGATAGAAAACCCGCATAAGAGTGGGCTACCTGCAAAATATTAATTATTCATGTGCAGATCCATCAATAGATTAACTGAAAATGGATTATGCAACATACTAACCCATGGGTGCAATCCAGGCGTCCCCAGATCCATGAGCTTCTCATGCAATAAAATCTAGGCATTGTCGAGACAAACAAACAATACACACAAATAGAAATAAGTCATGCATACAAATGTATGCATTTAAACACATGTTTTGGAAGAAACTCCATGTATTTACATGTACTTGAAATTTACAAAAGCTATGGCATTTGGCTCTCCAAGATCCATCAAATGTCCATGGCATTATGTGTTGCATTTGGTTCTCCAAGATCCATCAAATGCCTAACATGCTTCTTTGCAGATAGAATCTCGTAGATACAGCTAGCATACACATACATAAGAAGCTTTAACCATAAACATTTCATGGTTGCATGTAGTGTCCAACACTCATGTCCATGAATAATAGAGAATTTACGATATGAATCCCAAGAAATTAGGGAGTAGTTACATTCCCCCTGCCTTCTAAACAGTTGTCCTCAACTGAAAAGCTTCTAAAGAGTTGTTGAGGAGATCGGGATATTCTTTGAGATCTTGTTCTTGCATCCACCTTGAATGCATAGGTGAATAGTTTTGAATTTAACCAAATAGTTGCGTATGACCTTGCCTCCCTTAAGCTTCTGTTCTTGATGGAAGACAGTTTGTTTGGGTTAAAGCACCTCTTCTAAATCATCCACTTCTGGTGGATCTTTTGCAACTAGTTGAGAAGGTGGAGCTCCAATATATGGTTTCAACAGGTTGATGTGGAAAGCATTATGTATCTTCCAATGAGTGGGCAAAGCCAACCTAAAAGCCAGATCATTAATCTTTTGAATAACTTGAAATGGACCATAATACCTGTTGGCAAGTTTGAGAGCTTTGCCTTCTTGCCCTGGCCTCTTGCGGAGACGTGCCTTTTCAAACTTGAGAAGAACCCAATCCTTCTCTTTGATGTCCATATGACGTTGATGCTGATCGGCATCCTTCTTGTGCTTTGCTTGAGAGCATTGTATGGCTGCCCGAACTTGTGCATAGGCAGTATCCAGATCTCTAACATATTCATCAGCAGAGCAAAAATCTCATCCTTAGTGCGAAGGATGGGTTGAAGTGTTACCTTAACATAGATAACCTCAAATGGAGCTTTGCCAGTGGTGGAGGAATGGACTGTATTGTTGTATTTAAACTCAACCAAGGGTAAATACTTCTCCCATGCTGCCTTTTGATCAGAAACATAGCATTTGAGTAGATCAAGGACCACTGAATTAGCTATTTCATTTTGCCCATCAGTTTGGGGATGATAGGCAGAAGAGAAATTGAGCCTAGTACCCATATTGTCAAATAGAGCTCTCCAAAATAAGCTCGTAGTTCTTGGATCTCTTTCTCCCACAATGGACTTAGGCATTCCATGATGTGTGAAAACACGAAAAAGAAAGAGTCGAGCCATATGATTGGGCTTGATAGTTTTTATTACGGGAATAAAATGAGCTTGCTTACTAAAGCAATCAATAATAGCCCAAATAACATTATTACCATAAGTAAATCGAGGAAGATCTGTGATAAAATCCATTGCTATGGTATCCCAAGGTGTTTGAGGGATAGGCAAAGGCTGAAGTAAACCAAGCAACTTATGCTTGTCATACTTAACTTTCTGGCATACCACACACTCACGAACATATTTTTCTATATTAGTCCACTAGAAGGCCAATAGAAATATCTTTCCAAAGCTTGAGTAGTGGACAAAATACCTCTATGACGTGCGTAGGAAGATAAATGTGCTTCATCCATGACCTTTTGACGAAGCTGCTTGACTACACAAATGGCTTGATGTTTATATAAATAATCATCCTTGATGGAGAAAGGATGGACTGATTTTGCAGCTTGACTACACAAATGGCTTGATGTTTATAGCTTGACTACACAAATGGCTTGATGTTTATATAAATAATCATCCTTGATGGAGAAAGGATGGACTGATTTTGCAGCCTGTAAATCAGTCCATATCTCTTTGAAATCTTCATTAGTAGTATACATTTGAGGCATAGATGAAAGGTCCTCATGATAGGCAGTGGTGATAGCATTCACCTTGGGCCCCCGAGATAATGCATCAGCTATTGAATTATTCTTTCCAAAAGTGTGAAGAAGCTGAAAATGAAACATCGAAAGAAAATTAGCCCAACGCATGTGTTTCTCTGAGAGTTTTCTCTATATGAGAAAGTGCCAGAGAGTCCGATGATCTGTTTTGACCATAAATTCAGCATCTTCTATATGGTTAAAGCATGAATCACAGCCATTACTTCTTTCTCATAGATGGTACTATGTGTCTCTGCATCTTGCAATCTTCGACTTTCAAAAACCATACCATGGCCTTCTTGATTTAACATTGCTCCTATGCAATCACCACTTGCATTACATTCCACAACAAAAGTTTTATTGCAAATCTAGCACAATAAGAACTGACGGTTGACTAATGACATCTTTTAGCCTCTGGAAAGCTATCTTTTGTCTAATACCCCAAACAAGAGCAATCTTCTTGTTCGTGAGATCATGCAATGGACACACCGTCCTTAGAAACAATATGGCCAAGATAATGAATTTAAGCCAAGAAAAATTCACTCTTTTTGGGATTGATATAAAGTTTATGCTTGCGAAGCTCTTCAAAAACAATAGCCAAATGGTGCTTGTGTTCCTCCTCGGACTTGAAGAAACCTAGCACATCATCAAAGAAAACTCGTGTAAACATTATGTGATTTCTGAAAATACGATCCATCATTCGATTAAAAGTAGCAGGAGTATTAGTAAGACCAAAAGGCATAACTAAATACTCATACAATCCAAACGTAGTCTTGAAAGCTGTTTTGTGTACATCTTGAGAAGCTACTCTTATTTGGTGATAACCACTTTTCAAATCAATGCAGCTGAAAACAGATGCCCCTTGGAGTTTATCTAAGATATCATCAATTCTCGGTATTTGAAACCGATTCTTGATGGTTATCTTATTCAAGGCCCTGTAGTTAATGCACATTCTATATGAACTATCTTTTTTTTGTACCAACAAAATGGGTGAGCAATAAGGTGATGAGTTGGGTTGTACCAAACCCTTCTCAAGAAGATCATTGACTTGTGTCGTGATTTCTTCTTGTTAGCTTGCACTCACCCTATAAGGGGGGTGATTTGGAGGTGAGCTCCCAGGAATCAAATCAATGCAATGATCCTTTGGACGCTACGGGGGAAGTTGCCTAGGCAAGGCATCTGCAAAACAATCTTCATAATGATATAAAAAATCTGCCCTAGTCTTACCTAGATGTGACATGCTTTCATCTTTAGACTTAATTTGCTCTTTGACAAAAACCAAGAACGAACAAGTAGACTTCTTTATTTGCTTTTCAATGGCAATATGGCCTACAACGGGAATAGTTGCACAAGTAGTGCCTGCATGAATACAATACTGCTTGCCCTTATGAGTAAAGGTAAGCGTCTTCTTTTTAAAGTCTGGTATTGGAAGCATGCGAAAATGCCAAGGCATGCCAAGTAAAGCATCATATCATGAAGAAGTGGGACCTATGAGGAACTCCTCATGATCACCATAGTTGCCAATTTGAATATGAAGCTTGCCAACCACTAGCGTTACATGTGCATTCAATCCTTCAAAAGCAGACTCTGTATGCATACTCAAACCCAACTTCTCAGGATGCAATATAAGTGCTTCTACCATCTCAATAGAAATGTATTGTCAGTAGAACCTAGATCAAACAAAAACAAAGCATTTTTATCTTGCAATTTACCCCAAGCCTTTAACAAAGTGCAGCTATTTGGATCAGCTGAGGTATTGCCTTGAACATCTGGTATTGCATTAGAAGAGGGTGGGGCTGCATGGGTGCCTTCATCATTAACAAGTTGAGGACATTCCCTCTTCATGTGGTCTTTGCTACCACATTGGAAGCATTTACCTTACTCCCAGTACTCCTTAAGTTGTTCAAAACTAAGGCGGTTTGATTTGTTCCTACTCCCCCCCCCCCCCCCCCCCTAGCTTCTTTTTGTCAAACCCGTTCTTCTTTTGTTCTCTTTCTCCACTTCTAGCTTGCTGTCCACCCTTGGACAGCTCTTGATTTGCCCTCTGTTTAGCTTTGTACGAGCTAAACTCTTGCTTTCTAGGGGTGTCCTTTGAATGGAAACTTTCGGCAATAATTGTTGACTCCATCATATGCTGTAAGGCACTATTAGGATAGAGTTTTATGCTCATCCTAACAATAGGTTGGAGACCACTTTCAAACTTCCGCGTCTTCTCATCATTAGCAACCTTTATAAAGGGGGTTACTTCAAACAAAACAGCCCAAAACTTATCTACTTATGCAGACACATGTTCATGCTCTTTTTGTGACAACCAATCCCATCCTTTCTTTACATATTTATCAAAGTCAGGAGAAAGAAACTGCTCATAAAACTGAATTTTAAAGTCTTCAATCTCTTTGAGGGCTTTTCAGTAGGAGAAGGAGAGCGGGCTTTGGGTTTAGCATGGCTTTTATGATGGCAAGAATGGCTCTTACGAGGAGAAGAACTGTGGCTAGGTGAAGGAGAACGGTTATGGGCATGTGTGACCATTTGGTCCATCTCCATTTCTGGAGCCACTTCTATGGGACTGTCACTCCATAGAGTGGCCAGATTTGTGCCATGTTCACATGGGGCCAAGCTAGTGTCCCATGCGAAAGGGCCAGTCTTTTGGTGTCATCTGGACGGGAGCCAGATTACTGCCACCCGTGTGACCAGTGCTGCGTCACATGGATGGGAACCAGTTTCGTGCCACCCGTGTGTGACTTGCTTCGTGCTGTATGGACGGGAGCTTGTTGGTGCCACCCGTGTATGGCCAGGATGGCGTCTTACCTATGGGACTGCCACTCCATAGAAAGACCAGGACATATCTTTATATTTCTATCGCGCCAGTTTGTGCCCGAGAGGAACTTCTTGTACAAGTTTCATGAAAGGGAGATTTCGTCCATTATATGTGCGCATGCATTTATGCCTGCGTGCATAAATTTGTTTTTGCATGACTTGTTTGCGTGTGTCTGCCTGTTATGCCGTGCCGGTACACTGGACGGGGATGCCCCCAGTGTACCGTGGAGTGCTCTGTCGGTGAGGCGTGTGAACAGGTGGTAAGTATTTTCATTTTGGTCCTTTTAAAAGGTGAAATCCATAAACTATGGTAAACCTTAATATTTATAAGGTAATGTGTTCACACACATTTTAAAAAGGGGTTGGACATTTTCTTTTGAGAGTGCCCATAGTATTAAAATTGGTTTTAAGGATTTATAACCTTTTAAAAAAAGGTATTGCATGGGTTATTAACTTTTTAGCCCCACGTGGGTGGTGGCTGGACTTTCCCTCCATCGCCTGCTCTTTCTCTCTCCATCGCCTGGTTCTCTCCATCCTCTTGGAACTCGCCGGCTGCCCCTATAGTACCTGCAGTTGTACTTGTCTGCAGGGCAGCACCCGCCTGCTGTACTTGCAGCTGTACCTGCTTGCAGGGCTGCACACGTGCCTGTACCTGTTGCACACATACCCGCCTACTATACCTATTACCTGCTGTAATAGCTATACCAGCAACACCCATTATACTTGCTGCCTAAACATCAATTGTACTTGCTGCCCATACAAATTCAGTTTTCAGCCCTGCTGCTCCTGGCTTGTGTACACCTTGTGATGTTGATTTATTTGCATATGGTGTTGCAAATGGTGTTATCTACAGCCTATTAGTTGTACAAACTACTACTAATGAAACCAAAGAGCGAGGCTCGAAAATAGAGGAAGGACTCTTCCATTGTTTTATCTGCAACAAGCTACTCCAGGTGCTATGTTTAAATTAAATTTGAACTTTTTAAAATTAAGTTTCAAGTTCTACAAGTTTGTATAGTGCAGGAACAGAGAATTTCTTTTTCATTTGCATTCCTTGGAAATTTTCTTGTTGGTTTGTTTTCCTCTAAGTGTGCGTGCTAACCGCGCCCTGAAGTTCAGAGGGCCAGTAAAGGTTAGCACAAAAACCTACGGGAAAAACCGGGTGCAAGGCTTATCTGGGAGAATCGGGAAACATTCACTCCGCGGTGTACCACTATGCTTGCGTTAGTACAGGCCTGACTGTCTGTGCACGGTCCCGGAAGACCAGTGAAAGGCAGGTGTGCACCCAGTGAAGGTGGGAATGAGCCTGTGATTTGAGGCTACTCCAACAAACACATCTTCATCAACTTGAACCAGTTTGTTTGGTTGTTTTCACTCCTTGGTGAAGAAATCTGGCCTATCAGGCCCGTGACACTTGTACATATAAATACTCCAAGAAATACAAAATGTATTGAGGGAGGGGCCGGCCCTTTCCGGCTTCAATGCTGGTGTTATGTATATTTTCAGTATTTATGTTGCTGATGTTGTTTCCCATTGTTTAATATGAGTTAAATTAAGTGTTCTAAATATGTGTATATTGTCTTCCGATCTATAGGCCTCCTGTAGGGAGAGGTCACATTGGTATCAGAGCCCGGTCGTCTCTCTTTCTCAAGAGGAGACACGGAGTTTTGAGATCGGAAGCAAGTACGAACACTTGACTCAATGGATAGCTAGGGCAACCCATTGGAAGTGCCGAACTCGAGGGGCCAATCAAGTGCTTCACAGGATTCTGATGGATTGCATGGAAGGCATAAGCCTCTTGAGAGAGTCTATGACAGTGCATTCATGGGACAGCCATCACGTGGTAAAGAACCCATGCATGAGGAAGAGCCCAATGCATTGAGGGCTGAGTTGGAGCACATGAAGAGGCTCTTGCAGGCAAAAGAGCAAGAGCTGAAATTCTTGCATGAGGACCCCCATGTACAAAGTGTCATAGAACCCAAGAAAGCTAATGCTATGGTGGACATGACTTTTGAGTCTATGGCTCGAGAAGTGGGCAAGAAGCCAAGAGAGTTGGCACTCTCTTATCTTATCCGAAAGGGTGGCCTACAAGAGGGAGAGGATGGACAACTTATGTTCAAAAATCCACCCCGTTTGAAGCATGGAGACCCAACCTCTCAAAGGCTGAGATCATTTTTGCATAAAGAAGAAATATCGGTCACTTCTCGCCATGCATCCACTCCTCATGGCACAGGAGGAAACAGATTCATGCATGCTGAAGGCCATATGGATTCCGCGAGGTTACATGCAGTGGGGCACAAGAACCAAAGACCCATGTCACTTTGGCTAGTGAAACACCTAAGATTGCCCATGAAGCTTATGGAGAGAGGGAGCAATATGCAAACGAGGGGAAATGCTTTTCTTGTGGCAGTAACGAGCATATGTTTAGGCAATGCCCCAACCGCAAACAAAAGCATGAGGACAAGCAACCCAAAGCAAATGTGCATGCAATTCTTGATGTGCAGGGAAACACGAAGCATGATGGTAAAGATCTGGTAAAGAGGTGCAGGTTACCCCACTATTGGAAAGTTGTGCATACATATTCAGGGATATCTTGATCATGAGCAGACACTTGTACATATAAATACTCCAACAAATACAAAATGTATTGAGGGAGGGGCCGGCCCTTTCCGGCCCCCGTGTCATGTGTATTTTCAGTATTTATGTTGCTTTAATATCAGTTAAGTGAAGTGTTCTAAATATGTGTATATTGTCTTCCAATCTGTAGGCCTCCTGTAGGGAGCGATCACAGCATGAGAGCGAGAGCGGGTATGGGATCTTGAAGAGGCTTCTTGAGAGGCATGAACTGTTGGTTCTCCATGCCTCTTCTTCAGAGACTCAAGAGTATGCTGAATTTCTAGGATGACCAAAATAGACTTCAATTCAGCCACTTCGGACTGTAATTGCTTCAACATAACCTCACTGTGATGTGGAGAATTTCTCATGATGGCTGTTGGAGTTGCCCTTCCCACAACGGAGCAAGGGAACACAACTCAAAAACACTGTCAAAGCTGTCCAAAACAATGTTTTGCCTGCAACACAATTCTGTATACCCAAGACCAGTCTCTACTCGCATCTAGATATGATACGGAATAGACCCCAAGGATACAACAGTATCCCTACACGGACAAGAGGGCCACACACTCACTGCCACCAAAACCATTGGTACCTCCTTTCGGAGTGTGACAATAAGACAAGGGCTACCTCGGAATTCCAACCTTCCCTCACGGATAATGACTCCTTCACGGTCTTATCCAGTATCATAAAAAGATTTATGCAAAGTAAGAGAACCGGAGCTCTAATACCACTGTCACAAACGGGTGCATGGTTATACAGAATTTAGTACTGAAATCACAAGATTATCATCCTTTGATCATTGCCATATCCCACATACATAGCCATGACAATTTATTATACAATGTGGAAGTACTGAAAAGAAATGATACTGCACTAGGGACCAGAAGATGGCTGGTCCCTCCCCCCCTTGAAGGATATGTATTGCCTTAAGGGAGTAAGAATTTTACAAGTACATAAAACGGGTGGCTTGGCTTAGCCATACACCACCATTTCTTCCAAAATGATTGAGCATGAAAGCAACTTACAAAAACTATACTTGCCCACAAGTAGCCCAGCTACAAGCTAGCAATATGGTGCCCAGCTCCCTTCACCAAGATTGCCCAACAATCCCGATTTCTACAAATGTAGCTGAACTTCAATGAGATCAACCATCCAGGCGGAGCACTAGGTTTCGACCATGGATGACCCATCAGCCGGAGAGTGGCGGACGGTTGGCCCCCGCCCGGGTCGTCGGCCGAGCATCAGAGCTGAGCGTCACCGCCATGTGCGTGGTTGGCAGCATGCAAGATCCGGTTCTATCAAAGAACCATTTTGAGCACTTATCACAGCAGCCGCTCGCAGACAGCGGGCCCCCTCCAGTCACAGTGAGAGCCCCCCGCCCCCCCCCCCCGGCGGCCCCACATGGCAGCCAATTCCTCGTCTTGACTTCTCCTCTGGCCCTCAGTGCCCAGTGGCGCAGGTTGACCCCACCCTCTCTTCGTCGAGCCTTCCCCAACAGCCTTCCTATGTGATGGATACCTCTCAGCAGCGTCCCTCTCCAGCCCCTCCGCCTCACCTCCCCCCCTCCCCCACCCTCGCCTCCAATTCTACCCGCAGTCACTCCATTTGCCCCTTGCTCCCCCCCCCCCACACCTCTCCAGAGCATTCCCGTCGGCCCCCTACAACCACTGATCCGAAGAGGAGATAGCCGGCGAGTTTCGTTCGTCACCTGATTCATTGTTTATCAAAGCCGATGGAGATGACCATTGCGGCCTTACTAGTGAGGGCTCTCCCACCAGAGTCTCCAGGCGGGCCTCCCAGGATCCTGGGGCAGCCTGAGGATTATAGTTTCTTCAGGTGCCTTCCGACGAAAGGGACAGACAGGTTTGAGGAGACTGTAGCCCCTATTCTGGTATGTGGGGTCTTCCACCACTCTAGACCCTCTACGCCAGAGAATGGCGCAATGATCTTCTCTTTCCCCTTGAGCACAGCCCTCGGGACAGAGTGGGGTCTAGAGTCGGTGGCTGCTACCATTCAGGAGCAGGCAGTTGAGCTATCGCATCATCTGTAGGATCTCCGCATCACTGATGTTCTTACTCATCTATGGCCTCTTGCCAGGATGGAGCTTGGTGGATCAGCCCACAGAGACCAAGAAGGGGAGAGGGTGACCTCCAACGTGGAGGTGCTGCTTTTTGTGTTTATGCATACCTCTATCACAGTACCTCTCCCCCCTTCTTACAGATATCTCCATTGTGATCGATGGAGCATGGAGTATGCATACTCTCGCGCTCGGGCAGAGTGGTAGTACATGGAGGGCAGGATCCACGCCCACTTGGCACGACTTCGCACCAGGAGAGATTGTGACTATTCCCCGTCTAATCCCACGCCCAAGACTCTTCGAGTGGAGGGAAGTTCCGATAATTCCGCCTCACACAGCGATTGATATGAGGATTGTCTCATGGAACATTCAGGGCTTAGGGGGGCCTCAGTGCTTTCAAGGACAAGGCGTCCTTAGAGGAGAGCTACTGCGAGCTATGGTGGGGGGACCTATCGACATTCTTTTCCTCTAGGAGCATCATCTTACTGAGGGGCGTACTCGCCGCGGCGCGAAGATTCTACCAGGCAGGAGTCATACTTTTTGGTCTCCATCCTTCAGCCCTTCAGGGATGCAAGGAGGAGTGTGTCTCTTTGTCAGTGAGCAGCTTCTACCGTCTGTGAGGATCAGGAGTCCTAGTTCCAGGACGTGCTTAGTGGGTTACCATTCTGATTGGGGAGAATAGCATTGGCTTCCTCAACATCTATGCCTCGAATGTTGTTGCAGGTAGAGCTATCTTTTGG
Organism: Cibotium barometz; assembly: GCF_041138505.1. Taxonomy (NCBI): domain Eukaryota; kingdom Viridiplantae; phylum Streptophyta; class Polypodiopsida; order Cyatheales; family Cibotiaceae; genus Cibotium; species Cibotium barometz. Next base: position 19,681,346 of record NC_141056.1, read on the forward strand.
AGCACTGTCGGTCAGGCCCTGCTCCAGGCTGATTTTTTGTGCATGGGCGGTGACTTCAACATAATAGAGGCAGCAGAGGACAGACTTGGAGGTGGCACGGCACGGCCACAATCGCAGGAGCGGAGTACTCTGCATGGGAGGAGATGATTCTGATTCTTAGGGGACAGGACCCTTGGCATCTTCCAGAGTTTGGGCGTATCCTTGGGAGTCTTAGCTTCTCTCGATTGGATACGTAGAGCACTAGCCCCAACCTCTCTCAGCTGGACAAGTTTTATGTCGACGAGTGGGCTTGCAACCGTGGAGGCATGGTTGGTATTCTGGCAGGCACTAAATTTTCAGAGCATACCCAAGCTATTCTGTCCCTAGAGGACCCATGGAGGCATGACAGGCATGCGAGATCTAGGACTCCAGACAACCTCATTCTCAAGACCCCGAGATGCGCAGTCTGATCGAGCAGATATAGGCGGGACTGAACTTTTCCTCAGGCTCTGTAGCGTGCGCTTTGGATGATGGCCTTGGGGAGATTAGTATTTTCTGACAAGAGGCAGCCCAGAGTAGATTGGAGGGGCTTTGGGAGGAGGAGAGAAGTCTAAGGAGGGGCCTAGCCTCTTTACAGCATCTTCAGGAGAATTCCCTAGAAAGAAAGAAAGAAAGAAAGATTTTATTAACGTCTTCCAAAAGACCGAACTCGGCCTATGAGACAAATCGGAGTACCTGTATGGGGTATCCTCTGTCATCCCAACAAAATGAAAAAGTACTGAACAAAAAAAAGCTGAATCTGGGTGTGCAGGGGATGGAGCTCTACTACTAGGAGAATGCAAAGCTATATGCATGGAGTATACAATCATGATATGCAACCTAGCTAGCTCCATCCTGTACCATACTGGGGGTATAAAATGGTATACATCAGTGAAGGGGGTGTCCACAGCTCCCTGAAGAACATGCCTGGGTGTGCTCTGAAGCGAGCCAGTCGCTCCGCACCCTCTCCGTGAAACTGAGCTCTAATCTCTGTCATCTCTCTCGGGTATAGGCGTGGTGTCCGAAAGCCAGGTGTCCTCTGTCTCCTGCGGGCTCTAAGTGTCTCTGCTCTCTGGAGAGTAATTCCCTGCCGTGTAGGGGCTGGGAGGGGGATGGATCTCTGAAAAAATGTAGTAATCTGTGTCTGTCGCCCCCCCTCTGGAGCTGTCTGAGCCTGTAATAATGTCTCTCTGTGGCTCTGTATGTCTAGAGTGTATCTCCCCAGTATGCGCTGGTCTGCTGCCTCAAAGATCTGGCGTAGGGAATGTGGCTCTCTGAATAAAATGGGATATCTCTCTCTGATGGCTGTATATGCTCTGCATTTGCATACATAATGCTCATCACTCTCCACCTCCTCTCTACACAATCTGCATACCCTCTCCTCTCGGGGGATCCGTGCTGCTCTGCCAGTCTCAATCTCCAATCGGTGTGATGAAACTCTGAGTTGACCAATAGCCACTCGGGAGCCGTGTGGTAAAAAGCCCTCCATGTATCTAGGCCTCTCTATAAATCCATCATCAGTGATACTCATGAAGTGATCTCTGTAGTATAGCATCTTCGGTGGAAGAGGCTGTGTAGGCGATATCCATGTCTCTCGTGTATAGAGCTGCCATAGATCCTGTCTCAATACTCTGTTCCTCTCACTATGAGAGAGACGGATAGAGAGCCCGTGGATTGAGAGTGAGATCGCTGCTACCCGCACGGAGATTTGGTCCATTGAGGAGAGGAGGGTGGAGTATAGATAGCATGCCAGGGCTTCATTCTGGACTCAGGCTGGTGACAGAGTTACTGGAGACTTCTTTGAGATAACTGGCCCACATAGGAGGAGAGACGGTATTCGCAGGCTGCGTGGCCAGGATGGAGCCATTGTTTCTGATCCCCACATGTGAGAGCCCCGTTATCCCCCCAAGTGATAGATGCACGCGAGAGAGTCTAGAGGCACACGAGAGAGGTGGCTCCCCCCTCCCTTTGGTCTTTTTTATTGACCCCTTTCACTTTAGAGGAGCTGGCAGAGGTGGTGAAGGCATTACCTAGGTGCAAATGCCCGGGGGCAGATGGGCTTCATGTTTCTTTCTTTCTTCGCCATTGGGACCTCATGGAAGGTGGCCTTCGCGCTGCCTTCAATGAGATTATGCTCACAGGTGCCATGCCAGAGAGGCTCACAGAGGACTTGATACATTTGATTCCCAAGGAGGGTGGTGATAGATTGGAAATCCGACAGTGGAGACCCATCACCCTTCTAGGGACGGCCTATAAGATTTTGGCCAAGGCCATCAGCCTTCTCTCCCAAACTTGATCCACGACATTTAGACTGGTTTTGTTCAAGATCGGAGCATTCTAAACAACATCTTTACCTTTTGGGAGGCGACGGCTTCGGCCAGGATGTGGCAGCAGGACTGTTGGGAGTTAGGGTTTCAGAGAAACAGAGAACACACACACACAGATGTACACAGCAATAAGCTCTCAAGAGAGTGAGAGATGGTGATAGCTACTCAAAGTAGATAGGATACAAAGACGTGAAGCAAGTGAGTTGACTCCACAATATCAAAATACACATAATAAGTGTGGTGTCCTTTCACACCTAATATCCAAGGGGGAAAACCCAAAGGGAGAAAAGTGCCCTTGGTTAGCCCATGTTCACATGTGGCACTACTCATAAGTGGCATAAGTCATAGCATATATGCCAATAAATCTCCCCTGTAGTGGCAATGTGAACCTGTACAAGGTCTAAGCAGATCACTCCCTGTAGGAGAGTAAGCCTAAAGCTTTGCGGAAAGCTTCAAACTTCTGTGGAGGCAATACCTTCGTGAACAGATCTGCAACATTGTCCTGTGTAAAGTAGTAAGATAATGAGATCTGCCCTGCATGCATGAATGCCCCAAAAAGAAACAATTCCCATTAGTAGACTACCGTGTATCATAGTCACCAACCCAATCTGAATCACTGTAAGCATGTAACTGCAAGCTGCCCCACCTGGGATATACCAACGCAAGCTCCAAGGAGCCCTAAAGATAGCGGAAGATCCGCTTCACTGCTTGCCAATGCTTTGTACTTGGGCTGTGCATAAATTTGCTATAGTGGAAAACCCCAAACTGAATATCTAGGCGTGTGTTGCATAAATATATGAGGCAGGCCGCTGCTTGGGCTGTAAACACTCATATCAAAAGGCTCTCCAACATCATACATGCTCAATTTCAACCCTGGCTCCATCGGAGTAGAGATGGGCTTACAATCTTGAAAGCCAAATTTGTGCAACAACTTTTGAATGTACTTTGTTTGGTGTACATAAATCCCAACATCTGTCTTCACAAATTGTATGCCCAAATAATAATGCAACAATCCCAAATCTCTCATCTCAAATGATGATTACAATTCAGCTTTGAATGTTGAAATTTTATCCATATCATTCCTAGTTAGCAACATGTCATCCACATAAAGAATGAGCATAATCAAAGTGCCATGATCCTCCTTCACGTAGAGGGTGCTCTCCGTTGGACTATCGCAAAATCCCTGCGTGGTCAAATAAGTATGTATCTTCTCATACCAAGCTCGAGGAGCTTGTTTGAGACCGTAAAGTGCTTTTCGAAGCATGCATACTTTGTTTTCATGAACATGCGTCACAAAACCAATGGGCTGATTTACATACACTTCTTCCTGCAAATACCCATTGAGAAAAGCTGATTTTATGTCCAACTGATTGTTGGAAAAATGGGGGAGAGACAAAGCTAAAAACTGAAACTGAAATGAGAGCAAGACTAAAAAGAAACACAAAGCTTAAACATACCTTGAGATGAGTGTAGACAAGACACAAGATTGATTGATTATTGATGTGACCCCTTGAATATATAGGGGGAAAGTACAAGAGCTGAGCATGAGTGCATATGGGATAAATCCCTGAGTGCCACGTGGCATACACTGAGATGACCAAGACTAAAAGTACTCCTAGTGAGCACTTATTTCCAACACCCTCCTTAAGTGGACACTAGGAGGAAGACAAAAAGACAAGACTATGACATGACAAAAGATAAGACCAAGACAGAGAGACTAGACAAGGATTGAGAGACAAGCTAGAAGACAAGATGGACAAGACTAGAAGACAGACATAAAGACTAATAGACTGAGAGACAAAAGATCCTGAGACACCCCTCCTCAAGTGATATCCTCATATGGGTCCACAAGGGTAGGGACAAGAGTGGATCATAGACAGACAGAGAGAGAGACAATCAGCCAGTAGAGTGGTCCCACAGAGAGAGAGACTTTCAGATAGACATGAGAGAGACTGACAAATAGAAGATAAATGGGACATAGACAAAAAAATGCCAAGAGAATGTGGGTAGCTAATCCACAAAAGAGAGGCATATAGACTGATGGATAGAGTGTCAAAGACATGTGACAAGATAGACACACAGGATAGACACATAGACAGAGAGACTGACTGATTGTAGATAGACAGAGAGATGGACCTTGATTGATAATCCCTCCTCAAGGGCAATCCTCCTGCTAGAGTGGGTAATGCAGGGGTGCCTCTTGGATAGGGACAAAGATAAGTCCATGTAGACAAAAAGACATGATATTACCCCATGATCTACATCATTGGTGATCAATGGTGGTAGATAGCATGAAAGCATAGACAAATATGAGAGAGATGGGAAGGTCTTACCATATTTGGCAGTGTCTAATCCCGTACATGAGAGACAGATAGATGAAGGGAAGGTCTTACCACTTGCTGAAATGCAAGGGCAGTGTCTAATCCCGTACAAGATAGAGAAGTAAATGAAATTCAGTATTGAGATTTTTTTTTTAATTTTTTTTAAAGATATAGAGAGTAGACTGAAAATAGAACACTTGATTTCTGCTTTAAATTTGCTGCTGCAGGTCTGGCTGGTCCAATGGACAGCTAACCCACATGTGAAGATGAAGAGGAAATGGGAAATAACAAAGGGGAAAATGCCTTTTGCACAGATGTTGCAAATCAGGTCCAAAATCAGCATTGGAGTTTACCTTCACAAAAGGAGGTGTCGAGCTGATGTCGAGAAGACCAGAGATCCAAAAATGACGAGTTGTTGCATGAGTTGAATATCCAGGAGGTCCACGACTTGAGAAGACATGTTGATGAAGAAGAGAGTGCGGGGGTAGCTGCTGCATGTGCAGTACTAGAGGACAGGCCGGTAAGCTCAAGTAGAGAGGCGGCAGCTTCATGATGAACCCCCGCAACAGCAAGAAGGAGAAGACGGGCAGTTGTTGGCGCAGATCTGGAGTTGCACGCTGGAGCAGAATCAACAGGCCGAGCAGAGACAGGAGAAGATGGCGCAGCTGACTGATATGACGGGCTGCAACAGCAGCAGGTCGACTACAAAAAGAAGGGCCAGCTAAGCGGCGGCCAACAGCAGAGGCAGGGCGGCCAACAGCAAAGGCGGGGCGGCCTGTTCTGAACCAAGCGACTGCAGGCTGTCGCTTACAGGAAACAGGGCGAATAGGAATGGCAACGGCTGAGTTAGTATGGGTAGAGTTTGAGCTGCCGTGGACTGTGGAGAGCAAGAGCAGCAAGTAGATAGTCGATGAGCTGAGGCTATGATGGGTTGAAGGGAGCCAGGATAAACCTGCTCTGATACCATGTTGGAAAAATGGGGGAGAGACAAAGCTAAAAACTGAAACTGAAATGAGAGCAAGACTAAAAAGAAACACAAAGCTTAAACATACCTTGAGATGAGTGTAGACAAGACACAAGATTGATTGATTATTGATGTGACCCCTTGAATATATAGGGGGAAAGTACAAGAGCTGAGCATGAGTGCATATGGGATAAATCCCTGAGTGCCACGTGGCATACACTGAGATGACCAAGACTAAAAGTACTCCTAGTGAGCACTTATTTCCAACACTGATGCACTTTCCATCCATGATGGACAGCCAATGCAACAACACATCTAATTGTGGCCATACGAGAAGTAGGTGTGAAAGTCTCATCATAATCAATGCCTTTTTGGTAGGCATATCCTTTGGCCACTAGCCTGGCCTTGTACTTGTCAATGGTACCATTAGACTTTCTTTTAACTTGTAAACCCACTTTGTGCTAATGGGCTTCTTGCCAGCGGGCAAGTCTACCAAATCCCAAGTGTTGTTTTTATGGATAGAATCCATCTCATTTTGCATGGCTTGCATCTAATGCTCATCCTCATGAGCCTCTTCAAATGAATCTGGCTCATCTGCATCACAAAGTGTACTCATGCAAGCAACATCTGTGTGTTCTCTTGCATTACGTGTACCAGCCCGTGTCCTGCTACCAAGTGGAGCTGAAAGTTTGCTCTCCTGTAAAGTACAGAGAAGCCAACGAGGCACAACTCTGGCCTCCTCCGTTGCTGTCCGCTCTACTTCCTCCACATTTTGAGGTGTAATGAGCTCATTCATGGGCTGATTTTGAGCACCCAAATGCTGTCCATTGGTGGGCAAAGTTGATGGCTGATCTGCTGAGCCATCAATTCCCAACAGGAGAAGTCCTTTCATGCCAGGCCTCATATGGCATGATGGTTTTCAATGTTTTGGTAGGGCATCTATTTTACACACGTGTAGCACACATTATTGCCTCCATCCAAAATTTGTGAGGCAAGCCCTTCCCTTTAACCATGCATCTAGCCATTTCCATCAAAGACATGTTCTTTCTCTTAGTAACACCATTTTGCCGAGGAGAATATGGCATCGTGCATTGATACTTTATGCCTTTTTCTTCCATAAATTCTTTGAAAGCAATGGACATGTATTCCCCCCCTCAATCTGTACAGAGGGTCTGCACTTTGCAACCTGTTTGATTTTCAGCTTGTGCCACAAAATGCTAAAAACATGCAAATAATCAGATTTGGCCTCCAAGGGATACACCCATGCAAATCTGGAGTAGTCATCGACAAAGGTTACAAAGTATACATGTGTTCCAAAAGATGGTGTCCACATAGGACCACACACATCACTGTGCACAAGCTGTAATTTTCGGATAATCCTTGTTGTTCCATCTTTTGAGAATGCATTTATGTGCATCTTCCCTAATATGCACCCTTCACATACATCTTTTGGTGGCAGCTCTACATGAGGCATATCCTGTACCATATTATGCCTTTATAATAGCATCAAACTGTGATAATTCACATGCCCAAACCTGGCATGCCACAATTTTGCCTCGTGCATGGCAGGTGTAAGAGTGGTAACCACATGAGCATCATGCTCTCTCCTGTCAAACCTATCAAGCTGGTATAATCCATGGTACAATTTGCCTGAAGTGACCAATGCATAGCCACCTTCACGGTCTTTCACTGTGCATGTGGCGTCCTCAAAGTCAAGTTCTTCTTAATCCCTGGCACATACAATACATCTGGAAGACATAAGTCTGCACCATTTGCTGTTGTGAGGATCACCTCACCAACACCCTGAACTGGATGAGAAGAATTGTTTGCACATGTTACTTGCTTGCCTTTTGGGGCAGCCATAAGCTTCGTAAACAAATCCCTCCATGAGGTGATGTGTTTAGAAGCACCACTGTCAAAATACCATGTGTCATGTGTTTCATTGAAACTGAGAGACATATGCTCCAAAGATACATCATAACTGCAAGTGATGAAAGTCCACTCATCCTGCACAAGATTTACTGATGCATCATCTTTCCCTGCAGGTGATGAAGAAGAATCTATAGCCATGCCACTTTCCTTTTTTCTCTCCTTTGCAATCCTCTTTCTGCATTCTTTCAAGTAATGACATGGCTTCTTGCAGTAGTGACATTTGCCCTTCTTTTTGGGCTTGCCTACATCATTTTTAGCCTTTTGTGAAGGCTGTCCGGAATTAGCCTTTGGCTGAAAACTATGTTTGGCTTTTCCCTTGCCCTTGTCTTGGGCAGCAAAAGCTGCATTGCCACGCATGCTGGAAGATTTGTTCTTCCGATTCTGCTCTTGTAGCAACAAACCAACCAACTCTTCAAACAAGATTGGTTCAGGGTTACCTCGCATAGATAGAGTGAGCGATGTGTGGAAATTCAAGTAGGTTTCTGGCAAAGATGATAGTGTCTTGGAAACCAACTCTTTTTCAGAAATGACCTCATCAATGTTGAGCAGCTACCTCCGAAGATCCTGGATCTTCGTAAGATGATCAGCCATACTATTACCTTCATTCATGTCCAAGTTCTCAAGCTCTTTCTTGAGAAATGCAACCTTGGTCTCATTCTTTGCCTGATACATGGTTTCAAGTACATCCCAAGCTCGCCGTGAGGTCCTGCAAGACCGAATATGCGGTACGATTGATGGCTTTACCGCAAAGCAATCAAAGCTATCGCTTGGGCATATCTCAAGTATCCGATCTTTTCTGCTTCTGTGAGGGAGGGAGTGGGTACTGCTGCTTGTTGAGCACCACGGCCAGGCGTGTTAGGTGCTATGTGAACAGGGCGTACATCTTCACCTGACACATAACCCCATAACCCTTTGGCCACAACAAGGTTTCGGACCATGAAACCCCAAAGGGAGTAATTACTGCCATCCAATTTGTCCTCTTGCGACAAAACTCCGAATATATCGGTCTCATTTCCAGCCATTTGCTCAAATCTCTTCACCAAGAGATATACAAACACGTGCAACCAAATATGTTGTAAAACGCACCTGCAGGCAAAATCCAAAATGCACCGGAGTGCAATGCCAAGCAACCACAATGTCCTATACAAATGTTTTGCCCCAAATTTTAGGTTGCAATGCAGAAAATCCCCTAATTTTTGAGCACCAATGGGCTAATTTATGTGTCAATTGCACATAATTGACAAAAGCCTCAAAAATCTGTATACCAATGAGCTTCAATTTTGCGATTAAGCAATGATTTCATGAAAGCCTCAATTTTCTCTCTGTCCTGTAAATGCAATTGTGCAAATTCTGAAAATCCCCAAATTTTCACAGAATTTTGTAGCCAAATGTTGCCCTGCCCTGTTGCCTGCACTTGAATCTTGCAATGAAGCAATAAATTCGTAAAAGCCCCTTGATTTGAACTAAAAAATCAGTCACCTGATGAAACCCTAATTTTTGCAGTAGGCTCCTGAATGTTGTTGTCTTTTGATTTTTGCAGTAGGCTCCTGATTTTTTTGCAGTAGGCTCATGTGGCACTACTCATATCATAAGTGGCATAAGTCATAGCATATATGCCAATAAGGACCTCATTGTGCTACTCCTAGACTTTCAGAAAGCTTATGACAGAGTGGATTGGAGCTTTTTGGAGGGCACTATGAGCTGGATGGGATTCCCCATGGAGTGGATTCGTGGAGCTTCAGGACTTTATTCAGCATCTCACAACGAGGTTCTCATTCAGGGAGCCCAAGGCGACAGATTCCCCCTTTCCCGCTCGGTTCGACAGGGCTGTCCTTTGGCACCGTACCTCTTTCTATTTGTCGTCGAGGCCATGAGTAGTTTTCTCTCCGCCTAGGAGAGCGGGTCAAGGATTGCGCCTTCCCCTCCGTACACAGAAGAGTTGCTGGACTCAGAGTTGCAGACGACAGAGCAGCCTATCTTACTGGAGATGTTGGGAATCTCCAGAGATTCGCGGAGGTGACCGAGATTTTATGTCGTGCATCAGGAGCACAGATCAATTGGCACAAGTCGTGTGGTTTTTGGGTAGGCTCAGCACCCACCCCGACTTGGCGACCAGTTTACGCTTTCCAGTGGATCCAGAGTGGCACTCCATTCCAATTCCTCGGTTGCCAGGTTGGCATTGATATCTCTCCCGAGCAGCAGCTCGCTCCGCTTCTTCTGAGTATTCGGAAAAAGCTCTTATAGTGGAGCTCAGCGGGGCTATCCCTAGCAGGCACAATGGTGGTAGCAAACCAGGTACTGCTTGCCACCATGTGGTACATCACCTCGTGTTGGGCCTTTTCTCGGGCCTGTACTGGCCAGGTACAGCATTTGATCCGGAACTTCTTGTGGACCGAAAGTGATGGGAGGCCAGCCAGAGCCAAGGTGGCATGGAGAGTGACCATTCAGCCACGTAGCAGAGGGGGGCTTCGCCTCATCGATCCAGCTATACAGAGCCGTGCCGTGCTGGGCAAGTTGATTGTTAGAGGACTCCTACTAGGTGGTAAGCCTTGGAAGGATTTCCTCTTGGCCCAAATTTCAGCCCGCACTCCAAGCCTTGGAGGCCCGTGGCCGCAGAGTACTAGATGGATCTTCACAGAGATGCGAGCCCGTGGTTTTAGTCATGCCTTTGAGGACAAATTCGCAACCGTACTTGGGATCATCTCAGGCCGGTCCTCAAACAGATTATTCCAGTGGCCTCAGAGGAGCAGCTTCGGCAGCGTTTGATCTGGAACCCCTTGATCCGTTTACCCAGTGGCCACATGCTAGGGGCCCGACCGCATATATCCTGGGGTGCCTTGAGCATGGAACCTGCCAGGTCTCTCGGAGATTGGATTGCACATAGGTAGTTACCTCAGGGAGAGCAGGAGAGAGGCCTAACAGGGATCTGGGGTAGAGACAGGCTCAGCATCGACATCGACTCGGCTATTCCTTAGGAGTGGCTGACTCCTATTCCAGACCCGACCCCCCCCCAGTGTGGCTAGGCATGTTTACCAAACACGATATCCTCGTGGCGGTCCATGGAGCAGATGAGGACAGTGGTCTACTCACTTTTTCTATGGATCCCATGGCAGACTAGAGAGATCAGACCACCCCTTGGAGGATTTCAAAGGTTGCACCTTGGTGAGGGTGAGGGTGATTGGTTTTTGGGCATGGGCATTGCACATAGATCCAACATCAGCCAAGGTGGCCAGGAAGAGACTTTGGCGGCTATGGATTTGGGAGTGCCGACCTCTCACGCGGTTGCAGTGGGACCCTAGAGAGTGGATTGGCATGATCCCACAGATCGGGTGGAGACTATGGATGCCCCTTTCTTTGCATATACTGCACGGCTTGGCCACAGGATCCAGATGCCTGAGATAGATGGCACACCGACAGTAGCAGCACACTGGCAGTCTCAGGGCCTATCACAGCGCTTCCTTTCAGATTTCTGGAAGAAGCTTTGGGACAGCTTTCGGCCAAAGAAGATCACACTCTTTCTTCGGCTGATGGCACACAGAAGTCTAGCGGTTGGTACTTGACTGGCAATCGGAGGTCAGCAGCTTGCCCGAGGTACGGCCACCCCCAGGAGTCTTAGCGACATTGCCTTTGGGATTGCCCGAAGGCTCGGCAGATTTGGCAGCGGATTCTCCGCATCTTCGCTATGGACAAGGCATCGACCCGGATCATCACTTGGGGTACAGTTGCTTGGACCACCGAGGCTAGAATGGTCAGGACCTACGGGGAGGATGGGGGAGGACTAGCCCTTCAGGTCTCCCACCATTGTATTACAGCAGTTCCAATCACAGCACCACTGGCAGGGGTCTGGCGACCAGGCTCATGCCAGCGATTGGAGATTTGTAGTAGCATAGCAGCCTGACACATCTGGCGTGCTAGATGTAGCGAGGCCATCAAGCGTACCCACACTCCGCAAGTTGAGACCATCAGGAGCATATGGCTCGATAGCATTCACACTCTCCGCGGTCAATGGGGGAAGATGCAGGGAGGTTCTGACTGCATATGCGAAAACGGCGAGAAGCCTTCTTGATACTTTGGAGGCGTGGCCCTTTCCTCACAAATAGAGGCGGTGACCCCATTCGGCATTACAGACTACCTGTATGGTTGTTCCTCTCCCCCCCCCCCCGCTCGGCGCTCTCATATGAGATAGCCTTCTCCTCACAGAGCGGCCAGTCGGAGGAGAAGCATCTCTTCCCCTTGATTATTTGTCTCCCGCCCTTACATGAGGTGAGGTTGTATTTAGCCCGTCGTAGTTGTACTTAGCCCTTTGCGACTGTTTTTCTTTAACTAATTGAAGGATCTTTTTCCCGGAAAAAAAAAAAAGTATATTGATCTTGGGAGAATCAAGTACATAGTGTCATGGGCATTTCTGACCAGATTTCCATACCAATGCATACAAATACAGTATTGCAAACAAAGTGGTTTGTCGGTGTAGACTTGCAACTCACACTACCCTCTCAAGTGCTCAACCATCTGCTCTCTATTGTTCCACCAACACATGGTAGCAACAATCTGCAAGAGAGCACATAGGACAAGAGAACACTACACAGGTTATGTGATCTTGTAATCCGGTTCCTCTCTCCTGCTACTTGCTTCCATATTTAAGCATAAAAGCTTACCAACTGGAAGTAGAGTCGATGACAACGGAAGTCTTCGCTCGCGATGGAAGTGCTTGGAGTGTTGAAATCTTCGATTTTCCGCAATTCTTCGCAGCAAGAGTCTTCAAGAGGATGAAGGGAAGATAGTTCTTAAACTTTACAAGGTAACGCCTAACAACTTTACTTGCAGCAACAAGCCTCCGTTCCTTGTGATACGCAATCTGCTCTGGCTGCAAGATCTCCTCAAGCTCATCCACTTCTGGTGGATCCTCAATGACCGTTTTACTGGGCCCCGACCCTACATACTTGCGAAGGAGACTCACATGAAAAGCATCGTGTATGTGCCAATGACTAGGCAATGCCAATCTGAAAGCCACTTCATTGATCTTCTCGATCACTCAAAAAGGCCCATAGTACCTGGTTGCAAGCTTAGGATATGCACCCTCTTTGCCGGGCCTCTTTGGAAGTCTTTCTTTCTCAAATTTCAGCAATACCCAATCATTCTCTTTAACATCCAATTGCCTTCTATGCTTGTCGGCAGCCTTTTTATGCTTGTCTTGTGACCTTGCAATGGTTATCTGCACCTGAGAAAAAGCAATATCCAAGTCTCTTACTCCTCCTATGAGATCGCAAGAAGCACAGGCCTCGAGGCTGTGTCCAAACTCCGGTAGATGCCAAGGGTCTTGTCCCCTGAGTGCCAGGATCAACTCCGAGTTTGTCCTCTGCTGACTTGATCATGTTAAAATCTCCACCCATGCACTAAAAGTCAGCCTGAGGAAGGGCCAAACGGACTGTTCTCCAGAAGATGGCTCTACCCGCAGCGATGTTCGGGGCATAAACATTGAGAAAGCCCACACAGTCCTCTCCAATCCTAATGGTAACCCACTGCGCTTGCCCAGAGACCATGACACCTGAGTCTACCAGTGCCAGCAAGAGCTGCTCGCTGACAAAAATACAAACTCCTCCTTGCGTCCTCGAGGGGCCGAAAGAGGGGGACCAAAAAGTGTGGCTTATGCCTAGAAAAATCTTCCCGCAGAGCGACGGGTACGCCCCTCTGAGGATGGTGCTCTTGGAGGAGAAGAATGTGGATGGGTCTCCCAATTGTAGCTCTATGAAGCTCTCCTCCGAGGGTGCCTCGCCTCTAAAAGCCACTAAGGCCCCCCTAAACCTTGAATGTTCCATTAGGCTATCCGCATATCAATCTCTGTGGGAGGCGGAACTAGCAGAACTGCCCTCCACCCGAAGAGTCTTAGACGTGGGTTCCAATGGGGAGTAATCGCAATCGGTCTTGGAGCGAAGGCGCGCCAAGTGGGCGCAGATCATCCTCCTTGTGTCGCGACTCTATTCAAGCGCGAGACTAGGCATACTCTAAACTCCATCAATCACAATGAAGGTATCTGTAAGAGGGGGGGAGGGGTACTGCAACTAAGATATGAAGGAACATAAATAACAGCACCTCCAGGCTGGTGGACACCATGTGGAAAGTCCTCAGAAGCTACGACAAAAGGGGCACTGTCCACCTTGTCAGGTACCATTTGCACATTTGATTCTCTTCCAGCTTTTGCATCATCCTCATCGGATTCATCCAAATAACAATTGTCTCGTGTGGATGCAATGGCTGGTTTGACAAGTTTGTGTCAAACCTAATTTTTCGTGGACGTCCCGCGTGGCTTGCAATGCCTTGATTCCATTACATACCCTGGTCTATGTGAGCTATTCTCTGTGTGTGACCTCTTAATTCTTTGCACCGTTTCTTTATCACCATGAAGTAATGGCTCCTCAAACATAGGGGTACCAGCAACTACTCCTTGCACCACATGGGCAACACACACAAGACCTGGCATGCTACTAAAACCAACTCTCTTGAGAAAAGTATCCATATCGGGTCCAGTCCCATTATAGCGACCAGTCAAATATCCAAGTTGCTTTGCACGTTGAATATACAAATTGATCACATCGGAGACGCATGCATCATACAATGAAATCTTCCTCTTTCCACCTTCTCCAGCTGGCCAACTAGCATGCACACTTTCAGAAAGATTTGTATTTGGAATGGCCGCCCACTCCCAAGGACTTCTATTATCCTACAAGGTCCAAAGATTAGTAATACTCTCTAAATTCCTTGAACATCTACTTCAAGAAAAAATACCAAGGATGACATAATACATACATCCATGTGTAGGTAGCCCCAACGAGAGATTCTGTCTTCCCACCATTTAAACCATTTTTCTAATGCTTTAATATTTTCCTTTGGCACGGTCCCGCCACCATTTCCTAATCGTATTAGCTTGCTTGGATGCAGCCTCTATTGTTTTACATAACCTCCACTCCTCACACATGCTTAGATGATCCGCTCTTTTGTCATTTAGGATAAGTTTCTTTGTGTGCTTCTACAAACTCTGTTCCCAATGAAAAAGACATGATCTTCCTTGTCCAACAATTAGGTTATTGGACCCCCCATTGTAGACCCTCACAGTGACTAGGGGGGCCATCGCCGACGGGTGGTTGCTGCGATAAATGCTCAAACGGTTGTTTGACAAAACCGAATTCTCATGTACTCTGCCAGCTTGGCGCGCACGGCGGCGGTGCTCATCTCTGGAAGTTGGCTAGCGGCCCTATCGGTTTGCCGCTCGTTGGTAGCAGAGTCGTCCGCGGTCAGGTCCTGGTACTTGGCTGTGTGAGAGCCTACCTCTCTCTCTACCCTGTGGTGATGATCTGAGCTGTGACTGGGCTAGGCCCTATGCAATGCGACGGGGCTCAGCTGCATCACTCAATCTGACGCCGCTAGCGAGTCAAACTCAACCTAGTAGTAGCTGCAAAGGATGAATGTCTATGATCTTTGCAAGCACTCCAAGGAGGCTAGCATGAACAAGATCCCTGAATTGTTCGTGTGTGGCTGGCTACCGACAATCTTTCAAACCAGAGTGGAGGCCTCTAAAGATGCAACTGTTGTAGCCAGGAGCTGGAGGTCCGCTTCAAAGAAAGATAGGCAAGGAACCGCGGCCTCGGTCGGGGATGATGGAGTGGCTGCCAAGGAGTCCTCTTGAGGAGGGGCTGAGGCTTGCCAAAAGAGAAATACCCGAGAACAAAGAATCTGCCTGACGGAACGGGGAGAGGGAGATAGGATGGACCGGGGTTGGGTGAAAGGAGGGGGGGCACGTAAAGGGGAAAGAGAGGTGCATGGAGCAGCTAGAGTGAAAAAAGGGTTTTTTTTGGGGGGGGGGGGGGGGGGGGGGGGGGGGGGGGGGGGTCACAGAGGACAGCGGCGGCAGAGGGCTCAGGCAGTGCGCCACAGGGGAGGGCGGAGGTAGTGAGGAGGGAGGCGACGAAGGAGGGGAAGGAGGGAGGCAGCGGCAGGGAAGGAGGCTGCGAAGGAAGGGGGGGGGGGGGGGGGGGGGGGGGGTCACAGAGGACAGCGGCGGCAGAGGGCTCAGGCAGTGCGCCACAGGGGAGGGCGGAGGTAGTGAGGAGGGAGGCGACGAAGGAGGGGAAGGAGGGAGGCAGCGGCAGGGAAGGAGGCTGCGAAGGAGGGGGGGGGGGGGGGCGCGACTGTAGGTCTAAGTATGGGGGGAGCTCCAGCTCAAGCCGAGTGAGACACTCCACTTACAAGCTTTTTATGAACTTCTCCTTGGTTTGATGGGCCTTTAGAGCTTGTTTGGTTGATAAACTTGAATCTGATTTAGTCTGATCCACATGAAACAGAATGGATTGTGGATTTTCATGAGATAGCACTTGTAACGGGAGTGCTTTCAAGAGATTTTAATAAATCATTTAATTAACTACATAATGCAAGATGAATGGATGCAAGAATAATCATTTGTATGTGTCTTGTGATTTCATGCACAAGACACCACACTGGGGGCAAAGATGCCCCCCCCCCCAACACACACGCACACACAAATGAGTACATCCTCTTGTAACAACTTGGGTGCCTGCCTTGAGGTGGCATGGTCTCCCACATGAAGGCAGTACATCAGGGGCCGCAAAGCAGCCCGGATGTGCCAATTAGAGGCTAGCAGGTATCTGAACTCAGGAGTTCCTACTTCCGAGTCACAAACCCACACCTCTAGGCTACTCGCCCGTTACCTTCACCATTTGGGCTATCACCTCATTGGCTTATTTCGGCAGCTTTTTATTAACCAAAGGTAGATTATGAAGTTCTTTGGGTACTTGGTGATTTCTCACCCAAGTACCAGATATTTGCCAAGATAGAAGTCAAGCAAAATTAAACACTCAGTGAAGATATATAGGAGGCTCCAAAATGCCAAGATTATCCGAATTCGACACTGCTCTTTTTCTGGACTTGCTGTGGCAGATAGATGTAGATTGACAGCAAAGGAGGGCTAGGATTTAGGATGGAGAAGCTAGAGGAGAGTCACGGTTGGATTTGACGACATGCTACCAAGGCTGTTATTACAAGTTTATTATTTCTATTTTTTTCAAGGAAAAACTCCTCAATTTTTATTTTTTAAGAGAAGAGTCACGGTTGGAGCTGACCACATGCTACCAAGTCTGTTACAAGTTTATGATTTCTAAATTTTTAAGGAAAAACTCTTATTTTTGAGCTCCTCAATATTGGTTCAGCTATTCAGTTTGCAGGTTTCTTTCTCGTAGACACAATTTGTTCTTTATGTATAACTTTTAAGGACTTACAAAGCTGGGATCTTATGACAACAGGAAAGCCGTCTCAAAGCAAGGTGGTGGTTCTCTCTCGCAATCTGAAAGACAACTGCACTTTGGTGGAGGTATCTCTTCTGAGGCACCAAGATTTACATCTGTATATGCACCAAAATGAGGAATTAATGGCTAGCTCAGAATGCGTGAGCAGTTCTGAAGTTCTAGTGATGGGACTGCCATGCAGAAGTGCAACCAGACAAAATCCTTTA
Source organism: Cibotium barometz (assembly GCF_041138505.1). Classification (NCBI taxonomy): domain Eukaryota; kingdom Viridiplantae; phylum Streptophyta; class Polypodiopsida; order Cyatheales; family Cibotiaceae; genus Cibotium; species Cibotium barometz. The sequence continues at coordinate 19,698,428 of NC_141056.1, forward strand.
CTGCTGGGCCTCTGAACAAGGTGAATCTACGTGGTAAAGATGGTACACACCCATAACCATAAGGTGAGGTGTCCAATACAACCGCCATCAGTCCACTCTTAGCCACACCCAGGTGGAGCGGGCTTTTCTTGATGGGCAGATACATCTTCGCACGGACTGTAACTACTCGCCCTCCAAACCAGTTTCAAAAGCCTCGCGAGCCGAATGGGACTTGACTTGAGTCTACAGCCTCTCCTCTTACCTCTTATACATGCAGATAGCAACATAAAACATCGCGTGGCCTAGGGGGCACCCAGTGCCACAGACAGAGCAGACAGGATGATTGTCTGAGAGGAGCTCCAGCACGCCTTGGTTGGCATGGTCATGACATCTTGTTCATTCAAGAGCATCTTCTCACTACAATCCGTATTCACTGCTGTGAGAATATTCTCCTGGGGCATAGCTACACTTTTTGGTCTCCCACTACGGGTCCCCATGGGAACCAGGGCAGAGTTTGTATTCCTATAAGCAACCAACTTCTGACCCAGATGGTGGATTTTGGGATCATTACTCCTGGTTGAGCGCAGTGGGTGATATAATCTCTTGGTGAGATCAGTGTTGGGTTCCTCGACTTCTATGCCTCTAATGGGGCTGCGGATCGCATTACTTTCTGGACCCAGTACAACAGGGGCTCCCCCAGGTACCTGATGCATGGGAGGGGATTTTAACATGATCGAATCCACAGAGGACCGGAGTGATGGCAGCCACAACACCACAGTGAGGGGCGCCGAGAGGGTGCGTCCTGGGAGGAGCTGGTCTTTTCCATTCGTGGCCAGGACGCCTGGCATCTCCCGGAGTTCAGCCACACTGTCAGTAGTCTCCTCTTCTCCAAATCCAGTCATCAGGGCCCTGGGCTCAACTTGGCCAAGTTGGATCGCTTCTATGTTGATGAGTGGGCATGTCAACACGGCAGCACAGTTGGCATCTTAGCGGGCACCACCTTCTCTGATAATGCCCCCATCATTCTCCACCTGGGTGATCCGTGGAGTTACGACCGCCAGAAGACACTGCTCACATCCTGGATTGCCTCATCCAGGACTCAGAGACCAGTCAAAGCATTGACGATGCATGGGAGGCTTATGTTGTTAGCCTTGGTGGTGGCATCCTTGACTTGGACAGGACTTTACAAGAAGTCAGCCAGATTTTGCAAGCGGCCACCAAGGGCAGACTCCAGGGACCTTCCATGACAACGAGAGAGGTCTTCACTGCAGCCTTGCCTTCCTTCTGTGTCTTGAGGAGGAAACCCCCAACCCCCCCTGAATTGGAGCACAGATGGTGGCAGCCCTCACATCACTTAGTGCCCAGGGGACAAGACATCGGAGTAAAATATCATGGCAAAGCCACCTTCTAGACCCAGGCAAGGGACAGTTTCAAGTGATTTTTTTCTTGGCCACATGACAACACCATAGGCGGGATGGCGTGCGTTGCCTCAAGGGACCCAATGGGACAGTGGAGTTGGACCCACCTTGGGATCTTTTTGTTCGTGACGGAGACCATGAGTAACTTCCTTGGTGCCCACGATACAGGTCTTTAGGGTCTATCAGGACCTTGGAGGAGCTCTTGGATTCAAAGTTTGATGATACAACGGCCTTCCTCTCCAGTGATGAGGAGAAAATGTGATGATTTGCGGCAGCGATTGAGGTGTTCCACCTTGCCTCAGGAGCGAGGATTAACTGGCACAAGTCATGCAGCTCTTGGGTGGGCCCCTCCCCTACTACAACTTGGTGTCCAATTGAGGTTTTTCAATGCATCCCACGCGATTTATTAGTGACATACCTGAGCACTCCATATAACTTGGAAAATCATGCATAGTCCACATCAAAATACCCTTGACCATCGCATTGTGACATGAAATTAGACGAGAAACATCATGCACCCTTATGCCTCTCCATAATTTCTCAAGCTCATCAATCAAGGGCTCAAGATATACATCCATATTCTTTACCTTGTGCTTCCTGGGCACAAGAAGCCCAAGCATCACATGGCCCTTCTTGATGGACATCCATGGAGGAATATTGTAATTCACAACAACAATGGGTCATGTGGACCATGATGTGGATCTCAATCCAAATGGGTTGACTGCATCCATACCCAAGGGTGTCAAGGTGAACTTAGACATCTCCAGTGCAGCAGACTACCCCTCTTTTTCTAAGTATTCGGAGAAAGCTTTTGTCCTAGAGCTCCGCACGGCTCTCTCTACCTAGGCAAGTGGTTGTGATCAACTGGGTTCTCTCAGCTACCATGTAGTACATCACTCTTGCTAGGCGTTGTCACGGTCTTGCATAGGCCAAGTCCAGCAGCTTATCAAGAACCTCCTTCCATCATGGAATGATGTCATCACCACAGATAATGCCCCAAAGCCCTTTGGTTGCCAGCACATGAAACTCCACAGGGACTATAGGGTATTTATCTAGCCCCTCCACAAAGGTGGCTTGGGGATCATCAACCTGATGGAGCAGAGCAAGGTCCTTTTGTGCAAGCTGATAGTCCATGGCCTCCTTCCAGCCAGAGAGCTGTGGAAGGATTTCTTCCTCGCCCGCATTTTGACACACCAACCCATTCTCGGCAGCCATAGCTTCCAACCCCAGGTGCATAACCACAGAGGCTGGCACATGCAAATTTGGTTCCTCCTTCGAGGACAAATTTGCAGCCAGCTTTCTGCGTGCTTGGTCCTTCCTTTGAACAGCCCTCCTCCCTCCACGGCCAGCCATGGAGCGAAACACCCTCCTCAGTTCCTACTTTACCTTTTTGGAGGATTCTGAGCATGTACATTTGGCCTATTTTTGTTTGATTTTTAACTAATAGAAGGATCTCTTTTCCGGACAAAAAAAGGCATATCTATCTAGACTCCTATAGTGCATCAAAGTCCTTAGTCCCCCACGTTTCACAAATCCCTTTAATGGCATGCTGAGATTACATGCTTAACAAGAAAGGATTTTTTTTAAAGCTGAGAGAATCGGGACCCAAACTTAAGCATGAATTTCATACCTAAGAGGCCATCTTCCTGAATGCCATGCTTTTCGCTGAGGGGGTTGAGGGTGCACAAGCTGCGGCTGCTAATCTTGGGTCACGTTGAAGTTGACATGGAGGAAGACAAAGAGATGAGCCTCTATCCCCGTCTGTCTCAAAGGATCCATCTTTCCACCTGCTAGTCGTCCATCGGGTGCCCCATGATTCGGGAGGGGCCTCCACCCGGGCAGGAGGGCTGCAATCAGCAAAGCAACAATGACCATGTTCATTGGATCAGAGTAGTGTTGAACTAGTTCTTGGACAACTAGAGTGCGAAGAATCGGCAGCTGTGAAAAGGAAGGAGGGGTGGAGGAATCCGGAGGCTAGGAGGAGGCGGCGGAGGGGGCTGAGAGTGAGAAGCTGATGATGAGGGAAAGATGGGGGAAGGCAAGACCTCGCCCACTGAATCTCCTGAAGACTCTGCCTTTGGATCGTGAAGTAAATGCAAGTAACAGTTCTCCGTGGGAATCTTTACCTTGAGGTCCACACCGGAACCCATGCCAAATGACTGTTGGCCACATCGCCAGGGCTTCCGCAGATGGTAGGGTTGGCGAATGGTCTCCCACTGATGGCTGCTGCTGACAAGCCTGCTGGGAAGGCAGCCTTTCATCGGCCATGGGAGGGAGGGAGGAGCGTCCTCCATCACATGCAAGGGACTGGGAGTAGCGCAACGTCCAGAGGCAAGAGGGTGAGGATGGTCTCCTGGCTGGTCGCCTTGGGCCAACGGGCGGTCTGGGGTGGAATGCTGGTGCGGACAAGACCTTGCAAGATGACCTATCTGATGGTAGATGAAATGCCAAGAAGACAGAGAACTCTACCCGGGTGGACAAGAGACCCGCCGCCTTGGCGATCGTCAAAGAAGCTGTCCGGGGGGTCTCAATGACCTGCCGAGGAGCACCGCCAACAAGTGCATGCAGAAGAATGCAGTACTCTTTGGAAAGGCCCGGAAGCAAACTGTCAAATGGGAAGCTTGACGTGGATGCTAGGGGATTAGAGTCGGGTGAGAAGCAATGGTACCATTGAGTGAAGTGCGCATGAGCACTATGTGACAACACGATGGGGCTCTGCAGTAGGACCCTGTCTACCAAAGCACAGAATCATACTCCACCTGGATGTGGTTGTTCCCTAGGAACTGGAATCTGGATTCAGAGATCCACCCCTGCTCGCCAATCAACCATGAGTTTGCAAACCAAGGAGGAAGCTTCCAAAGAGACCATATTGGTAGACAAGAGCTGAAAATCTGCTTCGGATAATTCTCATTGAAGGACAATCTTGGTAGGGGAAGGTGTAAGCTGCTGCCATGTAGTCCTCCAAAGGGGAAAACCGGGTGGACTCAGCAAAATAGGAGTGTGGGTGTCGCATGCACTCTGCACTGTAGTGCATGGTGACAAGATGGCTCATCATTAGTGCTTCATTTTACAGCAATAGGACCCTTTAGGATATGATATTATCATATGCCGTGGCCCCATTGTAATCCTCAGTCCAGGATATGTCAGGCACGAGCTACGTAGGTCATTCCTCAGCCTTAAGAGTGTCAGTCAATCAGTCAAGTCCCTTAACCCACTTGGAGAGAATCGTTCATGCATGTAGAGTTAGAAACCTTAGGGTTTGCATTAGAAAGCATTCTGCATTTGCATAGCATTCATCCCATATGTATATAAGTCGTTGCAGAAGCATTAGAATAATATTCAGCATTATTCCATATTTTTACCATATTTTCTAGCATTTTATGCACATTATTTCAGCATTATTTTCAGCATGAGCAAGTCATGTAGCATTAATTACTACAGTCGGCCAGCTTTATAGCCAGCCGACCAGCAGCCATGCTTATATAAATAGCATCCATCACAAGCATCTCATATCATCTCATCAATCAAATCATAAGCAATTCAGTCCTCACACTTGGGCACATCATCGCTTGAGCATACATCATCAGAACACAGCATTCAGCATTCAGCCAAGGAGGGAAGCGCTTCAGCCCTTGCGTTTTCAGCCTTCATGTAGTTTTCAGCATTCATCCATCACATCGTTTGCTCCAGCCCTCAAGGTGAAGGTAAACGCAGCTTGTTCATTCATTCATAGTGCAGTCGCAAAGCAGCCCATCTCTCAACCTAGAACAGTCGCAAAGCAGCCCATCTCTCAGCCTTAGTTTGCAGCCCTCCTCCATTCCCTTGGAAGAGTGCATTGGAATAGAGATTGGACATCATTGGTGCTTCTACAACCGTGTACAGTTCAGCCTGACTCTTGGTCTTCCGAAGGTCTTGTGTTTGGCTTATCTACAGTCCCAAGTCAGTCATACAGTCATTCTCTTCAAAGTAATAAAAGAAAATACTCCTAGCAATAGGAGGGGACCCTTCAGTGGGTAATGTGGGACCCAATAAGGTGTACAAGAGGTATCTCTCTCTCTCTCATCTCTTAAATTGTGAAGTGATAAAGTGGATTGCTAAAGACTCGCGAAACTCAAGATAAAGAAGGCGGTGCGAGGCTTTGTGTGACAGGATCCTTCATCTACGCATAATTCCACTGCATGTTACACTGGGCAGGCACGGAAGGGCGGGAGGAGGAAGGGGGACCGGTGGGCAGAAACAGAAGGCAGGCGACACTGAACAAAGGGCAAGCAGGAGAGAAGAGAAGAAAGGTGGGAGGGAGCAAGGGAATCAAGCAGCACCGGAGGGAGAGACAGGTGAGCAAGGGCACAAAGCCGGCGAGGAAGGGCGGGAGGGAGCAGCACACAAAAGGTAGGGAGGCTGGAGGGGTCTGCGAGAGCGGGAAGCAAGAGGCAGGGATGGCCGCACACTAAAGGCGGGAGGTGGTGAGGAGGCGGAGGTGGGGCCTGCACATTGGAGAGAGGGAGGACAAGGATGGCTGCGTGCACAAGGAGGGGGACGAGAGAAGGGGAAGGAGGGGGGGGAGGTGTGTGTGTGGGGGGGGGGGGGGGGGGGGTGGGGCAAGGCTACACAGGAGCTCAGCTTCAACTCTTCGTACTGTTTATTTTTTGCAGGCCTAAGCTCTTATGCATCGAAATGCCACTTAACCATTACAATAGTGAAAAGAGTTGCCAAAATGGCAAATGACAAATGGCAACTAGCTATGCTTTTGTAAATCTACCAACTGCAAGCAAGTGAAAAGAATGTGTGGGATAATTCTACATCTTGAGGAGCTGCAAAACTGGGGTTTATCTACAAACTGCATCCAAGCTTCCCACGATTGCCCACACGAGAGGGAACTAACCAAAAGGTTCGGGCAGCCCCCTGCCACGGCCTAGCTATGCTTTTGTAAATCTGCCAACTGCAAGCAAGTGAAAAGAATATGTGGGATAATTCTACATCTTGAAGAGCTGCAAAACTGGGGTTTATCTACAAACTGCATCCAAGCTTCCCACGATTGCCCACACGAGAGGGAACTAACCAAAAGGTTCGGGCAGCCCCCTGCCACGGCCCCCTGCCAAAATGTTTCCTTTGCTGATGTCACAAATCTCCAATTTCCCGGGCTCAAGATTAAACCTTGTGCATGTACACGGCCATGGATGGGTCACCATTTGACGTGTCCGTCAATGTCCACCGCTATACAGGGGCACGCCATTGAGCTTTCACATCATCTGCAAGACCTGCGTATCACTGATGTGCTTTTCTCACCTCTGACGTCTGGCTAGGATGGAGTTGGGTGGCTCTGGCCCTCAAGGATTAGGCAGGGGAGATAGCGTCCCCTAGCCTGGAGGTGTTGCTTTTTCTTCATGTTTCAGTGGTAGTACACTTACCTCCCTCCTATAGAGTGACGGATGGAATCCAGAGTATGCATACTCTAGGGCTCAAACAAAGTGGGTCCACCTGGAGGCTAGGATACGTGCCCATCTAGGACGGCTTCGGTCTTGGACCAACAATGACTACCCTCCATCTAAACCCACACCCAAGACTCTTCGAGTGGTCTTCGAGTGGACTGCAGTTCCGATAGTTTTGCTTCCCACCGCTCTTAGCTATGCAGATTCTCTCTCATGGAACATATAGGGGTTGGGGGGCCCACATTACTTCCAGAGGTGTGGTGTCCTTAGAGAGGAGCTCCACAGAGCAGCAGTTGGTGGACCCATTCACATTCTCTTCTTACAGGACACCATCTTTCAGAGGGACGGACCCGCCGTTGCGGGAAGATCTTGCAAGGTAAGAGTCACACCTGCTGGTCCCACTCTTTTGGCCCCTCATTTCCATGAAATACAGGATGAACTTTCACATGAGAAGGCAAATCCAATTCATATGCAACTGAACCAATCCGTCGTGTAACACGAAATGGTCCACAGTATCTAGGGGATAATTTCGAAGATCTACCTGTCCGTAAAGTCTCGGAATCTTTCGGAACTCGCAAATACACCATCGTTCCTTCAGAGAACTCTCTCGGTGAACGATGTCTATTACCTGTCTCGGTCTTGAGCACTTCTAATAGATTCCTTTGCAACTTGTAACATTTCCTGCATATCTTGCAAAAAATTACGTGGTGCATCATGCTGAGTCCTGAGAATCCTACTGTAACAGGTGATCTTGGTTGAAAACCATACATAAGCATGAAAGGACTAAACTCTGTACTCGTATGCTTAGTACTGCTATATGCAAATTCTAACATAGGAAGATAATCCTCCCATGAACTCTGTCTTTTGGATACATATGCTCGAAGCATATCCTCCAAAATCTGATTCACTCTTTCAGTCTGGCCATCAGATTGAGGATGATCAGAGGAACTCAAATTCGAAGTTGTTTCGAACTTCTCAAAAAGAGTTTCCAAAAATCACTCGTAAACTTAGAGTCCCTGTCATCACTGACTATGTCCTGCGGTAACCCGTACAGTCTAAACAATTGCTCGATAAACTGCCGAGCTAATTGCGTAGCTGTAATAGTCTTTCGGGTCGGTAAAAATCTAGCCATTTTTGTCAAGCGATCTACCACAACCCAAATAGAATCGTGGCCTTGATGTGTTCTTGGCAATCCGGTAATAAAATCCATGGAAATACTTTCCCATTTATTACCTGGGATTTGCAAAGGATGCAACAACCCAGCCTGTCTAAAGCGTTCAGCTTTATTTGCCTGACAAACTTGACACTTGAGAACATAATCTTCTACATACCCTTTCATCTTCGGCCAATAAAAAGTGTGTTTCACTAACGATAGTGTCCTGTGTACCCCAGGGTGTCTAGCAGAAGGGGCGTCGTGACACTCCCTCAGAATCTTGGACCTAATGTCCGGGATCTGTGGTACACAAATTTTGCCATTACGGAACAGTAAACCATTCCGAATCATCCCCACTGGCCTCTTGCAGCCTGAATGGTAGACTGCTCAGTCATCGAGTCTTAGTCAATCAATGAGCTCCCGTCCTGGATCTTCTGCCAAAATGGACCAAAATAACTATCAGTCCTGCAAAGCCCTCTCAATGACTGAAATAAGTCGGTAGAAATCTCAGTGAACGACAAAGTATTCACCTCTCTAATTTGACTAAGCGCATCTGCAATATTATTCATGGACCCTTTCCGATAACGGATCTCAAAATCAAAATCTTGCATTAACTCTGTCCAACGAGCTTTCCTTCCTCTCAAATCATCCGCATCACATACTTGATTGACTGATGATCAGTCAATACCACAAATTTGGAGCCATATAAATAATGTCTCCAAACCTTGAGAGCATGAATCACAGCATAAAGCTCCTTCTCAAGGGTTGGCCAACGAGATTGAGTGTCGTCTAGCTTTTTACTTTCAAAAGCAACCGGTCTACCATCTTGAAATAGAGCAGCCCCGATAGCATAGTCACTGGCATCAGTTTCAAGAACATAAGGCCGACTAGGATCAAGCAATGCTAAGATAGGTGCTTCCTTGACTTTATCTTTCAAAAGTCTGAAGGCCATATCCAAATCGTTATTCCAAGTGATAGGCTGATTTGACTTACGTCCACGATCTTTCAATAAGTCGGTCATCGGCAATGTAAGCTGAGAGTACTCCCGTACAGATTTCCGAAGAAAAACAACAAAACCGAGAAAAGAACGAAGTTGTTTCACTGTTCGCAGTATAGGCCAGTCCAAAACCTTTTGAACTCGGTCATAGTCAATGCTCAATCCATCTCTAGTGATCTTGTGTCCCAAGTAAATGATGTCGGTCATAAAGAACTCACATTTACTTAACTTAGCATATAGTCGATTCTGTCTTAAAATAGCTAAGACAATCGTGAGGTGTCTGACATGATCCTCAAGAGTACGACTATATATCAAAATATCATCCAGGAACACCACCACAAATTTCCCCAAATGTTCACGAAAAAGATCGTTCATCATTTGCTGGAAAGTGGCTGGAGCATTGGTTAACCCAAAAGGTAATACGAGAAACTCGTAATGGCCATACCTAGTCCGAAAGGCGGTTCTTTCGACATGCCTTTCATGAATACGTATCTGGTGATAGCCAGTACGTAAATCTATCTTCGTGAAATATTTCGCTCCTGCTAACCGGTCAATCAGGTCATCTGATCTAGGGAGAGGATAACGGTTCTTGATGGTCAGCTTGTTCAATCTCTTGTCATCTATACACATTCTCCAAGTATTGTCCTTCTTTCTCCTAAGCAACACAGGTGCACCCCAAGGTGATTTACTTGGACGGATCTGGCCCATCCTCAAATAATCTTTGAGTTGTTTAGCCAACTCATCTTCCTCAGCTTGGCTCATCCTATAAGGTGGAATACTCACAGGATGAGCACCAGGGATCAAGTCAATACGATGATCTACTGCCCGTTCAGGTGGTAAACCCGATGGCAGTTCCTTAGGAAATACATCTTGAAATGAATCAAGTATCTTCTGTAATTCTTTGCTTTCAAACACACTTAATTCATTTACATCCATGGAAGGGATGAGAAAAGAAGAAAGTGGAATCAATACACAATGGAAAGCGGTGTACAAAGAAGAATCCATTATATTTCCAAAATCAATTGTATTTACAAGAGGTCCCTGAGAGGGATGAATACAATCACCTAAAATACTATACTTGGTGTCCCTATGCTGAAAAGAAAAAATATGACTAGACCAATCTATCTGGACGTCAAGAGTCTTAAACCACTCAATCCCTAATAACAAGTCTACATTTTCCAGATGCATAACATAGCATTCCAGAGTGTCTTTGTAGTCCTGAATCTGGATTGGAAGCATCTCCACCTTGCGATCCCAAACTTGCCTTCCCGCATGTAGGCGTACCTCATAGGTATGGTCGCTGAGTGTCGTATCAAGACTCAATTTCTGCACAAGTTTGTAGTTAACAAAGTTATGCGAACTGCCAGGGTCTAAAAGAATGTGAATTTTATGGCCATTCACTTCTCCATAAACTCGGAGAAGATCATGCATGCCAAATACCTTAGAATTGAACAGACAATCACAACAAGTACTAGGGCGAGAAAGTACAGTAATTGACTTACCTGTCAAAGACAACTGGTTAGCTGCCTTTGTCTTGGGTCCTGCGTTTGACTTGGTACCCTTTTTCGGGCACTCGTTATGCATGTGTCCTTTTTCTTCGCAGATAAAACAACGTCCTTCCTTCTTAAGCTTTAAAGCCCTAAGGAGTCGTTTCTTCTTGGCTGGTGTCGAACTTGAATTCTTCGAAGGTTGGTCCGAAGACTTGCCTTCAGTCATGTTAGCCATAGGTGCGGAGAACTTTCTTTTATGCTTGTTCCCCTGCTCGGTAACGGGTTTCGACTTGGAAGAGACCATCGTATCATCATAGATACGAGCTGAATGGATGGCCTCGTCCAATGTTTTACATTTGTTATTTTTAACCTGTAATCGGTACGAGTCTAGTAAACCAGCTACGAAAAACCCCAAAAGAGTAGTGGGATCCATCTTTGTAGCTTTCATCTGTAAGTCACGAAACTTCTGGAGGTAGACTTCATAAGTGAGGTGCTGCGAGGTCATGGTCAAAGCTGAAAACCGGGCAACAACATCGTAATCATCCTCTTTCTTGAGGAATTCCTTCTTGAAAACGTCTTCAAATTGTGCCCAAGTCGTTGGCTTAGGGTTGAGTTCCTTCCACCAAAGCAAAGCTTTGCCGGACAGGAAACCTGCTACTAACTGGATCTTCTTTCCATCATCATATGGATGAAACTGAAAGTGAACTTGCCACTTGTGTAGCTCACGTGTCCACAATCTCCTTGGTTCGCTGCTTTTGCTCGCCCCCGAACAGTTCCGGAGTAATGTTGGGGCCTAAAGCTGAAGCCAAGGTATCCATACCCGAGAAAGTAGAGAGGGTAGTGGTCAATAGAGTGATGGAGTTCTGCAAAGCTTGCATCTGGGCTGCGATTTGTGCCTGACGTTCCGTCGAAGAAGCTTCGAGAGCTACTTTGAACTCTTGGAAATCTGATTTTGACACAAAATCGTCAAAAAGATCGGCATCGGTACCTTCCGTAGCCGGCAAGCCTTCGCATTCCACAAGGGGCTCCAACTCCGATTCTTGGGTCGACATCGTGAAGAGGATACGTAGAGAGAAAATTCGATCTTTGCACAATGAAAGTGCGAGCGAACTCAAGAGCTTGAGAGCTTGAAAACTTGAGAACTTGAGTGATGTGTGGCAAGAAGCCCACGTGAGGGGGTTTATAAAGGTTTCCCAAAAGCCAAAAATCTCCAAAAGCTAGGCTTAGCTTTTGCTTTGCTTTTGTGTTTTTTTTTTCTTGAATAAATATATATATATATATATGGATATATATATATATATGGATATATATATTCTAGTCTTTAAAAAAAATAAAGACCTTGAAACCTTGGAGAGGAGAGGACTTTTAAACCTTTTTTTAAAAAAAATTAAACTCCCAAAAAAAAAACGAAAGCACAAAAAAAAAAAAATTAACTCCCCAAAAAAAAATTTTAAACTCCCCAAAAAAAAAACGAAAGCACTAAAAAAAACCAAATGCTTTCCTTGTGTTTTTTTTTTTCCCGCTTCCCTCCTGGATTAGCCCGTCGGTGAGCTGGCTCTGCTGACATCAGGTTTACGCTTGCGCCGCCACACATGTGTACCCGCCTGCGTTCCGACCAGCGCTTGTGCGCACACGTAGGTTGCGCCTACGCCTGGCCACAGGGCCACGTGGCCTGGGCGCTTGCCTTGCCTAGCCTGTGCGCCTGTCTTGCGTGGCCTGTCTTGCATGGCTTGGGCGCTGGCTTGGACTGGCTACGCAAGCCTGGCCGGCCTGGGGTGGCTGCGCAAGCCGCCTGGCTGCCTACAGGCCTAGGCCACCTGGTTACGCACCTGCCCGCCTGGAACGCACCTGCCCGCCTGCCACGTCAACAAACGCTCTCTCTCTCCCGTTCGAACCAGAAAAGCAAACTTGCTTTTTTTTCTTTTTCTTTTTCCTCTCTCTACAGTCATGCGACTGCACAACGATTCACCTCTTCCTTGCAAAGCAAAAAAGACCCTACTTAACTACCATCCCCCCCATCAACATGGGTGTCTTTGATGAAGAAAAAACACATACTATTTCTGAAATCTGCAGTATGCACAGAAGAAACAACAAGTTTTTAACACATACCACTGTCAAATCCCCACGGATCTCCCCTCGTGATCGATCTTGGTTTGAAACTCGAATCCTTCAAACAAACGAACAACAAACAAGCAAGGGGGTGCAGGCCTGACTCACCTCCCAACCATGACAGCCGTGGGCAAACCCACAGTCTTGGCTGTCCCCACCGAGCCACGAGCTGAGCTAACTAGGATGACGTACCAACCAATCTCCTCCTCGCGACGTCCCATACCGCCACGAAGCTGCCCTCGCAGGCCTCGAGATTGCTGCCGGCCTCAGCTGCATAAAGCAAGTGCACGTCTGCACTAGATCCAGGCTCCAAGACCATAGAGCTCTCACAAACTCGCAAGACTCTCTATAATACAATAACTAACCTTGGCCACCCTTTTATAGGCTCTTGGCCGGTCATCGGGCGTCCACACTTGGCCGCCCGCCCGTCCATACTTGGGTGCCGGCCCGTTAGTATTTCCCTAACTCAGCTCGTCAATCAGCCTGCCTAGTTCCAAGCTTCCCCAAGCCTCGAAACTAGTCTTGCATGCGTATAGCACACGGTAGATACACACTGTGCACATGACAACTGGACAGGCTCAATGGGTGACCATCAGGATAGGAGAGGACTCTGTAGGCTTCTTGAATGTCTACGTGCCAAATGCAGCAACAAGCAGAGCCACCTTCTAGAGTACAGTTCGTCAGTCTCTACCGCAAGCAGATTTCTGGTGCATGGGGGCGGACTTTAACATGCTAGAGTCGACCAACAACAGATTCAGATGTGGCATGGCTACTATATCAGGTACAGAGCACTTGGCATGGGAGGAGTTGATTTTGGCTCGTGGGGGACAGGACCCTTGGCATTTTCCAGTTTGGACGTGGTCCTAGGAGAGTGTTTCTCTCGATGTGACAGGAGGAATACCGGCCCCAACCTATCCAGGCTCGATCGGTTTTATGCTGACGTGTGGGCTTGTGGGCGTGGCAGCATGATTGGTGTTTTGGCTAGCACTACTTTTTATGAGCATGCACCGGTTATTCTCTCCCCGGATGACCCCTGGGGACAAGACAGACAGGTGACTACTCGGATTCTGGATAGCCTCATTCAGGACTGTCACCAATTGGCCGACCATTTGGTCCATCTCCAGTTTTTGCATCTCGTTCACTTGAGGCCAGGCCGGTGTCTCATGTGAAGAGGCCAGTATTTTGCTGACATGGACGGGAGCCAGACTGGTGCCACCCGTGTGTTAGCAGGATGGTGTCGTATGGACGGGAGCCAGACCAGTGCCACCCGTGTATGACCTGGACTGTGTTCGACCCATGGGATTGTCACGCCATGGAAGAGCCAGTATTCGTGCCGTGTTTTGCCTATGGGACTGTCACACCATAGGGAGACTCGTGCCTGGAACTGTGTCTTACCTATGGGACTGTCACTCCATAGGAAGACCAGGTTTTTATGTTTTTATGTCGTGCCAGTTTTGTGCCGACAGATATTTTGTACTTGTTCCATGAACGGGAGATATGTCCATGTTACTTTTTGCACATGCACACATATTTTGCATGTTTGAAACTGTTTTCGCATGACATGTATTTGTGTGTTTGCCTGCTTGACGTGTTACTTACTGAGCGGGGACGCCTGCCAGTGAGTCGTGAAGTCTACTCTGTATTCTGACGAGTTTTGGTGCATGTGAACAGGTGGTAAGTATGTCGCACATATTGTTTTAATGTTTTATATTCTAACCTTTTATTTTATAAGGTTAGGTGTTCACATTTATTTAAAAGTGGGCACCCACTTAGGGGCCAAGGTGGGGAGCCCCACTTAAGTGAGTGTGGGGGTGGGCATGGCCACCTACCCAAACTCCCCACCCACATGCAAACGTGGGAATCACCAAAGTAAACTCCACTATAATTTTATTAAAAAAAAGCTTCCTCCTTCAAGCGTAGAAATCAATCGCTTCCTTCAAGCGTTTATTCACCAACCTGCGCCTTCTCTCTTACAAGCGACTGTTGCCCCTGCACTACTGGCTGCAACCAAACATGCTCCCAGGCGGCTGCTGCTGAATTTTTATGTGCCCCTGCTCCTACAGCAACCAGGCTGCGGGCTGTGTCTCTGAATAACCAGGCGCATGATCCTATCTCTCCCTCTGGCGCATGTTCTTCATGAAGGCGACTGCTACAGTACCCTCTGCTGCTGGCTGCGCCTGCCTCTCTACAGGTGGCTGAGTATTGTTGCAGGCGGCTGTTTACTCCACGCTCTCTCTCTTGCAGGCGGCTGTCACCTCCACAAGGCTGCACTGCTGTGGCTGCTCTCACAGGCGGCTACTGACAGGCTGCCCTATCCTCTACACTACAGGCTGCAGCCAAGCCCTTTCACATACTCCTACAGGCGGCAGCATATTGGCAGTAGGCGCTGCCTGTTTTCTCTTACAGGCAGTCGTGGGTTCTCTCCAGCAACCTGCGCTTGTTTCTCTAGCAAGCTACCCAAGTAGCTGTGCACAGCAGACTGGTACCTCCTCTATATTCGGCGGTTTCTTTTCTCCCTCAGGCGACTTTGCTTGCGCTCCTCCACACTGCAGCCAGGCATCTCCTCCCTTGCAAGTGGATGCTTCTTCTCTCACAGCAGGCGGTTGTATCCTTTGTGGTGGTACTTGTCTTGGTGATTCTACACGAGGCAACTATTTCTTCAACAAGGGTGGCTTCAAATTCTACACAAACACCACAAGTATTGGTTTTCTATCAACCATCTACAAGTAAGTGAATTTCAGATTTCAATAAAGTATTTTATGTTTAAATCTGATAAGGGATTCATCCCGCTCGGCCGGCCAACACCTGTTTGGTGCCGGGTTGTCCATGCTATATTGGCAAACCTCGGTCCAAAGGTGCTGAGATCGGGAGAGCCAGGCGTTAGTACGAGAGCGCTTGTCTGTGCGTGGTTTCGGAACACCAGTGAGGCGCTCTCCGCGGAGTCCAGTGAAAGCACAGGACCGTAGCGATTGGACCACACTAGTGGTCGTTCTGCTTCGAGCTTCTACATCGAAATTCGAGCCTATTTGTTTGGTACTGTTTTCATATGTACATGGACATTATCTGGTTCTTGGAACCCATGGAGCATTGTATTTATTATATACTCCCAATAAATATATCATATATTGAGGGGGGGGTCGGCCCGTTCCGGCCCCAGTGCTGGTGTCCATCTTTCCATTTCATTTCATTTAAATCTCAAGTTGTATTAAGTTGTCCATTTCAAATTTGTGGTTTTAAAGTTGTGCTATTAAGCATGTGGGTGTCCAACGGAGTCTTTCCCACTTGACGGGATCGGTTTCATTGGTATCAGAGCACGGTTGTTTCCCTCTTCCTAGTGGGGAAACGAACCTGTGTACTGGACATTCTGCTTTTAGCAAACTTAAAACACAATGGACAGCCAAGGCAACCCTTTGGAAGTGCCGAATTCGAGGGGTCCATCTAGTGCCTCTCGTGGGTCTGATGCCCTGCGTGGAAGGCACAAGCCCCTTGAAAGGGTTATTGATAGTGAATCCAAGGGTCAACTGTCTCCAGGAAAGACAGTTATGCTTGAACAAGAGCCTGATGCTATGAGGGCTGAAATGGAACATATGAGAAAACTTTTGCAGGCTCAAGAGCAAGAGTTAAAGCTTTTGCATGAAGATCCCCATCTGCAAAGTGCTATTGAAGCCAGGAAGGCTGATGCTATGGTTGATGTAACTTTTGAATCAATGGCTCGTGAAGTCGGCAAGAAACCAAGGGAGTTGGCACTTGCCTATCTCCTTCGCAAAGGTGATATCAAGGAGGGGGATGACGGAGAGCTGAAATTCAGAAATCCACCTCGTTTGAAGCATGGAGATCCCGCGTCCCAAAGGCTGAAATCTTTTATGCAAAAGGAAGAGGTGACTGTCACCTCTCGACATGCATCTTCTCCCCAAGGCACTAAGCCTGACAGATATATGTATGCCAGTGCTCATGGAGGGCATGAAAGTCACATGCATGCAAGATATGTATCTCATGGTGACAGGTCTACTTCCAGAAAAATTTTGCCTTCTGAGTTGTCTCATGGAGAGACAATGCCATATGCAGGTAAGTCACATGCATCTGAGTTTCGAGTTCGTGGAGCACATGCCACCGTGCCCCATGAAGCTTCTATGACGGCCCATGGAGCCCATGCAGACAGGGCTACCCCGTTGGATAAGGGGAAAAGAAAAAGAGAAGACCATGAGCCTCATGCCAGGAAGCTCAAGGAATTCAAAGCAGGTGATAAATCTGTCAAATTTGATGTCTTTCATGGTGAACATGATGCTTCTAAGGTGTTAGCATTTGTGGCACAGTTCGACATTGCTTTTAGCGCTGAGGATTTCACAGAAAAGTCAAAGGTGCGCCATGCTAGCATGTTTTTGAAAGGGACTGCTGCCCATTGGTGGATCACTGAAAAGATCACCAAGGATCCCATTTCTACTTGGAAGGAATTCAAAGATAGATTTTATGCTCAGTTCTTGCCACCCAATGCAGAGCAAACTCTCACTCAAAAGTGGGACAGGCTGGAACAAAGAGACAATGAAAGTGTGCAACAGTATGTTAACAAATTTTGGAAAGTGTTGCTGGAAGTGACTCCCTTCATGCAAATCACAGAGGATGAAAGAAAGAGGAAGTTTCGTTCTGGACTGCAACCAGCATATAGATCGGGTATTGAATTGCACCCGAAACATACGTTGCAACAACTCACAGCTTCTGCTCTTGCTACGGAGCAATTGGTGCTCAAGATTAAGCATGATCAAGGAGGTTCCAAGGGGAAGGACAAGGCTGTCCCAAATCAGCAAAAGGGTGGACAGCCACCTAAAAAGAACTTCCGGGAGCCTTACAAGGGTGGTAAAGCTGAAAATAACACATCTAAAGAACAGGGCCCAAGGAAGAATAAATTTGGCTTAACCCCGGAGCAAAGAGAGCAATATGCCAAGGATGGAAAATGCTTTTCTTGTGGTAGCAAAGACCACATGTTCCGACAATGCCCAGATCGCAAATCAAAGCACGAGGACAAGCACACCAAAGCTAATGTACATGCAGTTCCTGATGTGCAAGGTAATACAGGTCATGATGCAAAAGAGCGTATGGTTTGCAAGGCTTGGGGGCAAATCAAGGATCAGCCCGCATTATTCATGTTTGATGACTGTGCAACTGACAATTTCATCTCTATGCAAATGGCAGCTGCATTGGGAATTGAGGTTGAAAACATGGGACCTCAGATTGAAGCTGAAGCTGCATTTATTGGTAAAGAGGTGCAGGTTACCCCTTTGATAGGGAATTTGCGTATCCATATCCAAGGCTACCTTGACAATGAGCATTTCTTAGTTGCTCCACTAAATGGATGTGATGTATTGTTGGGCAAGCCGTGGCATCATAGGCTTGAGCCCCGCAAAGACTACAAGTCTAATATGATTTCTTTTATGCATAAAGGCCGCATGCATTTTATTGATGCTGGCAAAGAAGGGGATTCCATCCCAGTTGTATCACACATCCAAATTAATAAAGCAATGAAAAAGAGTCTTTCAGCGTACTTGGTTTTTGTGCGTGATAGTCTTGTGCCAAATCATCAAAATGTGGATGCTATGTCTAATGATAGGCTGAATTTTCTTAATGCATTCAACGATTGTTTTGCTGACTCGTTGCCAGGTGAATTACCTCCCCAAAGGCCCGAAGATCACCATATAGATTTTGTGCCAGGTAGTTCTCCACCTAACAAACCCGCATACCGAGTGAGTGCTGCACAACAAGAAGAAATTATGAAGCAGGTAAACGAGCTTTTAGAGAAAGGTTTGGTTCAGCCCAGTTCCTCACCTTACTGCTCTCCTGTGCTTCTTGTTCAAAAGAAGGACGGATCATTCCGTATGTGTGTGGACTATAGAGCTTTGAACAAGCTTACCATCAAGAACAGATTCCCAATTCCACGTATTGATGATATCTTGGATAAGCTTGATGGTTCAGCTTGCTTTAGCAGACTTGATTTGAAGAGTGGCTATCACCAGATACGCGTGGTGCCACAAGATGTCCATAAGACTGCATTCAGGACAGCCTTCGGATTATATGAATTCTTGGTAATGCCTTTTGGTCTCACCAATGCTCCTGCTACTTTTAATCGTATGATGGATAGGATATTCCGACCCCATCGCAAGTTTACAGGAGTCTTCTTTGATGATATCTTGGTTTTCTCCAAGAATGAGCAGGAACACAGAACTCATTTGGTCACAGTGTTCGAAGAGTTGCGGAAGCATAAACTTTTCGTCAATGCCAAGAAAAGTGAGTTTTTCCTTTCAAAGATTCATTATCTGGGTCATATTGTATCCAAAGATGGAGTTACAATGGATCCTGCAAAGATCGAGACTATTCGAAATTGGCCCGAATTGCAAAACGTACATCAAGTACGTAGTTTTCTGGGATTATGTTCGTACTATAGGCGTTTCATAAGGCATTTTGCTATGATTGCCACTCCTCTACATGATCTCACGAAGAAGAAAACTGCTTTCAAATGGACTTCAAAGGAACAGGATGCTTTCTTGCAACTCAAGCATGCGATCATATGTGGTCCAGTATTGATTGTTCCTGACTTGCACAAGTCATTCGTGGTTGAATGTGATGCTTGTGGTGATTGCATAGGAGCTGTCCTAAATCAAGAAGGGCATGCAGTTGCATACGAGAGCCGTCGTTTGCATGATGCTGAGCTTCATATGGATATCTATGAGAAAGAGCTCTTGGCTGTAATTCACGCCTTAAAGATTTGGAAACACTACCTTCTTGGGGCTGAATTTGTAGTCAAGACAGATCATCAAAGCTTGAGATACTTTCTATCTCAAACCAAGCTTTCAGAGAAGCAGATGAGAATGGCAAATTTTCTTTCCATGTTTCATTTTCAGATTGTGCATACTCCAGGAAAGAAAAATGTGGTGGCCGATGCACTATCTAGGAGGCCTTATGTTGCTACAGTCTCAGTGGCCTCTCATGGAGATCTATCTGCTATGAGAGATTTGTATCATTTGGATGCTGATTTTTGCCATATATGGACTGATTTGATGGCTGGTCATTCACATGCCTCTTATGTTATCAACGAGGGTTATCTTATGAAGGATAATTGCCTATGTGTGGTGAAGGATTTGCGTCCAAAGGTTATGGACGAATGTCACGCTCCACCATATGCTGGTCATAGAGGTATTATGCCTACTACTCGCATGATTCAGAGGTATTTCTTTTGGCCAAGCATGCGTAAAGACATTGAGGCTTATGTGCGTGCATGTATTACTTGCCAAAAGGTGAAATTTGACAGGCAAAAGCCTCCAGGTTTGCTTCAGCCATTGCCTATTCCCTCGCAACCTTGGGAAAGTATCACGATGGATTTTATTATGGATTTGCCTAGATCCCAGCATGGGAATGATGCTATTTGGACTATTGTGGACAGGTTTAGCAAGGAAGCTCATTTCTTGCCCGTCAAGAAAACCATTAAAGCTGAACATATGGTAAAGCTTTTTCTTGCTAATATTTTCAAGCATCATGGTATGCCTAAATCCATTGTTGGGGATAGAGATCCCAGGACTACAAGCCTATTTTGGAGGGCTTTGTTTGATAATATGGGTACTAAGCTTGAGTTTTCATCAGCTTATCATCCCCAAACGGATGGCCAAAGTGAAGCTGCAAATTCAGCCGTGTTGGATTTGTTGAAGTGTTATGTGGCAGATCAAAAGAGTGCATGGGAGAAGTATCTTCCACTTGTTGAGTTTGCCTACAACAATACGATCCATGCTTCCACAGGAAAGGCTCCGTTTGAGATTATTTATGGCAGAGTGGTCTTGCCACCCATCCTTCGTACAAAGGATGAGATTTTTGCAGCTGATGAATATGTTCGTGACTTAGATGTTGCCTTTGGTCAGGTGCGGACAGCCATTGCAAGATCTCAGCATAAGCATAAAATGGCTGCTGACAAGCATAGAAGGGACATGGAAATCAAAGAAGGTGATTGGGTATTGCTGAAATTTGAGAAGGCTAGGCTTCGGAAGAGGCCAGGACGAGAAGGATCATATCCTAAGCTTTCTCCTCGCTATTATGGACGCTTCAAGGTGATTCACAAGATCAATGAAGTGTCCTACAGGCTTGCTTTACCTAGTCATTGGAAGATTCACAATGCTTTTCATGTGAGTCTATTTCGGAAATATGTGGGGCCAGATCCTGATGAGCCGTGATCCGCCAGAGATTGAAGAGCTTGAGGAGATCCTCCAGCCAGAACAGATTGTTTTTCACAAGGAGAGAAAGCTACCTGCAGGAAAGCTTTCCAGGAGATACCTTGTGAAGTTTAAGAATTATTTGCCTATTGATGCCAAATGGGTAAATGAGGATTATTTTGCAGATTACCCGCAATTGTTGCAGGCATATCTTGAGGCTTTTCAGTTGAGGTCAACTCTTTAGAAGCCCGGGGGGATGTCACCAATTGGCCGACCATTTGGTCCATCTCCAGTTTTTGCATCTCGTTCACTTGAGGCCAGGCCGGTGTCTCATGTGAAGAGGCCAGTATTTTGCTGACATGGACGGGAGCCAGACTGGTGCCACCCGTGTGTTAGCAGGATGGTGTCGTATGGACGGGAGCCAGACCAGTGCCACCCGTGTATGACCTGGACTGTGTTCGACCCATGGGATTGTCACGCCATGGAAGAGCCAGTATTCGTGCCGTGTTTTGCCTATGGGACTGTCACACCATAGGGAGACTCGTGCCTGGAACTGTGTCTTACCTATGGGACTGTCACTCCATAGGAAGACCAGGTTTTTATGTTTTTATGTCGTGCCAGTTTTGTGCCGACAGATATTTTGTACTTGTTCCATGAACGGGAGATATGTCCGTGTTACTTTTTGCACATGCACACATATTTTGCATGTTTGAAACTGTTTTCGCATGACATGTATTTGTGTGTTTGCCTGCTTGACGTGTTACTTACTGAGCGGGGACGCCTGCCAGTGAGTCGTGAAGTCTGCTCTGTATTCTGACGAGTTTTGGTGCATGTGAACAGGTGGTAAGTATGTCGCACATATTGTTTTAATGTTTTATATTCTAACCTTTTATTTTATAAGGTTAGGTGTTCACATTTATTTAAAAGTGGGCACCCACTTAGGGGCCAAGGTGGGGAGCCCCACTTAAGTGAGTGTGGGGGTGGGCATGGCCACCTACCCAAACTCCCCACCCACATGCAAACGTGGGAATCACCAAAGTAAACTCCACTATAATTTTATTAAAAAAAAGCTTCCTCCTTCAAGCGTAGAAATCAATCGCTTCCTTCAAGCGTTTATTCACCAACCTGCGCCTTCTCTCTTACAAGCGACTGTTGCCCCTGCACTACTGGCTGCAACCAAACATGCTCCCAGGCGGCTGCTGCTGAATTTTTATGTGCCCCTGCTCCTACAGCAACCAGGCTGCGGGCTGTCTCTGAATAACCAGGCGCATGATCCTATCTCTCCCTCTGGCGCATGTTCTTCATGAAGGCGACTGCTACAGTACCCTCTGCTGCTGGCTGCGCCTACCTCTCTACAGGTGGCTGAGTATTGTTGCAGGCGGCTGTTTACTCCACGCTCTCTCTCTTGCAGGCGGCTGTCACCTCCACAAGGCTGCACTGCTGTGGCTGCTCTCACAGGCGGCTACTGACAGGCTGCCCTATCCTCTACACTACAGGCTGCAGCCAAGCCCTTTCACATACTCCTACAGGCGGCAGCATATTGGCAGTAGGCGCTGCCTGTTTTCTCTTACAGGCAGTTGTGGGTCCTCTCCAGCAACCTGCGCTTGTTTCTCTAGCAAGCTACCCAAGTAGCTGTGCACAGCAGACTGGTACCTCCTCTATATTCGGCGGTTTCTTTTCTCCCTCAGGCGACTTTGCTTGAGCTCCTCCACACCGCAGCCAGGCATCTCCTCCCTTGCAAGTGGATGCTTCTTCTCTCACAGCAGGCGGTTGTATCCTTTGTGGTGGTACTTGTCTTGGTGATCCTACACGAGGCAACTATTTCTTCAACAAGGGTGGCTTCAAATTCTACACAAACACCACAAGTATTGGTTTTCTATTAACCATCTACAAGTAAGTGAATTTCAGATTTCAATAAAGTATTTTATGTTTAAATCTGATAAGGGATTCATCCCGCTCGGCCAACACCCGTTCGGTGCCGGGTTGTCCAAGCTATATTGGCAAACCTCGGTCCAAAGGTGCTGAGATCGGGAGAGCCAGGCATTAGTACGAGAGCGCCTGTCTGTGCGTGGTCTCGGAGCACCAGTGAGGCGCTCTCCGCGGAGTCCAGTGAAAGCACAGGACCGTAGCGATTGGACCACTAGTGGTCGTTCTGCTTCGAGCTTCTACATCGAAATTCGAGCCTATTTGTTTGGTACTGTTTTCATATGTACATGGACATTATCTGGTTCTTGGAACCCATGGAGCATTGTATTTATTATATACTCCCAATAAATATATCATATATTGAGGGGGGGGTCGGCCCGTTCCGGCCCCAGTGCTGGTGTCCATCTTTCCATTTCATTTCATTTAAATCTCAAGTTGTATTAAGTTGTCCATTTCAAATTTGTGGTTTTAAAGTTGTGCTATTAAGCGTGTGGGTGTCCAACGGAGTCTTTCCCACTTGACGGGATCGGTTTCAAGGACCCAGAGATCTGCAGTAGAATAGAGGGGATTTGGGAGAGGCTTGATTTTCACTCAAGAGTAGCTGCAGGAGCCCTGGATGCAGGTCTTGGCAAGATTAGTAGTCTTTTACAGGAGGCAGCGCAGAGTAGATTGATTGGCTTTTGAGAGCAGGAGAGGAGTATTCGTAGGGGTCTTGCCACTCTACAGCAGCTTCAAGAGAGTGCACCAGATAGCCCGTGGATTGAGAGTCAATTGGTTCCGCCCGTACGGAGCATGGATCCATAGAGGAGCAGCGGGTGGAGTACAGATAACATCCCAGAACCTCTTTTTGGACGCAGGCAAGAGATAGGGTCACCGGAGATTTCTTTGAGATTGCAAGCCCACATAGACGGAGAGAGGGTATCCACAAGTTGAGGGGCCCGGATGGATCCATTGTTACAGAACCTCCTGATGTGAGAGCCATCGCCACAGATTTCTTCAGCACTCTTCTCACCAGTTTCCCCATTTCCTCACAGGTGTTGGATGTGCGTGAGCGGGTGTGGTGGCACACGAGAGAGGTGGTCCCTCAAGCTCTCAATTTTCTCTTGACCCCCTTCATTGAGGAGTTGGCGGAGGCTACAACGGCATTACCAATGGCCTCAGGGCTACCTTCAATGAGATAATGGTTACTACTGGCCGGGTAGTGGTGGCGAACGAGGTTCTTTTTGCCACCATGTGGTACATTACCTCCTCTTGGTCTTTCTCTCGGCAGGTTCAGCATTTGATTCGGAACTTTTTGTGGGCTGGCAGTGATGGGAGTGCTCAGGGCTCGCCCACACATATCATGGGGAGCCTTGAGTACGGGCCCCACTGGGTCACTTGGAGATTGGCTTGCATTCAAACAACTACCCCCAAAGGCTCAGGAGAGAGGCCTTATTGGGATCCAAGACAGAGACCAATTTAGCCTTGACATCGACTCTTCCATCCCTCCGGAGTGGCTGGCCCCAGTACTAGATCCTTCTCCTCCGCAGTGGCTCCCATGTTCACCAAGCATGGTATACCCCTGGCAGTTCATGTAGCGGACAAGTACTCCGCTTTACTCACCTTCTCTATTGGGCTTCATGGCAGACTAGAGAGATCAGAGACCCCCTTAGAGGACCTCAAGGGATGCACCTTGCAGAGGGTGAGGGTGATTTGTTTTCATGCTCATGAGTGGCACACCAACCAAGGTGGCCAAAGAGAGACTAAGGCAGCTATGGATGTGGTAGGGCCTGCCTATTACGAGTCTCGAGTGGGACCTGGGAGAGTGTACATGGACAAAGAGAAGTCGCGTGGTACCCCCTTCTTTGCTTACACTGCACAACTAGGCCGCAGGATTCAGATGTCAGAGGTGGAGGGCACTCCAGCAACATCAGCACATTGGCAGTCTTAGGGCCTCCCATCGCATTTTCTTGGCGGATTTCTGGAAGTGGCTGCGGGACAGCTTTCGACCGCAGAACACTCTTTTCATGTGGCAGTTGGCACATAGGAGCTTAGCAGTTGGCACTTGCCATTGGGGCCAGACTAGCATTATGTCAGAGGTGTGGCCATCCCCAGGAGTCTCATCATCAGTGTCTTTGTGGCCATCCCCAAGAGTCTGAGTGTCATTGTCTTTGGGCTTGCCCAAAGGCCCATCAGGTCTGGCAAAGGATGCTACGCATTTTCACTATGGATCGGACTCCCGCCCGTATTGGTTACGTGGGCCACTGTTGCTTGGGCCGCTGAGGCCGCAATGATCATACCATATGAGGAAGGTGGGGGACTAGCCCTTTAGGTCTCTCACCTTTGTATTTCCACTGTGCCAGTTCGAGCTCCGCTTACTGGTTGTTGGACCCAGAGAAGGGGAGATTTGTAGTAGTATAGCTACGTGGCTCGATCCAGCGAAGCCATCGAAGGCATCCTCACCCTGCCAGTGGAGTCTATCCGGAGCATCTGCCTCGATATCATTCATACCCTCCCAGTAACCTATCCGCCCAGTTTTTAATGAAGTGTGGATGCCCAAACTCACTTATAAGTTGTCCGGTCGTACGTTAATGAAATGTGGACGAGCCGCACAATGAGCTAAAACACAAATAAGCTTAAACAAAGAGTTTAGGGTCACACCTACCACCTATCTACAACGCACAAGCAAGGTCAGAATACAGATTCACGTGCATGGTCCACAAGAGGGCATCCCTGCCCGTAAACTAAACACACAAATCTTGCAGGCAGTAAAACATTTCACGCGAAAACAGTTCCAAGCATGCAAGTACGCCATGCATAAGAATGTATTGGTCAATCTCCCTTTCATTTAGCTTGTAGAGCAGGCAATCATAAATAACGCTACAATAGGGCCGAAAAGGGCTGACCCCCCTTCTAATATGATTGTATTATCAAGGACATCTCAAGATACAAGCTTCATGGGCATCACATGCCAGATTTCCAATAACATCCATGCAATGAAAACATTTTGCAAACATGTTTTGTCGAAGTCCGGGTTGATTCCACAGCTTTTGTCGCAAAGAACCTCACTCCCCAACCCCCCAGTGTCTTGCCACAACAAGCAGCTATGCTCCACTAGCATCCATTCACAAGCATGTGTCTGCCAGGCTGAGTCATAAAAGACCTTAATGGTCAAGTACACAGATGTAGAGTTGGTGAAGAGAATTTGCAGCTACTCTTACTGGCGATAGAAATGCTCCAAAGCATTTTCAACAGGTACATATCCAAGAGATAGCAGCTGAAAAGGACTCCCAAGGGTTGGACAGCAGTGTAGCACTCATTTGCCGGCCGATCCAAGAGTCGGAGAAGCAAGAAACCATGCCAAGAAGTGTGTGTGGACTGGTTATGCTGAAATTTGTCTTCTTTTTCCTCTTCATGAAGAAGGTGGCACCTATTTCCCTACAACGGAGGGAGAGGATAAGTCTTTCCATTCATATAATGGGTGGCCATTGGGCCACCTCAATAGGAGCCACACCTCTACCATAAGTGGAGAGTGCCTAATTTAAGTGAGGTTGGCCGGCCGCCATTCAGTAAGTGCCCAAACTCACTTATAACATGTCCGCCCAGTCCTTAATGAAGTGTGGATGCCCAAACTCACTTATAAGTTGTCCAGCTATACTTGAATGAAGTGTGGACCTACAAAGCAACACAATGAGCTAAAACACAAATAAGCTTAAACAAAGAGTTTAGGGTCACACCTACCACCTGTCTATAGCCCACAAGCAAGGTCAGAATACAGATTCACACACATGGTTCACAAGAGGTCGTCCCTGTCCGTAAACTAAACACACACATCTTGCAGGCAATAAAACATTTCATGCAAAAAGAATTCCAAGCATGCAAGTACGCCATGCATAAGAATGTATTGGTCAATCTCCCTTCCATTTAGCTTATACCATTTAGCTTATAGCAAGCAATCATTCCGGGTGTAGATATTACATCCCCAGGCCAACCGGAATACCATAATCTAGATATGGGTGCGGACCAAAATCCCGAGCCTCTCATATCCAGCCTACCGGCCCTTGGTGTAGACATCAGTCCCCTACCATGAGGTGCCAGTCCACATGACCCTTGGCATAGATGTAAGTCCCCTGCCATGAGATGTCATGTCCACATTATGGAGCCCGTCCATAGGTCCCAACCAGTGGACAGAAGACCTATGCCCCGTGGCCGCCTGGATGAGGACGTGACTATGAGCTTCCGAATACAAGGCGGAGACACCTCTAATCCATCAAGCCCGAAAACCCATCCTAAGCATGGTGCCCTCAATCGACCTTGTCGTAGGCCTTCTCAAAATCCAGAAGTAGAACTGCCATGTCTTCCCTGTGAAGCCTGGCTGTAGCGACAACCTCCCAAAAGGTGAAGAGATGTTATCCAAGATGCTCCTATCCTGGATGAAGCTGGTTTGGGTGCCATGGATTAGGTCGGGAAGATGAGGCTGCAGCTGATGACTTTGGCGAGGATTTTGTAAGCGCTTCCTAGGAGGGTGATAGGGTGCCAGTGCCGAATCTCAAAATGGTCACAACCCTCCTTCGAAATAAAGTGAATCAGCCCCTCAAAGAGTCGCTCCGGCATGTGACCTGAATTCCCAAACAGTCACCCTCAGAGGAGTCGCTCCGGCATGTGACCTGAATCTCCAAACAGTCACTACACTCCTACGGAATCAAGTGAATCGGCATCTCAGAGAATCGCTCCAGCATGTGACTTGAGGCCATGATCTCATTGAAGTCGGCCATGAGACCGCCTTCCATGAGATCCTAATGACGCTGAAAGAGAGACCGGCAAGCCATCCTCGCCTCGACACTTTCCCCTTATGGAAGGGCTCAAAGTGAATCTCGCAACTCGATGAGAGAGAAAGGGGAGCACAGGAGGGCCTAGAGGCCTAGGGGCAGCACCTCCCGTGTATATTGCCAAACTCTCTCCCTCGCCACTTCCACTTGCAAGGTGAGGAAATCTGCTTAAAGGAGATCTCTGAAGAAACCTATGGCTATGGCCCGAACCTAAGGGGGGTTTGCCTCTATGGTACCATCTGGGCTCCTCAGCCTCTGAACCTCATATTTGCAACGGTGAGAGCATCCTCTCTCAAAGAAATCATGGGTGACCCTGTCTCCTGCCTTAGTCCAAAAGGAGGCCCTAGCATGGTATCGATCCTCCACCCTCCTCTCCTCCATCGATCGGATCTTTGCATGGGTTGCCTCCATCTGAACTCCACCCATGGACTGTCTAGGGTCTGCTTCTGCAGCCGCTGGAGGGAGGCTAGGTCTTGCAGGCCTCATAGGCCAACCTGGCCTTCCGGAGACGTTAATATATCTTTTCTTTTTCTCTTTCTTTCTTTTCTACTGCTCTCTGGACCTGGTGAGTCTGTCCCGAGTTGTGTTTTGTAAAAGGGTGTTGATCTCTGGACCTGGTGAGTCTGTCCCGAGTTGTGTTTTGTAAAAGGGTGTTGATCTCTTGCAGTCTACAGAGTCGAGCGCTGATGCTGCCTCTCCTGGCCTAAAAGTGAGGGTCTCCCAAATCTCCTTGACTCTTATGGCAATCTCTGGGTCCTGGATCAAGTAGTTAGAAATGTGGACACTCTGTTGACGCTCTGGTCTCCATTTGTCCTCTAGGAGAAGGACAACTGGCAAATGAACTAATGTCGTGGTGTCTACAAGAATACAAATCAAACCACCTCTGATGCAAGCCCACTCATCCACAAAAAATCTGTCAATGCATGAGAGTTTCGGTTCCTGCATCCTCGTCTAATCTCGAGAAGCGAAGGCTTCGCGGTGTGCAGCCAAACTCTAGTAAGTGCCATGGATCCTAGCTCCTCAGGGAGAGGACCAGCTCCTCCCAGGCCATGTACTCTTTCCCTGTGATAGTATCCAAGCCTCCTCCCTGCCTGTCCTCTAGGTCCTCGAGCATGTTGAAATCTCCACCTGTGCACCAAAAATCTGACTGGGAAAGTGCCTCCCTCACCTGGGCCAAGAAATTAGTCCGCCCTGCCAATCTTTTGGGGGCATAAATGTTGAGAAGACCCACACAGTCCTCCCCAACCCTAACTATAATCCACTACGACCTCCCCTAAACAATGATGCTTGATTCCAGCACGGACGGAAGCAGCGCTCACTGACCGAAATGCACACCCCCTGGTTCCCCTCAGGGCCAAAAGTGAGGGACCAAAAGGTATGGTTGTGTCCAGAAAAAATCTTTCCGCATCTGCAGGAGCGCCCTGCCGAAAGGTAATGTTCTTGGAGGAACAAGAAATCAACTCGGCCTCCTACACAGGCTCTCTGAAGCTCCCAGAAAAGTACCTCTCTTCTGCTGTGAAAGCACACCCACCCCCCCCCCCCAAATTCCCGTGAACATTCCAAGGGAGGATTCCATTAACTAGGGATGGGAGGAGTGAGACCTGCTCAAGACACCCTCTCCATAGAGGGTCTTCAGGGTTGGTTTGGAGGGGGGATAATCACAATCTGCCTGGGGCAGGATGCGAGCCAAGTGATCCCTAATCCTGTCCTCCATAAAGCTCCACTCCGCTCTGGCCTTGCGGTATGCCTGCTTTGTGCTCCATCTGTCACACTAAAGGAATTGGATCTCCAAGCTCGGGGCATCAATGTGTCCATCCTGATATCGGAGGCAGGAGCCTTCTAGCTCCATGTGGGCCAATGCCCAGAGGTGGGTGACAATATCGACTGCTATCTTCCAGATGTTCAGCTAGGGAGATCGCCTAAGACTGGATGGCGGAGGAGGCAGACTCACAATCCCAATCCCTGTCAGGAGCACTGCTGAGAGGGAAAGAGAGGACCACCACTCCACTGCCCCAGGTGCGGTGGAAGACCACGCAAATGCTGAGAGGAGCCGCAATCTCCAAGAACTCTCCAGCCTTAATCTGAGGATGCCATAGTCAACAGGCCCCTCCATAGTTTGGGGGTAGGGAAGGTATGTGACTTGGGGGTAAGGGTAGCCATCGGGGAACTCATGTATCCGTCGCCAGATCGGCCTGGGCTACTGACTTTGGAGGGGGTCGGGCACGACAGGTGGGGTGGGGCGGCGTCGAGAATGGAGAGGGGAGGTTGAGGGAGGGCGGCAAGAAACAGAGGTTGGAGAAGAGGGGGAAGTGGGAGGAGGGCTCTCATGGAGGGGGAGGAACCACGACCGGTGGGGGGGGAGGGGAAGGGATGGGGGTGGTGGGTCTCGACAGAGGAGGGGGGAGGCGGAGTATCACTTGGGGTTCACAAGATTGTAGGGAGCCACCCAGCACGCAGACAAATTCAGGATTTGCTCCAGGCAGCCCTCATCAGCGAGCCCGGGAAAATCGGGGAGCACAGAACCGGGAGGCGGCAGAGAGGTGATAGGGCGCACACAGGAAAAAGAACGGAGGGCGCCGCGGGGCGGGGCGGGGGAGGGGGGGGTGGCGAGGCTCAGCAGGGCGGAAGGGCCACAAAGGGCGGGAGAGGGGCAGCTGAAAGGGCCGGGGCGGCAGCAATGGCGGAAGGGCAGGGGTGGCAGCTGAAAGGGAGCTGTGTGCAGGGCAAGGAGGGTGCCGCCTAGCACGAGGGAGGGGCTGGGGGCGGCGGGATGCAGAGGGCCAGGCGAATGGGGCGCGAGGATAGGACTCACTGCAGGTGGGCAGGGGGAAGCGGGAGCTCCAGCCTATGCGAGATAGCATTGAAAAGGAAAGGGGG
Source organism: Cibotium barometz (assembly GCF_041138505.1). Lineage (NCBI taxonomy): Eukaryota > Viridiplantae > Streptophyta > Polypodiopsida > Cyatheales > Cibotiaceae > Cibotium > Cibotium barometz. The sequence goes on from NC_141056.1 coordinate 19,728,800, forward strand.
GGGAGGGGGGTGGGGGGTGGGGGGGCACGACCTCCTTAGACGTGAGGTTATCAACAACACAGGTTCAATAGACAGCATGGGCTCAGCAGGAGTGGAGGTTTCAGGCTGAACAAGGAAGGTTTTTTCCTGATATAGACAGAGCAAACCATACCCAACCTTGAGCCCGGAGCTGTACTTAGGGATAGATTCCATCACCTTAAGACACATTGTCGGAAGCAGAGAATGCCAGACTATTTTATGCTGGGATGATGTGGGTTTTGGGGCGGGGGGGGGGGGGGGGGGGGGGGGGGGGGGGGCGGGGTGGTGGTTTTCTCTGCTTGGTTCTCCAGAAGCACCCAGACAAAAAAGGTAAGAAGATGTAAGGGAGAAGCTTTACCTTGCAGTTGTTTATCTGGCTGCACTTTTGCATGATAGTCTCCTCACTAGAGTGCCCTCAGAACTGCTCAGAACTGCTGGTTCCAACTTCCTCATTCATGTCTACACAACTATCAAAAGAAAGCTAAATTTTAACTCAGTAAAACAGCCATCAAACTCCTAAATTTTTTAGTACTATGGTGGTCAAGTGAAAGCCTTGTCAGAATCTAAACTTATGCCATAAGAGGTATATAATTTTTGTATGTTGAAGTTAACATGCCTTATGGTACCACTCAAGCATAGAAATCTTGTGCTAGGAGTTGGTATGGCCTTGTCCAAGCGGCAATTGCACCACTGCCCAGAAGTGGGCATGAGTTTGAACCCTGACACCTAAATATATAAAATACAAGTCTCAAAAGAATAAGAAAAATCTTTCTTTGTCATTTGTTAGGTGGAGATTTTTTCTGGAAGGCCTCATCAAATACGAATCCATTTGGCATATATAGGGCATCCACTAGTAGGTAAGTTACACAAAAGCTTTCTGAGGTGGTTCCTTGTAGCTCAAATGTATATCTTCTTTTTCTTTTGATACCACAAACATATGGAGCAATGATCAAGTTCTCCATGTCAAGCTAGCACTTTTGAAAGGAGATTTAGTTTATAAGATCCATGTAACACAACCTCACTTCCTAGTATGAAAAATAGTTGACATTTAGAAGTTCAATATTTGCCATTGTGTACTCAACTATTTAAAAAGCATCGTCTTTGGAATAGGTGACCCACTTTACGTATCCGGTGGCAAGGCCGAGGTGATCTCTTTAGCAATTTCAGATGCCTCACAAGTGTGTGAAACAAACCAAGATGATGGGTAAGTTGGAGCCTAATTTTTAGATGCTGCATTGTAGTTGATGGGTAATTTAATGCCTAAATTCGAGCTTAGTGGAATAACACATTTTGAAACTCAGGGGTTATTTGAAGCCTGCGAATGCAGTACCTGGGGAGTGTGGATATAATCTACATGCTCACAAGCTTTCAATTATTCATCCCACCACAGGAAAGGTAAATCTGTAACTCTGCAGCTGTATTGAAGAGTGAGCCAATTATGTCAGCATTTAGTTTGATGGTGTTCTTATTTTACAGCTGCTGGAGATCGTTGCTCCATGTCCGCCTCTTTTGTGCATGCCTGGAGAGGAGACGACAATTAACTGAATTTAGTGTTCCAATATATTGGTTCGAACTATTGTTTTGAAAAACAGGAAGCTTGGTTGGAGACTGTTCAAAAGCGAGCGAGGTTGAAAAGAATATTTACAGTTGAAAAACTTCAATGAGAGGAAAGGATAGGTATGGTAAGAGTTTTAGGGGCAAGATACAGAAAAATGGGTTTTTTTCAAAGATGGGCTAGTCCATATCAAGCAGATGAGGAACAAGTCACCAGTAAGTAACTGGCATTGCATGGCGATGCGCGGTTTATTAGACCATAGAGATGGTTAAATATGGTAGTTTGGAATTGCAATGGCACTTTGTGGTTGGATCCTTGGAACCCTAGTGCATCTGACACAGATAGAGACATCATTATTCTATACAAATAGACACCAGAGGGCTACCGATTGTGAGAAGGTATAGTTGGGCTGCAACTTTGAAGGAGATGAGAACATCAAGTAGATTTGGAGTTTAAATGGAGGGAGTAGCTATGCTTTACCGATCACACCTCTCAAAGAATCCCTCTATTGTGAAGGAGAGGACAAATGCACATTACGCCTGGGTAAAGATCAAGAATGAAGGGCTTCAAGAAGGTCTACTGCATGCATGCTGCTTTCAACATCGGTCAGTAAGAAAAGAGGGAGAGGCACCATTTCTCTACTTGTATGAGGATCTTATGGCTTTATCAGATAAGGACTATTGGGCTAACTCAGAAATTTCAATGCCAAGAAAGTGAGCTAGCATGTGAAGCTTACTAATTTCATGAATATGTGGTTATGGGACCAGAACTAGACCCCATGGATGGCTAGAGTCTCAAAAGACTGTGGGAATGTAATTGCATATGGCTATAGATCTAGGGTAAGCTTGTGCAATGATCATTTAAGATGGGTTGTCTAAACTGCCTATGTCAAGAAGCCTAAAACCTTCTCCTCATGGTGGTGACAATTGTTTATGTAATGGTTTGTCATTTTTTCTTCATAGGATTGCACTTGCTCCATCCGTTTAGTTGGTGAGCAAAGGGGCAAGGTGGTATTACAAAACAAGTGGATGGCTATTCTCTCGAGGCATCCAAGTAGATAAATTACCACCTTTCCAATACAACCTTGTGTCCCCAACCTCTATCTCAACAAACCTCAACGATTTGCAGTCTTCAACGCTCAAGGTATTACAGGCTTCATCGCTTCCAAGAGATATGCAATTTAATTCACTAGTTGTATTCTACCATTGTTGCTGTCGATGACCAGGTTTGTGCATGTCATCTTGCATCTCCATCATGCTCGCATTGCTCAGTACACACAATGCTACCATCATCATCCCTTGGCTGCAACTCAATGGTGGTGCTACCACCACCATCGCCCACCAACTCATTGAGAGAGGAGTGATATGCATGTTACTAGTGTCCATGTACATGGCACCGTGATGGTGAGAGAGAGAGAGAGAGAGGGAGGGGGGGGGGGGGGGGGGGGAGCAAACCACCTGTTTCTATGCCCCAATACACTGTGCACTCACACGACAATCAAGAGAGACACAGCACAGTACTGTAGGTCACTAGACTACTTAGATAGTTCAACCCTTAATTAAGATTCAGAGACAAGAGATAGACCGGTAAGCAATAATCACATTAACATTAGATGATAAGTGAACAGAATGAAGATGATACTCTAGAGAGTCCCTATAATGCATTCGTACAACTAAGTCTTTGGCCTTTGGCTAGTCCAAGGGTAGGCCATCTAAACAACTGAGAGTAGTGCCATAAGTGGAGTGGCATCTAGTGCGAAATGAGTGCCACTACCATTGTTGTTGGGTTCTTGAGAAACCCTAATGTTCAACAAAAATACACGCAAAACAGTAAGAACATAGAGGGGGGAGTAAATAGTAGGAAGTGATAGGATGTATACAACCACAAGTACGTAAGTACAAACCGAAATGTAAAAGTATAGGTGATCAAACACACAAAATGTCCAAGGAAAAAAAACCTCTATAATGTGTAGAGGGAAAAAATGCCCCTAGTAAGCCTTTGTTCACACAATTACTACCACCTTTGTATAATCCTACAAATTCCCCTTGTAGTGATAGTGTGAACATTGTACATGGTAGCAGATCACTCTCCAAATGGGAGTAAGCCCAAAGCTTTGTAGAAAGCTTCAAAATTGGATTCCTTGCCAACCATAGCACTTTGACTCTCAGTGAGAACATGAGTGGGGTGTCTTGCTAACACCCACAAAGATCTACGATCAATCTCCACAACCATACACACTCAACTGTGTAGTAGTGAAAGCTGCCATGTACTCAACTTCACAAGATGATGTGGCCATAGTTGGTTGCTTTTTGCTCAACTAGGATGTGCATGAGCTACCAAGGAAAAATTAATTTCCACTTGTGAACACTCTAGTGTCATGATTACGAGCCTAATCTAAATCACTGTAAGCAAGTAAATGATAATATCCTCCCTCCCTCTCTCCCCCTCCCTCGACTTGTGGACACTCAAGTGTCGTAATCGCCATCCCAATCTGAATCATTGTAAACAACAACCCCCCTCCCTCCCCGGCGAAGATAAAACAATCCAAGATCTTGGGTGCCTTGTAAGTACCAAAACACTCACTTCACAGGTTACCAATTGTGTATAAACTTGCTCAACTGAGACACCCCATAGTGTATATGTGGCCTTGTCTTATTACACTAATATATGAGGCATCCCATAGTTTGGCTATAGAATGTGCTATCAAAAGGCTCTCCTACATCATACATGCTCAACTTAAGTCTAGGTTTTACCGAAGTAGAAATAGGCTTGCAATCCTCAAATTCCAACAACCCCTTTATGTACTTGGACTAAGTAGCTCTATGCCTTCATATGTCTACATAAGCTATATGCCCAAATAAAAGTGCAATAGGCTGAGATCTGACATCTCAAATGAGGCCTCTAAGTCATAATTCATCCTTGAATACTATATTTTTATCCTCATTTGTTCTATTGAGTATCATGTCATCCACATAGATGATGATCACAATCAAATCTTCTTCATTTACCTTGACATAGAGGGTACTTTCAGCTGGATTGTTTTGATAGTTTTGGTTGGTCAAATAAGCTTGTATCTTCTCATACCAAGCTTGGGAATCTTGTTTAAGGCAATACAATGCCTTTCTCAACCTATGTACTTTTCCTTGGTGACCATTTGCCTAAAATCCAATGGGATGAGATACATACACTTCTTGCAAATCTCCATTAAGGAAGGTTGTCTTAATATCCAAGTAATGTACTTTTCAACCATGATGGGTAGCCAATACATTCACACATCTAATGGTAGTCATTATGAAAGTAGGTGCAAAAGTTACATCATAGTCTATGCCCTTTTGCTATGCATATCCTTTGGCCACAAGCCTTGCCTTGTACACGTCAATAGTACCATCAGCTTTCCTCTTCACTTTGTACACCCACTTAGTGCTGCCAATAGGTAAACCCACCAAATCCAAAGTGTCATTTTTATGTATGACATTCATCTCATCTTGTGCAATTTCCATCCAGTACTCATGTTCTTAAGCTTTTTCAAATGATCTTGGCTCATCAACATCACACAAGCTACTCAACCAATCAACATCCGCATGACCTGGTGCATTTTTAGAACTAATTTGTGTCTTGCTATGGAGAGGAGTTAAGAATTGAGTCTCTTGCAAAGTTTAGACCAACCATCTAGGGATTGATTTGGCCTCTTGTAGAGCTGCCTGCTCTTCTCTCACCACCTCTTCTACATCATCATTCATAACACGTTCATTTTGGTGAATTTCAACATCCATGTAATGTCTATTTGGCTGCAACGCATGTTCCAGTGTGGGTTGTAATGTTGTACTATCAATTGTAAGTGGAAGTCGTCCTTCAAACATGTCTTGTTGACCCTTGTACATTTGTCTACCAAATTTAGCCATAGGTTGATTTACACATCTCTACTTCCAAAAATCCTCTGGTTGAGCAGATTATAGAGATGGTAGCCTTTGGTAACCATTGTTGTACCCCACAAAAATATATTTTGTTGCATTGTCATCAAGCTTGCTTCTCATCTATTGAGGCACATGAAAATATGCAAGACAATCAAAAACCGTGAAGTAATTAACTTTAGATTTTTTATCATGACATGCCTTATATGGAGTGATGGGTTTCGATTCTTTTGTAGGGTATCAATTCAAAACATACGTAGCACACATGATTGTCTCCATCCAGAATTTATGAGGCAAATCCTTGGCTATATATTTGGTTATCTCCATAAAGGACAAGTTCTTCCTTTCTACAACACCATTTGCTGTGTGTATGGCATGGTACGCTGGTGCCTAATGTCTTTTTAAACCAAGTATGCTTTGAAAGCATTAAACATATTCTCCCACCCTTGATATGACAAAGGGTTTGCACTTTGCAACTTGTGTCTTTTTCAGCCCTTGCAACATAAAACACATAAAAACCTTTGATTTTGCTTTAAAAGACTCTAGCCAAGAAAATCTGGAGTAATCATCTGTGAATGTTACGAAGTACATATGCTTTCCAAGTGACGATGTCCTTATAGGACCACATATATCACTGTATATAAGCTATAATTTTTTATCAACTCTCACCGAACCATCCTTTGGGAAAGCATTATGATGCATTTTGCCAAGAATGCATCCCACATACATGTATGGAAGGTAGTTCAACATGTGGCATGTCATGCATCATTTGTTGCTTCTGCAAGAGCATCAAACTACCATAATTCACATGCCCAAACTTGGCATGCCACAACTCCGCCTCTTGCATGGTGGGAGTAGATGTAGTAACCACACAAGCATCATGTGTTGTCTTTTCAAAACTATGAAGATGATATAGGCCATGGTATAGTGTCTTAAAAGTGATTAGCACATAGTTCTCTCACTATGCATCTGTCATCCTTGAAATTGCCAACAAACCCTCTTTTAGCAAAAGAGGACACTAATAACAAACTCTTCTTAATCCTAGGCACATAAAATATATCTATAAGCATAAATCTATACCATCAATTGGTGTGAGTATAATCTCACCAAAGTCTTTCACAGAATCAGAATGATTATTTGCACATAAGACCTTCTTACCTTCTGGGGTAGTCCCTAGCTTTGTGAACAAATCCCTCCTAGAGGTGATGTGTTTAGAGGAGCCGCTATCAAAATACCATACAAAGTGTTTCTCATCCAAGCTAAGAGACATATACTCTTGAGAAGCATTGTAATTGCATACAAGAAAATCCTAATCATCCTACACATAATTTGCTGATGCATCTTTACTTGAAGTAGTATTAAAAGAGTCACAAATAACCATACCAAATTCTTTCTTCTTCTCTTTGGCTATAATTCCCTAGCTTCTTGCAGTAATGAGACTTGCCCTTTTTCTTGGGCTTGCCTACATCATCCTTCTCCTTGTTTGATAGCTGTCTAGAATCAACCCTTGGCTATGATAGCCACATGGTTTTCTTTTGCCTTTGTTATGTGCCACAAATGCATGATCATGTGGCCACATATACCCATAGAGACGTGTTCTTCCTTATCTGCTCTTCTTTGCAACAAAAGTCCCACCAACTCCTAGAATGTGAGTGGGTTGTTAGGGTTTTCTCTCATAGATAAGTTGAGCGCCTTACAAAAGCTCAAGTATGACTCAAGCAAAGAGTTATCAATGTTTAACAACTACTTGCGAAGATCTTGGATCTTCGTCAAACCCGATTTGACATGTTATCTCCCTCATTCATATGCATACCATCAAGTTGTCTTTTCAAATGCATAATCTTGGCCTCATAGTATATTACCTCCGAAGTATCCCAAAAATTCTTTGATGTCTTACATAGATAAGTTGAGCACCTTGCAGAAGCTCAAGTATGACTCAAGCAAAGAGTTGAGTGTCACAGACACTAGTTGCTTGTCTGGAATCACTTTATCAATGTTTAACAACTACTCGCGAAGATCTTGGGTCTCCGTCAAAAGCGATCTGACATGTTGTCTCCCTCATTCATATGCATACCGTCAAATTGTCTTTTCAAATGCATAATCTTGGCCTCATAGTATATGACCTCCGAAGTATCCCAAAAATTCTTTGATGTCCTAGAAGACCGGATATGAGGTATAATTGACCTCATATTTGGTATATAAGGTCAGTTATAAATAACCCTGGCCTTATACATGACCTCCAAAGTATTTCAAGAATGCTTTGACATCCTACAAGACCAGACATGACGTATAATTGACCTCTTGATTGATAAAGCAATTAAGGACATGGCATGTGCATCTCTTACAGGCCATATTCTTTGCTCCTGTGAGGGTGACCGATAAAGAAATTAAGGTCATGGCATGTGCATCTCTCATTTCCCATCTTCTTTGCTCCTGTGAGGATGCTGCAAGTTGGGCTTAGGCCTGTTGTGACCACCTCGCCCCTCAACTCTTTGAGGTGTGCCAGGCACAATGTCTATCGTCGTCGGACGGGTATCATCAACGCTCTAAAAACTCCATAGGCCCTTGGCCATAAGCAAGTTTTTTATCATATAGCTCCATAGGGAGTAATTACTCTCGTCAAGCTTATCTTCTTGTGCCAATACACCAAATACATCTCCAGCATTTTGTGCCATTTCTAAATACAAATGCACAAACAGTAATGCACACAATTTTTAAAATGCTTTTTGTCAAGTTTCGCTTAGGAAACACAACACATTGCAAATTGCCTTGTAGCAATCAACTGTAGAAAAGTCTTGAAGGGAGAGAAATTGACAATTGAAAAAAGAAGATTGTCTTGTCCTAAGATGATAACCCCCCATGCTACGTCAATAGAGACCACACCACACGTGGACAACCGTCGGCAATGAGGGTGACGGATCCGACACGTGGGCTAGTGCCTATGTAAGGGTGTAGCAGTGGCTTCAACCAACTAGGCAACAGCATTTCAACAATGGAGGTAATGAAGTGTGCATGCAGATCTACCTAATTCGAAGCAAGAAGAGCATTGTGAGCCAAGAGGGAAAGGAAGGTAGAAGGAGAGGGGCCTAAAGGGTCGACGAGGGGTGAGAAGTTGCATCCTCTTCAGGATAGTCCTTCCATTGCACCAGATGTTCTATAAGAGTTCTATTACGGAGTTACCTTTCTCTAGAATCTATGATCCTACTAGGCTGAAACTCAAGGACTCCTTGAGTTAGGATTACAACTTTCTCATCATCAAGAATATGATCGAGACTGGCTACATAAGGCTTTAACAAGCTTACATGAAATACATTGTGGACCTTAATATGGGCTGGGAGCTGTAGCTTATAGGCACTTCTGTCCAGACACTTGATGACTAGATAGGGTACACAATATCTTAGGCTGAGCTTCTTATATTTCCTAAGTGACAGAGAGCTACGTTTGGGTCGCACCCGCATAAGAACTTTGTCTCCTTGCTTAAAGATCCTTTTAGAACTCCTTGTATTAGCATAATGCTTTTGCTGATCTTGAGCAGCTTTAATATCTTTCTAGATAGCCTTCGTCTGCTCTTCCATCTCCTCGAGCAATTTTATGGAGGCTTCGACTCTTAAGGTTTTATCCGAGAAATTTAAAGGAGATAAGCATTCCTGCCCATAGAGTGCTTTAAATGGTGACATCCCTATGCTCTATATGATAAGATATATTATAGGTAATTTCTGCTAGAAAAAGGTATTGAATCCATTTTATTAGCTCCCACCCACAATATGCTCTGAGAATGTCTTCAATTACTTGGTTGAGTCTCTCAATCTGGCCATCAGTCTCTCTAGATGATAATCTATACTGAAGTAAAGTAGGCTTGAAATAAGGACTTCCAGAAATTTGAAGCCGAAAGGGATGAGCTCGCTATCTCGGGAGGGTCTTCCCCTCGTACAGGGAGCAGATAGGGAGGGAAAGGCCTAAGCTGCGCGAGGAGTCAGAGTCTCAATCGTTGACTATCCTTTTTGGTAAACCATGAAGCTTGAAGACCTCCTTGATGATGTGAATAATCGGGCAACATCAGAAGCTTTGAAGGTTTTCTTTGCCGGTATAAGATGAGCTACTTTGGTGAGAAAGTCCACCACCACAAAAATGGAATCATATCCTCCTTCTACAGTGAGGAGACTTGTGATAAAATCCATACTAATGGATTCCCACTTTATTTAGGGGATATCCAAGGATTGAAGCTTCCTAGGCATCTTGACTCTTTCAGCTTTGATCCTTTGACATAAGAGACATTGCTTCACATCATTTTTCAACCCTGCCCAATGATAGCTCCTCCTTAGAGCATTCAAGGTCTTTGCATAGCCTAGGTACCCTGCAACGGGACTATCATGAGCTTCGTGGAGGATTATCTTCTTTAGGGTAGGATCCTTAGGAATACATAGCCTATGATTGAAGTAGAGGCGCACCCATCATATGGGTGAATTAACCCTTGATTAGATTTTTCTATTTCTTTTTGAAGCTCCCCCTTCTTCGACTAAGTTCATCATCCTTTGGTAATCAGGATCATGAAATGATACTTCTTTCACCTTGACTAGTATGGGCTCATTTGGCATCGAAATTGCACTCAAGATAAGTGCATCTGCTACCCATCTTCTTTGCCTCATATTGAGGTTAGGCTGGGTGAAGATCCACTTTAGACTCTTGTGGTTGGTTACAAGCTGGAACTTGCGCCCCCCAGGAGATAATGTCGCCATAACTTGAGGCAATGAACAATTGCTAAGAGTTTCAAATCATGGGTGGCATAGTTGGCCTCATATTTCTTCAGCTTGCGAGAGAAGTATAAGCCACCGGTCTTCCTTCTTGGACTAAGACACCACCAAGTGCTAGACTACTAGCATCAGTATAACCACCTCAAATTCCCTAGTGAAATTAGGAAGTTTCAAGACTAGTGCTAAGGTAATGATGGCTTTGAGTTTATCAAAGCGCAACCACACTATTTTGCAATCCTTCAAGAAGATTGATCAAGGGTGCAGCTACTAGGGAGTAATCTTTGATGAAAATCTTGTACCATCCTGTGATTTTCAAAAATCCACGAACTTTGTGGATTGAATTAGGGCAAGGCCATTCCAGTATATCCTTGACCTTGGTGGGATATACTAAGATACCATCTTGGGAGACAATGAATCCAAGATACTCAATCTAGTGAGTAAAGAAGGTACATTTACTTTTCTTAACATAGAGTTTATGTTTATGCAGTAATTGTAGAACTCTACGCACATACTCCTCATGCTCTTCCACCGACTTGGAGTAGACTAAAATGTCATCAAAAAAAACAAGCACAAATTCATCCAATTAGGGACGAAATATATCTTGCAATAGGCAGTTGAAAGTTGCAAGAGCATTGGTTAACCTGAATGACATTACAGTAAACTCATAGATAGTGGCCATAATGGGTATTGAAAGCTGTCTTCGGTATATCTACTTCATTGTCTCTAATTAGGTAGTAGCTAGACCGCAAGTCTATTTTTTAAAAAACCTTGGCCCCATAAAGCCCGTCAAGAAGCTCGTCGATTCGAGGGATAGGATACTTGTTCTTAAGTGACTTGATTTAGCCCCCGATAATCAATGCAGAGATGAAGAGTGTCGTCCTTCTTCTTTTGGAAAAGAATGGGTGCTCCCCAAGGAGAGCTACTTGGGCGTACAAATCCTTGCTCAATGAGTTGGGAAAATTGCTCCTTGAGCTCAATGGCTTCAGGGAGAGACATCTTATAGGGTGTTTTTGAGACAAGTTGATCACCAGGAATTAGCTCGATTTCATGATCAACTTCTCGAGGAGGAGGTAGCTCTATAAGCTCGTCACACGAAAGATGTCAGAGAATTCTTGGAGCTAAGAGGGTTTTAATTCTTTTCTAGGGTTTAGCAGCTTTGTTGAGATTAACAAGGAAAACTTGTTGTCCCTTACCTGCTCCCTTGAGAAGATGTTTTGATTTGGCTACCCTAGACTTGGGTTTACCTGTCTTCCCTTAAACTAATACTACTTGGCCTTGCTCATTTTTAAAAGTGATACTCCCCTGGCTACAGTGAATACTAGCATTGTTTATGATTAACCAGTCCATCCCAAGGATCCCATCATAAATACCTAATGGTATACCCTAAAATGGCCATGAGTTTATTCACTACCCAATTCAAAGTCAAGGTTTCCTATAGAGTGGTGAGATACTACTTCCTTCCCACCACTAGCTAGCTCTATAACCATTTTCCTAGTTGGTTTTTGACTCAAGTTTAATTTTTGTAAAAACCTTGGAGAAAGAAATGAATGGATACTGTTGCAATCAATCAGAAGTTGAAATGGCTTACCATGATAAGTGGCTCAGTTTTAATAATACCAAATTACTGGTTTAGGACCTTGATATTCTACCACCGCATAAACAGTGGCATGCTCTTCAACCATTTCCAAAGTTGGTTCTTCATTTATAGCACAGGCACAGGCAACTGCTCCGCGACCTCTGCCACGTCCACCACCTGTTGCACCTTGGTGGATGGAGGTTCCACGGTTTTGATTTGCTCGACTACTTTGAGGAAAGGATGTTGCTAGCTTGGGCCAATTGGCTTTAAAGTGTCCCAACTCATTACAATGAAAACACACAAGGGCCTCTCTAGAAGAAGCAGCATACGATTGGGAAACAAAGGAGTTCATTTTTCAACCTTGGTTGTAGTAGGGAGCATTTTGTTGGGGCCTTTTGTAAGACTGATCCTTAGGGTTTGATTCAAGGTGAGATCTCTTCTGGGGCCTAGCTTTACCAGACTTCAGCTTCTTCACAAGAAGTTAGGCTCGTATGAGAGCATCTTGCAATGTGCTTGGTTTCATTGCTTTGAGGCGGGAATCCAAAGGTTCATTCAAGCCTTGGCAGAAGCAGGCCACTTGCTGGGAGGTAGTCATGATGGGGCATACTTCCCGAAGAGTGATGAACTTAGAGTAGTATTTTTATAGGGTTAAATTGAGCTGCTTCAAGCTAAAGAACTCATTCATCTTGATAGATTCATAAGATGGGGGGAGATACCGCTACTTCACAGCTTGTTTGAGGTCATTCTAGGTTTGGGAGTGTTTGGTGACTCCCTTATCACGGCACCATTGCTTCCACCAGAGTTTAGCATCCCCAGTGAGGCGAAACCGTGCAAGCATGGATTGGTTTCGCAGCTCCAGTATTGGCAGCTGCTGAGAAGTAGTTGTCCATTGCTTCAATCCATACTTCGGTATCTTTCTTGATTTTCAAACCTTTCCACTTAAATGAGGGAGGTTACATCTGTTTGAGTAAGAGCTGCTTCTCCTAGGTATCTATGTATAGCGCATTAGGGAGAGGCAGCTGATCATCCTGGCCATCATCATAAGATTAAATTTAGGATCATAAGATTCATACTTTACACTACGCTCATGATTTAAAAGTAAACAACAATACTAGAAAACAAGGGATTTAATTAAAAATAGATATAATATTTAAATCTATCCATAGCTAGATTAAGGCTTATTTTATTCCATCGATAATCTAGAATTCGGTCTTCTAGTCTCCATAGTGTTATGGCTCACCCTAACCCTCCTTTGAAAACACATCCAAAAAGAGATTACCTGATGAACTGCAACTGTCATGAAGATTTTTCCAATGGTCGAGCTCGTAACCCTTGAGGTCTCCAAGCTCTACAACTCCTTGAGAAGTAATTCCACCGCGTCTCCCACGCGAGCATTGTCACACCGCCGCGTTGCACTACGGATCCTCGTCCCTTCTCTCACCTCACTTCACTCACACACACACTAGCATGCATTAGGGAGAGAGATTAGCAAGAGCAAGACTCAATTGCACAATGGGAGAGTATGTTGTATTATGAGAGAAATTCACTTATATACATGGCCATAAGTGTTCACACTCACTTAAATTGTGGTTGGCCAGGCACTTTAGGCTCATAAGAAGCCTAATGTTATTAAAATGACTACTCTCATAATATATCTATGAAGTACATCACTTAGGACTTCATTCTATCTTGTTGTCACACGCTCTTGAAATGGGAATCGCTATAAATACTCCGTGACACCATTTACGAGCGCTCGTCCAAGTTGTAGCTTTGGATACTATGGCTTCATATCTTGAATGTATGACCCTTTGGTATATCTACTGTGACTCCTTGATGTAAGATAATGGTGGTAGCTCTTGTCAACCCTAGAATTGGGTTAACACATAGACTAGGCAATCCCCATGGGACCATACACCTCGTCTCATTGGTAGCCGACGAGGACTCAAGCTGGCGTGTCACCCTCTCAGGCTCTGTCACTTGATCCTCCCGCTCCTCAGAGGGATGTCTACGTGCTAGGGTGGACTTATTTACCACACTAGCCTGGGCCCACAGAACTAGGTAGCATTCATAACACTCGCCCCAAACCGGCGCGTTCTAACTTCCCAATGGTAGGAAGGATACCTTGGGCCGACTCCGGACCTCGCTAACGTCACTGCCCGGCTACGCAAGCACAGTAAGGGGTTAGTATCAAGGTAGGGAGAAGATGTACATGTACTTTAACTTAATCAAGATAGCAACACAATTGTTAAACTAAATCATAGGATACAAGAAACCACATTATCTTCTCGAGATTGAGACAACTTTACAAGAAATTTGGTAAATTCGAAACAAGGAAAAGTAGCACCCTCTTTCTTGCTTAATTAATGCTAACATTAAAGATCAATCAAAAAACCTCTTTTAAAACCATTATCAAGCTAACTTGGACATTAGCTCCATGTGGGACTCCCACTGGAAGTGTTGGAACCGCGTCCGGGGTGTTCCCTCTAGGGTGGTTATGCATGCTTTTCGAGGTAAAATTTTGGCATCTTCGAGGAGGATTAAAATTTTGGCATCTTCGAAGGAGGATCCATACTATCCACCTTCTCGTAGCTCCCATCACCACGAACTCAACGCTTCAATCGGATTGCGATTCGGAGTTCGTTTGCTCACTATATGAGCATAAAACTCACTCATAGGAACTGCCTCTCCTAAGAGCCAAAGTGTGCTTGCTTAAGTATCTTTATACTGGGGGGGAGGGGAGGCAAATAGTAGAGTATCCTTAATCTAGGGGCAAGGCTGGAAGCTGAACCAGAGGAGGGAGAAGGAGAGTTTTCCCTTAAGTCTAGACATTCACACCGGGAGGGGGGGAGAGCAGTGTAGGACACCCCTCCACAAGACAAGGGTTGACTGATGGAAGAAATTCTACAGAGCCTACTTGGAGATGGGATGAAAAGGTCTTACTACTAGGAGATGGGCTGTAGAGGGATGTCGGATACGGGTTGTCGGGTACAGTATCCGCTCAGAGTGTCTGGTATCGGCCATGGAGAGGGTACTGAGGATTTATATAGAGGCTATGTACAGATACGGTGCAGGGGGAAAGACAGCAAAGCGGGGTGCAAAGAATGGTGTGTGGTGAAAGTACACTGGTATCTGGTTGCATAAGTTTGGGAAAGGGGTGGTGCCTGTACACAGGCCAAAGGTGGGGTACACGTGTACCTTCTAGAGATGAGTGGTCGCATGGGTGTCCACATGGTGGCCCCAATGGAGACCATATGCTAGGGCGAGCGGCCTTTTGTTCTTACGCGGCCGTTGTATGGGCGCTCGAGTATGTGTACGACATCTTTTTGGGGTGGGAATCCCTTTTTTGGGCACCGGCCTCGATATGCACGCTGACACGTCCGACGGCTACGATTTTTTTTTTGGTGAAATTGTCCAGGGTGTTTCCTTGGTCGTAGGGGTGTAGTCCATTCGTCAATCGTACACCCAGACATGCATTTATTAATGTCATAAGTTTATCGTACTTTAACTAAAAAATTACGTAGAGGTTTATTCCGGTGTCCGTTTTGAGTGCTGTAAAGTCGTATATTAGGGTAAAATCATGCACAGATTTTGAATTTGGACTCAAAATTTTAAGATTCCAAGTGGAAATAGATCAATTATTAAAATTGATGATTTTACACTTAAAAAGGACTATAAAATCATCTATTAAATGGACATATATTATTATTGAAGATGGGCATATTACAATAAAAAAGAGGCAACCTTGGGATTGAGTAAGAGGAGTAGTGTGAGATGGCAAGTAGCATGAACACGCTATTTTTTTATAATAAGAGGTGCCATCCTAAAAGGGGTGAGTAAGAGTATAAAGGAAAAGGCATCATCTCTACTCTTATTAAACACAAGATATTCGCCTTTCACGTGGCCAAAGGAGAGGAGAAAGAGGGACACTACCCCTTTCTCAAACTAAAATTTTATCATCTTATCTGATTTCAATTTTTAAAAGGAGAGCTATCCCTTCTTACCTAATGATTTCCTTCAAAGAAAAAATAAAGGTCACCCTCTTAAATGGTAAGCTTCATGATAAAAACTTCAACATGTAGGTGTCTCTCTCAATGTAAAGAAAATACAAAAGACATTATATGTAACATGCACTTATTTAAGAGTGAGCACACATCACCATACATCCCCACCCATTAAAACTTAATTTGAATTAAAATTTAATTAATTAAAATTAGATATGTATATGTGTATGTATATGTAAATTTTAATTCAAATTAAAATTTAATTAATTAAAATTAGATATGTATATGTGTATGTATATGTAAATTTATTTTTATTTATAAATACACATGTATATGTATGTATAGATATATGTGTCTACATATAATAAAACATAATATTATATATAATATATATTTATATGTGTGTGTATGCGTGTGTATGTGCATGTGTACATGTGTATGTGTATATGTGTGTGTGTGTGTGTATATCTATATGTGTATCTATGTGCGCATGTGTGTGTGTGTGTGTGTGTGTGTGTGTGTGTGAGAGAGAGAGAGAGAGAGAGAGAGAGAGAGAGAGAATCTTTGTGTATGAGAGAAGCCTAGGGGGGAGAGAGAGAGAGAGAGAATATAAAAGTAGATTTTAATACAATATAAATTAAATTGAAACTATATATGTATGTGCATATAGAGAAGTATGAAATCGCTGCTGATAGGACTCAGGTAAGGAGTTAAGAATGGTAGTGGAGACCAATTTCCTATTATTTACTATCTCACCTATATTCAATAGATTTTCTTTTAGGTTTGTTACCTTGGTAAGGTGATCTGTGATGGAATCGCCCTCATTCATGGTCAAATTGTCCAGCTCCTACATCCAACACATAACTTGTGCTTCATTATACGAGACTAGAACATGGTCTCGAGGACCCAAGAAGCTCTAGTAGAACTGTAAGATTGAATGTGAGGTATGATGGACTGCTTAACTGAGAGAGTAATCATGGACATTTCTTGGGCAGCATCATGAGAATCTCACCTATGTTGTTCTTTAGTAGGAGGAGGAGGATCCTATGGAATTCCAACTACCTAAGCAATTGTTCTAGCCCCCCCTACTATGGATGTTGCAATTGTTCTAGCCCCACCTACTATGGATGTTGTTGCTGAGGAAGGATAGGATTCACCCCGAGTAATAATCACCCATAACCCCGTGGCTATCAACAAGTTTTTCATCAAAAATCTCTAACAAGCTTTAAACTATGATGACCCATAAGGCCAACTTTCACCTCCCATTGAGTCCTTCTTCATCACTGCATCTAGCAATGTAAAGTTTGGTAGAATTGGTTCTAGAGGCAAAGGCTTCAGACCTGGCTCTCTTCACAGCCTCTTAAGAATGGTTATAGTTTTGGTCAAGACCTTTTGCATGCTGTGAGGTTCCCTTATTGTTTTATGATTGGCCCTAATATGGGGTCAGGGATCGGCTCAGGCAGGGTCAGTGGTTCCCTTATTAGTTCTATGATTGGCTCTGGTATAGGGTCATAGATCGGTTTAGATAGGCTCAATGGTTTGTACTCAACCACTTGCTCAAGTAATGACTCTAGTTTAGTCTGCACCTTCCTCATAAGCTCTTGTGTTTATTTCATTTGCTCTTTCTCCAACACGGGGTTGGGGTATTACTTGAGTTGCTTTGGAAGGTTTCTCTAGTCAACAAGTTTCTTTTCTTTAGGAAGAGCTGGTTTGAATGGGAAATTTCTTGTTGGAGACAATGTCAAAGCTATCATCCGAACCACTTTCAACTATCAACAATGTCATCACCCTTGACAATTGATCGTGCATTGCATTTTCTTGAGGTCTTCTTCTTTTGGACCTCTCGGCCTAGTTAATTAGCCTTTTTAGGGGCTAATTAACTAGGCCTAGTTAATTAGCCTTTTCTTGAGGTCTTCTTCTTTTGGACCTCTCGGCCTAGTTAATTAGCCTTTTTAGGGGCTAATGCAGCCTTTGGGGCTTGCACCTCTAGCTCTTGGGTTACTCGCTTCAAGGTCGAAGCTTAAGCTTTTTGCTTCTTTGTTTCGTGGCAACTACCCTCAACTTGGTTTAGAGCCCTGTGATGGCATTAAGAGGGACTATATAAATAAGTCCTCAACAAGTTAAGGCTCGTCGAAGTGGCTGATGCTCTTATCACTAGAGTGATTATTATCACACTATTAGGAAAATCCTTGAAAGCATGTTTGAATCCAAACTTTAACATGTGCCTCTGTAGTATTAGGTGCGATGGTGGCTTTATGAGGGCAATCAACAATGTGGTGTGGGTCCTTACAATTGCATTGGTGGCTTGTATACCATATTGTTTAGGTCCCTCATTCTTTGTTGCACCATGGCTTCAAACAGAGAGGTGTGGTCTATGGGTGGAGGTTGATGAATATACATATGACTCATAGCTCTCATGTTTTGGCCTCTCAGAGTTTGCTGGCAAAGTCACCGAGTACTATTATGCGGGTGCAGTTCTAAGAGAAACCGGTTGGGGCGGTAATACCAGAGGTGGGTATAGCATTGATGGTGGTTAAAACTCACGGTATAGGGTTCTGATGAATGGGCGATGGTATAAGCAGTAGATATTTTGGTTCCAAGAGCATAGGTTGTGGTGTTGGGTTTCCCTAGTACCAATAATGAGCTTTGTCATGATTCCTGTGGCACTAGAAATGAGCACAAAACTCTTGCTATTGAGTCCTCAGCAATGGACACTCTTTGCTTGTATGATTTCGGTGATAGATTGCACACCAAACCATATCTCTTCATGGGAATAGATGTCAGTGTCCTGCTTAAGGTGCTAGATGGGGCTCGTGGCCTTGAGGTTGTCCCTATCCACTACTAACCTAAACAATTTAGCAGATTTTTTGCCAACTCATCTATTCTCATATCCTTAACTAGGACTCTCGTGCTGGTGCTGGTTGGGTACCCTTGACCATTGAGGCTTAGGATATTGTGTCCCCTATCTCTTAGTTTGGATAGACGACTTCTACATCCTTATCTTGTAGGTTATCTAACAAGTCTATTACCTCGTGTCCTTGAGGTTGTCCCTATCCATTGCTAACCTAAACAATTTAGTAGATTTTTTGCCAACTCATCTATTCTCATGTCCTTAACTAGGACTCTCGGCTGGTGCTGGTTGGGTACCCTTGACCGTTGAGGCTTAGGATATTGTGTCCCCTATCTCTTGGTTTGGATAGATGACTTCTACATCCTTATCTTGTAGGTTATCTACCAAGTCTATTACCTCGTGTCCTTGAGGTTGTCCCTATCCACTGCTGACCTAAACAGTTTAGCAGATTTTTTGCCAACTCATCTATTCTCATGTCCTTAACTAGGACTCTCGCGCTGGTGCTGGTTGGATACCCTTGACCGTTGAGGTTTTGGATATTGTGTCCCCTATCTCTTGGTTTGGATAGACGACTTCTACATCCTTACCTTGTAGGTTATCTACCAAGTCTATTACCTCGTGGTTGGGTAGCACTCATCGAAGATGTAGTGCCTAGAGCTACAGAGATGCTCATAAAGCCTCTTTCTCTTATAAGACAATCATAAATCGATTGATGAGTGACAAAAAGTCGAGTGATGCATCTTATGTGGAGATACTTAGTTCTAGCAATGTATTCCCGTATTGTTTCACCCTCCTCCTGCTTGAGGTTATATATCTATACATTAGGGCTCCATCTAGCTCCACCGGTGTGGGGGCGAGAATCCCACCATGAAAGTGTGTCTCAAGACCTCATAGGGCCTTTTCAAGTGGGTTTAGAGACCTAAACCACTAGCCTGATTTGCCTTTAAGGTAAAGTCTAAATGAGTAGATCATGATGGGATCATTAATCCATCCCATGGCCTCACAAATCTGATGGAACTTCTCCAGTTCCATTAAATTTGATCATCCAATCCTTGAGATGTGGATTGATTTTATGCGTATTCACGTGGTAGTGGAATGTAAGGAGGTGTTATGCAAGACCATCTAGTTCAGGGTATGGGATGTCTTGCTGTATAGGGTCAACTTACACAGTTTCCAATGTCACTTGTCCCCTCCATCAGCCTGGCCCTATCACTGTAGGCTTGCTATATGATTGAGGATACATTTTGCGGATGCCCTTATGGATCCCTTTGGTTTGAAGTAGTCCTGAAAATTGGCTCTTTATCCTTTCCCCTATTCCTTGTTCCTCGTCCAAATAGAGAAGAACTTGAACTTAGTTATGGTAAAGGCACTTCTACAGTGGGCTCTTGTGGAGAGCGGGACTCCTACTTCACTATGTGCGCTTGCTATTGTGTGTATTATTATGGAACATTTGTGTCTGGCAATACAACAAAAGAGACATGTCTTGTTTGTCATCATAACTGTGATTGTTTGGCTACTCGCTTGTCATGGTCTACTTGGGATAAACCTAGCTTAGAATTGACATAAAAATTTTAAACATTGTGGCATCTGACATGGTTTAACCAATTCCTATGGGAGCGAACCTTAAGGTTCCAAGTCCTACTCCCACTCCTTCATCACGAGAGCTACGCCCAAAAACAGGGAGGCTACTAACTTCCCTCTTCATAAAGTTTCAGGCGCTATTAGCGAGTTGGTGAATTCGGAGTTTCGAGAACCGTTGGCGGCTCCTGTTTCCAAAAGTTCCATTGTTCCTCCACTCATGTCTATGTTTCACTGGCTAATTTCTTCCCAAAGCTCCTCGTTGGTGGTGGATCAAAGAAGTCTAGCCTTCTTAACTGGGGAGGAGCGCTATGCTAAGTACTTTGCTAAGTGCTGGTCATTTGTTGGCATCAAAGGGTTGGTGGGTACGAGGAAGGTCTCTTTTGATGTGTTACAATTCCTGGGTGCTGGTCGTTTGTTGCTGGGATCAAAGGCTTGGTGGGTTTGAGGAGGTTTGGTTTGATGTGTTATAATTGAATGTATTGTTGTTTCCAACAATTACTCCAGATCAAGCTCGCATCAAATGTCATGGGTGCTTCCGAATCAAGTCTGAGAATAGTTTCATACAAGTTTTTTTGTGCTATTGGTGGCTAGGCTCATGTGTGTAGGTTAACGTCTCTAAAATCACGTATCCAGGCTCACTGGCTTTATAAGTTTCACGTGTGTGGACTCATGTATATAGGTCCACATCTCTAGGCTCACATGCCCAGGTTCACGTGTCTGGGCTCACATCTCTTAGCTCATGTATGTAGGTTCACATATCGAGGTTCACATATCTAGGTTCACGTATGTAGGCTTACGCCATATATGAACTTGGCTCACGTACTTCCTTGGTATGAACTAGGCTTATCTGGGACACAAAATTCTAGGAACTGGGCCTATGACAAGGTTGGTGTGCACTTATTGGAGTAATAAGTCTACTTAATTCTCCAATAATTTACAAAGGATAAGAATAAATTGTAGTTGGTACAGATTATATGATAAGAAAATCTTCCAAGAACATGGGTAGGTGTGTTCATACAAATCTTTATGTTTGTAATGATTGGTCCATAATATATTAGGTGTACCTACCTCTAGGCTCATATCTACAAGTTTACGTGTCGAGAATCACGGCTCACTTGTCTAGGCTGTCGTGAGCCGGCTCACGTGCCCAAATTAATGTCTTTTTGCATGGGATTATGGACTCACATTACCTACTCAAGAGCTAGTTTGGCATGGTTTTTAGACTTGATGAGGTGTGTTTAGTGTTTCTAATCCTAATTAAAGGTTGTGATATGACTAATTAAGCATTTTTTATTGTTTTTTAAAGATTTAGCATGATTCTACCGTATGTTTTTCAGAGTGTGACCTCCTAATCAATACTGGGTAATATCAAGTAATCCTAATAACTTGGAAAAAATAAAAAAACGGAGCTAAGCCCTAGGTAAGTCCCCGACAGTGGCACCAAATATGTTCAAGTCAAGAGCTTACCTTAGCCTTGCCAAAGCATGTGCCATTAGATCTTACCTTCGAGCTACAAATGCAACTTCTCATGTGGGTGCACTAGCTCTCGTCTGTCACATCCTCACTTCGTTATATCACACCAGAATACTCCTTGCCAAAGGGGTGAAGGGAGAGCTCTCAATGCCTAGATGGACAAAAGAAGAGATAATCCTTCACAGTGGTTCTCTCTCACAAACAGTAGGGGAAGAAGAAGCTAATCGAAGGGGCAAGCCTATAATCAAACCTATTCAAGCATGCATCCATCTAGCAAGCTTGAATTCAAAAGCATACAAGCAAGCAAGAAGAGGGAAGAAAGAGAGTTCACAAGAAAACTATTGTAAAAGGGAATGATTGTATATTGCTTATTGTCAAAAATGGCTTATATACAAATGACTAGTTTTTTACACTAGACTGATCAAACTTAAAAATGGTTTGGTCCCTACTACTTGTCTTAAGCAACTATGTACAGTAAGTCCATAAACTTTTTCTATTTGACATTAAGCTCATGGTGGTAAGGTTGCTTTATATGTTCCAATGTTGTCTTACAAAAGTTAAGCACGTGTTCGTATAGGTAAGATGGCGAAGCGGCTTACGGTAGGTCGAACATGAAAAACCATGTTAACCAATGGAGTGGTTAACATGCACTTAAAATAGGAAAGCCCTCCATGGAAGAGAACCCTTAATGCACCCTATATGCTTGTAAGAAAATACTGAATGATGACTAGAATGTATACACGACAGTGGGATTTGTCAAAATTTAAGATGTGATCGTCGAAGTATACGAGGAATGTGATGTATTATTGAGTGAGCGAAAAAAGGCTCCAAGAAATGTGGAGTACCTAGAGTTTGCTCAAGTATAGGAGTGCCTATGGATGCTGTCGCACTAGAATGATTCACCCCTTTAAACACAAGAATCCCTAAATGCAGCACATAAGCTTTGCATTGTACATTAATGATGTGTGTGCAAGGGAAAGCCCCAAAATTTATGTATCAAGATGATGGCGTGTATTGATCTACTTCCCCACAAAATCACAAAGGTAGGGAAGCTTTTAAACAATGAATACCGTGTGGCTATGTAGGCAACACAAGGCCACGCGGGCACAATGAAGGGGGCGACAAGCTCACAGAACAAAGGCTGGGGCAGAGGCTGCTCCACCCGAAACAGTGGCCAAAAATGAGCTGAGACGCTAGCGGAGGTGGTGCTCGCACCGCCCACTAACCAAGTTGAGCCACCTCAGAAGCCGGTGGCGGTGGTTCGTGTAGTGGCGGCAGAATATGGCAGTGACCAGTGGGAAAGGAGCACAACATTTACATATTATGGAAATCGGTTCTCTTTATGAGAGAGGACCCCCCTTTACAAATGTTGTTCACACATATCAAAACCACTTCATTTAAAGCCTAAGCTTATGAGAGAGAGGACCCCCCTTTACAAAGGTTGTAAAGGGGGACCCCCCCCTTTACAAAGGTTGTTCACACATATCAAAACCACTTTATTTAAAGCCTAAGCTTATGAAAGAGGACCCCCCTTTACAAAGGTTGTTCACACATATCAAAACCACTTTATTTAAAGCCTAAGCTTATAAGAGAGAGGACCCCCCTTTACAAAGGTTGTTCACACATATCAAAACCACTTTATTTAAAGCCTAAGCTTATACACATAATACACTGCTAGTTTTTACATACCCACCTATTCCCACATTTATCACCATCACTATTTAACACCAACCACCACACCATGCCAAGACATTTTTTATTTTATTTTATTTTGTAAAAATTTTAATATTTAAGAAAGTTATTGTTGCATCCATCACAGAGTGGGGATAGTTTTGATGGCGGACCTTCACCATTAACCTAAGGTATCTTTAATTTTGATTTTAAGCAAAAGTTTCAATTTTAGTATAACTAAAAAAAAGAATTGTGATAGGCCAGTGGTGGGAAAAGTCCCATCGGAGGAATAATCCCCACTACTAACCAAAGATAAATTTTCCCTGTTTTTTTAATGAGCATAGATATATTTATTTTATAAGCATATTTTTCTATTTGTTTATGAACATATTTCAATTTTAATTATAAAGCAAAATTTGTGATGGGTTGGCGGTGGGGAGATAAAACTATCGCCAAACCAAGCTTTTTTTAAATTAATATTTTATGGAAAAAAATTAATTTCAATAAAAAAAGGAACACAAAAGTTATGGACCAATAGTGGAAATAGTTCCATTTGGCAGAATTACCCTAAACACAAGTCTAAGACTTTTTCTAAATTTTATTTTATGATCATTATATAATAATTAAAACACAATCACAGATGCACTGGGTAATATCTTCTAAGAATGAGAACTATTTGGCATCTTTAAAAGATTCTATCAAAAAATCCCTTTTTAATCATATTTTGAAAAAACCATGATGCTTGCATACAATCATACCTAAAAGTACACTAAACTTCTATGTTTTAGGATTTGCTAAAATTGATCTAAAAGTGAAAATACCCTTAGAACCTATATATCTACAGGTGATGACACTACTCATTCAATTATGCATGTTTAGAAAGAAGTTGGAATGGTTAAGCCCTTGAGTGATGCACGTACTATTACAAAGAATCATGTGTCCCTTGGTCAAATGGTTGACCAAGGGTTGCAAGTGCAGTTTAATGGGAATGGGATATTTTAAAGAAAAGTACAAGCTTATCACAAAAATAGTTAACCAAGGGTTGCACGTGCACTTTAATGAGAATGGATATTTGTGGCTCATGCTTGGTAGCTCACGCGTGGTGGCATGTGTCATGTTTGGTTGGGCTCACATTTTTTTGTTTAAATAGGCTCTCCTATTTTTATATAACGTTGGGCCTCATGAGGTAGGTGGGCCCTTTGCCTATGATAGGTTTGGTGATATATTATTGGCTTTAATTTTCGAAAAGAACAAGAATTTTTCTCAAAATTTGATGCTATTATAGATTCTATGACAAGAAAATCTTTTGCTTGGAATTTGATGTTGTTATGGATTTTATAACAAGAAAAGAAGAACCAAACCATAGTAATTTAGGAAAAAATATTTTTTTTAAAGCCTTAGGTGCATATTGCAAAGTATAATCTATTACCTTGCATTTATCACCATATTCCAAACTATACTTTGAATTATTTGGTTATTTTAATATTGTTATTGTTGGAACTTAATTCTTCATTTATGTTGGTAATAGAATTTGCTTTTTTTAAATAAATAGCCACTTTTTATATGCTTTTTAACATACGTTTATTATTTGAAAAAAAAATGAATAACATGTGATTAGTCTTGTCGAAATGAAGACTTCAATTCACAAGTGGTGGACCCTCTCCACTTAGGCCTCAACTTCAACATTGATCACCTTCATCTCACACTTTTGGGAAAGCAAAAGTACATGTACGATCTCTTATCCGTGTGGCAGTCACTCTCTCCATTCGTCACGGTTATATAGTTTGCAATCCACTTATAAGTTATGTTGTTTCAGGAATCTTGCAATATTGCAATGATTCATGGGATCATTGACTAGGTTCAGAGCCATGGACGCGTATGATAGCCTTGGAGACCTACACGTGGTGTGGGCTGATTTTTCAACAAATCTTGCTCTCTCCTGGACCAAGGATGTGGTTCCCTGATGGAATGTATTTAGGGAGTTGCTTGTGGAGTCTGCACTCACTGCAAATTTTCTACATGTCGATGGCACTATGGTTTGTACTCTACGTGAGAACTTGGGGATTGCTGTGTGAGAGGTAGACTTGAAACTTTACATCGCGCAAGACTTTGTTGTTGCGCTTAATACCGCAATACATGTATCTCATGTCAAAAGATGGACAAGAAGAGGTGAGTGAAAGAGTGGTTTTTTATAAGGTGAACAACCATGATTTCTCTAACGTACCTACAAGTGTGTGCACATAGGTCACTGTTTTGGTCATCGCCATCTTTACACACCCCCATCAAAGTACATCCAGTCGACCGAAATATGACAGATGGGAAGGTGTGATAGTTATAGATCTTACAGGTTTCAAGGTGGATGACGATATCTTCCTAGAGCCTAAACCACAAGAGGGAACCCAGCCATACAAGTTGGATGCAGACGGGATCCCATCCAATATGTTGTTGAGCATAGCGAGGCTTTTACAAGGTAGGTAATCGTTATATATTCATTTTCTTTTTTGTTGTTATTTGTCCATTTATATATGCTATAATGAAAGATTTTACTATGGCAGGTGGTTACTCGGGACATTCACTGATCGAGGGGATGCAGTCCTAGATTACTTTACTGGAACTGGGACCCTTGCTATAGCATACAAGATACTACATCGGCATTATATCAGCATGGAGAGTGATGAGGTGTGCTTTAGTACTTGTATATGATCAATTTTGCATGTTCTCGAAGATTTAGGTCAATAGTATTTCAAGGGTGACATTAATGACTATGTTCGACGGGAGCAATAGAGGGACGTGGGGACATCGTCTCCACACGTTCCTCACCACCTTCCTCCACCTGTCCTAGTAGCCATGAGCCCAACAAGGTCAAGGGCCTCGTCATGGCCACCATTTGTTCCAAGGGATCCCCCATTTCGACTTGTTATGGAACATATGTCCCCTGTGGCTTCTTTTACGATGCCCTCATCATGGGCACCATGTTCGAACTTGCAAGGCCTCTATTCCCACCAGCTACTCCATTTGATAGAGCTCGCTCCATGCAACCGCTTTCCTTCTTCCATTAGCTGTGGCGCCCTTATTAATGTATTTCATTTATTATAATGGTAAAAATATATTGATTTACACATTATTGTGATGCACTTTTATACACTCATATCACATCTATAGCATTGTTTTATGCTTTTGTTGTAACCGTTTAGATATTTGAATTAACAATAGAGAGAGATGGAGAAAGATGGATAGAGAAGGAGAGGCCATGAGAGAGAGTGTGAGTGAAAGAGGAAGCTTGAGTGAGAGGGAGACTGTGTTGTTGTCTTTGTAAGCAGTAGACATTTGATGTCTTTTTAATGCTTAAAAAAGTTAATTTTATTTCATATTTCTGAGACCTTATAAATAGAATAAAGATTGCCATGTGGCACCCTTATTAATGTATTTCATTTATTGTAATGATAAAAATATATTGATTTACACATTATTGTGATGCACTTTTATACAATCATATTACATTTATAGCATTGTTTTATGCTTTTGCTGTAACCGTTTAGATATTTGAATTAACAATAGAGAGAGATGGAGAAAGATGGATAGAGAAGGAGAGGCCATGAGAGAGAGTGTGAGTGAGAGGGAGACTGTTTGAGTGAGAGGGAGACTATGTTGTTGTCTTTGTAAGTCGTATACATTTGATATTTTTTTAATGCTTAAAAAAGTTATTTTTATTTTATATTTCTGAGACCTTATAAATAGAATAGAGATTGCCATGTTCCACTACTCTTGTTCAAGGGATACATCCCACCCCACCCACCCCTTATATCTTCATATTGTATAGGATGGGAATAAACTTTAGTACCATGGGTTCATCCCTTATATCTTTAAATTGTTATAGAATGGGCATAAACTCTATTATCATGGGTTCATCTACCAATCCCTCTAATAATATGACGTTTGCAAGCATCTTAAGTAAAGCTCTTCAATATTTCATACACCTCAAAGAAAAAGATCCAAGATCGGATGCCCTTATGGAAGCATGGACAACAACCTCTAAAGTGTAGGCGCTCTACAAGAACCTCACAACAGAGAAAGTGGTAGACCTTGTAGATAAGAACATGCTAGAAGTGAGAGTAGTAACCATTGGGATATGGAGAGACTTTTCCATCATTGAAGAGGCAAAAGAGGCTCCTCTTCAAGGAGAAGTTGCCACCTTCATTGCAAATTTAGGGTAAGTGGAGAAGGTGAAGATGATAGTTGAGGTCCCACATGCTTTCATGTATTATTGCTTGTGTTCAACAACTCATAGGAGTTGGTCATAATATGCTGCAGTATTATAATTTTTCTTTGAAATATAATGGAAGTTTTGTCTCTCTATGGTGTCTTTGTGAAGAAGTAACAATGATAATGGCCCATGGAAGTAAACAATAAAGTGTAGACACATGGTTTTTTGTATTGCATCTCGTAGGTGCTTGTCATAATATGCTCTAGTCTTGTAATGTTGTCTTGGAATATAATGGAAGTTTTATCTATCTATGGAGTCTTTGTAAGAATGTTGCAATGATAGTGGCCCATGGTGTCTTGTACTCAATATCTTGTAGGTGTGCGAGATAATAGACTCAAAACCGAAAAGTGCTCGCTCAAAAATGCTCGCCAAAAAAATACACCCATATGCAGGTCATAACTTTTGTTTGGTCAAGACTAGACAGTCTGCTTCCAATCCCCACATTAAAGTTGTGGATCCCTTGAGTCTACATGTTAAGCTTAACTCAAGGTAGAATCTGTCCTAGGATAGAAGTTAGTGGAAGTTCAAATTTACCAGCATTTGGTCTAGTATCATTCCCCCCAAAATCTCTTATCTTCTATGGTTAATTCTTCACAAGGCCCTCTGGATGCATGAGAGAGCTCAAAGGATTGGCATAAGTGATGGCATCTTCCCCAGATGTAGGGTGGAAATTGAAACCATTTCTCATCTTTTCATTACATGTCCAAGAAATAGGAAAACTCTTGATTGAAACCATTCCTCATCTTTTCATTACATGTCCAGGAAATAGGAAAACTCTTGATTTTTTGTTAGCCACACCATCTCTCTAGCCCATGCGGCTTCATTGAATTGGAAAGAATTTTTTCTTGGTGAGGCTAAAGGAATGTCAATAGGTTTATGGAATGTGATTAAGGTAACTTATCTATGGATGATTTGGATAACCAAAAAATTATGTGTGTTTTAGTGCTAATAGTCTAGGGCTAAACTACTAGTAGAGATTGAGGATCTTGAAGCTTTCCAAACGAAGACCATGGAGATAGATCTAGAAAATCTTACAAACGAGTTAGTGCAAGTAGAGAAAATTAAAAAAAGAGAAATGAAAATGCAAAACCTCAAAGATAGCGCGAGTTGATTCAGTATATTTTGGATTTGGTGGATTTCCAAGAAAGTCTCTGAATGTTTTTCTGAAGCTATGTTTGAATCAAAGTTAAGCGTTTTGGATAAAAAGCTTTTATGTAACCCCTCTATTTTAATATAAAATTTTTGACCATATTCTTTTGAAGTTCATTAAAACTAGGATGCATGGGCAAGTGGGATGCATTTTTACATCTCAATTTTGGCATTAAAACTAGGATACACAGGGTAATGGTAGATGCAGAAAATTAGAATGCATTTTTGTTGGATACATATGGGCTGAGTTGCATTTCAATATGCATTGATATATAGAGTGAGCTTGTATAGGAAGAAAGATCAAAGATGATGGGTCGTAGGCTCAACTTTGAATGAGATAGTCCTTTCTACTCAAATATTGCATAGTTACAATGATTGCATCACACAACTACATAAATGCAAACTCATGAGTATTACACGAGCTATATGGAGGATTACCAAATATCAAGCAACAAAAACTGAGTGAGGGCTTAAGCCGAACGGGAAAAAAAGTGACAATGTATGAATCAAAGAGAGATCTACACATAGCAAGAGATTGAGAGAGTCAATAAAATTAGGACTCAAAATCCATGCTCACAAGAGTAAACTATATACGAAAATCGAGTGAGTCAAAAAAACCAAGTGAGGCACAAAAATTGCACAGTAAAAAAACAAGAATGAAATAGTCAAAGGGAGATATACAAATATCAGGAGTTTGAGAGAGTCAACAAAAGTAGAAAATGAAAGTCGAATTCAATCTCGTATAATGCTCACACAAGAGAACTATGTATGGAGTGAATAAAAATAGGCATTATTAAATATGTACATTTTTTTAAAAAAAATAAAATATAAATATCAAGCTTGAGAACTTTACTATGGAGAAAAAAATGCTTTTGTGTCACCACACACCACACAAAAAACACATAATAGATCTTATAGTTTTGTATGCTTGTAGACCGATAGTATCCCATGGTTGAACATCTAGCATCTCATGCCTTAGTTCTCTTTGCATACAAAGCTTATTACAACTCAATTTCTGTCAGTGCTACATGATGCATAAACTCATACATGATGAACATCACAAAGTCCTAAGACCCTAATGAAGATAAAATATATATGTTTGCAAGGTATATATGGGACTTTCTTTTCCTCCCTTTAGGTGAAATCATTGCATGAAATCTAGTCCTATATATTTTTAGAAGATGGTTTACTTCCAACATTCATTTCCTCAATGATTAGAAAGGTTATAAGGTCTTCAAAATTTGGGAAGTTTTCTTGAGTTTGGATAGATATCCGAAACTCATCATAATCTTTATCAAACCCATTCAATGTGATCGACACCAAGTTGTCAACAACAACTGGAGCTCCAATAGAGACAAGGGCATATGCAAGTCCTTTCACCTTCAGTGAATAATCACTAATTAATATTCATCTTATTCCTCTACACATTATGTAACTCTTACTTCAACTACATCTTTCTTGCCTTAGTGCTTGTGATACATAGCTTAACCAAGGTCATTGCATCCTATATATGACCTACGGTAAATTGGGTCCTAAAGGATATTTAAGGATTTATGTGGACATGTGGGCCAACTTCTCCTCATCTCCATCAAGGTGATTGAAGCTCTATCTTCACTCCCATAGCCATGGAAGCTCTACATTGTGACAAAGGGGAGAGGATGCAGAAGACATGCTAGCGCACCCACAAGAGAAGTGGCTTTTGTGACCCTACATTGAAGTACCAAACCACGCTTGTTTCAAAAATGGATAAGGTATCTCTTATCTTGAACATATTTGGTGCCATGCAGAGGGGGGAAATCCTAGGTTTTAGCTCAAATTCCATCCGTTCATGGCTATGGGTTTATCCAATATCTCTCGGTATTGAATAGGGAGGGGGTCACACCCAAAAGATAAGCAATTTTAGTCTTGGTTGCTTTTTTTTTTCTTTTGTTTTTGAGTCTTGTTTTGTTTTAGGTTTGAAATTCTATTTTTAAGATTGGAAGGGGAAGCCCTAATTTCATTGGTGATTTGTATTAGATTTGAGTCCAAGTGGCTTAGATTAGTTGTATAGAGCCAAGAAGTGGCTTAGCTAGTGTGATTAGGGGTGATTATCACTCCAAAGGAGCTAAGAAGTGGCTTAGCTAGTGTGATTTTGAGTGATCGTCACTCCAAAAACATAAGCTTTAGGAGCCAAGAAGTGGCTTAGCTAGTGTGATTAGGAGTGATTACCACTCCAAAAGATAAGCTTTAAGCTCCAATTAAGTGGATTAGGGTGTGGGATTAGGGCGTGATGTTATTTTTTAATGCATTTTTAAAAAATTTTAAATTGGTAGCATAGAGCATCTAAAATCAATAAAAAAACCATAAACACTTAATCACTTCCACAAATACCCATAATTAGGATTTGGAACCTTAAAACACACCATACACTCTAAGGAATACTTAAAAACCCAAAAACCAAGCCAAAATAATACTTCTTGGGTTTGGGGAGTTGCAACCCAATAGTCCTATGAAAATCACACGTGAGCCCAATAGACGTGATTCTACAAAGATGTGGCATGAGCCTATAAAGATGTGCGATGTGAGTCTACCCAACCAAGTAAAATTCGGTCAATTCTCTCAAGGAAGTCACTAAAGCAACCTCCAAGTCCTGGTGCTCAAAAGATCGGGTAGTGTATTATGTAATAGATTAAGTAGTACCTCTTGGTATAGCTCTTTGCCATTCTCTTGAAGAGTCGAGATGTCCTCGACCAATTTGTTCTATAAGCTCTCTAAGCGCTTTATGACTAGGAAGAATTTCTTGTTTATGTTTTATTTCATTCAAGATGCCCTCGACCAATTCGTTCTAAGCTCTGTATAAGTGCTTTATGACCTAGGAAGACTATCTTATTCATGTTTTATCCAATCTATGTCTTATGCTCGATGCTTTATAACCTAGGCAATCTCCAGTATTCATGGCAGTTCCTAGCAACAAGAACTGAGAAGTCATCAAGTGTTTAGACCTGGAGACTACTGTGAGGAGCCAAGTACAAGACATGACTTGAGCCTAGGGTATACTAGCTAATTAAAGAGGTGTGGGCAACACATTGCCGGTTCTGCAAAGGCTGTGCATGCACCATCTTTTGAAGGGTATCGCAAGTAGCCTAATGGTCTCATTAGACAATGGATGTTGTTTTGCCTTGATCACATGCTTCATTGCTATATTACGGACACCAACATAGACCCAAAGCCCAATCCACCACCCAAGATATGGCCAGTTGCTATGGGAACTAACCTCACAGACAAGGAGGTATATTCATTATGGAAAGGTGGATACCAGGTGGAGAGAAAGAATGCAGAAGATGTTATGCCCACCCCACCTAGTAGCGGTGGGACTACAAGGTCCTTTAAAACAGCAAGTAATAAAGAACCACCATATTGGTCCACTACTAACGCAGAGGCATGTGGCTCAGGCATGCAAAATGGCATAAGGTCAAGTACTGTACGTCGATATCAGAGGAAACGAAAAACATTGCCACTTTGAAAATGAAAGCTACGGTGGTCAGAGGCTAGAGCACAAGCATGAAGTTTTCAAGATTGAATCGCATGGGGATGGTGCACATGTTGGAAAATATGATGTACATGTGAAATATAAACATGTGTGTAGATTTTACAGATAGAGAATCTAAGAACAAGCCGTATCTTACATGCAAGCACTTATACTTCATTTATTTACGTGTTCTTGGCTTGAGCTAGAACGAGAATATGTTCATCCATCAACCTATCCTATCAGACTTGGAGCTCTACAATGCCTTGTCTATTAGGAGAACCTACCCTAATTTAGACCATTGAATGCATGGAATTTCACGTCCTGTAGTATTTTGGGACTTTTGTAACGTTAGTGGAAGCAACCTCATTGTAGACGGTTTGATTGTGCAATATCTTTCTCTCCCCTCCTTCCTTCCTCTCCCCCCTCTCGCTATGGATTGTGCATTTTCAAGTAGGTATGATATTGCAGAACATGGGCTTCTATTGATGAATGGTGTTCGCGTTACGATGAGCATTAAATGGTTAGAAATATTAGGGATATGAGAGGGGAACAAAGACTTAGAGAGAGAAGAGAGAGGCATGGTGGGCCACAAAGCACACAAAACCTTATATGAAATTGCATGTATAAAATAAAACAATACATACTCGATCTTCCCCAAAAAAGTACAAAAATGTGCCTTTATTATTGTGGCATAAAAATTCAAGGAAATATCCCTTTATTATTGACATTAAAAAAGAAGAAATGTGTTTTTATTTTGTTTGTTACAAAAGTAGAGTACACGTCTCCCACTACTATAAATATAGAGATAAGCTCCATAGCACTTTGTTAATCACCAGTTAGCTAAGCCTTGTTAGTAGAGTACACCACCCACAACCCTCCTTCATATTGTTTGTGATGGCCTCATCAAATATTCGCATTGAAGTTGTTTTTGTGTGTATCTCGAGGGAGTCCACCAATGCAGAGGGCAAGTAGAAGACCGTAGATGGTGCACAAGCATGGAAAGGTCTCACATCCTTACCACTTCCTGGTAATGATGATGATATTTCTCAAGTGAAGACCGAAGTGGTGGACTTAATTGTGATATGGCGAGCCCATGGTTTTATTGATGATGTGTCTGAGCGTCTCTTGCTCGAGGATGTGCGGAAGGGTATGAACGTCGCTCGCTTACTTTGTGCCTTCACCCCGGAGGACAAGTGAGGCCCATAGAAGTAAAGATGATGGTGTACAACAATTATGTCTAAAGAATTGTATTTGGAAGTTATATGTGAATGAACTTGGTTTATTTTCACTTTGAAGCAATAACCTTGATCTAGAGGATGTAATGTTGTCATGTTTTTCTCTTTCACTCCCTTCCGCTCTCTCCCTCTCAAATAATTATGTCATGACTCTCTCTCCAACTCTCTTCTCCCCTCTCTCTCTTGATGGAGGGGGGAGGCAATCTTTTTGGAATCTTCTTGCCTGATTCTAAAAGACTGCTCACTCTAGAAAATGCTCACAAGAAAAAAATCCCCCTTGTTGTATATCTCGTTGGATCTGTATAAATGTTGCAAGGTTCCTATTCCATAAGGAAAGTCTGACAATGAGCTAGTCTAGGGTATCCTTATTGAGTCTAAAGGTTTCTCTCAGTTTATCTCGGCACAAACATCTGTGATATTGAAAGTTCTAGACATCTCCCCAAGTACACGCCCCCATTTTTGACATCTTACATGTATATATGAAAGAAGTCTAGGATGAATGTTATCCTTTACAGACCATTAAGATAATCTATATGAAAGATTCCTGCTTTGAATCCAAGATTGCCCGTTAGGGTGAGCCTTGATTTGCACATGTTCGAAGCTTTCCAGAGACCTTCGAAAAGCTAGAGGCTACCCTTAGGTTTGATTTGGATGTTACCAAAGTATAGTAAAGTATAGGATCATAGAGGGGAGCCCTCTCCATCTTGCATAGGCTTAAACTAAAAATTGGGAGGTATCTCTACGTGACAACTGAGACCAATCTTCCTTTGGGATGGAGAGACTTTTGATCATCCATTTGGAGACCATCCTTCAAAGCCAGGACATCTAGGTCCGGGAAACCACTTCCTCTTTTGGTAGGGTGCAGTACTTCTAGGTGACTTTTGGCAACTTGAATCACCACCCCATAAGATGTTTTTACACGAGGCCTCAAGGGGCAATTTAGCGTTACAGGGTTTCCAACAAGAAAAAGGAGAAAAAAAGAAGATAGTGGAAGGGATTAGGATATGTTTTTAAAACAACAAGTCTGCATGCCAATCCCTAATACCAACCCTTTCCATTCTTCAAACTTCTGCTTCACTCTATCCATGACCCACAGCCACCTCTGGTGTTATGACTAACCCAAAATCCCATGGGGATGCCAAGAGCCTAAAGATTCTGGCCTCTAGTATGGTTTGACAATCTTGATCCAACAACCATTGTGGGGGTTACTGGAACATTGTTCTAATACCGGTTTTAGAGTGGTTGATTTGAGAGCCAGAAAAGATAGACAAAAGGTTTGGAGACATTCCCAATATGGACCACATATTGCTAGCTAATATTGTCAGCAAATTGTTGGAGGTACATTTGCTCCTGACTATGAGGGAAGGTTAGCCCTGTTGGGATATTCAGAGCTTCATCCATGTGATACAACCCTTATATGTGTTATTGTGTGTGTATGCACATGAACCACCTCTTATGAGGTGATAAGTGTGCCATGTGGCAACACATGTGTGTGTGATTGTGTTGAGTCATAAGATAAGATTTTATACCTACAAAAAGGCATTGTCTATATGTGTGTGATTGTGTTGAGTCATAAGATAAGGCAAAAAGGCATTGTACTCATCAATCGATATCAAGCAATACAATATTAATTGAGGCGTGCAATCACCTTCTCACTAGCTTTTGCTCTCTCTCTCTCTCTCTCTCTCTCTACAATCGTTCCTCACTCTCTCTATCTATTGACATGGAGTACCATCCTCCATAGGCCTAGATCTATGCAGCAACTAACCCTAGGTCAACAATTGGTATCAGAGCTAGGCTAGTCATCTAGAGCTATCCCTGCTCGATTGAAATTTGTAACATGTTCATGTAACCAGTCACCTCTTTTGCCATGTGTACAAGCTGCAACAAAATAAGCTAGCCAACACATCAGCGCTACTATCAGCACCCAACGCTATTGCTCCTCACTTCGATATGCTCCCATCCAAGCAGTGGTTGCTTGACTTACGTGCTGCTACCTACTGACCTACCAACCGTTGCACCACTTGTTGTTGACTCTACAAACAGCTCGCCATGTTGTCTCTCCTACTCAAGGCGACCTTCTTGGGTTCTGCACTAGATGTTGCCAACGTGTAGCACCCCCTTCATCAACTACTATGGTTGAGCTGCCACCTCTTTGATAGATGTAGGCTTTTGTTGTACATGCCTAGTGGCCACCCTTAACCAATACTTGTAGCTACCTTTGAGCATTGCTCAACTCAGCCAACTGGCACTCTGCTTAGCAAGTCAACACGAACATTTTGTCACCTCATCTAGTCGCCGCCTATAGTGTGCCGCCGGCCAAGTTCAACTCCACGCAACCACTTTTTCACCTGCACCTCAATCGTACCTACAGACAACTATTAAATAAAGGATTTGGGGCTTCTCCAAATTATCCTTCAATTAAAGCTCTTGCGCAATCAGAAATTTAGGGTTTTTAATTTTTGGCAAACATCGGCCAATTAAAGCCCTTGCATCAACCAACAATTAGGGCCTTTTCGATTTTAGGGTGAGCCCTACATATGCTTTAAATGGTTTCTCAAAAATCAGCTTCACTTTATCTAATCGAAGCTCCTACTTCAATAATATTTTGGGCCTTCCTGTAAAATTGGCCCATTGCCATTAAATTAGCCTGTAAAAATTGGGTCTTTTGCAAAATCCATAATTTGCTTCATAAATTAATGGTACCGTAGCCCACAAATTAGGGTTTTTACTCAATTTGACTCTTCAATCCAAAATTGAAGATTCTAGACCTGTAGTTTTGAGAGTTATGGGCTACATCGATGTTATATTCCGGGGCATTCTTGCCAAGGGCTTCACCGATAACATCATTGAAGAGCAAGAGTGTGTATCATTTTTTCTATACGTTTCTATGTGTGAGTGTCAATAAGGGTTCTCTAGCCCGGCTAGTCCTCCCAAAATCTGATTGTATCTATGTTTGTGTGTGTTTTCCTTTCCTGTGTGTAACAAGGGCCTTAATGCTATAAAGAACTCATTTTTCTCATTTATCCCAGTTAGGAGCCAGGGGGTGCCTGAAGTGCTAGCCTTGCTACCTCGGTTGCATTATGTGATTGTTGGAGGGCTATCATGACACTGACACTGGTGTGCATGATGAGTCAGCTTTGACACAACATGTGATGGGGCCAGAAGGTAGTATCTTTCTTTCACGTTCATGTCTCACCACCTTCGCTCCAAAGGGGGGTTTGTTGGGATATTCGGATCTTCATCCATGTGATATAGCCCTTGTATGTGTTATTGTGTGTGTATGCACGTGAACCACCTCTTATAAGGTGATAAGATAAGTATGCCATGTGGCAACACATGTGTGTGTGTGTGATTGTGTCAAGTCATAAGATAAGGTTTTATACCTACAAAAATGTATTGCACTCATCAATCAATATCAAGCAATCCAATATTCATTGAGTCGTGCAATTCTCTCTCTATCTCTTTCTCTCTTCTCTCTCTATAACCATTTCTTACTCTCTGTCAACATGCTCCATAGGCCTAGCTTTGTGCAGCAGCTAACCCAAGGTCAACAAGCCCTCTTAGAGATCCTTTTTGAATGGCATCTAAAACCAACTACCCCACGGTGTCAAACAACAGAGCAGTAATAGCATAGAGCAAGGGTGCTAGGGGATAGTCTTGTCTGATGGACCTTCTAAGAACTAAGGGGGTAGAGAGTTGACCATTAACTGCCACTTTAGCACTAGCATTACCAAACAAGATATGAACGTACTTAATAAACCTTGGCCCAATACACATATCATAAAGAGCTTGAAGAATGAAGTCCCATTCAAGCCTCTCATATGCTTTTGTCATAGTCAATTTTGAAGAAAAAGAAATCTTGATTAGATGATTGTGCATGCTCAAATCCCTCCTAGAGTGCAATTATTGCATCCAAAATGTACCTGGTTTTTATGAACCCCTTTTGTTTTTTTTGCTTTTGTACCGTTGGTCGTATATGCCCTCGTGTTGCATTCTATTGATCTCTCTCTCTCTCTCTCTCTCTCTCTCTCTCTACCCAGGCATCCAGTTGATTTGATAACCTTTTAGCTAGGGCTTTGGCAAAAAAATTATCTATAGAGGAGAGCATAGTGTGATAGGCACTTATCCTTTGAATTTAGAAAATTTGAATATAGTTCAATATATATATTTTTGGTTTTGCACAAGATAAAAATAAGGAATCTAATAACTTGAAAAACTTTACTCTCTCAAACATGGCAAATAGCATAGTTTTAAGTTTACAAGAAAATAATAATGTGTTAGTATGAAGAATTTGAAAAAAATTGGACAGAAAAGGAAAATAAGATTTTCTGATGGTATATTTAAGGGAGAGAAACTGGAGAGTTTGTCTCTCCTATCAAGTGGAGATCAAAAGCTCAGAAATTTACTCTGTCGGGTACGCAGATTTCTCACTCTGTCGAGCATTTTTCGCGTTGCTTTCTGCTTACCCAATGTTGAAGACAGAGACACAAGGTGCCTTTTTCATAGGTTCTTGCCTTTCAAGCCTGGCATAAATCTGTATTTGTCCATCGCAGCTAACCCCAACTTTCTGCGGATCCGGCATACTCTTCGAAGAAACCTCTGTTTAACTTGGGCAGGTTAGGATTTTCGGAAATCTCCTTCACTTTAAAATTAGGGCAGATTAAGGCTCAATCTGGGCAGATTAGGGTTAAAAAACGCTTGCCTAATCTGGGCAGATTAGATTTGAGAAACCCCTTCTTGGGCATATCACGGTTGAGAAACTCTGCATTTCCCCCCCTTAGTTGGCGCATATTCTGGCTTTATGCTTGATCAGAACAGAGTAGGCTTGGAAAAACCCACTTTTTGGCTTTTTTTAAAGGATTTTTGCTGTGTTTGAGGATTTTTTTTCTCTGGAACTGTTAGTCTTGTGTTTCATGCATTAATTTTTATTAAACTGGTGCATCTGCATTATGACCTTTGATGAGAGATCTTATATTTTTGTTTTGCCTTGTGAAGACTAGGATGGAACAGTATGAGGAGTCCACTTCAAACCCTCAGTCAGATGCAATTACAGGGGTAGACATAGCAATGGCTAATCCCAGAGATGGAGAGAAGCCAAGGTTTGCAGGACTGTACAGAGAAGATGTGGTTCAAAATGCCTCTCAGCCTGGTCTGCTGGGATTAGTTGCAAAGGTTGCAGGGGACTCTGACTCTGAAAGCTCCGACAGTGAGGATGAAGATGACAAGGATGCTGATGCCGAAGCATTGTCACAGGGTTGTGCACGCATCTGCTGGGCAAACTCGGAGGAGTCAACTCACAAGATCAAAGACATCAGGGTCGTTGACCGAAGCTTTCTGCATGGCGACATTGTAGCCATGGTGTCATCGCCCATGGGTCAAACAGGCACGGTAGTAAACGTCGACCTTAAGGTTGACCTACAGCTCCTAAACGGTGACATCATAAAACATGTTGACAGCAGAACAATTGGGCGGGTCTGCCCCTATGTAGTCGGGGACTATGTGATCCATGACCATTGGTTAGGCAGAGTCGATGAGTTATTTGACAATGTCACAGTGATGTTTGAGGATGGTGCTAAGTGTAAGGTTTCTCGGGCTGAACCGGACCGTCTTGTGCCGGTTCCTGTAAACCCCATGGATGATTCGGAGTGCCCGTACTATCCTGGACAGCGGGTCAGAGCCATCTTCTCTGGGGTCTTCAAAACAGCACGCTGGCTTAAGGGTTGTTGGAAATCAAACAGGATGGAAGGGACGGTTATTGATGTTGAAATAGATTCAGTCATGGTTTACTGGATGGCAGCTGCGCACACTGGAAATACTCCTCAAGCTCCAGGGGTTCCTGCTGAGCGTCAAAGCCCGAAAAACATAAAGCGACTTATGAACTTTTCCCACACAACTTGGCAACTTGGAGATCGGGCATTATTACCTCAGAAGCTTGCAAGGAAGGGCCCCGTGACATTTTCTGTCCCTGTTGAGGCAGGTGTACACTCGGATTGTGAGGCTGAGATAGCCGAAAGTGCCGGACAAGGATCAGAGTGTGCAGAGATTGGGAAGCCCTTACCTCCGGGCACTAAGGACTCTGCAGTGGACAGCTGGGTTGCGTACAGGCGGAAGCTGAAACGCAGATTTATGAAGCACAAGAAAAAGGTACCAAAGAAAGAAGATTTTCTTGAGACTGCCTTGCTGATTGTTGGTACGAAAACAAAGGTTGATGTGCTATGGCAAGATGGGACACGGGAGAGAGGTGTCGATGCGTGCACATTGTTTCCTGTCGATCATTTGGGTGACCATGATTTTTGGCCAGAGCAGCATGTTATGGAAAGGGGTTCTGGCTTTGAAGGATCTGATCTAGAGATTAGTAAGCGTGTTGGAATTGTGAAGAGTGTGGATTCAAAGCAGCGCACTGCAAGAGTGAGGTGGTTATCACCCACCTCCCACCCTCAGAAGTGGCCATGCTTTGAAAGTGAGGAGACAGTGAGTGTGTATGAGCTCGTAGAGCATCCGGATTATGATTATTGTCTTGGGGATGTGGTCATACGGCTATGTCCGACAGTTGATCCTCCCAAAGTCATCAGCACTGTTTCTGTAAATGAGGAGTTTAATGCTGTGACTTCAAGGGTAGAATCAGAATGTGAACAGGAGCATGGCAGTGAGTTGTGTCCTACAGTGGAAGATACTGCGGGAACAGAAGCAAAAACCAGGGCTGCAGGCGAGCCCAATCCAACAGATCTTTCTTGGGTTGGTATCATCACTGATATTCAGGATGGACAAATCGAAGTGGCATGGGCAGACGAAGTGGTGTCCAAAGTGCGTCGTTTTTCTTGATTCGTGTTTTCCCAGATTAGTTTTTTATTTATTTTTAAAAGGACCGTCAGTGCGTATTCCAGTCCTAGTTTCAGGCCCTCTCCATTTGTGGTATCTACAATGCTTTCTCCTGCCTTTTCTGGTGCCAGATCTTGTCTTGCCATGAGGTCTAGTCTGACTTTTGTCTGTTGAAAGAAGGGTCCCAGATAAACTGCTGCCTAAACATGGTTTCTACTCATAACAGGGGCCTTGAGCTAGTAGAGGCCTGGTACAACCTGAGGTGGTAACCTCATGCTCTTGTTTCATGAAGTCTCCCGCCCTTACTCTTATGTGTAGAAAACATAGGTGGACGTTAGGAATTACATCCCAAAGGGAGGCTTTTGTATAGAATTTCTAGAGTACATAAGATCTAGTAGGTGCTCTTTTGTATTAACTTTATATGTGTGATTGCAGGTGGGGTCTCAGGCAATCTTTGTAGTCGGAAGGGATGAAGATGATGGATCAAGTCAAGCCAGTGCTATTGAGACTGGCGAGGAAGTGGATGATGCAGGTAGCTGGACAACGGTAGACTCAACAGAGGTGAATGATGAGGAGGAAGGAGAACAGGTCAGGAGCCCTTGACTGGTTTCAAGACTCTGGAGTCTAATGTACATCCTAGAGGGTGCTATTGGGATCTTAGATTGTGAAAATGGATAATGATTATTTGATTCAGCTGCTTGTGCATACTAATACAAAGATGTGTTGTTTTCTTGGTGGTTGGGGTGGAGGGCAGGAGCTTGGCCAGTCTGATTGGGGTGATGGTGCCATATGTGAGGGGCTGAACGGAGTGGATGAACATGTTGGCCCAATGAATGAAGCAAGTCAAGGATCATTAGTGGGGCAAAACCAGACGAGTGACGCTGTGCAATCAGAAGAGGGTGTAGTAGTACACGGACTTGGAAGTGCTCTTTCGTTGCCTTTCAGTGCTCTGATCAGAGCCTTGAAATTCGCTGCTAGTTTGCTGTGGGCTTTACGAGGCTCTAAAAGAAACTTGGGGCCAGGTCAGAGATCTAGCAGCTCTGATGCCCAGAGTCAGGCTGTTCAAAATGATGACAAAGCAAGCAATGGACCCAAAGAGTTGTCTGATTCAAGTCAAATTTTGGAAAAAGATGCCACAATGCAACCAGTCAATGGAAGTTCAGCTGCTGCTGCTGCCACCACCATTATTGACTATGCTACAGATCCAGAAGCTCACAATGGTGACCTCATCTCTCTTGAAGAAGTAGAAAACAATGTTGGCTCTGATGAGGGCAGCAATGAAACTGCACAGGAGTATTTATCACCAAAAATGCTGGCGGTGGACAGGAGTGCCGCCTTGGATTTGGAGTTGAAAAAAGTGGAGGTTTCTGGCTTGTTCAAGCAGTTTGATAGTGTGAAGGACTCTACAGACCATCATTTCAATAATGAATCAGTCCAGGCATGTATTCCTTCAGACTTAATTATTTCTTTTTCCCATTGTTACATCACTTGTATTTATGGGGATTCCTCTGAAGATGGACTTGTAATAGCCCAGCCTTTCCCTACGTCTTTTATCAACAAATCGGCCACCTCTTGCCTAGCCCTTTAGATTACTATTAAGTACCGATTCTTGGATGAATCCTGTAAATACGTTGTGGTCAATTTGATGAGAAATGCCCTAGGGAGAGGCTGGGCTAGCCCCATATGACTCCCTAATTGTGTATCCATCCTAAGAGGAATCCTGTAAATACGTCCTCATCCACTGGCCTAGTCCTCTAAACTCCCTTTTACCTTATAGGAATCCCATAAATTCAGGTGATGTACCACACAGGACTGTAATACAAAGAATGGTATTGTGATTGACGAGTCCCTTTTAGCTGTGTATAGTTCCTAGTGAAAATTTTACATTGTTTAGGCTACACGTGCAAGGATCTATGTTGTACTCAATGGTGGTACTTACCTGCAGCCTAGCAATCAAAGGCGGTGGTCCAAGAAAATACAACAAGAGTGGTCTATGCTAGAAAAATGTCTTCCTGGTACATTTTCCATCACGTAAAGGTTTCTAGAATTCTAATCCATTCGAAACTTGCGGCGATGATTTGGTCTCATGCTTATGAACTAAATGCAGATACGATATATGCCCGAGTTTATGAGGATCGAATGGACTTGATGAGATCGGTTATTGTAGGGGCTACTGGAACTCCATATCATGATGGATTATTCTTTTTTGACTTGTATTTACCTTCGGAGTATCCAACCGTGCCTCCAGTAAGCCTCTGGGATGCTTTTTGGTGTGCCAAATGAGGGGTAGAAAGTCCCTCAAAACTTCTTGGGTCTTGCAGCATGATGTGTTTATTTGACTCAAATCTTCTAATGCAGCTTGTACACTACCATTCGGGGGGCTTGCGCTTGAATCCGAACCTCTATGAGACAGGAAAAGTTTGTTTGAGTCTTTTGAACACTTGGACAGGTAAAGGAAATGAGATTTGGCATCCATCAACATCAAGCATTCTTCAAGTGCTTGTTTCCATACAGGGGCTAGTGCTCAATGCCAACCCTTATTTCAATGAAGCGGGTTACGGCAAGCAGATAGGAACGGCTGAAGGGGAGAAGAATTCACTCGCATATGTGGAGAATTCGTTTCTGCTCTCCTGCAAGTCTATGCTTTACCTTGTCCGGAGGCCACCAAAGGTAGAGATGGACCCAAAAAGTTTAATCTCTTTTTAAGCAGCATTATAGTTTTCTTTTTCCCTCCCCTGAAAATCTCGACAACAATTTTTTTCCAGCACTTTGAAGACTTTGTTCGAGAGCATTTCAAGCATCGAGGATCGTATATTCTTCAAGCTTGCATTGCATACATGCAAGGGTCTCCTGTGGGCTCTTTGTTGGATGATGGCATGGTTTCTCCTTCACATGGCAGAGATTTGGAACAATCAACTACTGGGTTCAGGCTCATGCTTGCCAAGATTATCCCCAGGCTTGTTGCTGCCTTTAAAGAAGTTGGGGCAAATTGTGAGCCGTATGAACAATTTAATGCTGAAAAAAGCTAGCATTATTAAGGAATTTGCTGGTGTGTTTTGGGAGGTCTTGTCAAAAAGCAGTGCACATTTGCATTACCTATATATGTTAGCATGGATATTCAAAAAGACGGCAAAGTGTACAGAGGTGGAGCTTTCAAGTGGTGTCATGCTCTATTATCGAGCCCTTTACAAGGTTTTAAAAAAAGACAGCAGGTGAATCAATCAAACCGTAGGTATTTTACAAGGGGTTTTTGAAGGCATATTGCCTAGTATAGGCCCATGTAACAAAGGTTTTTAATAAATGTGCTCCTAGCACATGCAAAAAGTCATTCATCCCTTTTTAAGGGCAATATTCTGGTCATCTGGTGGACAATCAGAACTGCATGCTCCCTTTTATTCTTTGGTGAGAGATGAGAGAGAAAAGATGTGTCTCAACTACAACTTATATTTCTTGGGGCTAGCAATTATGAGACCCTAGTGGTCCTTCTATCGGTAACTGTGTTATTGAACCTCATTAAGCTCTGTTTTGTAGAGCTTCCAAGGCATAAAAATGTGTCATTTTGATTACGACTAGGTCACCTGTATGAGAGAGAGAGAGAGAGAGAGAGAGAGTTGAGAGGCTATGAGATTCAGAAGGTACAATTTGAGTATAATATGGAATAGGAGTTGCATAGAGCTTTTTAAAAGC
Organism: Cibotium barometz; assembly: GCF_041138505.1. Taxonomy (NCBI): domain Eukaryota; kingdom Viridiplantae; phylum Streptophyta; class Polypodiopsida; order Cyatheales; family Cibotiaceae; genus Cibotium; species Cibotium barometz. The sequence goes on from NC_141056.1 coordinate 19,772,853, forward strand.
TAATATGCCCCTGTTGTTGGTTGGTCAAGCGGGAAAGTGCACATTCCTTCTATTTTAAAGGTTAAAGATCTTTGCAGCAGACTAGTATTATGGAGCACTAGTGAGCTATGGTCCTGTGTGCTGCTCACTCTGCCAATGCAATGGGGTCACAAAGGTAGCCACAAAGGTAGCAGAGAACCTCATCTGAGTGGCGAACCCTCTATGTTCCATTGAGCATGTCCACTATCGCCCTCTAAACCTCTCCCCTTGGTAGTGGGTCTGTGGGATGATGCGGGTCTCAGAGGTGTCATGAGTACAAGTCCATGGGTGTCCAAATGCAGCTAATTGTATGGAGCTCATCCTTGGAGCAGAGGTCCAGTCCTACAAGCTTCACCTCATCACACCTCATCATCTAGCTCTCTAGCTTGGTGTTGCCCTACATTATATGTGGAGTATATTCACTCCCTCAGAGTTTGCCCTTGTGTGTATCAGTGCCAGACAACTCTGGTTTCATCCTCCAGGAGGATTAAACCTCTCTGTGAATAGACAGTGGAAGTCTCCAATCTTGTAACATGCTGGATATAGAAGGATGGAGTGCTCATCTATCTGTGTGTGCATTAATGACTTGAAATGGGTTTAGTTCTATTGTTCCCCCATTCCCTTGCATGTTAGAATAAATAGTGAATTTGTGTAGTTAGCCAGGCTTTAAGTAAATGGAGGCTTCATCAAGATTTAAACGCTATGAAAGTTCTCTATACTTTTATGGCTTACTTTAGATGAAGTAATTGAGTAGCTACCTTGTTCCAAGGGTATGGTTGACAAGGGTGGTATGACTACCATTGATAGAGATGAGATTTTTGTGTTAGTGGGAAGGTGGATTATCCATCGGCTCACAACACACACGCAGCTTGATGGCATCGAACCTGGGTTCCATTGCACTTGGGTCCTCACAATGGAAAAATTGGGTACTCTCACAACTTGATGTCCTCCCTTTACTAGTGCCTTGTTTTCACATTTGATACTTTGCATTTTAACTAGATATCCTCTTTAACTTGTACTTTCAAAGTAAATCTTTTAAACTACTTGTTTACATAAGTCTAATCAACACCTAGCGTAGCTTAGAGGTGTTTTTAAACATCTTTACCTTTAAAATTGCTTGTTTAGATAAGTCTAAACAACACGTGGCTTAGCTTAGAGGTGTATTTAAACATCTTTTTTCAAATCTATTTACTGGTCTTATGGGCATTTTCTTGAAATAGGACAATGAAGTACCAAGTTTCAAACACAATGTTCTAACTTTGGTTTGTTTTTGGATGACACAAATTCATTTAGCTTCATGAATTGAATATGAAGGTGTTGTGATTCATAACATTGTAAATCATAAGAAGTAATAAATCTTCATGGATTGAATATTATGTTGTTGCTAGATCTTCCTAAAATGAAATTCTAAAAAATTAATTCACTGTTACTATGTATGGTGAAATATCTTGGAATGGAGAGCGTTAAGAAACACCTTTTGCTTATTTTTTTCCAAAAAGTAGAGCTTTTGAAGAGCTATAATGCAAGGTTATACATACTATAGATTCAACTCTATTAGTCTCTCTCTCTCTCTCTCTCTCTCTCTCTCTCTCTCGGCTAGCTTTATTAGAAGGCTCTCTCATCAGCCATGAATGAGGGTTGGTAAAGGTCATTAGGCATTAATGCAAAAGCATGGAAGTCTAGAAGCTTTTTTGAGATCATGTTAGCTCTACTCAACCCTTAATATAACTTATAAGCTCTTAAGAGATTCTATAAGATCTTATGAACTTATAGGAGATCTTATGAGCTTTTGACATGGCACGAGTTTTTAGAGATTCTATGGGCAGTTTTTTGAGCCCTTATTAGAGATGTTTATATCTCTTACATGTTTATTAGTTTTTTGAGCCCTTATTAGAGATGTTTATATCTCTTACATGAGATACAACATGAACTTATGGAGCAGAGCTTCTATGAGCTCTTTTAAGCTCTTATTGGAGATGTTTGTAACTCCTTATATGATTCTATATAATTTTGTTAGGTATTTTGATCATGTAGTAGCTACCTTGAGCACTTAAGGGATCTTATAGGATCTTAGCACATTTTATGGGTTTTCATAATCACAATGGGGATCTTAGAACATTTTATGGGCTATCAAAATCACAATGGGGCTCTAGCATGCTTGATTTAAATTATATGAGCTATTACATGAGAGCATGACCTCATGTGAGAGTTCTTGAGTTCTTATGAGACCTTGAGAGCCAATCATGCCCCACATGCTTATTAAATCTTTTACCAGCACACACAGCTCTTATGAGCTTATAAGATCACTTTAAGAGCTTGTATTGTTATGAGCTCATACGAGATAATAGGATGTGCTATGAACTTATGATCTTCTATGCGAGCTTATGAGCACATGTGTGCTCTTAGTAATTAATTATATAAGATTTACAAGCTAATAGAACATTCTATGAGGTCATAGGATCTTTTTTTAGTTTCCAATATCTCTTATGAGCTCATAAAAAAACTTATGATTTTCCAAAATATTTTTACTCTCAACTGTAATAACTTATGGCATCTTATATGCCATTATAAGCTTCTATCAATAATCATCATAAGCATATCAGAGTTCTCAAGTGCTCTTATGAGACTCTACAAGATTCTAAATGCTTTTTTAAGCTTTAGTGAGGTCCTATTATCTCATTTGGGATCCTGTCACCTCATTTGGTATAATTTCTAATCAAATATTGTCAAATAAGCTTTTAGGATTCATTTACCTTAAAGTCTTATAAATCCCTACCTAGGACCTCAAAGAGTTGCATATAAATTTAAATACATTTAGTATCTTATTTGAAATTTGAACCAGCTATTAGAGAATCGTATCATCTCCTATGCTACAACCATAAGCTAAACATGCATAATTTTTTTAAGCTTATTATAGATCAAATAGATATCCTTGAGCTATTCTCTTTTTTGAGATTACATTTAAGGAGAAGAATGTTTTACATCTATGGGATGCCTGGTTGGCATATCCTTAGCTCAAGAATGGTGCATGTTGGGGAAGTTGAGGGAAGAGGGCTTAAACCTCTTATTGCATTCTTAATGCTCCATTTGTATATAAATGATTTATAAAGCTTTAATGAATATAATAGAGGGAAAAATGTTTTCTATTTAAAGATTGGTATATTTTATGCTAGCTATATATTAATGACAATACTATAATTTTATGGCTATAGGTGATATATTCCATACTAATTGAAGCATTTCTTGATCACAACAACAAACTCCTAGGTTGAGAAGAATTATCTATATAGGAATTATAATTTATCTTAGAATTTCCTAGATAACAATAATATTTCCTAGATTTTTTTTAAAAATATCCATACAGGATTAGAATACTTCCTAGATTAAGAGAAAATATATGTATAAAAATTATATGAAACGGTTTCCATATGTAGAGAATGCACTAGGAAAATGTTGGCTTTAAACTTCATTGCATTACAGGGAGGATGTTGCTCAATGCCTTTGAGGAGCTAAGGTTTGAACCTTATAAAAATTAAGCGGAGGAGATCGTCCCCATTAAGATAACTTACCAAAGAAAGCTCTATGTGAATAAACGCAGCTCTCCTAAACAAGGGCGGGTGCTGGGGAGAAGATCAGTTTTGTCGACTTAATATTCAAAAGTAAAAAAATATCAAAAAAATGTTGTTTCAAGGATTGCCGTCGTTGAGGGCACTTGGTCTAGTGGTATGATTCTCGCTTCGGGTGCGAGAGGTCGTGAGTTCGATTCTCGCAGTGCCCCCCCCAACCCTTATGTTTTACACGTTTTCTAATATATATTTTGGAAGTATATGACCTATGTGATTTCTTGATGATTCAACTCATTTTTTTAATGATGAGAGTATCATAAACATTCATACAAAATTAAAACATAAATAAATGATTTGATGGATGGAGCACTACTGCTAAAGGCTCAGTATGCAACCTATATGCACAGGGTATACAAGAATGCAATGCAAATCTGTCTAGCTCCAAACAGTACCATAATGGGGGTGTAATATGTGATACATAGGCGATGGCAAGGCAAAAATACCTCGGAGCATGATCTCCGAGTGTGAATGTAAGTGAGCTAGCCGCTCCTGTGATCTCCCTCTGATGTAGTCTAGTCTGGTGCTCTCGTTCTCCGTCTGGCTCAGAGGTTCGCAACGTGCTGAAGTGTAACCCCCTCCTGTGTCAGGGTAGGCACTGGGATAGATCTTTGGAAGAAATCAGTGAGCTGGAGCTGTCGCCCACCTCTCCCTGTGGTATGAGTCCGTTAGTAGCAGTGTCTCTCTGTGGCGCTGTGTCTCTAGCAAGAACTGGCCAAATCTGCGCTGGTCTGTGGACTCCATGATTTGGCGGAGTGAGGGATGTCCACTGAAGATGGCGGTGTATCTCTCTCTAATGACACTATATGCTCTGCATCTGCATACATAATGTTCCTCACTCTCAACCTCCTCCTGGCATAGTCTGCATATCCTCTCTGCTCTCTGGGGATCCGTGCTGCCCTACCTGCCTCAATCTCAAAGCTGATGTGATGACACTCTGAGCTGGCCAATCACCACTCAGGCACTGTGAGGCATGTACACATCCATGTATCCAGGTCTCTGTTTGTATGAATCCATCCATTGAGATACACATAAACTGATCTCTGTAGTATAGCATCTTCAGCAATAGAGGCTGACTGGGTGTAATCCAAGTCTCTTGAGTGTATCGCTGCCATAAATCCTGTCGAAGGACTCTGTTCCTCTCACTGTGAGAGAGTTGGATGTGTGGTGCATGTATATCATACTGGAAAGGTGGCAGGTGGCAAGACCATGCTGCTGAGTGAGCCACTGTATCATCTGTGAATACCATGATCTCCTATCTCCACTCTCTGCGCTGCTTGGATGCCTCAAAAGCTCTATGTGAGAGTCGATCTGATGGCATATCTTTGATCCTCTGTATGAAGCAGATCATCTGGAAGAGGGCCTCTATTAGCATAGGAGGTGCAGCAAACTCCGTCCGGACAATGTCATGTGGGACGGAGGGTCTGCTACTGCGGATCATCCGTGTGAGAGCATGAGAATCTGAAGCCTCTCTATCTGAGATCATGTGGAGGGGTGCCCATACTGCTCTACAGCATACATCAAAGTATGGGTGACTAGTGTGTCAAACAACCACCCCTTCGTGCGGGGCTCCTGGAAGTGTGCCTAGTGGTGACACTGTCTCTCTAGCATGGCCAGAGATGCATACCCTCGTGTGAGTCTATCCCTGGTGGCTGCCTATGCCATAGTAAATCTTCCTGGCGGAGTCGTAAATGTAATCCCCAGGTACACATATGAGTCTACCACCTCTACCTGTCCTCCTGCTAGTGTGAAGATGGCTTATCGTCGAGCCGGCCCTGAGGTGTGGAAAATCATGGCCTTGGTTTTCCCATGGTTCACTGTAAGCCCCCTCTGTGTGCAGAAGTCATTGAGTGCATGGAGATGGTGCTGTAGTCCCATCCGCGACTCAGAGACCAGAATAATATCATGTAAGGTTCCTCCCTTTAAAAATGGGAGAAACACTTAAGATAGTCCGCTAAGTCTTATCTTGGGAAAAATTTCCTATTCATCGACACCTTGACCCTGTAGAGATTCAAGGATACGATTCATAGGTATGACCTAGCTCTATCCCGCAGGGGGAGCGTGATCTCCTAAACATCAAATCACCCATAGGGCAATTGATCAAAAATTGGGCAACTACTAGACTTGATGTCTAGAAACGACGCTTTTTTCCTCATCTTAAGCAAGGCACAGCCGCTGGCCTAGTCTTCTAGAATAGAGTTGCCCAAGAACCTAACTATCTAACGTAGGGCTTTCACTTAATCTATTGGAAAGCTACCCGACTAATCGGGTCTACCCATCCGTAGGATGGTGCCGTCAGGGCATTCCATCCTCCCACTTTCCACCCTACTCACGCATCAATTTGTTTTCTAATTAATACTACCACACTGTTTGACATAAATAAACATATTCCTTAATTAGGGCCCTTCTTCACAAGGTTCGTTATAACAGCCTTCTTACACAATACAATCATACCAAAGACAAGATGCAATTATATAGAAAGTTTATACATGAATCCATTTCCATACAAGCCAATCTTGCTCTCTTATTCTTATTCTGCCGATGATCTAGAATTCGGCCTTCCAGCCTCTACATACTGGGCAAAACCCTACGGGACCATACACCTCATCGTCGGCCGCTGGCGAGGACTCAAGCCGGCCTGTCGCCCTCTCAGGCTCCATCGCTCGATCCTCCCGCCCCTCAGAGGGATGTCTGCACACTAGGGTGGGCTTATTTACCGCACTAGCCTGGGCCCTCAGAACTAGGCAGCCTCATAATCTCTCGCCTCAATCGGCGATCCTTATTCTCCCAAAGGTATGAGGGATACCTTGGGCCATTCCCGGGCTTTGCTAATGACGCCGCCCGGCTACACAAGCACGGATCGGGGTTAGCGTTGAAGCCAGAAAAAAATCTTGAATTCCAAAGATAACAACTTCAATGCAATTTTCTAAGTATAGCATTCACAATTCATGAAGATAGCAATTTCAACGCAATTTATCGAAAACAACATCACATAATTCGTAATTTCATATAATTTTTATGTCCTCATTTTAAAAGAAAAAGACACCATTCATTAATACTAATTTAAGGAAAAATCTCTTCTTTTGAAAATTAACCAAGCTAACCTGGCCACCGTTTCCTTGAGGGACTTGAAAAGGGAGGACTGGAGCCGCATTGGGCGCATCTCCCTCCATCTCGTTGTTACGTGTGCCTCTTGAGGCAATATTTTGCCATCTCCGGGATGAGGCCATCTTAGGCGTCGCCTTCTAGAGCTCGCTGCTGCGATCGAAACGCTTCAGTCGGATCTGAATTCCGAGCTCGTTTGCTCACTGTATGAGCAAAAGAATATGGCGCACGAACCCTCGCTTGAGTCAAAAAACCCTTACTAAAGTCTACGCAAATGGGGGGGGATTGTGAGATGTCCTTAAGGCCAAAGGCAAAAACGTGGAGAGGGTTGGGAGGGGTGGCTGCAAGCCTCTCTGTAAGTCTATTCACACGGGGGGGGGGGGGGAGGGAGAAGAGTTAAGGACACTGGTCCATGCCAAGAGGAGGATGGAGGAAAATTGGCTTATCTGAAAAGAGCCAAATGAGGGGGTGTGAGAGGGGTGGCTGCAAGGGCGGCTGTACTTGTAGCAAGTACGCTATGGCGGTACGGACGGCGGCACAACAGGGCATACGCTACACAGAAGTGCGTGCCAACTGAGGAGCACCCCGGGGGTTTATATAGCTGAGGGGTGAGGGTGCGGGCGCTGCGCAAAGCAGGGACGAAAGGACGGTGTACCTTCAAAGGCTATGGATCAGTGGCCTGCATGGGTCTACGAGAAAGGTACGGTGCCGGTTGCCTGGGAAAGGAGTGGTACGCATGTACCTTATCCGGCCTGGGTCTCCACCTAAAGGTACGCGTGGACCATACAGTGGGCGGCCGTCCTTTGGTTCTTGGGCGGCCATTGTACGGGCGCCCTACTAAGTGTGTACGGACCAAATTTTTGGGGCGGGGTACCCAAATTTGGGACGCCCGCCTCGATTTGCGTGCCAGACCGCCCCGGGGGGCGAAATTTTTTTTTTTGTCCGGGAGGTTCTCCTGGTCGCAGGGGTTCAAACCGTTCGTCAATCGGATGTGCGGTCGTGCATTTATTAAGGTTTAAAGGTCGTCGTTTTTTAACTAAAATGATTAAAATTAGCATATAGGCTTGATCCGGTGTCCGTTTTGGATGCTGTAAAATCCTATATTAGGGTAAAATCGCGCGCAGATTCCAAATTTGGGCTCAGAATTTGAAGATTCTAAGTGGAAATGACTCAAATAATAAAATCATTGATATTTATACCATTAAAACTCATAATTACATGGACATTTCTTTATTAGTGAAGATGGGTATGTTACATCCTTCCCCCCTTAAAGAAATCGAGATGTCCTCATCTCGTCATGAATTGGGGATAATCCTTTAAGAGTGTAGCTTCATCTTCCCAAGTTGCATCCTCTTCAGGATAATCTTTCCACTGAACTAGATGTTCTACAAGAGTTCTATTTCGGAGTTGCCTTTCCCTAGAATCTATGATGCTACTGGGCTGTAATTCAAGGACTCCTTGAGTAGGGATTACAACTTGCTCATCATCAAGAATATGATCGAGACTGGGGACATATGGCTTTAACAAACTTACATGAAATACATTATGGACTTTGATATGGGCTGGGAGTTGGAGTTTATAGGCACTTTTACCTAGACACTTGATAACTGTATAAGAACCACAATACCTAGGGCTGAGCTTCTTATATTTACCAAGTGATAGAGAACTTCGTTTGGGTCGCACCCGTAGAAGAACTTTGTCTCCTTCCTTGAAGATCCTTTCAGACCTCTTGTTGTCAGCATAATGCTTTTGTCGGTCTTGGGCAGCTTTAATATCCCTTTGGATAGCTTTGGTTTGTTCCTCCATCTCTTCGAGCATTTTCCTGGATGCCTCAACTCTTATGGTCGGATCAGAGAAATTTAGAGGAGACAAGCATTCTTGCCCATAGAGTGCTTTGAATGGTGACATTCCTATGCTTTGATGATAAGACGCATTGTAGGCGAATTCCACCAGAGGAAGGTATTGAATCCACCTTCTGGGTTCCCGTCCACAGTATGCTCTGAGAATGTCTTCAATTACTTGATTGACTCTTTCAGTCTGGCCATCGGTCTCTGGATGATAAGCTGTGCTAAAGCAAAGTTGAGTCCCCAGAGCTTGAAATAAAGACTGCCAGAATTTTGAAGTGAAGTCAGAATCCCGATCACTTACTATCCTTTTTGGGAGACCATGAAGTTTGAGGACTTCCTTGATGAATATTCGAGCAACATCAGAAGCTTTCAAGGTCTTCTTTGCTGGTATAAGGTGAGCTACTTTGGTAAGTAAGTCCACTACTACTAGAATGGAGTCATATCCTCCTTGAACAGTGGGGAGACTTGTGATAAAATCCATACTAATGCACTCCCACTTCATTTGGGGAATATCTAAGGGTTGAAGCTTTGCAGGCATCTTGACCCTTTCAGCCTTGATCCTTTGGCATGAGAGACATTGTTTCAAGTACCGAAGCACATCATTTTTCAAGCCTGCCCAATGAAAGCTCCTTCTTACCGCATTTAATGTTTTTGCATAACCTGGGTGTCCTGCAACAGGGCTATCATGAGCTTCATGGAGGATTAGTTTCTTTAAAGCAGGATCCTTAGGGATACATAGCCTGATTGAAGTAGAGGCTTCCTTCATGAGTGGAGTATCCCTTGATTAGATTCTTCTCTTTCTCTGAATGTCCCCCTTCTTCTACTAACTTTATCATCCTTTGATAATCTGGGTCATGAGATGAGACTTCTTCCACCTTGACCAGTATGGGATTATTTGGCATTGAAATTGCATTCAAGAAAGATTTGCGGCTAAGTGCATCAGCTACCACATTATCTTTCCCAGGGCGGAATTTGATGTCGAAATCATATTCTTGTAGAATTTCAATCCATCTCCTTTGCCGCATGTTGAGGTTAGGCTGGGTGAAGATCCACTTTAGACTTTTGTGGTCAGTTACAAGCTGGAATTTGCCTCCCAAGAGATAATGTCTCCATAATTTGAGGCAATGAACAACTGCTAAGAGTTCCAAATCATGGGTGGCATAGTTTGCTTCATATTGCTTCAGCTTGCGGGAAGTATAAGCGATTGGTCTTCCTTCTTGGCCTAAGACACCACCAAGTGCTAGGCTACTAGCATCGGTAACCACTTCAAATTCCTTGGAGAAATCAGGAAGCTTTAGGACTGGGGCAGAAGTAATAATGACTTTCAGCTGATCAAAGCTGTTTTGATGGATTGGCAGCCACACTATTTTGCAATCCTTCTTAAGAAGATCTGTCAAGGGTGCAGCTACCAAGGCATAATCTTTGATAAAAATCCTATACCAACCCGTGATTCCCAAGAATCCACGAACTTCACGAACTAATTTAGGAGGTGGCCATTCTAGAATATCCTTGACCTTGGCGGGGTCTACTGAGATGCCATCCTTGGAGACGATGAATCCAAGATACTCAATTTGATGAGTAAAGAAGGTACATTTGCTCTTCTTGGCATAGAGTTTGTGTCTGCGCAGCAATTGTAGAACTCTACGCACATGCTCCTCATGCTCTTCCATTGATTTGGAGTAGATTAGGATGTCATCAAAGAAAACAAGCACAAACTCATCCAAGTATGGGCGGAATATATCTTGCATTAGGCGGTTGAAGGTTGCAGGAGCATTGGTTAACCCGAATGACATTACAGTAAACTCATAGTGGCCATAACGGGTATTGAAGGCTGTTTTGGGTATATCTGCTTCCTTGACTTTGATCTGATAGTAACCAGACCTCAAATCTATTTTTGAGAAGACTTTGGCCCCATGAAGCCTGTCAAGAAGTTCATCGATGCGAGGGATAGGATACTTATTTTTGACAGTGACTTGATTTAGCCCTCGATAATCTATGCAGAGGCGGAGAGTCCCGTCCTTCTTTTTTTGGAAAAGAACAGGTGCTCCCCAAGGAGAGCTACTGGGGCGTACAAATCCTTGTTCAATGAGTTGGGAAAGTTGCTCCTTAAGTTCAATGGCTTCAGGAAGGGACATTTTATAGGGAGTTTTTGAGACAGGTTGAGCTCCAGGGATCACCTCGATTTCATGGTCGACTTCTCGAGGAGGCGGTAACCCTGTAAGCTCGTCAGGGAAGACGTCAGAGAATTCTTGGAGCCAAGAGGGTTCTGTCTATATACTAGGTTCAATGACTTTGTTGAGTTTGACTAAGAAAACTTGCTGACCCTTACGTGTCCCCTTGAGAAGATGTTTTGCCTTGACTACCCTAGACTTAGGTTTTCCTGTGATTCCCTGAACAGATATTACTTGGCCATGCTCATTTTCAAAAGTGATACTCCCCTGGTTACAATGAATGCTAGCTTTGTTTGCAATTAACCAATCCATCCCAAGGATTCCATCATAAATTCCTAGTGGCAAGACTCTAAAGTGACCATGAGTTTGCTCATTACCCAGCTCAAAATCAAGGTTTCCTATAGAGTGGCGAGATACTACTTCTTTCCCACTGGCTAACTCTACAATCATTTTTCTAGCTGTTTTTTGACTCAAGTTTAATTTTTGCAAGCACCTAGGAGAAAGGAATGAATGGGTACTGCCACAATCAATCAAAAGCTGAAATGGCTTACCGTGATGAGTGGCGGGGGCTTGGATTACACCAAATTGTTTATTCGGACCTTGGTGTTCTACTGTCGCATGGACGGTGGCACGCTCTTCTTCAGCCGTTTCCAAGGTCGGTTCTTCACTTATAACACAGGCAGTTCTAGCAACTGTTCCTCCGCGGCCTCTGCCACGGCCACTGCCTCTTGCACCTTGGTGGGTAGGGGTTCCACGGCCTTGATTTCCTTTGTTACTTTGGGGAAATGATGTTGCCATCTTGGGACAGTTGGCTCTAAAGTGTCCCGGCTCATTGCACTCAAAACACAAAGAGCCTTCTCTGGAAGAAGCAGCATACGAGCGCGGGGCAAAAGAGTTGCCTTGTCGCCCTCTGTTGTAGTAGGGGAAATTCTGTTGAGGTTTCTTGTAGGGTTGATCTCTAAGGTTTGCCTCAGGGTAAGATCTCTTTTAATTCTTCGGTTTGTTAGTCTTCATTTCTTTCACAAGGGGCTTTGCTCGTATGAGAGCATCCTGTAAAGTGGTTGGCCTCATTGCTTCAAGGCGGGAATCTAGGGGTTCATTTAGCCCTTGGCAAAAACGAGCCACTTGCTGGGAAGTAGTCATAGCTGGGGCATACTTCCGAAGGGTGATAAATTTGGAATAGTAGTCCTCAAGAGTTAAGGTGCACTGTCTAAGACTAAAAAACTCATTCATCTTTATGGATTCATGGGATGGAGGAAGATATCTTTCCTTCAGTGCCTGCTTGATGTCTTCCCACGTTTGAGAATGCTCGGTGACTTCCTTGTCACGGCACCACTGTTTCCACCAGAGTTTAGCATCTCCAGTGAGGCGAAACCGTGCGAGCATAGACTGATTTGCTACTCCAGTATCGGCAGCAGAGAAATAATCGTCCATCGCCTCCATCCAGACTTCAGCATCCTTCTCAACCTTTGAACCTTCTCCTTTAAAGGAGGGAGGTTGCATTTGCTTGAGCAGGAGCTTCTTCTCCTGGGTATCGGTGTAAAGCGCATTGGGAAGTGGAGGGTGGTCGTCCTGGCCATCATCGTAAAAACAATTTTTAAGATTACAAGATTCATATTTGCACAACGCTTAATTTTTGGAGAGTAAAACCATTGAAATTATTTTATTTCCAAATATTTACAAGGACAAGTTTTATTACAAAGATCTGAGACTAATATAATTAGTCTTATTTGACATCAAGGGAAATTCCTAGGCTTCACTGTGACATAAGGGTAGAGCGGTCCACATATGTGAAATATGGGGGTTCCGCTGTAGTTTCTAAGACTCTAAAAACTGATGGTAAGGGTGGTAAACTCTGAATTGGGGTAGATCCCAACACTGCTACTCTATCAGCAGGTAAGACCTGCATCACTTTGTCATACACCCAACGATCCTGAGGTATGCGAACCCCATCTATAGTCACCGAGGTGTCGGCCCTGGGGGTACCGACGAACCAAAATAAGCGGATCATCTTCAGCTTCTCAATCCAACGAATCCGCTTAAGGTCGGTGGTGAGGTTCCCAATCTGATCTGCTCAGATGATGAAGTATCTCGGCCCACGACTCCAGAAATCTCTACCCCATCCTCTCTGAATACGAGAGAAATGAGGGAGGGATATCTTCTCTAATATCTGCACCATGGTGTCGCGGAACTCAAAATTCGAGGAGTGACTAGCAGTCTCGAAGATGCATTGGAAAACTAAAAACTTGGAGTAGGCATCTTCCTCTTCCTACAATCATTCAAACATCAATTCAATCTTATTTGTTTTAGTAGGATGTCTTTACTAATTAGCATTATGTTAGGTAAAACATTTATTACAAAAAAACAATCCTTAAACTGCAATTCCTAGGAGTCAAACAGGCTCTGATACCAATTGTAAGGTTCCTCCCTTTAAAAATGGGAGAAACACTTAAGATAGTCCGCTAAGTCTTATCTTGGGAAAAATTTCCTATTCATCGACACCTTGACCCTGTAGAGATTCAAGGATACGATTCATAGGTATGACCTAGCTCTATCCCGCAGGGGGAGCGTGATCTCCTAAACATCAAATCACCCATAGGGAAATTGATCAAAAATTGGGCAACTACTAGACTTGATGTCTAGAAACAACGCTTTTTTCCTCATCTTAAGCAAGGCACAGCCGCTGGCCTAGTCTTCTAGAATAGAGTTGCCCAAGAACCTAACTATCTAACGTAGGGCTTTCACTTAATCTATTGGAAAGCTACCCGACTAATCGGGTCCACCCATCCGTAGGATGGTGCCGTCAGGGCATTCCATCCTCCCACTTTCCACCCTACTCACGCATCAATTTGTTTTCTAATTAATACTACCACACTGTTTGACATAAATAAACATATTCCTTAATTAGGGCCCTTCTTCACAAGGTTCGTTATAACAGCCTTCTTACACAATACAATCATACCAAAGACAAGATGCAATTATATAGAAAGTTTATACATGAATCCATTTCCATACAAGCCAATCCGGCTCTCTTATTCTTATTCTGCCGATGATCTAGAATTCGGCCTTCCAGCCTCTACATGCTGGGCAAAACCCTACGGGACCATACACCTCATCGTCGGCCGCTGGTGGCGAGGACTCAAGCCGGCCTGTCGCCCTCTCAGGCTCCATCGCTTGATCCTCCCGCCCCTCAGAGGGATGTCTGCACACTAGGGTGGGCTTATTTACCGCACTAGCCTGGGCCCTCAGAACTAGGCAGCCTCATAATCTCTCGCCTCAATCGGCAATCCTTATTCTCCCAAAGGTATGAGGGATATCTTGGGCCATTCCCGGGCTTTGCTAATGACGCCGCCCGGCTACACAAGCACAGATCGGGGTTAGCGTTGAAGCAAAAAAAAAAAAATCTTGAATTCCAAAGATAACAACTTCAATGCAATTTTCTAAGTATAGCATTCACAATTCATGAAGATAGCAATTTCAACGCAATTTATCGAAAACAACATCACATAATTCGTAATTTCATATAATTTTTATGTCCTCATTTTAAAAGAAAAAGACACCATTCATTAATACTAATTTAAGGAAAAATCTCTTCTTTTGAAAATTAACCAAGCTAACCTGGCCACCGTTTCCTTGAGGGACTTGAAAAGGGAGGACTGGAGCCGCATTGGGCGCATCTCCCTCCATCTCGTTATTACGTGCGCCTCTTGAGGCAATATTTTTCTGTCTTCGGGATGAGGCCATCTTAGGCGTCGCCTTCTAGAGCTCGCTGCTGCGATCGAAACGCTTCAGTCGGATCTGAATTCCGAGCTCGTTTGCTCACCGTATGAGCAAAAGAATATGGCGCACGAACCCTCGCTTGAGTCAAAAAACCCTTACTAAAGTCTACGCAAATGGGGGGGGGGGGGAATTGTGAGATGTCCTTAAGGCCAAAGGCAAAAACGTGGAGAGGGTTGGGAGGGGTGGCTGCAAGCCTCTCTGTAAGTCTATTCACACGGGGGGGGAGGGGGGGGAGAAGAGTTAAGGACACTGGTCCATGGCAAGAGGAGGATGGAGGAAAATTGGCTTATCTGAAAAGAGCCAAATGAGGGGGTGTGAGAGGGGTGGCTGCAAGGGCGGCTGTACTTGCAACAAGTACGATATGGCGGTACGGACGGCGGCACAACAGGGCATACGCTACACAGAAGTGCGTGCCGACTGAGGAGCACCCCGAGGGTTTATATAGCTGAGGGGTGAGGGTGCGGGCGTTGCGCAAAGCAGGGACGAAAGGACGGTGTACCTTCAAAGGCTATGGATCAGTGGCCTGCATGGGTCTACGAGAAAGGTACGGTGCCGGTTGATTGGAAAAGGAGTGGTACGCATGTACCTTATCCGGCCTGGGTCTCCACGGGGTCTCCACCTAAAGGTACGCGTGGACCATACAGTGGGCGGCCGTCCTTTGGTTCTTGGGCGGTCATTGTACGGACGCCCTACTAAGTGTGTACGGACCAAATTTTTGGGACGGGGTACCCAAATTTTTTTTGTCCGGGAGGTTCTCCTGGTCGCAGGGGTTCAGACCGTTCGTCAATCGGATGTGCGGTCGTGCATTTATTAAGGTTTAAAGGTCGCCGTTTTTTAACTAAAATGATTAAAATTAGCATATAGGCTTGATCCGGTGTCCGTTTTGGATGTTGTAAAATCCTATATTAGGGTAAAATCGCGCGCAGATTCCAAATTTGGGCTCAAAATTTGAAGATCCTAAGTGGAAATGACTCAAATAATAAAATCATTGATATTTATACCATTAAAACTCATAATTACATGGACATTTCTTTATTAGTGAAGATGGGTATGTTACATATCATATGCATATAGCATAATGTGGACTGTGGTACCTGAGATGTCTACCCTGTCCCCACCACCGTGACCAATGAAGTCAGCCACCTCATCGATATATAGCCCAAATAGTGTAGGAGAGAGTGGGCATCCTTGCTTCACACCTATGGTGCTAGCAATAACATCCTGGGGCATCGTATGCACCCGAAGACGTGCTCATATAAAGCACAGATGCCCCAAACCATCTCTGATGGGATCCCCAATGACTGTAGGTGCTGGAAGAGTCTCTCTCGTGGCACCGTGTCAAATGCTTTGCGGAAATCCACAAAGCAGCAGTATAATCTCTTCTCCCGCGCCAAGCATACATAGCCCCATGTATCAACATTTTCTTACAAATAGTCAAAAAAGACATAATCATTAATGACATGACAATCGCAATCAATGTCAAGACAAATGTGATGTGTATAAATGTAAGCTCACATGACCTTAAGAGGCCCCACAAGATAACTTCAATACACATTCATTAAAAGGACATAAAAGCTCCACAAAAAAAGTGCGATAATAAAACATATATGTCATTCTATGCTTCCATGCCATGATTCTTTCTTCCCTTACATGGTTTGCTTGGAAGAAGGCATGTATAGGCATAGGAAAAATTAAAACAAGAGGCTTTCTAGTGGTGGAAGTCTCATGTGTATGTGTGAGGGCTACCACATACCTTCCTCAAGATGTAACACATCTCTCTATCCACTTAAACAACACAAAACTCAAATTTTTTATACTCAACTCCTTAGATTTACCTTATTAAGTGTACTCAAATTTTTGTACTCAACTCCTTAGATTTACTAAAGAAAACTTGAATTTATATAACCATACATTAAAAAAAGTAAATCCTTGACTTAAAAAACCAACAAGAGTTTGTAATGCCACTAACACGTGGTGTAACGTGATTTATTTACATACTATTTCAAAGCAGTCCAAACAACAAAACAAATTAAAGACTGTGCATAAGGAAAACCAATAGAAGCTTCCTGGGTGAATTAGAGCACAATCTATACACAAGAAGTAGTTCAAAGAAAGCAAGCCTCCT
The DNA here is from genome assembly GCF_041138505.1 of Cibotium barometz. Lineage (NCBI taxonomy): Eukaryota > Viridiplantae > Streptophyta > Polypodiopsida > Cyatheales > Cibotiaceae > Cibotium > Cibotium barometz. Next base: position 19,789,522 of record NC_141056.1, read on the forward strand.
GCTTTGGCAACCCAACATATTTTTTGGTGGCAAGAGAAAGAGGCACACAATCTTCTCCGTTCATAATTGTTTCCTTAAACTTTGTAGTTTTTTCACGCACAAACATATAGTTGTTTGCTGTAGTCCTCTTCCACGAGATACTCTTCTTCAACATTGACTATTATTGGTTTCTAACAAGTTCTTGCCATGTTGTGTTCATCACTGTCATGGTCACTTGCATGGTTTTCTTCTTGCACACTGTTTGCATTGAAATACCTTCTTGTGGGCATGTCCATGTAAAAAATACTTTCAATGTCAGTGCATTGTGTCAAGTGCAAGATTTTCATCACTTTTCAAACCGATAAAGCTCATTTTCTATCCATACCATTACGTGTTTTAGGTATGATCCAAGATGCAGTAGGGCAATACTTTCCTATGCATATCATTCGAAGCATGGGTAATATTTTCTTGTGCATATCATTCAAAGTAGAGTATTTTCCAACGGCACCAAATTTATTGGGTATGTTATTCTCCATGAACACATGCACGCTCTCGAACATATTCACTGGAGAGAGAGACACCTTATTCTTCATATCTCCTTGACCATATAGGGCATACAGTTTTCGGCCATGAGTTATTTCTTCAAACGAAACATTGAGGTAATACCCTTGAAAGTGTGCATGCGGATTTGACGCAAGCCTCTACACATAACCAAAACTCCTTGAAGTTTGAAGTAGTCCCATTGCATGTACCGTTTTATCAACTTGCCAATACTTATCAGGGCGGCGCCATCAGAGTAACCACCATTTGGAAGTGAAGGTGGTTAATTTTTCCTCCCTTCTCTAATGCGAGCATGCCTTTAAGACACTCCATATGGACAAACTCTTCAAGAGGCTCCTAGTGTGATACATCTACGTATTTCCAATCCCCACTATCATAGAGGCTTCAAAAATCTTGATCTTCTTTGCACTGGGGAATTTTGGACAGTTGCAAGCCTTCTTGCCTTTCATATTGGGACTAGCGGAAGACCTTGCTCAACATGGAAAATAATATGTAATTTCTTCTCGACGAGTAGAGCTCCATGTTTGTCTAACATAGAAGAGTATGTAGTTATTTATGCGGGAAACCTTCATGGTTGTTCAACACAGACAACCAATCCAACACATAGTTTCATGCTCATTAAACCATGCAAGAAACAAACCTAAGGATCTTGCTTTCCTCTTGACAACAAGCACATTGCGGATGCACGAGGGACCTTCAGGTGGCGTGACTATCCGAGAAGATGGACGCTTTGCAGGAGCAGTTCTTTCAACAGTAGATTGTGTCACACATCCCGGAAACAAGAAGCATCTCCAATAGGTGTGTGTAAGGCATCACTATAATGCACATCCCGGAAACAAGAAGCATCTCCAATAGGTGTGTGTAAGGCATCACTATAATGCACAACACTCTGATCAATACATGTCAAATCATCATGTGCATAACCATCACCGCATGTGTAATCTACCCACATGTCCAAGGTACAATCCTCAAGACCATCATAAGCATGATCCTCATCAACACTAAACTCCGATAAGGCATCCACACGTGAAGCAGTCTCATAGAGCTTTCAATTTCCACTCCGAACTCGAAAAAGCATCATAAGTTGGATTCACAAATGTAGTCCACGGACCATCATTCAAAGCATCCATAGGTGAATCCCTAGTATGGCTGTCCACACTAATCAATGCATGTGTAACACCTACCACCATAGACAAATAAAAAACAAAGCTATCCACACTATGAGTATCGCATATGTCCACATCATGAGCATCACACAAAGTAGATGCACAACTATTCAATCTCTTGTGAACATAGACATCCATCTCTCCACAAAGTTGTCATACCCATGGATACATGCATCAATAGAAGGTGTAGATCTCAAAGCAAAACCATCCACCTCCATAACACATATGGATTCCATCATCTCATGCATATCAATATCTCTTGAGCATGACTCCATATCAACCCAAAGAAAAGATAAGTCACCACAAGAAACTTGGTGCCAATCCACATGTGTATACTGCCCATAACTATCATCAATCTTGATGCATCACCAAGCCAAGTGTGAAGAGTCTTCAAGGAAGGCAAAAGAAGCTCATTCACATGGCCATCATCGAGCTGTGAATTTCTAGCCATTACAAAGCTCATCATTGGCTCACAATGGGCCGCTACATCAACACATATGGATGTTTCCAACATAGGAAAAAGATCTATGCATGCCGGAATACAATTGGTACATGAGATAATGTCCAAAACTTCTTGCACTTGAGTGTATGGTTTCACAATCACTTGCTTGTCAAAATTTTTAGCAAGTGTGTTGTCCCTTAGAATACCCTTAATGAACTCTCAAAGGCCCACATAATCATAGTCCATGCAATGACCAAAAGGTTGAGTGAGCGGGCAACCTCTTTTATCCTTTTTGATATCCAAATTTTTCAACATGAGTTGAAGCATTACATCCCACTCAAGCATGAAGTGTAGCCAAACCAACTTCTTGCTTAGTTCAACAAACTTGCCCTTGTGATTGACCCTTTGGGTATGCATGTGGAAAAGTCCCACCAACATCATGATCTCATCAAGACCAATGTTCTCATCAATATGCACAATACTTTGAGATACTTGCATGCAGTCTTTGTCTAATCTTTGCACAAAACCCTCTATACTTTCCTTCTCTTTGATGTCGGGAAAAGAACGAAGAAGGAAAGGTACCAATATCTCTCCATATATCTAGATAGAGAGTCCTCATGTGAGAATACCATGCATCGATCTCTAAAGCACTTTTGCTCTTGGGTGGTCACAAAGTGTTGCACAACATCATATGCCAAATTCTGGCAATCCCAATTATACTTGTGCATTTCCTTCAACCACCAAGATCTAGCTCTTCCCTTGAAATGAGAAGTCACTTTCTTCAATTTGTCAAGCTCGCCATAAGGAAAGGCATGAAAATAGGCATCTCAATTTCGAGTCCAATCCTTGAGTCCCATGCAAGTGACTCCTTTACCATCAAATGCAAACAATCTTTGTGCAAATAGCTCTCCTCTTTTGAGCCATAGACTACCCACTTGAGTAGACACCATATATTCAAGAAAATCTTGCACTTTCACTGGTTTCAAAAACCTTGCATGCATAAGTCCATACGTCATGGAAAACCTAAATCTTGCTTTTGCATCCACAACCTTTTGACTTTGAACATTACTACCATAATGTTCCATACTCCTTATATCTTCAAAAGCATATTGTCCTTTTTCTTGACTCTCAATTGATAAAGGCCTTTGATAGGCATTTCCATCCATTGTCTTTGAAGATGAAAAGTATCGATTGGCCTTGCCTGAGAGAAACCTCCGGTTGGCCTTGCTTGAGAGAAGCCTCATCCTTGTATACCATACATTCTTGAAGAAATTCTTAGTATAAACATTGCTTCTTGCTTGCATAGCATCAAATTCCTCTTACCAACCATCATGCAAATCATCTTGCATCATGTGCCAATCATCCTTATGCAACTCTTTCCTTTGCATCCTTGGAGATCTTCCAATATGATTCGAACCCGAATGATGAGTAGAACCATGTGCCAATCCTTTCTCTTTTGTAGATGCATGTGAAGCAAAATCATGAGATGTATTCGGCATAGCCTATTGCATATACCCTTGAGAAGAAAGAACATTCTCCTTGTTACCAAAATACATATCATTGCCATCTCTAATGCTTACTCCTCTTGTTGGCCTTGGCAACCCATCACCAAATGAGAAGTGTTGTTGTTCATCAAAATCCTCAACAATCGAGTCCATAAGATCACTCTCAAGGGTGTTGAGTCGAGATTCAAATCCACTTTATTAGTTCCAATCACCATTGCTATGAGTGATCTCATAAGAAGAATCATAAGCACCTTGATTGAGTTGAGATTCAACTTCACTTTCATGGAGCCAATCATCATTGCTATGCGGCGTGACCTCATAGGAAGAATCATAGCCAACTTGATTCTCGTAGACATAAGCATCAAAATCCATACCTTCCGTATGCCCTTGAAGATTATACTCATAGTCTTCATCACATTGTTCATTTTTATCAATGCATGTTGAATCTTCATGATTGTCACTATCCTCATCGGAAGTATCTTCTTCAATGCGATCTTTCTCATCCGTGGTACAACTTCTCTTGCAAATATTATCATCGGTACTATAACCATCTTCATCCCCATAATAACTTTCATCACCCTCACTATCATAGTCACCCATGACTCCCAAATAGTGTACTAGACCCAAAATTGCTCAACTATGCCCCCAGTATAAGATTTGATCTAACTTGAGATTCTGAAATCCGATTGATGAGGTTGAAAGATTGTCATAAAGCTTATGGGACAAGGATTTAAGCCCAATGATTGCTTTTTAAAAACAGTCCTAAACCCTCTTGATTGAATTAGGGTTTAGCACTCTGCTCTATGCGCTCAAAAAATTGCTTATGGGACAAGGATTGAAGCCCAATGATTACTTTCATAACAGCCCTAAACCCTCTTGATTGAATTAGGATTATGTCTTCACCACCAAGACCTAATCTCTCACCGTACTGCTTTCCCATGGCAATCACGACACGGTGAGTTTAAGCCATGCTCTCCCCGATCTCTCCTCCACATATCAGGGTACCCTCACACATCAATAGTAGTTAGAATTGAGAAGTGTAGTATAATGTGGTGTGGAGAGTGATTTAATATTCTCCATATATCGAGGTACCCTCACACATCAATAGTGGCTAGAATTGAGAAGTGTAGTATAATGTGATATGGAGAGTGATTGAATCTCAAATAGGTGATTGAGATCACTTCTAAAGGGAACTTATAATTACATGCCATATCCATCCAATATAAGGGTTTAATGTCGTTGATGAGGCTATATGGTAGTGCAACAATCCTCCTTGGTTGTCTTCAATCCCATTTCTTCATGGAAATAGCTCAATGTACATTGCATAAAGAAACCCTCAAGGTGAAGAGAAAGTTGACCTTAACAAGCAAAGCTTGGATGTATGCAATTCCCAAGGGTACAAACAATGCATAGCATGAACAAAGGAGTCTAGGGACATGTGTTTATGCATTTGAAATCAAGAAAACCCTAAGGTAAATCCTAATTTGAAGCATTCACCCTAAAACCTTGTTTTCATCAAGAAACCCTAATCTTTCCACTTTTTTGATACAATGATAGTATAGATGGCAAAAGGAAAGACTGATGATTGTGCTTGATGCCCTGGATTCTCAAAAAGATTGAAGAAAACCCTAATTTCTCATAAAATTCAAGAAATGCAAGGAATTGAAAATTTCCATGAAATCTCATGCTCAAACAACAATTAATCACATTTATGAGTATAGCTAAGCATGAGGAAGGAGTTTATTGAAGAAATTTTTTAAAATTTATGAAAGAACCCTAATTTTTTTCCATGAGAACCCTAATATGCAAAAACTTGAAAAATGGAAACATTGAAGAGATTAGTGTCTTGCTTACGCATTGGAGAGGCATTACCAATTATTTTGGCAAATCAAATCATGATTATTAAGCTCCATTCTCCATAAAACAGCGTGCAGCTCCATGGATGTCCTCACAATAAAAATTGACTAGAAAACCCCCATTTCAAAGCTTAGTATAAGCCTTATGCTTGCTTAAGCCATTCCAAAGCTTAAGGAAGCTCCGATGTGAGCTACCACAAACTTCACCAAATGAAGAAAAAAACGGTGTAGCTATCCGTGCGGCCTCACGAACGGGCAAAAAATTGCCATGAAAATCATTACCTAGCTCTTTGTGATGCTTATGTCCTCCCAAATTATAACCCTAAACTATGGCTAGCCCTCAGTTAAGGATTAAAGCCTCAAAGCACTCCAAAATCAAGCAAGAAGAGAGAAAGAGAGCAAAATGTTTTGGATTAGCCATACTAATCAAGATTAGTAAAAGTTTTTCCCAAATTTGGTCTTGAGTTTGAAATTTGGTGTACGGCTCCCCCAAAATCTAGTCTCCAGTAAGCCCATAGCCCAAAAGCTTTAAGAGTTAACAATAGAAATGGGACTTTCACCATCAAAATCACCATAGTCATCTTCTTGATTAAGAAAATCAAGAAAATATAAAAAATGATGAGAAATAGTAGAAAATAGTAAAACAAAGGATCAAACAAGAGCTCTGATACCACGGCATAAAGAAGGCCCACTTAGTACATGGAGTAGACAACAAGGGTGTAGGTCTCACCATCCTAGAATCTCATGAAGGGAGAAGCTCACCATGGAAGCTTAAACCATAGGCCTTAAGGTAGTTGTATTTGACATAAGAGTCAAGTTACCAAAAGATTGTCAAAAGATACCTTTACAACTATGAGCCATTATCTTATATACCTTGGCCCATTTCACTCACTTATTATGCCCATGCCCATACGCCTAGGCCCCAAATCCTAACATATGAACACGTTCATGAGCCCATGGTCTCCACCACATTATATAGAGGATGGCTTACACATATAAGAATGCATTGTTAGTGTTCTGCAGTGAAGATAAATCTCAATGTCTACAACAAGATAAGATATGCACAAGATAGGAGCCACCACCTAAACTATATATAGTGTCCTAGTGGGGACAGTGTACCAGTTGGCTACGACTAAACGACTATACCCCAACTAGATACATGGGTATATAGATACATGAGTATATGGGTACATGAACTATACATGTAACAATAGAGGACAAAGTGTCTCGTCGCGCGAGAAGATAGCCTTCTACCCTAGAGTGCAGTCCATTGATCCTCACTCGCATGCATCATGCTAGGCATCGTGCCAAGTCTACATAAGCTATGGGCATGGAGCCAAGTCTACATAAGCTATCTCCTAACCATTCGGCCTAGAGTGTAGTCCATTGACCTACACTTCCTTGCACATAAAAGGGTACACTGCTGCTGTAGACGATAGATCTCAATATCAACAAGATAAGATATGCAAGATAGGAGCCACCACCTAAACTATATAGTCTCCTAGTGGAGGAAATGTACCAGTTGGCTATTTGCACTATACCCCAACTAGGTGCATGGGTACATAAGTACATGACTACACGGGTACATAGGTTAATGGGTACATAAGTACATGACTACACGGGTACATATGTTAATGAGTACATGACTACATGGGTACATAGGTACATGAGTATATGGTAGGTACATGTGTACATGAACCATAGCTGCAAACAAATGAGGATAAGGTGTCTCGGGAAGATAGCCTTCTACCCTAGAGTGTAATCCATTAACCCGCACTTGCATGTATCCTATTGGGCATGGTGGTGCCAAGTCTACATAAGATGTCTCCTAACCATTCGGCCTAGAGTGCAGTAGTAGAATGCAGTCCATTGACCCGCACTTTCTTGCATCCTATAGGGCATGGTGCCAAGTCTACATTAGCTATCTCCTAACCATTCGGCCACACACGGCTAACATCTAGTGTTTAAAGTTAGGACTAGCACACTCGATGCTCAACACAACATCTACTCCTCATAATATAAGGGGATTTACAAAATAGAGAAATCCACACAGTGATAATGACAAGAATGAAGCATTGATTTTTAACACCTACACACAATGATAGTGAGAGTGGAGTATTGATTTCAAACATTGATGCACCCGTAGGTGAACTGTCTATTCAGTCCAATGCCATATTGATAATGACAAGAATGAAGCATTGATTTTTAACACCTACACACAATGATAGTGAGAGTGGAGTATTGATTTCAAACATTGATGCACCCGTAGGTGAACTGTCTATTCAGTCCAATGCCATATTGATGAAGATGCCACTCCTGCTCTATTAGATCTCTCCTAAGATCCTTTGTGAAGATATCCATATATTTTTTTATTTATCGGACCTCTCCATCCAAGCTTACCTCTCATGCACAAAATGATATTGTGCCATGAAACTTAGATTGTCACACAAAAGCTCAGTTGACTGCTCCTGAGCCACACCTATGTCCCCTAAAATTCTCCTCAACCAGAGTGCTCCACATGAAGCATAGCATGTTGTCTTTTGTACTCATCCTTTATAGAAGAAAGTGACACTGCATGTTGCTTTTTACTAATCTAAGAGGTAACTCTACACCCAAGCAAAAAACAATAATCATAAGCTAACCTCATGCTATTACAATCTCCCGCCCAATATGAATCATAATATCGAGTCAAAGAAGACTTTCCCTTAGTGTATGTAATGTCGTACCCAAGTGTACTTTGGATGCATTTTAGCACTTATGTCCGTGCCTTCCAATGGTTCTCCTAGGGTTGATTTGAGAACCCACTATAACTAATTGCAGAGTTGAGCTGGCCATCTATTGTGCAAGAAGATCAAACTCCCCATCAACCTCGTATACACAAGTGGAGAAGTGACTTGTGAAGAAAACTTTACAACAACCTCTATAGGAGTGCCAACTTATTGTCACTTCTTGTTGGCCATACCAAATTCCTACAATATTTCTCCTGTATACTTTTACTAAGAAATGAAGATGTAATTTGGCTCATGCCAAACCTCAATCCCCCCCAAAAAATACATAAGACCAAGTTCTATTATTTCAAACTCTAAACTCAGAATCTCCTTAGTGTTTTGGATCTTCTCCTCATGGTTCTCTATCAAAATGAGGTTGTACAAATAAAGGACTAAGATCATGTACCTGCCCTACTCAGAGGAAATGTAAAAATTTTCATATGATGGGATTTTAGAAAGACCAATGCTCATAAAACATTTGTCGATATGCTCATACCAAGCTCAAGGGACCAACTAGTTGAAGAGGAAATATGCCTGCTAGAAATTGATATTGAGAATTTTGAAGCATTGGGAATGTCTAGCTAGCTAGGAAAATCTTACTGGTGGGGACTATCTTACTCGGGGGAACCAGCCAACTGAGAAGATATACCTTGTATGAAAGCTGCTTGATAGAAATTAACTGCCCTAGAAAGCTTATTGTTGAGAATTAAGACGCACTGGAAGGTTAGAAGAAACCTTCATAAGAAGGTAGAGCTAAGGGAAGTGGTCTAGCCAGTTATGAAAAGAGTGGATCACCATTAGGATAGGAGATATGGCAATGAAATAAGTGATTTATAGAAGTTGTGCAAGGAGGATGATCAAAGCAATGTGTTATCAATGTAGGCACCCACAAGACCAAATAGAAATGGTGGTGAGCCACATCATACAAGTCAACTCTAAAGACAAGACTTACAATAGTAGGAGCATTAACAAGAAGTTATGAGGGAAGCTAAATTTTAAGATCAAGAGGAGAAAGACCTAGGAATTCAAGAAATCCAAGATAATCAAGAATTTTAAGAAGGACAAGGAGGGAATAGCTACAGTATAAAACAGAGAGAATGAAAACTAAAGGGAAGCCAAATAACTTTAACCAATAGCAATGGTAGTAAAATACACAAAGTTCAAAGGAAAGAGTGATGAAGATCCAGATGATCATGTCTTCACATTCAAAACCACATTTTTGGCCACAAGAGCTTCAATAGCCCATAAAATAAATTTCTTCACAACAACACCACTCGGTGGTAGAGCGACTAGTTGGTATGCACAGTATGGTCTGGATCACTTGTAGACATTCGATGAGCTCAAGAGTGCCTTCATGAAGAGATTCCAAAAGGGAAAAAAGGCCATAGAAGTGTTGGTGAAGCTGCAGACTCACTCAAAAGAAAAGACCCCCACAGAAGACTATACTACTCAGTTCAAAGCACTCTTGATAAGATTGGATTAAGTTGACAAGCTAACATTAGCTATTCTGAGCCAATGGTTTGTGTGAGGATTGTGGATAGTGCTTGCATCATCTAATATGGAAACACTCACATTTGAGCAAGTAATAGCAAGAGCAATGAGACCAAAGAGGGGGATTGTGGTGGATAGTCATATGGAAACACTCACATTTGAGCAAGTAATAGCAAGAGCAATGAGAGCAGAGAGGGGGATCTTGAGAAAAAAATAAGAAGAAGAAAAATGAGAAAGGAAAGAGAAAGATGAAGAGTCCTCAATGTCAAAATCTAAAGAGAAAGAAGAAGAGTCCTCAATATCAAAATAAGAAGAAGAAAAATGAGAAAGGAAAGAGAAAGATGAAGAGTCCTCAATGTCAAAATCTAAAGAGAAAGAAGAAGAGTCCTCAGTGTTAAAGTCTAAAGAAAAAGATGAAGTCTAGTCCTCAGTGTTGAAATCTAAAACCCATTTCAATAAGGAAGTGCAACCTTTGGCATATAAGCCTCCTCCATATGGTCCTTTAAGTTCATGTACCTATTGTTGGTTCTCCTTCACACTCATCAGTAAAGGCACGGTGCCATTACCTAGTTATATGGTCAGTGTAACAATCTAGATAGCAAAATGCAGAATGTAGATTCTAGAGAATCCAGCAATCTAAAAGCACATTAAAAAATTTTAAAATATTTATCTTCTCAAATAGATTCTTATAGACAAATTTACCCCTTCCACTCAGATAATAGATATCAATTTTAAGCATTTATCCGATAAATCTAGACTTAGATATGATCGAGATTCTAGTTTCAACTAGGAAATTATAGAAAGACTAAATTTGTCATTACTAATCTAAATAATCCTTATCATATCAACTGGATTCAACTTTTGTCCATAGGGCAGCCTACCACTAGGTGTGCCAAGTGTTAGCTTAGCAAATTATCCTTAGTTTTATTAGTCACTTATACCTTATTCATTTACCTTAGCTTCTTAGGGGTGGCTTATGAATGAGACCGTAATAGTCGTGATGATAAATCATAAGTGATACTTTATTCCTCAATTCATGCTGTTATGTAATGCACCAAGCACTGATGAAAGATATTATGATTATCATCAACAAAAAAGAAAGCAGTCTACAACTATGTGTGATTCTTCTTTACAATTATGTGCAGTCTTATGAGTATGTGTAATGTTCAGTAAACTCTGTATCACATAATCTTGAATGTTTGAACGATGATTGGAATGATGTGTAGTCTTGTGAGTATGTGTAATTTGTTTAGTAAACTATGTATCACATAATCTTGATTATTTGAATGATGATTGTAATGTAATGATGTTTAATGTTTTATTCATAATTATTGTGTTGGTTTATCCACTAGCAATCTTGTCTAGAACAAACATTAACAAGAGTTGCAAGATACAATAGAACAAAGAAATAGAGTTCTAGGGGGATCCGATCCAACTGTGAAGAAGGTAAAAAAGGATGCTACACCCTAGACATTACAGGAAAAGCCCCTAAGAGTGTTGACATTGACAATGACACAAGGACTTGGAAAGGAAATGGAAGAGAAAAGATTTGATCTTAAAAAAGCCAGCACAATGGGTGGGGGAGAAGAATAGGGTCCATGAACAAGTCACCAAGCTTGTGGAGAATGCACAAGGAGTGATGTGGACAATGCAAGAAAACCCACTCCTAAAGGGGCAACCTCTAGAAAATCCAAACAAGACCACTCTAGCCAAGAAGAGAGAAGAAATTATTTCATGCAAGAGGCCACAAGAGGCAACAAGAATGTGTTAGATGAAAGGGTGCAAGAGTGCCAGAAAGATCTCAGAGAGCAACCCAGATTGTGGAAGCCTCCTTGCAAGAAAATTAGAGTGTTATTGTGATGAAAGTCAAGACACGAAGGGAGTCCGGACAAGAAATAGGAAAGGAGAAAGAGACCTAGAGCAAGGGATATGGGCTATGGGAAGACTTGAGCAAAATGAGGCTCAACATCATTCTATACCAGTTCCTACATTGTGCTTGATTCCATGCAAAAACTGCTCTAAAAAATAGTGTCTACAGAGAAGCACGTGGAACTTCCACCAAGTATTGATACTGAAGAACTAGGTGGAGCTTCCAAGCATTGATACTGAAGCACCATCCACATACTATAGAAGTGTGGAAAAAGTATAGGCACTAACTTCATCTTCTTACTAGATGGCACTTTTATCATATTTGATTTCTGTAACTTGGCTAGTTTCCTTTCTACATGCAAATTGAGTTGTAGTTCCTCCCATGGTAGCTTTGAGAACTCTTTGAAGTGTACTCTATTTAGCCATTCAACATGCTTTTCATCTTCTTTTTAGAGAAAATAGAGATTAGGAGTTTGGATTCTACCATCTTATCAAAAGGTTCAAAGTAACAATGAAGGATACAGAGTGGGTACCCTGCTCAAGAAAGGGCGGCTGTGGCTTCAGGTGCACTTTTCAATTACTTAGCCATCATGTGCCACCATGTGTTGAAATATACAAGTGAATAGGGTGTGTGCGGAAACAAGCCCTTGGTAAGAGGCTATAAAAGAGAATCTGTAAATGTGAGGGAACCTGTGAAAAGGTGAGAAGTATCTACTGGGAGAGAATAAAGGGTAGCATGAGGAGATTTAGGAGGTGTGGAGATATTCTGGGAAGAGGTGGAGAGAATCAAGCAAAAGAGGTGGAGTGAATCAAGGAGAAATCAGTGGGATTAGATGCTTGGATGTAAACCCTATAAATTAAGGCATTGGCCTAATGAGAACTTGCTGGTTTTTGATTACCCATGCCTACATTAAGCTATCAATTAATTTCTCACTAATAATCACATCTTAATTATCATCTAATCTCTTTGTTAATGATGTTGATTCCATTTGATCCACCATAGCTCATCACATTGCTGCAAATTTAACACCATGATCCTTATGATTAAGCATGATCTTGAGCTTTTTTGAGGACTTCTATGGAAAAGACACACCAAAATAATGGAGGGGGTAGGTAGTGAACATTTATTGATGTGACATCCATAGCCTTCACCCTATGCTCACTATTTATAGTAGTCATTTCCTTTGGCATTATTGGCATCGCCGACCCCATAACCGGTTTCTCTTTTCCCATGGTTACACCAATCATAAGCACAATATTCAAGATCTAGATTGCCTAGTTGTTTGGACCTTTTCTTTTTGGATTAGGTTTCTAAAGCTACTTTCCAAAATAAGTCCATGGTAATGGCTTTAGCCTATACCCATTGACTAGCATTGGTAGTCTTTTGCCATCTAGACTTCCTTATTCAAATGTTCATGTATTCAACTTCTTGAATATTTTGTATCTTTGCCCATCTCATTTTATATGGTCTTGCCCATATCCTTTTTAGCTTCCTTGGGTGTGGTCCCATCTTAGAATTGAACAACATCACTGCATATCCTTCCTCAAAGATTTTGAATTTTGGGTTCTGCCCATCTCATTTTTAGCTTCCTTGGGTGTGGTCCCATCTTGGAATTGAATAACACTACTACATCTCCTTCCTCAAAGATTTTGAATTTTGGGTTCTGCCCATCTCATTTTTAGCTTCCTTGGGTGTGGTCCCATCTTGGAATTGAATAACACCACTACATCTCCTTCCTCAAAGATTTTGAATTTTGGGTTCTGCCCATCTCATTTTTAGCTTCCTTGGGTGTGGTCCCATCTTGGAATTGAATAACACCATCTTGGGTGTGGTCCCATCTTGGAATTGAATAACACCACTACATCTCCTTCCTCAAAGATTTTGAATTTTGAGTTTCTATCCACCTAAGCTTCCTTCTCTTTTGAACCACTTCAATGGACTTTTTTTATCCAGATTTAGGAGGTGTTCTGTCCTATGCTTCTCATATTATTTTGGAGATAGCCTTTTTGCTATAGCTACTCAGACTTGGCACTAGGAACTCTATCGGCACAACCACCTCCAACCCATACACCATACTAAAGGGTGTCATATGGTTTTCTTATAAGGTGTTCTGAATGCCCATACTTTGTGTCCCATTCTATCTTATAAGGTGTTTTGAATGCCCATGATTTGTGTCCCAATCTATTCGGTTCTCATTTATAGTCTTGACCAGTATTCCCTTAAGGATTCACTTTGTAGATTCTACTTGACCATTGGCTTGTGGATAATACATGATTGACTTCTTGTGTATCACCATGTTCTCCTCCCCGTTAGACTCTTGATGATTACCTCATTCAAAAAGTGTTCCCCTTGGTCACTCACTAGCTTGATTGGACATATGAATCTTGTCATATATGAATTTGGCACTAATGCTCCTCTGTAATCATTGCTTTCAACTCACTTTATATTTGTTTCCACTAGGATGTACTTGTTACCTGGTCTATTGGCGGCTATTTAATGGTCCTATAAAGTCCACGACGACCCATTTCTAGAAAGACTCAAGAGGCTACATTGGGTTAATCAACATTCCATCCATGATGCATTTTGTTGTCGCTTCGATTGTCCCACCTTGGCACATGTCACATTATTTTGCAAAGTGTTAGTATCCTTGATGAGTGTTGTTGGCCACCATAGTCCTACTTAAAACACTTTCCTTCCTGTTCTCTCCATACCCACACTAACTCCTTGATGTGATTTTGCCAACACATCTGGTTGCTCATGCTCTGGGATGCACCTTTTAAGTATTTGATTAATGCCCATATTATAGAGTTGTCCAACCATAACCATGAATGGCTGACTCTTGAGGGTCAACTTCTTTCTCTAGTCTCTTGACGTATTTTGCAAAAGATAAGCTAGGAAAAAATTGTACTATTTCTTGACATATAATATGGAAAAGGTAAGTTAGACAAAAATTGTAGCATTTCTTTATACTGGTTTAGTTTTTCACTATTCACTCTGAATAGTTATGCATCTAGGAAGTCATATTCGACCCTTGTGGAGCTTCTCTGGACTTTAACCTAGAAAAGAAATTAGATATTGCATGCTGATTACCTAGGTGAACTCCTAAAGCAGCAATATCCATCTTGCTAACTTTCTTAGAAGCCAGGTTTGTTCACAAAATATAAAGAAGTGACATGTGGTTGACATGAAAAGAAATTGTAGCATTTCTTTATACTAGTTTAGTTTTTCACTATTCACTCACTCTAAACAACTATGAATCTGGGAAGGCATACTCAACCCCTATGGAGCTTCTTTGGACTTTAACCCTAGAAAAGAAATCAGATATTGCATGCTGATTACCTAGGGTGTGCTTGGTGGTGAAGTTGAACTCTTGAAGCAGCAACATCCATCTTGCTAACTTTCCTACAAGATCGGGTTTGTTCACTAAATATAAAGAAGTGTGTGTGGTCGACATGAAAAAAGTGTTCACCATAGATAGTGATTAAAATTTTTAATAGAATAGATCACCCTAATAATTTCTTTTTTTGTGGTGGAATAGCTTCTCTCTGCTTTAGATAGCCTTTTGCTAGTATAGTACACTAGTAAGAACCATCCTTCTTATGCTTCTAACATCAGGTCACTTCCTATGGCCATATCTGAGGCATGACATGAAAGGTGAGGTCATAGTTAGGTTGTTGAAATATGGGTGTAGAAGCCCTTTTTTAAAAAAATTCTTGAATGCCTCCTAGCTGCCTCGCTCCAGCCATATTCTACATTCTTTCTAGTTATACAATACAAAGGCGTAGCGATAATAGCTAGAAACCTTGTGAACTTGCTATGCCACTTGACCCAACCTAGGAATCTAGCTAATTCCTTTACATTTGTTGGTGCTTGAGCTTTACAATGAATTCAATCTTGGCCGAATCCACTGCTAATTCATCTATTAGTGTGCTGGTGCAATGGATACAATCCCCAAAATTTTACCTTCATCTTAGGTTAATAATCTTAGTAAAACATATGTTTTACCAAATAATAGGTTTGTTACACCCTTGGATGACCTATTGTTAGGAGAGTCACGACATTCATAAAGGATCCTTTTCCTAATCTCAACACTATTCAGTATACACGAACTCTATCATCCCAGAACAATAAACCATTCCAAATCAAGTATTATAAATCCCAAACCACCCTAACAGATGGTGATGAACTTTGAGTCTGGTCTAAAACTGTGGAGCTCCCCACTTGGAATCCTAGCAAAAATCGAGCATCTCCTCATAGTCAATGCCATAGGTCTATGCATATCTCGTGGTGGCTACCAATCTTGTATTGTACCTTCTCACAGACCGATCCAAATTCAAGGAACCATAGAAGTCAACACTTATCTCGGTGAACTTCAAGAGAATCCCCAATTCAACTCAAAACACTTCTGCCATCCATGAATTCAAACTACCCTTCCTATACTGAATCTCCATATCAAAGTCATGCATAAGCTCTGCCCATATAGTATACCTTCCTTTCTCTTCTCAACTGAAGTCTATCACAGTTGTACTTGATCAACTCATCGTAAGTTAACAAATTTGGATCCATACAAATAATTTCTCTGAATTTTCAATGCGTGTATAACCATATATAAATCTTTCTCCTAAGTATGCCATCTGACTTCTAGCTATCATCAAGCTTCTTGCTTTCAAATGCGATAGTCCCTTGAACAAGGCAGTCCCAATCGGGTAATCACTAGCATCACTCTCAATCACAAATGATTGGCCATGATCTAGAAAGGCTAAAATGGATACATCCTTCACCTTGAGCTTGAGAGTAAGAAAAATCTCATCAAGCCTTTGATAAGGTTCATGAAAGGAACAATCAGATTCAAACAATCCTTCACTGACTTTTTAAGAAAGACAATGAATCCCAAGAACACCTGAAGTTGCCTCATTATCTGAGGAATCGACCAATCCAACACCTTTTGAATCTAATAAAGATCAATGCTCTTGCAGCCTACTATCTATAAAATCATATGCTCTAGGAAGATGATACTTATTCTTAACTATAACTTTATTCAAATTTTTGTAATTCATACGCACCTCGCTAAATACCATGCCTCTTGTGCTTCAAAAGCACTGAAGCTTTTCCTCCAACCACCATGATCATCCTTATATAAGGTGAAATACTCACAAGTTGAGACCCTATAAGAAAATCAATCATGTGATCAACTTTACGGTTTACTACCCAACCTTCTGGGTAGTAAACCATTAGGTGATTCAGTAGGGAAGAGAGTTGCAAAATCTGCCTTGATGCCTTCTAAAGCATGTGTCTCCTGAGCATCCAACTTGACTCTTAGACTCAAAATACAATTAACATTAGATGAAAGGGGATCAAGAATATAGTGAAACACCTCATAATCTAAATTTCAAATTATATTATGAAGTTCTAGATTCATAATCAAAAAATCTAGGAGCTCCATGTAGTCTTTGATAGACATTGACAACTGAGAAACTTGCCAGTCCCAAATTTGTTCCCAAATCTATCCATGCCCCGCTGCCACATTCACATGATACAAAAGATCACTTCACAACTTCTATACAAGTTTTGTATTAATAAAGCTATGAGTACTACTAGGGTCAACAAGGATCTTCACAATTACTGATACATACATTCGTTGTTGGATATCAATGCTCTGGCCTCAAATTGTATTATCTAAGCACTAGCTAACTCATGTTTGTATGGCCCCATTATAAGAACTAGCCATGGTTGAGCAGCATAGGCACGCAACATCCCCATATTCACATGGGAAGGTGGCCTAGGAGGCCAACATGATTTAGAGATAGCTTAGATTAGAAGCACACTGCTAAATAGGCTAATGCTGCAAGACCGTTATCTCATAATGGTCAAGAGTATAGTAGGTAGACTTTCCTCTTGATCACCCTGCCCTGAGATTCTGACGTCACCCAAACGAGACTAAGATAAGCTTGAATGGTCATAGGAGGTGGGAACGCTACATTGCCATGCCTATTTTATCTTTATTGTGGTCATGTCATGGTCTTCGTTACGTATACACGCCTATATAGATACATTGCCAGTCCCTTCTCTACACAATTCATTGGTCATCATCCATGTGAGTTTACTCCCTAGCTTAAACTAGCATATAGCCTCCATCATCCATGTGAGTTTACTCCCTAGCTTAAACTAGCATATAGCCTCCATATTAGTAGTTTGAGATTAGCCATTGAAGCTCCCTTCAAATGAGCACATGGGTGTGGGCTTTGTTGGAATTAGGGTTGCAGGAAAGCACACAAAGCTTGGAGAAGAAGAAGCCAGAATGCACACAACACACAATGTTTTAGATTGTGTCAATGTACAAAGATAAGTTAGCCCTAAAATAATGGGCGTATATACAAGCCGGGGGAAAAAACCTCCTAAAGAGGAAAAAAGCACCCCGACAGTCCTAAGTGTATTCACACACATCAGTGCCTGTATATATGGCAACAAATCTCCCTTGGTAGTGATGGTGTGAACGAGAGCTGGCACTCATGTATAGGGAAGTGCCATGCCCAAAGTAGATCAGTCCACAAAGGGGAGCAAGCCCAAAGCTTTGTGGAGAGCTTCAAACTTCTCACGAGGAAGCGCCTTTGTGAAAAGATCGGCGAGGTTGTCCCCTATGTTGGCACATATACCAAGCTGATCTCTCATGCTGAGTCTCTCCCTGACATAGTGATAATGCACCTCAATGTGCTTTGTGCGAGCATGAAAAACTGGGTTTCTCGCAACTGCCAATGCTCTCTGACTGTCAGTGTAGATAGAGGTGGCAGACTCCTGTCCAACACCCAAGTCAGTCATAAGCCGTCTGAGCCACACACACTCAACCGTAGCTGTGAAAGCTGCCCTACTCAGCTTCACAACTAGAAGTGGCCATAGTAGGTTGCTTCTTGCTCAACCAAGATATACATGAGCTACCGAGCATGAAACAAAAACCACTTGTGGACACTCTTGTGTCATAGCAACCAGCCCAATCTGAGTCCGAAAAAGCATGTAAATCTGGCGACAACAATCTGCCCTTGGGATAAAACAACCCAAGATGTATGGTGCCACTCAAGTAGCGAAAGATGCGTTTAACTACCTTCCAATGCTGAGACCCTGGGCTATACATAAACCTGCTCACCTGTGAGACTGCAAACTGAATGTCCGGCCTCGTAATGCATACATAAATGAGGCAAAACCAACAGCTGTCTAATAGAGTGTGACATCAAAGTGATCTCCAGCATTATGAAGACTCAACTTCAAACAAGTCTCCACGTGGAAGCAAAAGTCTGATATGACTCAAGTAAAGCATCAAGAACAGTCTGCACAAGAGAATGATCAGGAATAATCTCACCTGCAGAAATCAACTGTTCTTTGAGATCTTTAATCTCAGCAAGAAAAGCATTCATGTTATCATGTTGCTTCTCCTATTAGTAGGTCTGAAACTTCTACTCCTTCCACAGGTAGCAACAATAGGTCTGAGAAGGCTCTTGATAAAGGCAAGAAAAAGATCAGGTGCAACTATTGTAAGGAAACTCATCATGTCATTAAGAATTGCCCTAAGCTAAAGGCTAAAGAGGCAAAGAAGAAAGAGTCAAATATAGCCACAATAGCGGATGCTTCTACAAATGCAGATTCTGCAAATGTTGTGCAGGATACAGAATGGGCGTTTCGCGTGTATTGCCAGTATGATCCATCTGTACATGATGCATGTTTGGCAGTTTTTGTTGACTCTGATGTATGGTATTTTGACAGTGGTGCTACAAAGCACATTACCTCGCATCGTGATATGTTTACTTGTCTTGAGGCTGTCTCTGATGGAAATACTATCATATGTGCCAATAATGCTTCTTACCTAGTGAAGGGCGTTGGTAAAATTATGCTTACTACTGCAAATAGCAGCGCTTTTACACTTTCAGATGCTTTGTATGTGCCAGGAATAAAGAAGAATCTATTATCTATCTCTGCGCTTGCTAGACTTGGACTTGTAGTCAAATTTGTGGATGACAGATGTATTGTTCATGATTTGACTTTTGGTGATACGATTATTGCATCTGGCACCTTGTTTCGTGGGCTGTATAGGCTCAATTCTTACAAGTGTGTGGAAGATTCAGCAAATGCAGTTTCTGATGAAAAGGCAGTTTCAGATGCAAAACTATGGCATGCTCGTTTTGGTCATCTGAACTTTGCTAGTTTGCTCCGTTTGCAGAAATTTGATATGGTTGCTTCATTGCTCCCTCTTGAGGCACCATTAAAACATGTTTGTGAAGGCTGTATTTTGGACAAAATGTAGCATTCTGCGTTTTCAAAGGATGGTTCTGTGCAGGCCACTCGCAAATTGCAACTTGTACATAGTGATGTATGTGGACCTATGCAAACTCCGTCATTTGGTAAACACTTGTACTTCATGACTTTCATTGATGATTACTCAAGGCATACATGGGTATATCCACTGAAGGCAAAGTCCGAAGTGTTTTTGTGCTTCAAACAGTGTGAAAATGTATCCAATTGTACTGTGGGTACCCTCCGTTCTGATCGCGAGGAGAGGAGTATATGTCTAAAGAATTTGATGCATTTCTGGCTAGTCGTGGGATAAAACACCAATGTACAGTGCCGTATACCCCTCAACAAAATGGTGTTGCTGAGAGGAAAAACATGTCACTTATGGAGATGACATGATGTATGGTCAAGAGCCAAGCTTTACCACATGCGTTTTGGCTTGAGGTTGTCATGTGTGCTGTATATGTACTCAACAGGTCTCCCACTAAGGCCTTGCAGTCTGTTACTCCATACGAAGCTTGGCATGACAGGAAGCCTTCTATTGGTCACTTGTGTGTCTTTGGTTGCTTGGCCTATGCTTTAGTGCCTGTGCAACAACGTAGAAAATTAGATGATAAGGCTGTCAAATGCATTTTTATTGGTTACAGTGCTGAGAGCAAGGGTTACAGATTGTATCATCTGCAGTCAAAGCATATCTTGATTAGTCCAGATGTTGTTTTTGTGGAAGATGTTGTGCAGCCTTTGTTATCATGTACCAAAGAGACAGGTGTGAGCTCACGAGATGTATTTGATACGTTGTTGCCTCTGTTTACAGGTGGGAATTCAAATGTAAGTCCTAATGAGGCAAATATTCAACCTATGCAGATTTCAAATATCATAGATCAATCTATTTTTGATGCAGATTTACAAGATGTAATTTATGAGGATAGGGCTGAAAATGAGCAAGCTGGAGGTATGCCTAAATGGCTGGTGTAAACCTTGCGTGATAGTAAGATTGATACACCTATTTCTAGTCGTACTCGTTCAGGTTTTCAGCATGCCTCTTATGCATCAGATTGTTATGCTTTGGCTGTGTCTAGTATGTGTGAAGAGGAAGAACCTCTTTCATTTGATGAGGCACAAAAATCAAAAAATTGGTTGGCTGCAATGCAAAGTGAATATGATGGTATAATGAAGAATGGTACATGGTCTTTGTGTGATTTGCCTATTGGTAAAAAGGTCATTGGATGTAAGTGGGTTTTTAAGTTGAAACGAAAGCCAAATGGCAGTGTTGATCGCTATAAGGTTAGACTTGTTGCAAAGGGTTATGCTCAAGAAAAGGGCATTGATTTTGATGAGACCTTTGCTCCCACTTGTCATATGACTACCATTCGTAGCATTTGTGCATTGGCAGCTCATAATGGTTGGCATGTACATCAGTTGTACATAAAGACTGCGTTCTTGAATGGAGATTTGCATGAGGAGGTGTATGTATCGTAGCCTCGTGGTTTTGTTCAAAGAGGGCAGAAAAACAAAGTGTGCAGGTTGAAAAAGGCTTTATATGGTTTAAAGCAAGCTCCACGAGCTTGGTATGAAAAGATACATGCATATTTGACTGTACATGGTTTTCAGAATAGTCCAACAGAAAGCACTTTGTATGTTAAACGTGTGGATGATGTACATCTAATCATTGCTCTCTATGTCAATGACATGCTGCTTACAGGACCAAATGAGAGTCATATTGTTGATTTTAAGGCTGATTTGAATGCCTCTTTTGAGATGTCAAATTTGGAACATTTGCATCATTATTTGAGGATACAATTTAAACAGTGTAATGGAGGTATTGCTTTGTGTCAGACAAAGTATATTGAGACATTGTTGCGGAGATTTGACCTTGAAGACTACAAGCCTATTGCTACTCCAATAGAGACAGGTTTGAAGTTGAGTCTTCATGATGCTGGAGATCACTTTGATGTCACACTCTATCAGACAGCTGTTGGTTGCCTCATTTATGTATGCATTACGAGGCCGGACATTCAGTTTGCAGTCTCACAGGTGAGCAAGTTTATGCATAGCCCCAGCATTGGAAGACAGTTAAACGCATCTTTCGCTACTTGAGTGGCACCATACATCTTGGGTTGTTTTATCCCAAGGGGGATTGTTGCCGCCAGATTTATATTCGTTCAGCTAAAACAGCAAAACAGGCTTAGGATATTCTAGCTGGTTTGTATGCAGGTCGTAACGAGGCAAAAATCTCTTACCAACGTAAAGAGATAGAATCGAAGATTATACAGGAAGATGATGACATGGATGTTTTTCTTGCTGAGATTAAAGATCTCAAGGAACAGTTGATTTCTGCGAGTGAGATTATTCCTGATCATTCTCTTGTGCAGACTGTTCTTGATGCTTTACCTGAGTCATATCAGACTTTTGCTTCCACGTGGAGACTTGTTATTGAGGACAGACCTGATGTTGTCAAGTATGATACTTTAGTCAACAAGCTCTTGCAAGAAGCGCAGTCCAGGCAAAACAGGGCTAGGCAGCGTGCAATTGATCAGGCATTTGTTGCTGCCCAGCAGAGAAGAAACAGTGGAAGGGGCTGCCTTACCACTTCTTAAGACGACTATGGTCCAAGCACAAAAAGAGAAGACCGAGACTCAGGTATAATTGTATGACCTCAATAACCCATAAGTAATAGAACAGGGCCTAATCTTTAAAATTAGCATTGGGTACATAACACTTTCTCATGCATGCACCCATCCACGCATTTACACAAGACAACATCCACATAGACTTTTGAACAACCATGTTCTTGTGACATTAAATTTGTTTTAAATGTCGAGTTTAGAGAAATTTTCTTGATGCATGACAAAGATTCTCATCAACCATAGTTCATTTAAGGAGGTCTCATTAACAATTGTGTTACCTATATACAATAGTCCCAGTGCAACTCTACATACTCTCAAAGCCATTTCCTGAAAATTCAAAAACTCTCTCTCTCTCTCTCTCTCTCTCTCTCTCTCATGGTATTGATCGAATCAGTAGAGCTAGCTCTTTAGCAAAGCCACATTTTTTTCATAAGAATGATCTCCACAATGCTAAAAAGACTCCTTCGAGACATACTTCCACATCCCAAAAAAGAAGAGCAAGGTCGCAAAATTGCTAAGTGATATTAAGCCACCTTTTAATGAACATTGCACTATTTGTATAAGCAAAAGCTGGTAGAGTGTGCACGTGTGCGTACACACACATGCAATGTGCATGTGCATGTGTTTATGTATTATTGAGCAAAGTGATGGCAAAACATAGCACTAGGAGATTTTCACAAAGTAGATAGACCAGAGATCCTCTATCACCCTAAGGTTTTGGTGTCTAGATGGCTAGGCCAGTTTGTAAAAATTTGGAGTTAAGCGCATATCGATGTAAACACAACTAGAATGGGTGACCTCCTGGGACTTGGTCCCTCGCCCAATCCCCAACATGGTATTAGAGCCATGGATTTAAGTGTATCCTGGCGTAAACAATTGGGATGGATATCTCCTAGGATGACTTAACCCCCCACCTTATTTTCAACGTGTGTGTGTGAGAGAGAGAGAGAGAGGGGGGGAAAGAGAGGAGAGATTCCGAAGGCCAAAATGACCTATGAGACAATACATTAGCATAAAGAACATGTCCATCTTTAGCTAAGTCTATGGTCTACCAAAAGTAAAAAAACATCCTACTAATCGATCAGTAGATCTACAATGCCAAGCATAAAAAGCAATGATCTATATGTGGTTTTTGTGTTCATTTTTGTTTAAGATTTTATTTGGGCTTACAAAAATCTTCAACGAGAACTCTTTTTCGTCACGACAAATTGTGCTCTTTCCAAGCTCTCTCACTTTAGCAAATTGTGTGCATTCTTTTGCTTGCGTTGCAATGGGTTTACTCTTACGCAAACCATATATTTGTGCCTTTGAATTTGTTTAAATATTTTAGAATCCCAATCTTAACGAGCAAATACTAACTTCCAATGTGTCATCTGTGAGGCTTAGTTGAATCCGAAGGACCTTCGATTGCCTCGATTCATTTTCCTTGCCTTCAGATGCGACTCTTGATTTGATGTATTATCACAGATCTCCCTTGGGTGATGCTAGTGACAGTCTCAGGTAAGTCTTACTTCATCTTCGCAACAATGGCTTCTTTTTGTAGGATCCCAGTTAGCTAATAAGATTGTCGTAAGGTCTCGAATCAATCTTCTACTTCATGAAGCCGCACCTCGAGTGTAGGTTGAGCTTCTTAAATGTTATGAAGATGGAAGTGATCTGAACTATATAATCAGCATCACTGCTCTTCCAAGCAATCCATCATGTTTTGGATGAAATCTAGGTCTGCAAATACATTGAAGTATAGTGAGTGCACATGCAACTGCCATGTCGATTTCCAAGTCAGAGAAAAGTGATATGCTTAGAGATGACAACATTCAGACCAAGTGAGAACTGGTTTAACCTTTGGGTCATATTTGGCCCTCAACTTGTGTGCTCTTGAATTTGTATTTCCAAGGGCCTTCTATAAGGTAGGTCTAGATTTGAGGGATGCGTCAGGTAAAGAATTCTTAGAGTAGACGGGCTGAGAATAATGGCATCCTGGCTTGTCGATGTCGCGAGGTTGCCAGTTTGGAGGACTAGTCTGATGCATGGGCGATTTGTGAGAGGTTGTAAGAACGGTCTTCTTGCCCAGTTCAAGGTCCCGGGCTTCCTGCAACTCTTGCAAAACCTCCACCATCACAGGCCTATGTGCCGAGCAAGGCTCTACACAGGCCATGGCCGTCTCCGCCACTCTCCACATAGCTTCCTCATTGTAGTCCCTCCCAATTTGTGGATCCACAATCTCCCCAAGCCTGCCCTCTTGAAGGTGATCTCTCACCTGCAAGCAAGCCTGCATTAGCCTTGAATTCTCTTTAACATTCAAGGTCCTGAGCAAAAGGCTAAGCCCATGCATTCGACTCGTGAAGTCTTATTGTGTACAAGTTTGCATCTTACTAACCCAGTCACATAGCTTTACATGTGTTCGTGTGGTATCACTCATCAACGGCTCCCTCCCTGATACCATCTCAAGCAGCACCACTCCAAAACTATAAACATCGCTCTTCAGAGTCAACTGCTCTGTTTCACAGTACCTAAGAGAAATAATGACCAAATTAAACATCCAAAACAGCTTGATCCAAAAGCCAGGAAAAGGTAAGTTTAGAAATTACTCTGGATCTACATAACCAGATGTGCCCCTCACGGCAGTAACTACATGTGCGTCCCCGTCTGCGGGTCCAAGTTTTGAAAGACCAAAATCTGCAACTTTAGCCACCATGTTCTCCGTGAGTAGGATGTTGCAGCTTTTTACATCACGGTGAATGATTGAAGGGTAACAATCTTGGTGCAAATACACCAAACCTAGCAAAATGTAGAGGAAAATGGGATATTAACATAGGCAAATACACCAAACCTAGCAAAATGTAGAGGAAAATGGGATATTAACATAGGCATTTTCTAAGGGAAACATCTTGTTAGATAAGCTAGCATGCCATGACCACAACATTTGCAATACACTACACACCTCTTGCAGCATCAAGAGCTATGTTTAGCCTCTGCTTCCAAGGAAGAGGAGCAAACCGCGAGGCATCATCATAAGCTGCACAATGTTCGTGATGAAATGACAAAGTGGAAAGCATTCAAACACTAGATATGGTATAAATATAAACACCAATGGAAGGTTCAGGTTGTTTCCCTGACTTGACCAAAACCAAAGTACAATCTTGGTTCCATGAGAGTCTACTCACAAAGCTTCAGACCATCAACTCCATATATAGCTAGACTACATCCAAACTCACGTCACTGGATATCGTGCTGAAGAAGAAAGATGGGTTACATACCAAAAATTCGCTCCTCCAAATTTCCCCCTTTCATGTACTCGTAGATCAGGATGCGTTCCTCCAGTGAGTGGTGGTATGCTATCAGTGCAACCACATTTCTATGGTGCACTCTTGAAAGGAACTCCACCTAAATCATCCAATTTAACATCTTAAATCATATGGTAATCATGCTAACCAAATAACCAGTCAATGCTTAAAGGGAAGCCACACCTCATTCAAGAACTCTCGCTCTCCTTGCAACGAGTCTCCCGAATGAACTTTGACTGCGACTTCCTGGCCATCTGTTAAATGACCGTAATAGACGGACCCAAAGGCCCCTTCCCCTACCTTAGTTGAAAAATTTCTAGTAGCGGCTATGATCTCTTCGAGATCAACTAATCGAACTGTTTTTGTAAGGTCTCCAGTACCTTTAATCATCTTATCTGCAAGTTTAGACAAGGTAGAATAGTTAGCAGATAAGAGAACACTGGCTTGATAATACAAGGTACTGTCTGGGTATTCTGTGGAAATACATCTATAGAGAGGCCATTTGCCACCATTCATCTTGTTGCCCTCACATAATAACAGCTGCTTACATTCCCCTGTGAAACTAAGTGTACAGATGAAGACAAGACCAGCCATGGAAGAAGCTAGGTTGCATGAAACGTTTCCGGTTCGGAAACAGTAAACCCCAAGAAACGGGAGGAAACGGCAAACTCAACGTCAAGGAAACGTCGGGGGTAGGCTGACATAATACTTGAAAAAATACAAATTCACATGCACACCAAAGTAGATTGAGGCAAAACATGAGAGGTTTTCATTAATCAATCAATGATCATAATACAAAACAATTACATGCTTGATACATCTTCATCATCAATCACTTCCTCGCTCCACTCTTAGAAAGCATCCTCCTTAATAACATCCCACTGTTGGCATGGCCCTGAGATGTAGGAAGGCTCTTTCCTAGAAATCAACCGGAGATTACTATGCACTTACACTAAGTCCTTAGCCTTCTTGTGCCCTAGCCAGCTGCGGTTGATAGAGTGAATGAATCCATATGTAGACCAATTGCGCTCACATGCTGAGGCACTCAACACCTGTGACAAGAGCCTGATTGCTAGCCTCTGCAACTCGGGAGTACTTGTACCATAGTTCTCCCACCATGCAACAGGAGAGAGATTAAGCATGTCATCCGCTGCACCCTCCTCGCCAAAATCCCCCTTCTGTCCAATGTAATCCAAGAGTTGTGCCTTGTACGTTGTCTTCTCTGCACCATCTTTGGCTCCTCGGTCCACTGTTTGCCTCCACCCCTTCATCACATCCATGTCCTTATGTGCGTTCTTTGAAAACAATCTAGGGTTAAGAAGAAAAGCTGAAGTTGGAAGCAAAGCGAGTGTCCCTAGGCCTGATAAGCTCTAGCTTGGAGTGCTTGTTGAACATAGCCGTCGTGGCGTCATGGTTTGCAATGAACTGTTGCACCTCTTTGCCTCTGGCGATTTCCCTATCCATCCACACTATCAATGCCAAATCTTTAAACAAAAGATTCAAGCAATGAGTTGCGCATGGTGTCCAAAAGATGTGCTTGTACTCTAGTTCCACTAGCTAACCTGCAAGCTTGCAGTTTGCTGCATTGTCCGGCCATACTTGGACCACATTATGAACTCCAACTTCCCTGATTATCTCCTTGATAGCCTTTGCAATAAATTCCCCCGTCTTCTGTTTGCCACTAGTGTTATTGACTTCTTGACTTGAGACCATGAAATTAATCAATTGTCTCTTCGTGGTATATGTCCAGCCATCAGACACTATGGAGCATCCATAGTGAGACTATGTCGACTCAATCACAGAGAGACTACTCCATATTCTACCAGGCAACTTCTTCCCTAGGTTCTAGGAAACGTCATCTGGAGGCGGGGAAACGCCGTTTCTTGGCTGGTGTGGATGTTTCCCTCGCGAGGGAAAGTCGCGCCCAGGCTGGGCAGCGTGTTTTTTTTAAAGTTGGGTCCCGTTTTTAATAAACGATAGCGTAAACTTGGGTCCCGTTTTATTAAAAAAAGAAAACGTCGAGTTTGAAGATAACGTTACGCAAATCAGCGCGGAGCGCCCTTCTCTCTGCGCGCGCACACACACACAGAGACTCACCTCATACACCTGCACACACGTCCCACACAGAGACTCACTCGCCTCCATGCACCTCTTTGCACATCAGTTTTCTTCATGCAAGAAGAGGAGAAAACAACCAGCCGCCTTGCTTTTGCTTCAACTGTCCCTCGCTCTGTGATTTTTGAGCCTTGTACTTGCCCTCTTAATCTCAGAAATTCTCTCACACTAGCCCATGCTATCAGAGAACGAGCTCTTAGGTGCAAATGCATTCACTTTGTGTTGACTCCTGAGTGGCTTTGCTCAAAGGCTCTTCAATCCGATCAAAACCGCCCGTCTAGACAAAAAAAGGCCCAGTATTAAGATAAATTCAATCATGTTTGCATCCAATTGCTCGCGCTCGCTGAAGCTCTCGCCTCCCCCCCTGCTCGCGCCTTCATCCCGCCTGCTCGAGCTGTCGTCCCCCCCCCCGCCGCCGTGCCCGCCCCCCTTTCGCACCCGTCTGACCCCCTTCCGCACCCGTCCGCCCCCACTTTCGCCCCCGTCCGCGTCCCGCCCCCTGCCCGCCTGCCCGCCCCCTCGCATCCGCCTGCCCCCCCGCGCCCGCCTGCCCCTTTCGTGCCCGCTTGCCCTTTCGCGCCCGTCTGCCCGCCTGCCCCCCTTTCGCGCCCGCCTGCTCCTGCCCCCCCTTCGCGCCCGTCTGCCCGCCTGCCCTCGCCCTTTCCCCGCCCCCCCTCTCGCGCCCTTGCTCCCGCTCCCTCCCCGCTCCCCCACGCTCCCCCCCCTCTATCCGCCCTCCCCCCTCGCTTTCGGTCTTTCCCTCCCTGCTCCGCGCTCCCCCCCGTCCCGCTTCGTCCTCGACTCAGCTTCAGACTCTGATAGAGGCCCCTCCCGCCCCACCTCACAGGGACTCTTTCGCAGCCCCCTCGCCCGCCCTGAGGATACCCCCATCAGGCTTTCTCTTTCGCTAGAAGAGGAAGCGAGCCTCGCCACAGAGGTGGAATGCCTCCAGGCACATTCCACCATCTGCCGTATAGTGGCACCCGCCCCAGCAAAGGGGAGATCCGGGATCTTCTCCAGGCCCACCTTCTTGCAGATGTGGGTAAGATCCTGGACGTTCAATTACGGGCCGCGGCCATAACCAGATTGAGTTTGAGACAGCCCAGAGCATGGCCCAGGTCCTAGCCATGAGTCCCCTTGACATCAGGGGCGCTCGGGCCTTCTTCAGACATTGGCAGCATGGTTTCGACCCAGCAGCGGCCGAACAGGGAGAGCGCATATTCCATGTCCACAGTTTGCTTTCTTGGACTTCGCCGTGAGTACCTTCTGCTCCTCTCCAGGATAGGATCATTGGTGGGCTCGGTGCTTGAGACTGGCCACACAGCAGTGGGCCTGCCTTCAATCAGAGTTTTGGTTCCTAACATCTCCTCCCTTCCGAAGATCATTCACTTACCTAGGGATGGGGGGGGGGGGGGGGGGGGGGGGGGGGGGGGGGGGGATGGATCGATCAGAGAGTGGAGTTTTCGGGGCTCCCAACCAGTGTTTTATATGCAGGCAAGTCGGCCACCTGGCCAAAGCCTACCCTCGCAGGAGACCCCGACCTTCACCGCAACAGCAGACCTCCGATGGCCCGTCCACAGATGCGGCTCGGCAGGCAGCCTCTGGGACACCTGCTCAGCCCACAGAGACCTCTGATTGGTAGCCTGGAAAGGGGCGCCGTAGAGGGAGACAGCCACAGTAGCATGCCCCGAGATCGACGCAGCGCAGACACAGCCTCAGCATCATTGGGTTCCAGTGAGGAACAGCTTTGCTCCCCTCCAGGAGGAGACCCCAGCGCAGACTGAGGATTAGGCCAGCGCCCCCCCCCCCTTCACCTCCACCCCCCTCCCCCGTCCCCCCCTCCCGCCTCGCTTCCACCCTCGCCTCCTCCCGTTCCCGCTCCCGCATTTTCAGCGTCTCCTTCCCCACCCCTTTTCCCCCCCCCTCCTCCCCCTCCGCTTGCCTCAGCTCCCGAGAAGCACTGGCAGTGCCCTGGCGCTCACTTGCAGTCCGACGGGCACTGAGCACCGACCTTGCTCGTGTACCGCAAAGGAGACCTACCATGCCAATTCGTGCTTCACGGATATCCTCTATCCGCAGTCGGCTGAGTAGTCTCGACACTAGACAGCGCTCGGAGGCTTTCGACTACTCCTTTACACGCCTATTTGGAGCGGAGGGCCCCATAAGCCAGCACCTATCAGAGTTCATGTGGTGATACTTCCGGCCCGAGGGAGGAGGCACTTGATTCAGCGGTGGCCTTCTCCTTCCCTCTTTGCGGCACTAGCGACCGGGAGTGGACTCTGGATCTTGCTATTAGTATTTTGCAGACACAGGCAGTTGAGTTTTCTCACCATGTGAGCGATTTGGAGATTACAGACATGGTAGGCCTACTCTGGGAGTTGGCACATTTCTTTGATACCGGGAGTGCGGATGCCTCCAGGAATCGACACTTGGTGGTTCGCATAGTGGCAGACCTAGCGCGAGACCCTGGCTATGTATGCATACATGAGGATTCCTTCTCCGAGCGAGAGGCAATCGCTATGGGACACAGCCACTGGCGCCTAGTCCGAGACTCTTGCAGCACACCGGGTGGGCAGATTCGTAGTCGCTCGGATGGGGATTACTCTCCATCCAAGCCGCTTGCGAAGGCCTGCCGTATGGTTGAGACAGCCTCCACCTCAGCAAGTCATCCATGAGGATTATCTCATGGAATGTACAGGGCCTTGGCGGCGCACACTATGTACGTTATCGTGGTCGCTTGAGGCAGGAGCTTCAGAGATGCCTGGTTGGGGGCAGTATTGATATTTTGATGATGCAGGAGCACCATTTGAGTGAGAGCAGGATTCGGAGATATGGTTCGGTGATGCCTAGTAGATGGGACAATTTTTGGTTTGCAGGTTTTGGCCCCTTGGGAGGGCAGGGAGGAGTATGTATGGTCATTGTGGATGCATGGCGGCAGGCCATTGTGGATCGCGGGGTCATTGTGCCTGGTAGAGCGCAGTATTCTGAGGATGCACGTTGAGCGCATTGGTGTGCTCAATGTCTATGCGCCCAATCATGCTAGTGCCAGAGTAGAGTTGTGGACTCTTGTTACAGATGCATTGCCCGAGGCCGCACATTGGTGTGTTGGGGGAGACTTCAACATGCTTGAGGACCCGGCCAATAGGGTGGGAGGCAGTCATGTTACAGTGCACGGCACGGAGCTTGTAGCTTGGGAGCGATTCTGTATGACACTGCGGATCACTGATGCATGGCAGCATAAGGCTTTCTCCCGTTCTCAGGACAGTCTTAGTTTTTCTCGGTCAGATCGCCGGCAGGGAGAGACTAATTTATTACGGATTGATCGCTTCTATGTGGGCAACAGGGTCGGAGAGCGTGGTGGCTCCGTTGGCATTCTCGCTGGCACCTCTTTCTCAGACCATGCGCTAGTTATTTTGACTCTTGAGGAGAGGACACGGGAGACCAACTTGCAATTGAGGATCCCAGAGAGGATACTTACAGACCCCAGTCTTTTTGAGGACATTGAGAGGATATGGCAGGATAGCCAGAGCTCTGACCTGGATGCCACAGGCCAGTGTGCCCAGGGGCTCATCGAGCTCAGCTCTTTTTTGCACACTACAGCCTTGACACAGCTAGGAGAGACACGAGAGCGGGAGCGTCGCTTGAGACATAGCCTTGCTTCGCTCCAGCGCCTTCAGGAGCAGCAGCCCACATGTGAGTGGGTGGCGTCCCAGCTGAGCCAGGCACGTCAAGAGGTTCGAGAGGCAGAGGAGCAGAGACACGAGTTTTACTATCATTGCCGGGCCTCTCAGTGGACTCAGCTTGGTGATAAAGTGACTGGGGAGTTTTTTGAGATCACCGGACCCCGCCATGCTCGAGCAGGAGTACGCCAGCTTAGGAGGCAGGACGGATCGTTAGCCACTGAGCCCGAGGAGATTAGAGCTATTGCCACTGCGTTCTACAGAGACATGCTTTCAGCGGAGCCAACCACGGAGGCACGTGATGCTTGCAGACGGACTGTGTGGACCCATGTGCAGAGGAGGGTCACAGATCGTATGCGCAAAGCTTTGGGTGCGCCCCTTTCAGAGGATGAGCTTGTTGAGGCTTTGAGGGCCCTCCCGCGTCATAGTTCCCCTGGGGAGGACGGTTTGACGCCTGTCTTTTTTATGCGCTATTGGGACCTTTTGGGGCCAGGCCTCCGCAGGGGTTTTCAGCATGTTTTGGACACTGGGGTGATGCCACAGAGTTTTTCAGAAGGCTTGATCTTTTTTATCCCCAAGGGGGAGGGAGTGTCAGATGATATTCGGCAGTGGAGGCCTATTACGATCCTCAATACTGTTTACAAGGTCCTAGTCAAGGCCTTGAGTTTGAGGATCCAGCCCTTCCTTGGGGATTTGATTCATGCTACCCAGATAGGCTTTGTCAAGGAGCGCAGTATCCTTGACAACATCTTCACCTTCTGGGAGGCGACGGCCCGAGCTAGGTTTCTCGGCGAGGACTTGGTCGCTATGCTTCTCAATTTTGAGAAGGCATATGATAGAGTCGATTGGGGTTTTCTGGAGGGCACTATGCTTCGCCTGCCAGACTGGATTCAAGGAGTGGCGGCTCTATATTCCACAGCTCGTAGCCAGGTGTTGATGGCAGCAGGACGGGGGCCGAGTTTTGAGCTGACCAGATCAGTCCGTCAGGGATGCCCTCTCGCTCCGTTCCTTTTTCTTTTCTTTGCAGAGGCTATGAGCATGTATCTGACAGTAGAGGAGGTTGCTTGAGAGGACTCCAGCTTCCAGTCCGGGGTGAGGACTTGCTTGATTCTGAGTTTGCTGATGACACGGGATTGTTTTTGCATGGCAAGGAGGCCAATCTACAGAGGGCAGAGCAGTCTCTACAGGTTTTTGGTGTGGCTTCGGGAGCATTGATCAATTGGCGCAAGACAGTGGCTTTTTGGATCAGCTCAAGTGTGGATACGCTGCAGGTACAGGCTTTCCGAGACCAGATGGTGGATAGCTTACCAGTAGATGGCAGCAGTTGGCAGGAACTTTCCAGTACTGATGTTGGTAGTTCTTGTGTTCGTCAGTCAGAGGAAGCTGAACAGGTCACTTCTGCTCTGATGTCTCGTGGTGTTCGGGACATAGAACCTCCAGTAGATGAGGATGTTCTTTCCACGGGGACCTTTCGGAAAGCCAGGCAGGTGGCAGGTGCTTACTTGCAGAAGGAGGTGGTTTCTCCAGGCTTTGTGGTTCCGGATTCAGAGGGGGTGGTTGACAGGTTTCATCAGGTTTCCAGGACTTGTTTATGCACCGTAACAGGTGTTGATCCTTGTGAGCAGTGTGATGCCTCTTTGACTCAGAAGCAGGATGGTTCATTGATCTAGTTGATGGACACCAGATTGGACGGGAGCTTCCTGATGAGGCAGTTGAGCTCATGGTTGCGGATGACTCTTTGGGAGGCAGGATTGCGTTTCCTGTGGTTTCTGCGACATGCGAAGGATCATGGACTCTTGTACACAGGAGGGGGATTGTTGGATGGAGTCCGACTCCACGGTTGGAGTGACTCAGTTTGGGGAGGAGATCCGGACACGAGGGGATCTACTTCAGGCCCAGGAGCAGTTTTACGGAGCAGTAAGAGGCAGTCATCTTTTGCCTTGTCGCGGACAGAGGCAGAGTACCGGGCTGTTTGTGTCATGTGATGCTGCTTGTGAGGTGGTGAGGATGCAGAGGTTGCATTGTAGGGTTGGGCTTCCACTGGAGGAACCCATGGTCATCCAGAGGCACTTTGTTCGTGAACAGATCGTTGCTGATGACATCTTGCTAGAGTTCTGTTCGACGAAGGACAGTACGGTGGACCTCTTCACGAAGTCGCTCTCTCAGGATTTGCTCAGGCGGCACCCCAGCTCCCAGTGGTTGGTTTCACAGCCAGGAGCTGAGAGGGGGTGTTAGAAGTCATCTCCTGTCTAGATTTATACACCAGGGCCTTTGTTGTGGGTGTGCCCGCCCTTATCAGGTGTTTTATCATTTTTTCCTCACTCCCTGCATTTTTCCCATTTTTCTGTGGCTTGGGAGGCAGCCCATGTGCTGGCCGGCTGCTGAACTGGTCCACGATTGCATCTGGGAGGTGGCCGACTGCTGATGATCTGGCCAACTGGAAATGTGTGCTGGTCGTGGAGTTCTCAGGGCCAGTCGGCTGCCTACAGCAGGCCGACTGCTGATGTGGGGGCATATAAATAGGCCCCCAGCCCCCATACCACACTTGTATCATATCGGGATCTTCTTGTGTATATCAGAGCAGAGTTACACGCCTACTTCTCTCTCTCTCTTGTGCTGTTTTTTCTGCATGCGTTTTTGCTCTTGTGTTCCCAGATCTGGTCATCATCTCCGCTGCGTATTCTGACACTTCTCAACCCTACAAACCCTAGCATAGTTGGTCAACAGTAACAACTTTGAGCACATAAGGCCACAGGGTTGGCTTGGATACTTTTGTCTACCACCTGTCATGCTCAAAGGTGATCAAAAAAGCATGGTCGAGGATCCCATGAGGGAGGATAGTGCTCAATCCAAGAGTAATGAGTGCTCCTTGTCTTCCACACGATGATTGTCTAGTTGTCAAGTGGTATCAAGAGGCTCATGATACATGGGATTCAAGGTAGGATCCATGCACCTATAGGTGGGTCCAAGGCTAGCTCAATAGTCTTGACTCCACAGACCCTAAAATATTTCTCTTTTGATGGGAATACTTCTTGTACCCTTTTGTAAACCCTTGATATATGAAATTCAATTTTTAAGGTCTCTTTGTGATTGTCAATAGTGATGGAGTCTTTTTTGGCATGCTCTTACTCTTTCTCCGTGAATGGAAGGGTCTTTCTAAGGGATGCAAAGAGAATACCTAGACTCATCATGAACCCATAGTGTTGTCCCGATAACCACTGGGTGGCAAGCCATCACGTCGAGATTCTCTGGATGTGCCGCATCAAACAGTCTTGTGGTAATAGTCATAACCGAGGATGGCGAGGTTTCCGGATGGCTTGTAGGTGGCTAGGCCCGAAACGGGTCCTAAATGCTGTCTTCGCAACATCTTCTGCTTTTATTCTAACCTGATGATACCCAGATCTCAGGTCTATTTTTGTAAAGTATCTCGATCCATAGAGTTGATCAAACAACTCATCCATGCGTGGCATTGGATACTTGTTCTTAATCGTTATCTGATTAAGAGCCCTATAGTCTATGCACATCCGCATAGATCCGTCTTTCTTCTTTACCAGAAGAATAGGCGATGCCCACGGACTTGAACTAGGCCGAATAAAGCCTTTGTTCAAATATTCCGTTAATTGTTTTTCCACCTTGACCGGAACAAGGACTAGGTGTAAGTATGATGGTATCTTTCATCCTTGATTTTGCACAAATTAGGCTATCCCTCTAAGTTAACCTAAGGTTTGACCTTGGTGTTCAGAGGTTAAGGCAGGCTTGTGGGGGAAAGTTGGTTGTTCCACCCATGATCGTATGCTTTATGGGGGTTTTTATGTGGGGTGTTCCCTGGTGGTATAGGATGCCAGGGTGTATTCCCATGTAAGATCTCTTGAAGTTTTAGGATTCCTCGTCTAGGATGCCTCTGCTTTGGCATGGTCAACCTCAGTGGCTATGAGTAGTAGTGCTAGTTTGTGGATGACAGCAAGATAATGGACTTTTTTGGTTTTCTGGCTTTAGATGCTTTTTCTACCCAGCTTCCTGCAGACCCTTTCTTAACCCGTCACTCTCCATCATAATCTGCTCCTTAGTTTCCTGTATGGTCTTGGAGAGCATGGTGTTGACCTCATGGATTTGCTCCATCCCTTGTTTCTTGATGGAGTCTGGCTCCTTCGATGCGGCATTCGTTGTTTTATTATGGTAAGCCCCTGTAGCAAGTCCTCCGAGCAGACCTTGGTTTTCCTCTTGAGCTCCTTCACCCCCTTTTCAAGGGAGTTCAACTCAGCTTGGAGTGTGGTGTCTTTGTCTTTGTGTTTTATCATGACGGTTGTCAGGGCCTTTCAGTGTAAGTTGCTCTATTGAATTGGGCTTTCCTTCCTTTCCTGTGACGACAACCTGCATTTGTTCATTCAGTATAGATTGAATTGTCCATTGCTTGCTCTGAGAGAAATTAACGCTTAATTATTGATTTCCTAGTTGCTGATTTTTTATTCTATTGTGCAGGGATTTGGGCAAAAAATATGAATGGGAGGGGGGGGGGTGTTAGAAGTCATCTCCTGTCCAGTTTTATACACCAGAGCCTTTGTTGTGGGTGTGCCCGCCCTTATGAGGTGTTTTATCATTTTTTCCCACTCTCCGTATTTTTTCCCATTTTTTCTGTGGCTTGGGAGGCAGTTCTGTGTTGGCAGGAGCACTGAGTAGCTGGCCGACTGACCCATCAGCAGACAGGTGACTGGCCAACTGCCCAACAGCAGTCGTGGACCTCTGTACTGCTAGCCGATTGGGCATATACAGTCGTGGGCTTCATTCAGTGCTGGCCGACTGATGCTACAGTTGTGGAGGCTTTTTCAACAGGCCGACTGCCTGTCTGGGGGCATATAAATAGGCCCCCAGCCCCCATACCACACTTGTATCATATTCGGGATCTTCTTGTGTATATCAGAGCAAAGTTACACTCCTACATCTATCTCTCTCTTGTGCTGTTTTTCTGCATGCGTTTTTTGCTCGTGTTCCCAGATCTGGTCATCATCTCCGCTGCGTATTCTGACATGGTATCAGAGCCCTAGGCTCTAGATAGGTCTTGGGATTTGTGTGAGCAAGAGGGGGACTGTTTTGTGGCTGATTGGTGGACTGTTTTGGGCTGATTGGGAAGAGAAGGTGCAAGAGGAAGGCGGGCTGATTTGCTGGACAGCCACTTGCAGGTTTTAGTTCTTCTTTGTTCCCACCCACCCACCCTTTTCAGAGTACATCCCCGCAATGGCAAATCTGTTTGAGATGGCCGAGAGACATGTGAAGATTCCGACACTCCCCACGTTCCCGGTGGACCGTCGGTTGGACGGGAGCAACTACGGCATATGGAAGGTTATGATGGAATCTGTTCTAGAGTCTTACGACCTCGCCGATTTCGTCGTCGTTGGTGTTCCACGGCCGGAAGTAGAGGAAGGGGAGTTACCGTCGATCCGGAAGGACCGGGAGGCTCAGACACAGACGTGGGATCGTGTCAACGCCAGGATCCGTTCGTTTATTTTCCTCAACTGCACACCGCAGGTAATCAATCATATAAAGCATATGACGCTGGCCAGAGGTATATGGCAGCATTTGGCCTCACTTTACAACAGGGTATCGCCCATGAAGAGGATTTCCTTGGAAGTACAGATGCGAGTTATGAGCCCTGCAAAGTCGTCGACGATGCGGGAGCATATTAACAAGCTGCAGGCTCTTTAGCAGGAAGTTCTTCAGGCTGGGAAGGAGATATCGTCAGAGGACATGGCCATCACGTTGCTGTCACACTTGCCCTCTTCGTACTCAGCATTTTACTCCTCTTTGATTACCAGTGGCAGGCTCAGCACCATCACGTGGGAGGAGCTTGTGCCCATGGTCCTGGACCAGGAGGAACGATTCACGAACCCTCCTCAGGGTGGAGGTTCGGAGGCCTTAACTGGCCAACGGTCGAAAGGCCGTAACTCGGGCAAAGGGAAGGCTTCATCGGAGAAGTCTTCTGCGCAGAAGTCCGACGCTGACCGCGAGAAACTGAAGGCAGAGAGGACCTGTAATGATTGTGGCGAGAAAGGCCACTATTGGAGGCAGTGTCCCAAGCGGAAGACCGAGAAGGGTGAAGATTCCTCAGCAGCAATCATGAAGACTCCGGCTTTTGTGCACCTGGAGGTGATGGACACCGATGCTTCATTTTCTTCAGGCAGGGAGGAGATTGGAGGACTCTCCGCAGCGGATACTCGAGAGTGGATTCTCGATAGTGGTGCTTCCAGGCACATGACTCCTTCCCGTTCCGGTTTACAGGATCTCTGCAGGCTTTCTGGTCATATTCTTACTGGGGATACGTCCACTATCCCAGTTCACAGTGAGGGCAGGATGGAGATAGTTCCCGATGGCAGAGGGGGGAAGCATTCCTCCTAGGTGTTGTATGTTCCGGCACTTGGTTTTCATCTGTTGTCGGCGTACGAGTGGAGTTTGATGAGCATTTTGTTGCTCTCCGGGACAAAGCAACAGGCCAAGTGGTTTGGGAAGGTGGAGTGGAGAATGGAGTTTACAGGCTTTCAGCACTCTCTCTCCCAGGTCCTCAGGTTTGTGATGAGTGGCAGTCTGGTAATGGCCACTTGTGTGTGGATACGCCGCAGGTACAGGCTTTCCGAGACCAGATAGTGGATAGCTTACCAGTAGATGGCAGCAGTTGGCAGGAACTTTCCAGTACTGATGTTGGTAGTTCTTGTGTTCGTCAGTCAAAGGAAGCTGAACACGTCACTTATGCTCTGATGTCTCGTAGTGTTCGGGACAAAGAACCTCCAGTAGATGAGGATGTTCTTTCCACGGGGACCTTTTGAAAGCCAGGCAGGTGGCAGCTGACTACTTGCAGAAGGAGGTGGTTTCTCTAGGCTTTGTGGTTCCGGATTCAGAGGGGGTGGTTGACGGGTTTCATCAGGTTTCCAGGACTTGTTTGTGCACCATAACAAGTGTTGATCCTTGTGAGCAGTGTGATGTCTCTGTGACTCAGAAGCTGTATGGTTCATTGATCTGGTTGATGGACACCAAATTGGACGGGAGCTTCCTGATGGGGCAGTTGAGCTCATGGTTGCGGATGACTCTTTGGGAGGCAGGATTGCGTTTCCTGTGGTTTCTGCGGCATGCGAAGGATCATGGACTCTTTGACACAAGAGGGGGATTGTTGGATGGAGTCCGACTCCACGGTTGGAGTGACTCAGTTTGGGGAGGAGATCCGGACACAAGGAGATCTACTTCCAGCCCAGGAGCAGTTTTATGGAGCAGTAAGAAGCAGTCATCTTTTGCCTTGTCGAGCACAGAGGCAGAGTACCGGGCTGCTTGTGATGCTGCTTGTGAGGTGGTGAGGATGCAGAGGTTGCATTGCAGGTTTGGGCTTCCACTGGAGGAACCCATGGTCATCCAGAGGCACTTTGTTCGTGAACAGATCGTTGCTGATGACATCTTGCTAGAGTTCTGTTCGACGGAGGACAGTACGGTGGACCTCTTCACAAAGTCGCTCTCTCAGGATTTGCTCAGGGGCCACCCTAGCTCCCAGTGGTTGGTTTCACAGCCAGGAGCTGAGAGGGGGTGTTAGAAGTCATCTCCTGTCCAGTTTTATACACCAGGGCCTTTGTTGTGGGTGTGCCCGCCCTTATGAGGTGTTTTATCATTTTTCCCCACTCTCCGTATTTTTTCCCATTTTTTCTGTGGCTTGGGAGGCAGTTCTGTGTTGGCAGGAGCACTGAGTAGCTGGCCGACTGCCCAACAGCAGTCGTGGACCTCTATACTGCTGGCCGACTCGGCATATACAGTCGTGGGCTTCATTCAGTGCTGGCCGACTGATGCTACAGTCGTGGAGGCTTTTTCAGCAGGCCGACTGCCTATCTGGGGGCATATAAATAGGCCCCCAGCCCCCATACCACACTTGTATCATATTCGGGATCTTCTTGTGTATATCAGAGCAGAGTTACACGCCTACATCTATCTCTCTCTTGTGCTGTTTTTCTGCATGCGTTTTTTGCTCTTGTGTTCCCAGATCTGGTCATCATCTCCGCTGCGTATTCTGAAGGGGGGGGGGGGGCGGGGGAGATCTTTGATTCTTAAGGCAGAGAAAAACGGGTGATTCGGGCAAAATTGAATTCAAGCCAAAATCAATTCCCCAATTCTAGAATCAATGTAAAATCGGAATTTTTTTGGGGGGAAATAGGTATATATATTGTATAGAAAGCATTACTGGATACAACCTTCAGAAACAAAGATACGAGTGATCACGTCTTCTTCTTAAGATCGTACAAAAGCTGAGATCCCTTCACTTTATTCCATTCCAAGAAATCAGCTTCCTTAACCACATCTCCATTCTCAAAATGTAATGGTTTCTTTTTGGCAGGCTTCATAGCAGCTCTTCATTGTTGCCTGCACAGCTGAGATTGCAGCCATCTTCATCGCCCAGCTCCCATTCACCCAATTCCGCCAAGCCAGTCAATAATATCCCTCCCATTCATCCGATTAAGCCAAGCCAGTCAATAATATCCCTTCCTAAGGGTCGTCTGTGGAGCCGACCACATCACCTGTGCCCTTCATCGCATCCTCTCAACAACGAGTTAACTTCCCAAAATCAATGTCCAAATTGATTGGGTGACAAAATGGAGGCGAAGAGAAAGGGGGCTGCAGGGTGACAAGGGAACAGGTGGGCGAAGGGACAGAGAGAGAAAGCGCAAAGTCACAAACCTGCATTAGTAGCACAAACAGATTGGAGAGTAATTGATCTCTGTCGTGTCCTCCATAACATGAAGGAGATGCAAGCCGTGACCAGCACTGTTAATGTTGCAATGATGGCGCTCACAAGTATACTCCCAGTTGAAGCCCAAAATCTTCTCATTTTCAACACCATATCTGCAGGTGCACTCAAAGGTGGTGGCCCAAAGCATGTTCCTGTCGAGGTGCACAGTAGATTATTCCCATAAAGTCTGTTGCATTTCAAAGGAAAAAGTTTGGAGTTCACAAACTTGAGCCCACACCAACTGTTTTTGTATCAACCTTATCTGGCAGAGTATCGTTTGATCTATAAAGAGTTGTAATACCTTACATCTAAGTCAGTTCTATTCTCTAAGCCTTGTGGAAGGATTCCATCCAGCTGATTGTCCTCGAGAAACCTGTCAAAGAAATGGCAAGACTGATACCTTGTAATTGGAGTGACAGACCATTAGCATACCCAAATTTGAATGCTGATAAAAATTCAGTGCCTAATATCCATACACAAAGGACAGAAGGACCCACCCACAGGTGTACTTACAATTGCCGAAGACTAGGGAGAATTGCAAGAAACTCGGGTACGTGGCCAATTAGTTTGTTATCTTGCAATTGCCTGCCAAAAACATAA
This sequence comes from Cibotium barometz, assembly GCF_041138505.1. Classification (NCBI taxonomy): domain Eukaryota; kingdom Viridiplantae; phylum Streptophyta; class Polypodiopsida; order Cyatheales; family Cibotiaceae; genus Cibotium; species Cibotium barometz. Next base: position 19,830,495 of record NC_141056.1, read on the forward strand.
TCTAGCTAAGATGCTCAATATACTTGTTTACGAAACCCATTTCCCATGCACATTGTGTGTTAAGCAGGGGGCAAGCATGCAAAAAATGATGCTTAAATTAGTCGCTTGCGACAACCTGCCCACCCCTCTCTCACTGAAGGTCAATTACAGATCCTGCAGTAGAGTTCTCTGAGGACGGGGCTGCAAAGGGCCGCCCAAAAGTACGGCGGGTCCAGACCGCAAGCAAGCTATCTTCTGAAGCCACCCCAAGTATATTGAGAATCATAAACAAGATGCAGACTTCAAAACTTAAAAGAGTTATGACAGCTTAGACATTACTGATGACTATGGGAGAAAGGAAGACATTTGATGAGAGTAGAAAGATTCAGAGGAGTTCCATAGTTTCGTAAAGGTTTTTTAAAATCTCTCAGAGTTATGATGCTTATTGATCTCTCCTTCTTTACATTGTGTGAGCATGATAAGCTAGAGCCTAGAATACAAATGCAAGAGCACGCATACACACACAGGCCTATTAAAGTCATACCTTGAGATTTATACATGGCACCAAAACATGCACGTGCACCCGCGCGCGCGCACGCGCGTGCGCGCGCACACACACACACACACAGAGAGAGAGAGAGAGAGTACAAGGCTTGAAGCTGTACAAGGCGGCCCATATAAGGTATTGATCCTGTCAAATTATTGTGAGCAAGTGACCTGCCAGAAAGTGCCAGAAAGTGAATGCGATAGGTTCTTAGGTTTGAGTCCAAAATAAGAAGAATTAAAAGCAAGGGAAATTCAAACAAAAACTTACAAGTACACCAGAGAAGAGAGATTCCCTATTGCAGGATCTATCGTGCCTCTTAATCCCATAGACGAAAGGTACCTGTATATGCACACTGAGAACCTTAGATACAAATGTGTATAAACATGAACCACATCATCTTTAAAAGTATATGCAAACTTACACTCCTGTGATTCTGTTTGGTACACTAGAGCTGCAGGTAACCCACTCCCACCGATAAGGCCGACAAGGATCCCCAGTCCATTGCAGCAGGTTGAGTGTGTTTTTTAATGAGTTGATAGCATTTACTGCATGAAAACGAGCTTACATTAGCTTGTACCAACATTTCTTGCAAGAAAGAGAAATCCTCATCATAGAGTGTTAGGTAATCGCAGCCAGTCAGAGGCACGGTGATGCCAATAGAGTCCTTGGGAGTTAAAGAGAAGATCATTCCTGAATGTGGCATATAACAATCCATTTCAGCATGTATTATCAGTCGGCAGCATGATGCAGCTGTTGGGTGCCAGCCCGACCCCACATGTGTGAAAAGATAGCATTTAATGCTACAGATTACTCAGTCGTGGACATTTTATACTAGCCGACAGCAACATACTAGCACCAACCAGCAGCATAGTCACCTATATACCCTAGTTCATTGCACAAAACACATCATTCATCAAGTACTCAGCAAAGCAGTTAGAGAACATGGGAGCTTAAGTTCCCTCAGGTTCTTGGAGCATACAAATCAGCCTCAAGCACCCTGTGCTTGTAGCATGTGCCGAGCTAGGACCGTGTGAAACAACGAAGCCTTTCTTTAAACCTGAGTTTAGTGAGTCTTTAGCAATCCTTTAAAACAGCATACCTGCAATCTACCGTCCACCCCCCCCTCTCTGTGCAAGTAGGAGTATTTGCTTGTATTACTTCGGGGAACTTTGTGCAATGATGTGAATGATGACCATGGACTGCCAAACGCAAGGATGAGGAAGACCGAACGCAGGGATGACCCATATGCATTGTTGAAGACTCTATGAAGCCACTTATGCAAATCCAGAACTGTTGAGGATATGCACAGATTCTGGCTGAAGATGAGAGGATCTTCTATGCTGCCTTGGATTGAAGCACTGCCACGTGCACTCATCCACTGTGGTACACGGTAACAAACTGGCTCATCAACAGTGCAATAATCATGTACAGAAGTAGTACCTTTTAGGATTTATTTGTTGTATGCCGTGACCCCTTTGTGAGCCCAGTCCGGGACATGTCAAGCACGAGCTACGTAGGTCAGTCTCCCAGCCTGAGTGTCAGGTCAGTCCTCTTAACCCATTGTGGAGAATTCAACAAGTGTTCATCATTTCGGAGCATGTAGATGTTAGCCTTAGTAGTAGATGCATTAGAAGCATGTCGATGCACTACATGTAGAAGGGGCCAGCCCCAAGGCAGCCCCCATGGTGGGCTTGCCTTGCAAGGGGGTAGCCAACCCCCTAGCCACACTTCAGGCTCAGCCGACAAGCCTTTTCGAGGCTATGGAGCAGTCGGCCGGGCCCAGTCAGCCAGTACTGGCAGCCACCCGACCAGCTACAGGCAGCCGACTAGCATTTTATGCTAGTCGTGAAACAGTCGCTACAGCCGACTGACATTTAAGGTCAATCGTGGACATTTTCTGCCAGCCGACAGGCTTTAAGGGCAGCCGACTGGGCACCCTGAAGCATATAAAAGGACAGGTTCAGATCAGTCCACAAATCATCAGACATAAACCAGAGATTATCATTAGAAGTCAAGCATGTGTGCCTAGGCTCTTGCTTGTGCATTCTTACAGGCCTACTTGTGCTCTCAGCCCAAGGCAAAGAAGCTTAGTCTCTTCATGAGTGTTCAGCACACCTACCCTCAGTCTCGAGCCAGTGTATTTCTCTTGAAGATAGCTTCAAAGTCGCCTAAAGCTTATGCACAGTTCTGCCCAGCGTTTGGTCACTTTCTCCTCGCGTTTGGCGGTCAATCAGTCAGTTTGTTCTCTCAGTCTTGTGGACACAGTTCAGCTTGTATACAGCTCTCCAGAAGAAGAAATAACTGCTTGCAAGGGGGGGGAGGGGGCTTTCAGTGGATAATTCGAGACCCCATCTAGTGTCGTCTCTACTACATCTATTTCAGATTCATGTATGGGGCTTTCAGTTTCCCCGTTTCTTGGCTGGTGTGGACGTTTCCCATAGGGGAAACGTGAGGGAAAGTCGAGCCAAGCTGGGCAGCGTTTTTTTTATAAAGCTGGGTCCCGTTTTTAATAAACGACAACGTAAACCTGGGTCCCATTTTATCAAAAAAAGAAAACGTCGAGTTTGAAGATAACGTTACGCAAATCAGCATGGCTTCCTTCTCTCTGCACAGACACAGAGACTCACCTCATACACCTGCACACACACGTCCCACATAGACACACTCATTTGCATACACCTCTTTGCACATCAGTTTTCTTCATGCAAGAAGAGGGAGAAAATACCTCGAGGTGTGGTCTTCAAGAAGTCAATAGACACTAGTGGCAGCCAGAAGACGGGGTATTTATTGCAGAGGCTATCAAGGAGACAATCAGGGAAGTTGGAGTTCATAATGTGGTCCAAGTATGCACGGACAATGCAGCAAACTGCAAGCTTGCAGATCAGCTAGTGGAACTGGAGTACAAGCACATCTTTTGGACACCATGCGCAACTCATTGCTTGAATCTTTTGTTTAAAGATTTGGCATCAATAGCGTGGATGGATAGGGAAATCGCCATAGGCAAAGAGGTGCAACAATTCATTGCAAACCATGACGCCACGACGGCTATGTTCAACAAGCACTCCAAGCTAAAGCTTATCAGGCCCGGGAACACTCGCTTCGCTTCCAACTTCCTTATGCTGCATCGTCTAGCAAAGGTAAAGACTCCATTTGTCACCAATTGGCCAACCATTTGGTCTATCTCCAGTTTTTGCGTCTCGTTCACTTGAGGCCAGACCGGTGTCTCGTGTGAAGAGGCCAGTATTTTGCTGACATGGACAGGAGCCAGACCGGTGCCACCCGTGTGTTAGCAGGATGGTGTCGTATGGACGGGAGCCAGACCAGTGCCACCCGACCATTTGGTCCATCTCCAGTTTTTGCGTCTCGTTCACTTGAGGCCAGGCCGGTGTCTCGTGTGAAGAGGCCAGTATTTTGCTGACATGGACGGGAGCCAGACCGGTGCCACCCGTGTGTCGTATGGACGGGAGTCAGACCAGTGCCACCCGTGTATGACCTGGACTGTGTTCGATCCATGGGATTGTCACGCCATGGAAGAGCCAGTATTCGTGCCGTGTTTTGCCTATGGGACTGTCACACCATAGCGAGACTCGTGCCTAGAACTGTGTCTTACCTATGGGACTGTCACTCCATAGGAAGACCAGGTTTCTATGTTTTTATGTCGTGCCAGTTTTGTGCCGACAGATATTTTGTACTTGTTCCATGAACGGGAGATATGTCCATGTTACTATTTGCACATGCACACATATTTTGCATGTTTGAAACTGTTTTCGCATGACATGTATTTGTGTGTTTGCTTGCTTGACGTGTTACTTACTGAGCGGGGACGCCTGCCAGTGAGTCGTGAAGTCTGCTCTGTATTCTGACGAGTTTTGGTGCATGTGAACAGGTGGTAAGTATGTCGCACATATTTTTTTAATGTTTCTTATTCTAACCTTTTATTTTATAAGGTTAGGTGTTCACATTCACTTAAATGTGGGCACCCCCTTTTGGGCACCCACTTAGGGGCCAAGGCGGGGAGCCCCACTTAAGTGAGTGTGGGGGTGGGCATGGTCACCTACCCAAACTCCCCACCCACATGCAAACGTGGGAATCACCAAAGTAAACTCCACGTTAATTTTATTAAATCGACTCTCTCCTTCAAGCGTGACACCACCCGATTACTCCATCCACGTGAAGAAAAAGAAAACGACGCCTACGCTTCTGCTCCTACAGCAACCAGGTCGGCTGAAGCTTGATGCGCCTACTGTTTTCCCTTATCGCATGCTACCTCTCCCACACAGGCGCATGCTTTTACCTCTACTGCTGGCGACTGCACCTCTGGATGCTGGCTGTGCTTCTGAATAACCAGGCGGATATCTCATCAAGCTACGCTGCCCACCACAGCAGGCAGCTGTGCGATCATCGCCAGCAACTGTACCTCAACAGTTCAGGCGGCTGTGCACTACTACCTGACGGCTGCAGCACCTACTATTGGTGGCTGCGCATGTTCTCTCCAACACCCTGCACTTCCGCCTCACAGGCTGCTGCCCCTCTCATGCAAGCAGCGCTCTAGTTTCAGCAGGCGGCTGTACACAGAGTGTGTGTGCTCTCCCGCAAACGATGCGCTACAGGCCGGTGGCTGCAAGCTGCTTTCTCTTCTCCATGTAGCCTGGCAACCATACAGGCTGTGTGTCTCTCTTACACAGGAAGCTCCTTCTCAACCTCCTCGTCAAGCTGTTGTGGCTACAACTTGATATCCCACTCAAGTAGCTACACACACGAATACCTCGGGTATTGGTCTACAATCTGCAACCTTCAAGTAAGTGAATTTCAGATTTCAATAAAGTATTTTATGTTTAAAATCTGATAAGGAATTCATCCCGCTCGGCCAACACCCGTTCGGTGCCGGGTTGTCCAAGCTCTATTGGAGAACCTCGGTCCAAAGGTGCTGAGATCGGGAGAGCCAGGCGTTAGTACGAGAGCGCCTGTTTGTGCGTGGTCTCGGAACACCAGCGAGGCGCTCTCCGCGGAGTCCAGTGAAAGCACAGGACCGTAGAGATTGGACCACACTAGTGGTCGTTCTGCTTCGAGCTTCTACATCAAGTTTCGACTTCGAGCCTATTTGTTTGGTACTGTTTTCATATGTACATGGACATTATCTGGTTCTTGGAACCCATGGAGCATTGTATTCATTAAATACTCCCAATAAATATATCATATATTGTGAGGGGGGGGTCGGCCCGTTCCGGCCCCAGTGCTGGTGTCCATCTTTCCATTTCATTTCATTTAAATTTCAAGTTGTATTAAGTTGTCCATTTCAAATTTGTGGTTTTAAAGTTGTGCTATTAAGCGTGTGGGTGTCCAACGGAGTCTTTCCCACTTAACAGGATCGGTTTCATTGGTATCAGAGCACGGTTGTTTCCCTCTTCCTAGTGGGAAAACGAACCTGTGTACTGGACATCCCGCTTTTAGCAAACTTAAAACACAATGGACAACCAAGGCAACCCTTTGGAAGTGCCAAATTCGAGGGGTCCATCTAGTGCTTCTCGTGGGTCTGATGCCCTGCGAGGTAGACACAAGCCCCTTGAAAGGGTTATGGATAGTGAATCCAAGGGTCAACTATCTCCAGGGAAGACAGTTATGCTTAAACAAGAGCCTGATGCTATGAGGGCTGAAATGGAACATATGAGAAAACTTTTGCAGGCTCAAGAGCAAGAGTTAAAGTTTCTGCATGAAGATCCCCATCTGCAAAGTGCTATTGAAGCCAGGAAGGCTGATGCTATGGTTGATGTAACTTTTGAATCAATGGCTCGTGAAGTGGGCAAGAAACCAAGGGAGTTGGCACTTGCCTATCTTCTTCGCAAAGGTGATATCAAAGAGGGGGATGACGGAGAGCTGAAATTCAGAAATCCACCTCGTTTGAAGCATGGAGATCCCGCATCCCAAAGGCTGAAATCTTTTATGCAAAAGGAAGAGGTGACTGTCACCTCTCGACATGCATCCTCTCCACAAGGCACAAAGCCTGATAGATATATGTATGCCAGTGCTCATGGAGGGCATGAAAGTCACATGCATGCAACACATGTATCTCATGCTGACAGGTCTGCTTCCAGAAAAATTTTGCCTTCTGAGTTGTCTCATGGAGAGACCATGCCATATGCAGGTAAGTCACATGCATCTGAGTTTCGAGTTCGTGGAGCACATGCCACCGTGCCCCATGAAGCTTCTATGACGGCCCATGGAGCCCATGCAGATAGGGCTACCCCATTGGATAAGGGGAAAAGAAAAAGAGAAGACCATGAGCCTCATGCCAGGAAGCTCAAGGAATTCAAAGCAGGTGATAAATCTGTCAAATTTGATGTCTTTCATGGTGAACATGATGCTTCTAAGGTGTTAGCGTTTGTGGCACAGTTCGACATTGCTTTTAGCGATGAGGACTTTACAGAAAAGTCAAAGGTGCGCCATGCTAGCATGTTTTTGAAAGGGACTGCTGCCCATTGGTGGATCACTGAAAAGATCACCAAGGATCCCATCTCCACTTGGAAGGAATTCAAGGATAGATTTTATGCTCAGTTCTTGCCACCCAATGCAGAGCAAACTCTCACTCAAAAGTGGGCCAGGCTAGAACAAAAAGATAACGAGAGTGTGCAACAGTATGTTAACAAATTTTGGAAAGTGTTGCTGGAAGTGACTCCCTTTATGCAAATCACTGAGGATGAAAGAAAGAGGAAGTTTCGTTCTGGATTGCAACCTGCATATAGATCGGGTATTGAATTGCACCCGAAACATACATTGCAACAACTTACAGCTTCTGCTCTTGCTACGGAGCAATTGGTGCTCAAGATCAAGCAGGATCAAGGAGGTTCCAAGGGGAAGGACAAGGCTGCCCCAAATCAGCAAAAGGGTGGACAGCCACCTAAAAAGAACTTCCGGGAGCCTTACAAGGGTGGTAAAGCTGAAAATAACACATCTAAAGAACAGGGCCCAAGAAAGAACAAATTCGGCTTAACCCCGGAGCAAAGAGAGCAATATGCTAAGGATGGAAAGTGCTTTTCTTGTGGTAGCAAAGACCACATGTTTCGGCAATGTCCAGATCGCAAACCAAAGCACGAGGACAAGCACTCCAAAGCTAATGTACATGCAGTTCCTGATGTGCAAGGAAATATAGGTCATGATGCAAAAGAGCGTATGGTTTGCAAGGCTTGGGGGCAAATCAAGGATCAGCCCGCACTATTCATGTTTGATGACTGTGCAACTGACAATTTCATCTCTATGCAAATGGCAGCTGCATTGGGTATTGAGGTTGAAAACATGGGACCTCAGATTGAAGCCGAAGCTGCATTTATTGGTAAAGAGGTGCAGGTTACCCCTTTGATAGGGAAGTTGCGCATCCATATCCAGGGCTACCTTGATAATGAGCATTTCCTAGTTGCTCCTCTGAATGGATGTGATGTATTGTTGGGCAAGCCGTGGCACCATAGGCTTGAGCCCCGCAAAGACTACAAATCCAATATGATTTCTTTTATGCATAAAGGCCGCATGCATTTTATTGATGCCGGCAAAGAAGGGGATTCCATCCCAGTTGTATCACACATTCAAATTAATAAAGCAATGAAAAAGAGTCTTTCAGCGTACTTGGTTTTTGTGCGTGATAGTCTTGTGTCAAATCATCAAAATATGGATGTTATGTCTAATGATAGGCTGAATTTTCTTAATGCATTCAAAGACTGTTTTGCTGACTCGTTGCCAGGTGAATTACCTCCCCAAAGGCCCGAAGATCACCGTATAGATCTTGTGCCAGGTAGTTCTCCACCTAACAAACCCGCATACCGAGTGAGTGCTGCACAACAAGAAGAAATTATGAAGCAGGTAAACGAGCTTTTAGAGAAAGGTTTGGTTCAGCCCAGTTCCTCACCTTACTGCTCTCCTGTGCTTCTTGTTCAAAAGAAGGACGGATCATTCCGTATGTGTGTAGACTATAGAGCTTTGAACAAGCTTACCATCAAGAACAGATTTCCTATTCCACGTATTGATGATATCTTGGATAAGCTTGATGGTTCGGCTTGCTTTAGCAGACTTGATTTGAAGAGTGGCTATCACCAGATACGCGTGGTGCCACAAGATGTCCATAAGACTGCATTCAGGACAGCCTTCGGATTATATGAATTCTTGGTAATGCCTTTTGGTCTTACCAATGCTCCTGCTACTTTTAATCGAATGATGGATAGGATATTCCGACCCCATCGCAAGTTCACAGGAGTCTTCTTTGATGATATCTTGGTTTTCTCCAAGAATGAGCAGGAACACAGAACTCATTTGGTCACAGTGTTCGAAGAGTTGCGGAAGCATAAACTTTTCGTTAATGCCAAGAAAAGTGAGTTTTTCCTTTCAGAGATTCATTATCTGGGTCATACTGTATCCAAAGATGGAGTTACAATGGATCCTGCAAAGATAGAGACTATTCGGAATTGGCCCGAATTGCAAAACATACATCAAGTACGTAGTTTTCTGGGATTATGTTCATACTACAGGCGTTTCATAAGGCATTTTGCTATGATTGCCACTCCTCTACATGATCTCACGAAGAAGAAAACTGCTTTCAAATGGACTTCAAAGGAACAGGATGCTTTCTTGCAGCTCAAGCATGCGATCATATGTGGTCCAGTATTGATTGTTCCTGACTTGCACAAGTCATTCGTGGTTGAATGTGATGCTTGTGGTGATTGCATAGGAGCTGTCCTAAATCAAGAAGGGCATCCAGTTGCATACGAGAGCCGTCGTTTGCATGATGCTGAGCTTCATATGGATATCTATGAGAAAGAGCTCTTGGCTGTAATTCACGCCTTAAAGATTTGGAAACATTACCTTCTTGGGGCTGAATTTGTAGTCAAGACAGATCATCAAAGCTTGAGATACTTTCTATCTCAAACCAAGCTTTGAGAGAAGCAGATGAGAATGGCAAATTTTCTTTCCATGTTTCATTTTCAGATTGTGCATACTCCAGGAAAGAAAAATGTCGTGGCCGATGCACTATCTAGGAGGCCTTATATTGCTGCAGTCTCAGTAGCCTCTCATGGAGATTTATCTGCTATGAGAGATTTGTATCATTTCGATGCTGATTTTTGCCATATATGGACTGATTTGATGGCTGGTCATTCACATGCCTCTTATGTTATCAACGAGGGTTATCTTATGAAGGATAATTGCCTATGTGTGGTGAAGGATTTGCGTCCAAAGGTTATGGACGAATGTCACGCTCCACCTTATGCTGGTCATAGAGGTATTATGCCTACTACTCGCATGATTCAGAGGTACTTCTTTTGGCCAAGCATGCGTAAAGACATTGAGGCTTATGTGCGTGCATGTATTACTTGCCAAAAGGTGAAATTTGATAGGCAAAAGCCTCCAGGTTTGCTTCAGCCATTGCCTATTCCCTCGCAACCTTGGGAAAGTATCACGATGGATTTTATTATGGATTTGCCTAGATCCCAGCATGGGAATGATGCTATTTGGACTATTGTGGACAGGTTTAGCAAGCAAGCTCACTTCTTGCCCGTCAAGAAAACCATTAAAGCTGATCATATGGTAAAGCTTTTTCTTGCTAATATTTTCAAGCATCATGGTATGCCTAAATCCATTGTTGGGGATAGAGATCCCAGGACTACAAGCCTATTTTGGAGGGCTTTGTTTGATAATATGGGTACTAAGCTTGAGTTTTCATCAGCTTATCATCCCCAAACAGATGGCCAAAGTGAAGCTGCAAATTCAGCCGTGTTGGATTTATTGAAATGTTATGTGGCAGATCAAAAGACTGCATGGGAGAAGTATCTTCCACTTGTTGAGTTTGCCTACAACAATACGATCCATGCTTCCACAGGAAAGGCTCCGTTTGAGATTATTTATGGCAGAGTGGTCTTGCCACCCATCCTTCGTACTAAGGATGAGATTTTTGCAGCTGATGAATATGTTCGTGACTTGGATGTTGCCTTTGGTCAGGTGCGGACAGCCATTGCAAGATCTCAGGATAAGCATAAAATGGCTGCTGACAAGCATAGAAGGGACATGGAAGTCAAAGAAGGTGATTGGGTATTGCTGAAATTTGAGAAGGCTAGGCTTCGGAAGAGGTCAGGACGAGAAGGATCATATCCTAAGCTTTCTCCTCGCTATTATGGACCCTTCAAGGTGATTCACAAAATCAATGAAGTGTCCTACAGGCTTGCTTTACCTAGTCATTGGAAGATTCACAATGCTTTTCATGTGAGTCTATTTCGGAAATATGTGGGGCCAAATCCTGATGAGCCTGTCACAGAAGATCCGCCAAAGATTGAAGAGCTTGAGGAGATCCTCCAGCCAGAACAGATTGTTTTTCACAAGGAGAGAGAGCTACCTGCAGGAAAGCTTTCCAGGAGATACCTTGTGAAGTTTAAGAATTATTTGCCTATTGATGCCAAGTGGGTAAATGAGGATTATTTTGCAGATTATCCGCAATTGTTGCAAGCATATCTTGAGGCTTTTCAGTTGAGGTCAACTCTTTAGAAGCTCGGGGGGATGTCACCAATTGGCCGACCATTTGGTCTATCTCCAGTTTTTGCGTCTCGTTCACTTGAGGCCAGACCGGTGTCTCGTGTGAAGAGGCCAGTATTTTGCTGACATGGACGGGAGCCAGACCGGTGCTACCCGTGTGTTAGCAGGATGGTGTCGTATGGACGGGAGCCAGACCAGTGCCACCCGACCATTTGGTCCATCTCCAGTTTTTGCGTCTCGTTCACTTGAGGCCAGGCCGGTGTCTCGTGTGAAGAGGCCAGTATTTTGCTGACATGGACGGGAGCCAGACCGGTGCCACCCGTGTGTCGTATGGACGGGAACCAGACCAGTGCCACCCGTGTATGACCTGGACTGTGTTCGATCCATGGGATTGTCACGCCATGGAAGAGCCAGTATTCGTGCCGTGTTTTGCCTATGGGACTGTCACACCATAGCGAGACTCGTGCCTGGAACTGTGTCTTACCTATGGGACTATCACTCCATAGGAAGACCAGGTTTTTATGTTTTTATGTCGTGCCAGTTTTGTGCCGACAGATATTTTGTACTTGTTCCATGAACGGGAGATATGTCCATGTTACTATTTGCACATGCACACATATTTTGCATGTTTGAAACTGTTTTCGCATGACATGTATTTGTGTGTTTGCCTGCTTGACGTGTTACTTACTGAGCGGGGACGCCTGCCAGTGAGTCGTGAAGTCTGCTCTGTATTCTGACGAGTTTTGGTGCATGTGAACAGGTGGTAAGTATGTCGCACATATTGTTTTAATGTTTCTTATTCTAACCTTTTATTTTATAAGGTTAGGTGTTCACATTCACTTAAATGTGGGCACCCCCTTTTGGGCACCCACTTAGGGGCCAAGGCGGGGAGCCCCACTTAAGTGAGTGTGGGGGTGGGCATGGTCACCTACCCAAACTCCCCACCCACATGCAAACGTGGGAATCACCAAAGTAAACTCCACGTTAATTTTATTAAATCGACTCTCTCCTTCAAGCGTGACACCACCCGATTACTCCATCCACGTGAAGAAAAAGAAAACGACGCCTACGCTTCTGCTCCTACAGCAACCAGGTCGGCTGAAGCTTGATGCGCCTACTGTTTTCCCTTATCGCATGCTACCTCTCCCACACAGGCGCATGCTTTTACCTCTACTGCTGGCGACTGCACCTCTGGATGCTGGCTGTGCTTCTGAATAACCAGGCGGATATCTCATCAAGCTACGCTGCCCACCACAGCAGGCAGCTGTGCGATCATCGCCAGCAACTGTACCTCAACAGTTCAGGCGGCTGTGCACTACTACCTGACGGCTGCAGCACCTACTATTGGTGGCTGCGCATGTTCTCTCCAACACCCTGCACTTCCGCCTCACAGGCTGCTGCCCCTCTCATGCAAGCAGCGCTCTAGTTTCAGCAGGCGGCTGTACACAGAGTGTGTGTGCTCTCCCGCAAACGATGCGCTACAGGCCGGTGGCTGCAAGCTGCTTTCTCTTCTCCATGTAGCCTGGCAACCATACAGGCTGTGTGTCTCTCTTACACAGGAAGCTCCTTCTCAACCTCCTCGTCAAGCTGTTGTGGCTACAACTTGATATCCCACTCAAGTAGCTACACACACGAATACCTCGGGTATTGGTCTACAATCTGCAACCTTCAAGTAAGTGAATTTCAGATTTCAATAAAGTATTTTATGTTTAAAATCTGATAAGGAATTCATCCCGCTCGGCCAACACCCGTTCGGTGCCGGGTTGTCCAAGCTCTATTGGAGAACCTCGGTCCAAAGGTGCTGAGATCGGGAGAGCCAGGCGTTAGTACGAGAGCGCCTGTTTGTGCGTGGTCTCGGAACACCAGCGAGGCGCTCTCCGCGGAGTCCAGTGAAAGCACAGGACCGTAGAGATTGGACCACACTAGTGGTCGTTCTGCTTCGAGCTTCTACATCAAGTTTCGACTTCGAGCCTATTTGTTTGGTACTGTTTTCATATGTACATGGACATTATCTGGTTCTTGGAACCCATGGAGCATTGTATTCATTAAATACTCCCAATAAATATATCATATATTGAGGGGGGGGTCGGCCCGTTCCGGCCCCAGTGCTGGTGTCCATCTTTCCATTTCATTTCATTTAAATTTCAAGTTGTATTAAGTTGTCCATTTCAAATTTGTGGTTTTAAAGTTGTGCTATTAAGCGTGTGGGTGTCCAACGGAGTCTTTCCCACTTGACGGGATCGGTTTCACCATTGAAGCATCTTGGCACAGCATGTGAGCGCAATTGGTCTACCTTTGGATTCATTCACTCGATCAATTGCAACCGGTTGGGGCACAAGAAGGCTGAGGACTTAGTGTATGTGCATAGTACTCTCCAGTTGATTTCTAGGAAAGAGCCTTTCTACATCTCAGGGCCATGTCAGCAGTGGGATGTTATTAAGGAGGATGCTTTAGAAGAGTAGAGCGAGGAAGTGATTGATGATGAAGATGTATCAAGCATGTAACTGTTTTGTATTATGATCAATGATTGATTAATGAAAACCTCTCATGTTTTGCCTCAATCTACTTTGGTGTGCATGTGAATTTGTATTTTTTCAAGTATTATGTCAGCCTACCCCTAACATTTCCTTGAAGTTGAGTTCGCCGTTTCCTCCCGTTTCTTGGGGTTTACCGTTTCCGAACTGGAAACGTTTCATGCAACCTAGGTGGAGGGTTCTAATTGGGACCCAATCTGGTGTCCCCAATCTGGTGTCGACCCTCATCTTCTCTCTCAACTCTTCTCTCTAAAAGTAGAGCGGATTGCATAAACTCACAAGTTTAAAGAAGGCTTTGTTGCATGTTAGAATAGTCAACCTATTGCATGCTACGGTTCTGTTGTAATGTATATGGCACCATACATTGATGCTTTATGTCCTTTTGTGAGAAGTATGCCTCAAAGGCATCAAAGATAGAACACCCCCCTCCCCCCCTCTCCCTCTATCTAAACGACGTGTCTGCACTTTACATCCTATCTCATTTTCAGCCATGGCAACATAATGCTGAAAACACATGAAGACCTCAAATTTTGCCTATATGGGGTAAACCCATGCAAATCTAGAATAGTCATCAATAAAAGTCACAAACTACAAATGCTTTCCCAAGGAACATGTCCGCATGGGACCACATACATCACTATGAAAGCTGCAATTTCTTGATAGCTCTTCCTAAATCATCCTTCCCCGGCGGCTCTAATGCCTCACGATCCGCCTCTACCCAACTCCACCCGGCGGTAACACCTTCTCTACTCTGTTCCACCCTTTAGGAAGGCAAGCCTTTGGGTGGCGCCCGCGGTGCTCCACAAGCCCTAGCCAAGCAAAGCCCACATGGCCTTACTCAAGGAACCCCACTTTTCGGCCCCCTTCGCAGGCAGGTGCACCCGCACCTCAGTTTGCGCTCGATCTTCCGCGCTCTCACTCTTGCACCCTCTCCTCGCCATCGACCGTCTACATTGGCATTGATCTCCTGCACCCGCTTGGACATTTTCTATGAGATAATTTTCTCTCCTCCCTACACCTTATTTTTTGTACACTTACAGGTGTCTTCCTTCGCAACGTAAAGGTTGCATTCAACGGACACTCTATTTGCATTGTGTTGGACAAATGCATTTGGTGCCTCGTAATCTGCCTCCACCCAACTCAACTCAGCGGCAACACCTCCTCTACTCTATTCCACCCTTTGGGAGGGCAAGCCTGTGGGTGGCGCCGGCAGTGCTCCACAAGCCTTGGCCAAGCAAAATCCACATGGCCTTACTCAAGGAACCCCACTTTTCGGCCCCCTTCGCAGCAGGTGCACCCACACCTCAATTCGCGCTCGACATTCCTCTCTCTCGTTCTTGCACCCTCTCCTCGCCATCGACCTTTTGCATTGGCATTGATCTCCTGCACCACTCGCATCGGCTACTTACATTTTCTATCAGGTGATTTTCTCTCCTCCCTACACTCTTATTTTTTGTACACTTACAAGTGTCTTCCTTCGCAACGTAAAGGTTGCATTCGATGGACACTCAAAATGCACTGTGTTGGACAAATGCATTTGGTGTTGGACAGATTACTTTTTTGTAGGCAAAAATGGCTGGAAATGATGTATTTGGAATGCTTGGTGATAAGGATAAGTTAGATGGGATCAACTATCCATTGTGGTCATACATGATGAGGTATGTATTTGTTGCCAAACGCTTTTGGAATGTGGTGATTGGACTTGAGGCTCACCCTACCTCACCAACACGCCGACAAGTCTTCTCCAAGTGCTTCAAAGGATGATACTATGTCCACTTTGACAGCAGCTCCTACACCCCATTCTACTGCAGAGCAAGCTAGCTGGGATGGCAAAGATGCCACTGCACATGCTTTAATAGCATTGTCTGTGAAGAGAAGGATAATTCCTCATATTCGCTCATGTAAGACTACCAAGGAGGCTTGTGATGCACTTGCAAGCTTTACTAGGAACGCAATGAAGCACGTGCTGCCTTCGTGGGTTGGCAGCTTGAGACAAAGCATATGAATGAGGGAGCTTTGATGGATGGTTTACTAAGTACTCAACCATCCTTCTCTGGATGATCTAAGGGAGACATACTTAGCTTGTCTCAAGGTTGGCAAATATAGACTGCCAAAATCCTATAGTGAACTTTGAATCTTAGCATTGACTATTCCCTCAGGCAATCCATACACCTTATCACTTATCTATAAATGAAGCAGCCAACTCGTGACTCTTTATAGTAGATCATGTTGGGATGAACCTCGCCATCTTGATCAATCTATCAACTATCACCCAGATAGAATCGTGTCCTCAATTCGTTACCCATGGAATTACCACAGATTGAGCTGCCTCCTCCAGAGAGCCACACACCCTCGGCCTCAAAGACTCGCGTCCTCCATCCATCACGTCCACATTTGAAATATTCTTCAACACCATAGGGAGGCACCACCACAAGAGGTGGATTTCATAGCCTTTTATTCTCTCTCTCTCTCTCTCTCTCTCTCTCTCTCTCTCTCTCACACACACACACACACACAGAGTTAGTAGGATAGCACAAACGACACTTTAACTTACTGTCTCACCATCCTGTTGAATTGTTGTCGTTGCAAAAGATGATAAGCTGTAGACCTCCAATGCATTTACTATCGGAGCAAGGTCTGAGGATACTGTCCTTGCTAGACTGATATTCATTTCTCCCGAAACTGAAGTAAACGCATCTGAATATTCAAAGGTGTTAAGGAGCCCCAACTGAGACTCCAGGTCCACATTAGATCGAACAAGATTGTTGTTGATGAAGACATCAAAACTACGAGTTTTGAGAGTCAAATTTCTTATCTCTGCAAAGTATATGTATACAGTGTAGTTTTGAGAAACGTTGCTTAGTGACAACAGCAGCTCCATAGTTACGTTTGTAGTAGTAACTGCCGTTTCCATGACTGCTTCAGGTGGATTTTCTGTAACATCTGAGGTTACAGGAAGCTTTGTTTGTAAGTTCTGCCAAGTTTTGTTCTTTCGGAACACTCTAGAATCAGCTTCCCAAACTCGATCATACTGGTCTGATGGCAGTCTGCAAATTAAGGTAGCCGTACATGAAACCAGGTCCATCAATCCCAAAAACTTGGTTATTGCCAGTGTCTTCTAGTGGCAGGTACAATTGACCTAGTTTTGTAACAGCATATGTTATGCAAGGAATCCAATGCATTTTGAGGAGTATGCCCGGACATTTGGGACCGTAAAAACATAAACTGGACATGGCATAGAAAAGCTTACCGAATTGATGTATTTTTTAATGCCCCAAAGTTGATCCTATACACTTTCATAAGATACTTGTCTGGTGCCACAATTGTGTACATGTTAGCAGCTAATGGCCGAAGTTCCAAAGCTGAGATGAAAGGCGTATCATCTGACATATCTAAACGTTCAAAGCATATACTCAAAGTTTGCACTAATGCAAAGAGAATGATCTCATAGACTATAGGTACAGATGCGTTCACTTGGCCTATCATAGTTGCACCAACTATGTACTGAAAACTTGGAGGCTTGTTTTTCCCATCATAATTTCCATAGGCAAATGTTGCCCTCACTAGATACCTGTTTCCTGCTTCTATGTCGAGTACATAGCAATTCTTCTTTAGGCTAGGAAAGTATCTCACTGTTTGCATACACCTGGCAGCTTTGGTCAAGGTAGTCTTAGCGCTGTAGCCAGTACTTATAAGGCCTCTGTCGGATGCCCATCTGATCCCAGTGTCGGATGCTGTGTAGCTTGCAGAGCCTCCACAATCTATGCTCACAAATCCTATGTTGTTTGCTGTTTAAGTCAAAATCGTTGGTTTAGAAAAAGCAAGATGGATTATGATGTGATTCTTAATGTGTCACTAATGTTAGCGCTTTTCAATAGATCCAAAGGTTTATATTATCCCTTGCTTTTTACCATAAATACACGTGCAATCATATGTTGATAGCCATAGAAACATATCACAACAAAGGAGAAGAAATGCATACCTGCTTGTAGAAAGAGTGGTATAAGAGAGCTACTGGAACACACAAGCAAAACTGCTAAGGCCATTTGGGCGACAAGAACATGAGAGTGTGTGCAACGCAGTGTGGCTGCCATGCCTGCAGGTTCAAAACCCTGGTTTTTCTAAATTTCTGCTTAGCTTTCCTGACTCTGTTACTCCAATAGGCTTGCTATTTCCGCCCAATAGGATTGCTTACTTTTCCTCCACTTAAGGATGCTGGCTTTTCCGCCCCTAAGTTACTTTTGCCGCCACTTGGGCAGCTTTTCCGTCAGTTAGGCTCGCTTTACCGCCACTAAGGCAATGCTGCCCACCACGGCTGCTCTTGTTACTTTATTTGCCATCCCAGAGAAGACAGTGGTAAGACTTTCTACGAGTCAACCATGGCTCACTGCGCAGATTCAATGGTGTAGCCTGTGCCTCCTTTTTTTTCTTCCTCTTCGATGTGTCCGAGGTTGTGTAGCTGAAAGAAGGTCGGGGGTTGTGGAGCGACATATTTGAATGTTCAGGAAAATGGTAGGATGGGGATGGAATGGGAAAGCGATGGCCGGCAGGCAATGTAAGTGTGTGCAGGCCCGCTGAGGATGGCGGGCGAAGAGGAGGGAGGGAACAACTGCCACCCCTCTCTCTCTCTCTCTCTGCGCGCGCACTGCATAGTTTCTGTCGCTTATATTTTGTCTGCGCATCATAATACATTGGTTTTCACTCCGGCAGCGTCGTGCCCACAAAATATAGTGCCCAAATGCCCCAGCAACGAAACGTCCATTTTTGGTGGATTTTTTAACACACATTTTATTTTCAGTGGCTTTCTACAAGGTTGTCCATGGAAAGCATGTTTGGATGATGTGTAAGAGCATGGGCAGGCGACATTTCTCACCATCTATCTTCATAGATATTACAAACCAAAGACAACAAATGCTCACATGGATCAGAGCTTAGCGCCGCATTCCTGATCCAAACATCGTGGCTGCTGTCAGATTCCTCAAGTTGATCATAGTCCTTATCGACGATCAACCAAGGGAGAGGTATGATGGATTTGAAGCTAAACAACTCCTCTTCGACATGAGTACAAGGCCAAATGAAAGAGGCATGATGTTTTACAATCATCATCTATGGTGTTTTCCTTGCTACATGCATATCACATTTGAAGACATGGTGGACACTGGGTTCTGGACATCCCACTCAGCATTTAGAAGAACGCTGAAAAAGCTTCAATCACGCCGGAACTTCTACAGACATGAGTTCGACGACCAGGTCTTTCGACTTCGGTAAAAGGTTATGAGAGGACAAAACCTACATCAGGTAGAGGGGATGCAAATCCCATTTTGGATTAACAAAGATGCTCCTCCAATTGAGGAAATTAATAAGTGTCATGAAAAGGCACTATAAAAGTTGTATTCATAATCTGGCCACCCAAGGTCTTAGTTAATAAGTTTTGGGTGCCCAAGTGTGAATAAGGGCCAGTTGTATATAAGGCAATTCTTATAATGAAATGGCACAATCCCCCTTTGTGCTATGAGAACTCTTGTGCGCTTTGGGGGGAGAGAGAGAGTGCTCTAGTACATGTGCCTCTTTCATGCATGCATGTGTGTGAGAGAGTGAAAGGTTGGTTACCTTGCAGTCGTGGTGTAAGCGACTTCGCACAGTGACAACGTGGAGGTGCTGTTCGGAGGAGTGGAGCTTCCAAAGTGAGCTTGGGGAGCCTCAAGGGATGTGAGCTTGAAGCATTGGTAAATACCCAACGATTGTTGTATCTATTAATTCTCCCATTTACGGTTGTGTGGAGTTCCTTCTTGGGAGGTGCAATAACCCATAACAGTGTGTAGATGTTTACATGTAGCGAGTACATGCTTATCCTCCCTATGGTATGGCTATGGTGGGAGTTTGTTTAATGCCACATGATGATAACATTATTTCTCTATAGTAGGCGAAGGGGGAGGTGTTTGTTGATGTGATGGGTGATTGTTTTGTGTACTGTTGTTTAGTAGAGAGGGGTGTAGTATTTCTCCAGTTTTGTTGTTATGGCCCGATATTATGAGGAGGTCATGTTACCTAACAGGATGCTTGCTGACAATGTAGAGTTTCGGACATGTGTCTAAAAAAAGACAGCTTATACGCATGATCATAATCTACATGATGTCGAGATCACAAAATTAAAGGTAGGGCAGCCAACAACCTCATGTAGAATCATGCCCATGATACCAAAGACAAAGCCAAACTCAATTCTCAAATATAGCTCACAAGTTGAAGATCAATGGAAATAAGTATCATGCTGATTAAGTTCAAAAATCAGAACAAGGCAATAAGACAAAGGATGAATATGTAAATGACCATATCAAGAAGTCCAAGGAGGACAAATATATGTCCTTCAAGAATCTCTACCTCTCACACATAGAGAGGTGCATCAAGCTTGGCTACGAGAAGGCATTAAGTTCTCATCATTACCCCCTGAGTGTCCATTCCACATAAACTTGCAAAACTAAGGTTTTTCTTAAATGTCGTGATGTAGTTTGTTATAGAGATGACAAAAATCAAATTAGGAGGGGAAGAAAGATGTTAAAGATGAGTTCTAGGAAGAGCATGCAAACTCGGTAAGCCAATTTGTCTCTTTGTGATATATTGAATTATGTCCCCGATTGATGATCGATGACTAAATGGAATTGATATTTAATGTAGAGAGCCCATGCAACCAAGGTACCTAACATGCCATTCACACCCATATAAGAACACAAGAGGAGAAAATACAAGGACTCCTCATTAATAAAGGTACGCTACCCTATGTGTGCTGCTCACAAATGTTATATCCTTTTTACATATAAGAATGAATAAACCTCTACTCTAAGAGCAAGGTGTTAAAGAGCATTGTGATAACAAAGAGAGATCACCTTTGACGCAAGAATGTCGAAAGGTTTTTAACATATTTAGATTACATCGAGAAAATCATAAAAAGAGAAGAAAGTATGCTTCATTCTCTCCAGTAAAGGTATGCCACCCTAACTAATCTATCTTAACAAACATATGCTCTCACTTGAAGACATTCAACCATCTTCTTTAACCCTATGGAGTTGCATAACGTTGGGATATCAAGGACGATTTTCCCTTTGTGATAAAGTCACCTTGCAAAAGTAGCAAGGAGAATGAGATGACATTTAGGGTGAGTAACGAGAAGATCGAGTGCTTGAGTCTAGATAAAGGTGACAAGAAAACATACTAGGAGAGGTAAGATATAAAATATATGTATATTGTTTATATTTAGCTTTCATGTCTTATTTATGCCCCACATTCACGTGATGATGTGGTTTACTTTCATTCCAGATTGAAGGTCGGCATGACCTTTTATTTCACACCCACGTAGTCAAGGTTGATTGTAGAGATGGATGCAAAGCTTATTGACTCGATTTTACAAGTCAAGTTCTAAACAAAAACCATGAACCTTTTACCATGCAAGTCCAAATACATTATTATCCAAGTATGCTTCTTATTAATACTTTGTCATGAAACAAACATATTATTTACACACTACTCAATACTATGCGAACACCCTATCGAGAAAAATCATAGAGAGGCTTTGGTTTATGGAGATAGCATGCGTTTTAGTTATGTGGCCTCCCAAGTTGATAATCATGCTACATTGAAAAGTTTCTTTGGAACCATTGACCTTGCAAACCACACGTTTGCTTTCTTTCCAATTATCCATAGGTACGTCTACTTGTTATTAACTTGGCTTTGGTTACTCGAACAAGAAATCTTTATGTTGTTTAATTGCAGTGAGCATTTGACTTCTTGTTTTTTTCTTTTTATAATACACATGTGAAGCGTGTTTATGGATTATCCCGAAGAAAGAGTGCCATACTCTTCTTTAACTCCTTGTCCATATGCTCACCTTAAGATTATCTATCGGTAATGCATTACATAGGTAGACCACTAACACAACACTCAGTCTTGTTATCATTTGCGTATTATCCCTTGTTGATTACTTGTGATATATGTATTGGGGTGTTACAACAACAACTTGGTCCAAATTTTACTAATCTAATCTTGAAGATTTAGCTTGTGAGCCCACACAATCACTTTTTCATGCAAGTGGAGGCATGAATCATGTTATGTATTCCATTGAGTCTAGCATCAATTCAATTAAAAGCAATTTGTTTACTACATGGTGTTGATCTAGGTACCACGTCAACCAAATAGTCTTAATTATACAATTTATGTCTTGGCCTTCACAAGGTGTCTTATTGAGGAGGCACCAATGAATAAAGAGGCCTAAGAGATGTGTAATGTTCTATTTTTGTTTTCTTAGCTTGTATTGCTATGTTATTTGGAAGCATAAATCTTAAGGAAGATCTCAATACATGGTGCTTGATCATTTTACAAAGAGGACTGGCATGATAGTGTGTCCTTTTGTATGCCAAAAGTCTTTTATATGGTGAATATAAATCTCTTGTATGTCTCATGTCTCTCTCCATTTACATGAATGAATCTTTGGTCATGTATGTTCTCTTAGGTCTTATACGTCTCTCCATTTACAAGAATGAATCTTTGGTCATGTATATCTTCCTATTTACATGAAATAATCTTTGGGACTCAATTGTGTCTCTTTCTTTTACTATGCATAAATATCTCTTCTATGTCTTATGTCTCTCTTAGGTCTTATGCGTCCTTCCATTTACAGGAGTGAATCTTTGGTCATGTATGTCTTCCTATTTACATGAAAGAATCTTTGGGACTCAATTTTTCTTTTTCTTTTTATATGCATACTAAACAAATAATTCGCTCTTACGTCTCTTAATGAATGAATCTATATCTCTATGTTGACTCTATATCTCTCTCTCACCTATAAGGCTAGTTTCAAATAAGAAAAAAAAAAACCTATAAGGCCATTTTCAAATAAGAAAACTATAATATATATAAAACCTATAAAACTAGTTTCTAATAAGAAAAATATATCAATAAAATAAACACGGACTATGAAAGTAAACTCAGTTGGTCCAAGTTTACTTTGACAATTCAAGAATTGGAACCAAAATAGCCTCTGGTCGACAAAGTAAACTCGGGTGTGATAGTAAACTTGAGTGGCCTGAGTATATTTGTACAGTCTGAGTTAACTTTCACAGTTAAAACCATGATGGAATAGCCTTTGGTTGGCATAGTAAATTTGGATTGTGAAAGTAGACTTAGACCATCTAAGTTTACTTTCACAACCCATGTTAGCTCAGACTGTGAAAGTAAACTTGTATGGTTCGAGTTTACTTTCATAGTTTGACATCACAGGTCTGAGGCTTGGGAATGGATTATAAAGTAAAGTTGCTATGACCATAATGGAATAGCCTCCCATCAGTAAAGTAAATCTAGGCTATGAAAGTAAACTTGGACCATTTGAGTTTACTTTTATAGCACGTGTTAGCTCAGGTTGTGAAAGTAAACATAGATGGTCTGAGATCATATGTTTGAGGCGTGGGAATGGATTATAAAGTAAAGTAAATTAGAGGCCAATATATTTACAGCTTAATTACATGAGGTACAAAATATTAAGATAGACATTAATATAATATGACCTCAAGATTTTGTAATATGCAGTGAGTACACTTATAGGAAATGACAAAAGTTGAATATAATTGGATTAGATGAAGTTAACAAGAGATGAAATATTGCTTGAGTACATAAGTAGGATCCTCACTTGGAAGAAAAATATTTATCCTCTCTTTTCCATTTTGGAAGTGTCAAAGAAAAAGATTGTTCATCATCAATCAAGGTAGGATACTCATTAGAGGTGATTCTACAACATGACTCATAGTCTGTCTCACAAATTTGGACCTTCTTATTGATAAGGGTGGTCTCTTAACACCACGAGGGGCATGCCTCATGGTGGTTAAAGGCAATAATGCATGAAAGGTGTGACATGAAATGGTAACTACTAGATCTACAATCAAGGTTTTTGTGCAACAATGTGGGCACCATATACAATATGCCGGTTACACAAGCATGATTGTTGTTGGGAGGGGACACAAAGTTTGTTATTGAAAGGGATTTATTGTTGCACGGATCATGAGGGATTCCATCACCAAGCTGGGTTTGTGTCACATGTACTTTAATATGGCAAACACTACGACGTGTTGGCATGCCAATCTTCCTCTCGGAGGTACTACATTCATAAGATTGTTTTTAGATATCTTTAATTGAGATAGTATAATCTCCTTTGCATGGCAGCTTTGTTTCCTGTAAATAATCTTTTTGAATGCCTGTATATAATGAGAAATCTCCTCGCTTGTGCTTGTGTAACTAGTCTCTCGACTACATCGGCAAGACTTGAAATCCCTTCCTCATTCGACTCACTACTCCAATCTAGACAGTCTCACAAAGGTTAGATTGCATGCTCACATGGTACCACTGGCTTAGATTAGTGCCACTTTGGATCCTAAAGTATAATGTCATCTCATTCATTATCATCACAAGACATGAAGGATCACTTTGATATCACTGTAGAGTTTTCTCCCCTCATGCAATCTATGAGTGTGTCCCTTTGATGATCCATGGTTGTTAAAGTATTTGGAATTAGCTACCAAATCAGTATATGCTCGATACATCCATTTATACAAATCATGCATGAGAGAGAGAGAGAGAGAGAGAGAGAGAGAGAGAGAGAGAGAGAGTGTACCTCAAACTTAAAATGATCACAATCAAATTTATCTTCAGTACTCCATCTTCCTCTTCATAATGTAAGTGCGAGGTATGCTTATCGCATGAGAGAGAGAGAGAGAGAGAGAGAGAGAGAGAGAGAGAGAGAGAGAGAGAGAGCTCATAAAATGGTAATAGTAATGGCCAAGAGTGATGGAGTGAATATATTTTGGGGAAGATAGAAAAAGGCTACCCTTCTTTCTATGTGTCCCGAGTTTACTTTGTTGTACCACTTCGTTCTCACCAACCCTTTCACATTATCTAATGTCATTCCATGCCTACAAAAATCTTAAAAGTCTTGACACATTGACATATTGCATATTTCAAAGAAGATTCGCCCATCACCAAATCTTGTCACTTTTATATTGGATTGGACTAATTGTGCAAAGATTGTAACGGTTTGCCACTTGTGAGTGCTCAAAATCTCCAGTCCGAGTTTATCGCTGGTTCAGTTTACTTTTGCGACTCTCGGGACCACTGAACGATCGAAGAACTTCATGTTGTGGCCACACCAGCTCAACTGTTGATCCCATGGCTCCAACACCATGTTAGATAGTAGTTATGAGCCCCCCCTTCCCCTATGTTTGAGAAACTAAGGGCTTTTAAAAGTTTAATGATTATTAATCCTAGCTAATTTAATCAAACGTGTATAGGGGCTCACCACCTTACAAATATCTTTTTCTCTATCTACCTCTCTCATCACAATCACCCTAGGTATTTACTTTCTTTACAATGCAAATCTCTATCTTCACAAACTTAACCTTTTGGACTTTTGAGATTAATCAAAGAAGTGCACACTATCAAAGCCATAGGGGCACAAGACAGCCCCCCTAGAAGAGATTTGGAAAAAAACTCGATCTTTTGAGAAAGTTTCTTTGCGGGTGTGTTTTATGGAGGCTTCTTCAATTCAACTATCGCAATGCATCATTCATGTAGGCAAACCACCATGAACCCCCCCCCCCCCCAACAGTAATGCTACCTTTGAAAACAAACTTGATCTCTTCAAAAGGTTTCTTTGCGGGTGTGGGTTGTGGAGGCTTCTTCAATTAAGCTATCACAATGCATCCGTAGGCAAACCACCGTGGAGAGCTAGGTCGTCCCTTGCATAGGCCATGTGGTTTGGTGAGTTTGTTTTGAGTTCCACATAGGCCCCTTTCTCATAATTATGCTATAGGGCTAGCTATGCATCCAAATTAGTTACTATATGTCCTAGATTGGAAATAGCTGAAGGAGATGACAAATCATATATTTTTCCATAAGAATTTTTGTCATGTCTTAAAAAAATTATATATTTGTGGAGGCAAAACTCTCATTGTTAAAGTAATTTAGAAGCTGTGAAATTTTAGAGATAGTAGAGACAATTGGTAATTAGGGCGTTGCACAATGAGAAAAAATTACAAATTTAGTAATTAGTTCGAGAGACAAGACTATAATAAAGTTTTGAAATTATGGTGTAAGGTTATTAAAAGTTGGGATGAAACTGTTAGATTTAGTGTGCTCTTGATGTGATCGACATCTTCATGTTGTGAGCTCCCTTGAGAACAGTTTGGAGATAGTTCACGGTCGGTTGTATTGACTATATGGGGTTTGGTCCCATGTAGTTTGGCTTAGCTTGGGCACATGGGAAGTAGCTTGTATATGTGTGTGGAACTAGTTTTGGGGGCCATGGACCGTCCACGGGCTAGTGTGGGTGTGGACCTAATTTGGTCAAGTGGATACCAATTGGCTAGGGTTGGCAGTCCTAGACCCTATAAATAAAACCCCAGGGTGTTGTCTTCATCATTCACTCATGAGAGTCACTTTAGGCACATTGTGGAGCTCTTCCACCCACTCAAGGTGCTTGGCCTGGTGCAGGTGGAGAGAAAGAAAATCATTATAACCTCTCGTTGATTAGCAATATATTCTTGGTGTTGCAATCACTCTGTTGTCATCTGTTCTGACATGGTATTGGAGCACATGCTTTGATTGTTCCATTGGTGCTCATCATGGAGGTGGCTGAGTTGCATTTTATTCTCTCTATAGAGATGGTCTTAGAGAAAATGCTGCGTTGCTTCTGTTGTTATGTGTTGGTAGAGCTATAGGAAGGCAAGGGGGTGGACCAATTCAAGGGAGGAACTTGCGTTTCAAGTTGTTTTGCTTAGTGAAAGCAAGGAGATCAAAGGGTTGATCTGGGCGCAAGATATATGAAGGCAAGGTGGCTAGGGTGTCTTCTCTTATGAAAACTAGAGGTGCATGGCATTGAGAGGCTCGAGTATGAGAGGTGCATGGCAAGCAGCATGATGGTGATGAGCATGAGGTGGCTCGGAGCGGTCGGCGACACATAGAAGGCCACGTGGTACTCGTTCACTAGGGTTGGCGGCCCAGACCCTATAAACAGAACCCTAGGGTCTTGTATTTATCATTCACTCATGAGATTCCTATTGAGGCACATTGTAGAGCTCTTTCACCCATTGAAGGGGCTTGGCCCAGCTCAGGTGGAGAGAGAGAAGATCATTGTAACCTCTTGTTTATCGTTCATCAATATATTCTTGGTGTTGATCTTGTTGCAATCACTCCGTTATATCATCTATTATTACAAAAACAACATGATTTTTATAATAGTAAGTTGGTGAGAGAGTGAGAGGGACATGCAATTTCACCAAGTCAGAGAAGCCTCATCATTGTGATGCAGAACTATAGGGGACTACCACTGCACTCTGAGAAGGCCTCATTAAAAAACTGCAATGCTACCTGTTGTTGCTGTCATGCTGGTTTTGGTCGTCAAAAGAAGAGTCTCTCTCTCTCTCTCTCTCTCTCTCTCTCTCTCTCTCTTTACGTTGTAACTTTGAACCCCCTAAAACTTGTGAAAAATGAGGGTCATAGGGACCCCTCAACTCTAAATGATGCGGGTTGGGGGAGATGGGATCAAGGGCTCTCATCTAACCCCCAAGATCTACGGTGGAGATTTTATGGTGGGTAATCTCGGGCCAAAAGTAATCTCGGGGCCCGAAAGCAATCTCGGGTTCCCCCCTGCTCCGCTGGGATTTGAACTTGGGCCCCGGGATTACTAGAGGCACACACTCTACCACTACGCCCGCATGTTTTTCATGATATATTGGTGTCGGAATTGACTTTGATGTGCTTGCCCGAAGTAATCTCAGACATAAAAGTAATCTTGGGGCAACAAGATCTACGGCGCGCGAGTCGCCTCGAGACCCCAAATGCACAGGAGCCCTTGATCCCATCTCCCCCCGCCCGTGCCATTTAGAGCTGAGGATAGGGACCTTGCATTTTCTCCTCCTCGCGAGACATCTAGAACCTTGAACCCTTGCTGTCTTTTTTGCCCCACCCTCTCCCCAGAAAATTGTAATAGACATGAGAATCCCTTCTCTTTGCATCATGAAATTATAGTGGTGTGAGCCGCTACTTGATAGGCATGTAGAGCGGATCCACCTGTGAGTTGGTGGAGAACATTGGTATTGATGACTATATTCTAGAATTGTTAGGAATTCTTTTCTCCAATCTGATTACCTACAAAAACAGTAGCTAATCATGAAGGTAACAATGAGGATTTCCAGCACAGCAGGTCCGCTAGGTGGGGGTTTGCCATCTCTGGTATGCTTTGCCACGTTCTCCCATAATGTACCTTCACCTACATTAGGTAACAGCTCCTCTAGATCAAGCATTGGTGGGGGTTTGCCATCTCTGGTATGCTTTGCCACGTTCTCCCATAATGTACCTTCACCTATATTAGGTAACAGCTCCTCTAGATCAAGCATTGGTGCTCGCAGAGGGTAAGGCACATACAGGTGCCTTCTTGGTTCCACTGTATAGTCGGGAATAATCTGTCGGGTAGGTTCAAATGGTGTGATTTGCATCAACACCTTGAACATGAGCTTTGGCTTTAGGAGTGGGTCTCCTGTTCTGATGAACCCCTCATACTTTGCCACCGTTAAAGACTAAAGGACAGTCATGTATGTAAAAACTTTAATATTATCTTGAGGCTGGATATTACATACCTCGTCAAACGGCCTTGTTGGAGACAATTTGGGTGCCGGCATCTCCTTAGGGGCTAGAGGGTTAGTGGGAATATCGATAGGGATAGAAGGTACGTGAGAGAGAGAGAGAGAGAGAGAGAGTGCATTCTGCCTGAGACTGGTTAGTAGGAGTTACATTGGAAAGGGGTTTAATAATTTACTTGCTATTGAAGAGAACACATGATAAGTATTGGAGATCGAGGAGCTTTGTGTCTTTTCTTGACCCTCGCTTGAACTAGGAGATGGGTGAGTTGGCTTGTTAGTCTTCATAAATTCTTGGAGTTCAGTTATATCTTCTGGGGTTATATCAGGATACTCAATATGTTGTTTATCAAAACTATATCAGGATACTCAATATGTTGTTTATCAAAATTATAAACCACAGTGGTGAGCATAGACTCTAAATGTTTATGGATATTTTGATAAAACTTAATAATACCAAAAGGATGATATAAAGAAGATTCTGAAAGATTAAGATGCTGATGGGTATTATATACTTCTAGCCAACCGTGGTTTATGACTCATTGATAACTCCTTGCCACAACCTCATAGTTGGCTGGTGTTGTTGGGATATCATCTGGCCATGAATAGGTTGAGTTTATTGACACTATTAGCCAAGATGTCAGATTGTTGTAGCACACGGCACCAACTACATAGGTTGAGCACTATGGATGTAAGGGGTAGAAAAAGATATTAAATGGGTCTATTAGTACTATATCCCCCCGTAGAATTCCCATGATGATGGTGGGATCCACATCCCTTTCCATATTTTGACAGAGGAGTGTAAGATCTCCTAACCTGATGTCGTCTAAGAGGTCATATTGAAGAGGAGAGAGTATTAGTGTAGATAAGAACAATGTTAGTGTTTGAGGAGGGGCCGGAGGAGTTACCAGCAAAACGAACCTATCTACGAGGCTCATTCGATAAAGAGTCATAATTTGTTAGTGGTCTCCGCCCTCAGAGTCCTTTGTTGCATGGCCAGCTCTTGTACCCTTCAGTCATTTGTTGAAAGGAGACTAGAAATGGCAGCTTCTCGGATTCTTCTAGCAGTTGCGCGCTCATCAAGTATCTTCTTGTGGCTTCTTCTTGTTCTCTTCTCGTTGTTGCCTGTAGATAAGCCTCTTCAATCTATTGTTGTCTTTCTGATGCTAAACTCTAGCTGCTACTGAGTTGCTGATTTACATGTTCCAGCACTCATTGGTGGCTAGCCAACATGTCATCCATTTCCAGAGTCTTTGTGTGGACCACCTCATTTAAAGCTTTTAGTTTGTCAGCATTTGCCTTGTTTAGCTGCTCCCTTTCAGTTTAAAGGCTGACCACCCTTTGTTCGGCTGCAACAATGGCTTCATTTAATGTTTTGATCTACCCCTTAAACTCTTCTTCCTTGGCTGTGAATGTGGCATGGGCATCTTGAAGCTTCTTTTTGTAAGTTGGTCTTCTTTCTCTCTTGCATGTGCTACTTCCTTTTGAAGCGGTCCCCTTGGCTTGGTCTACTTGTGCTTTGAGCTCCGTGTTTTCTTTGATTTTCTGCACCACTATCTTGCTAAGCACTTTGTTATGCTCTTCTAATGTCTGGAACTTGTTTTCCTATTCATGTGCTGCTTTTAAGCTTTTAAGTAGTATCACTTCCCTATGTGTTGCATCTACTGTTGCCATTTTCTCCTTAAGTGCTTGCATTTAACCGTTCACTTCCTATAATTGTCTCCATAAGGTGGCATTCCTATCATGGAGCATGTGAGTGGTAAGTAGGTGGCATCACCATACCTTTTATTCTTATTCTGACATTGAAACACTCGTAGATGTCAAGTTCTCTGTTTCATGAAACTAGAGTTGCAGCATGCTGTCAAGGCCCTCCATGGTTTCCTCTGTAGAAATGTATCACCCTCCAAGTTAGGAAGGAAAGAACCTTCTCTAATTGTGCTCATATCTTCTGTTCTCCTCTTCTTACTAGGGCTTCTAGGTTCTTATGCTCTCTTTCTCTTGTCAGTATCGTGACCTTCCCCTATGGCAGCTGGTTCTGTTGATGTAGCTTCTTCATATCTTGTATCCACATCTGTCTGAGATGGTTATTGTTCTGGGGGGCTGTTTTGCGCCTATCTTCGTGGAATGTGGCTGATCAGAAATGATAGGATCGCGGAGTGGTGAGAGGTTCGGGATTACCATTTGAGCAAGGTTCAAGGGAGGTGTGTGAAGGGGAATTGCAGAAGCTGTGCTTGCTGTCATCCCTTCAATGCCTTGTGTTTGTGTCTGATCCAGCGCTTGCTTTAATGATGCTATCTCTTGTGACACTTATGTGTCTAAGCGCTGGGATTCAACTTCAACTTGCTGGAGGATGCCCCTCATCTTTTTATCTTTCTTGGTCCTCTTACCCTTCTTCAATTCCTGTAAAACAGCTCTTTTGTTTCTTTTAAGAGACTGCTTTTCCTTGTTGCAGCTCGACAAGAATGTTAGTGGATGGTTCCAAGGGTGCTACAGCGCCTGGGGTACCTGTACTCCCTATGTGCCTTCTAGAATTAGAAGGTTAGCTGCATGGTTGAGCACTGTTGTAAGGAGGTAAGGGTTACATAGCTTGGATTGGTGTGACTTAAGATAATTCTCTATCTCCCGATGAATGTAGGAAGGCTTGTGACCATTTCACGACGTGAAGTGCTAGAGTCGGTTCATGTCGTGAAGCATTTTGAAGTGTTTCACGGCGTGAAACGGTTCCGAGTATTTCACGGCGTGAAGTAGCCCGGACCTGTTTACTGTTCACGGCATGAAACTATTTGATCCCTTTTGCATGTAAATTTTGATACCCTATGGCTTCCTATATGCTCAATTAGTCAAGGCCACATATCATGCAATCAAAGAAGGAGAATAGTGCACGTGAAAGGAATGAACATGTCTCACGGCATGAAAGGATTACTCTTCTACCTTGTACCCGCTTGCTTGGGGATGGGTACCTTTATGATTCTTCTCTGTTTATGGCCACGTAAACCAATGGGGTACTTTGGAACCTGTGGGTATTTGTTTTTGTAATCGCTTTAGTTCAGAGTGAGAGCTTTGGATTTTGCCTTCCATCAAGTTGAGGAGTGTATCCATTGAATCCTGGTGAACCTGTTTTGTTTCTTGTGCATGTGTGTGCACATCTTCTTGACCCTGGTCCATAATTTTGGTCAGCTCTTTCTCTTTGGTGGATGACAATGGTGGTGGTGCACTCCCTTGTTTACTTGATTGAACAACTTTCTTTTGCTAGACAAATATTGGTTGTTCTTTATCACTTGGTTTAGCATTGGATTGGTTTTGTTTGTTCTTGGTCTCTTCCGTTGTCCTGAAGGTGCTCACAACATAGGGTTTTGGATGGGTCTTTTGTAGCCATAATGTTGCACTCCCTTAATAGTAGCCCTGTCCTACAAGTAAGTCCTTATGGACCAACCGCTTTTGAATGTTAAGTTGAGTGTGGCTTGCTTGGAATATTGCTTTCTGTCCTTGGGGTGCCTTCATGGTCCCTTGCTTGTAGTATGGCTTTTTTTGGCTGGATTCCCATGTGGACTTGTCTGTTTCATAGTAGCCTTGGGCTCGAAGCTGGTTTTTGGAAATCCATTATTGACGTACTTGGTACTTTTGCTACTTTTCTTGTGGTTTTCTTATATGGAGATGAGGCTATAATGTGGATGCTTCCTCTATTATGGCCTCTTCTTTTTTTGGTACTACCTGCCCCATGTCAAATGTCATTGCCTATTTTTCTTTATTTAATGGACTCCATAATGGCATAGTGATGGTGTCCATCATTGAGTTGCGTTGCCCGTTCGTCCCATTGGATGTGACAATTACTGGCGCATATCCAAGATCTTCCGAGAATCATCTCTTCCTCCATGGATCTTGCAGGCATGACAAATACCTTTCCAACCAAGAGATTAATTCTAATAGAAATATTAACACTAAAAAATCCTACGGTTTTTGTGGTTGACAAATGCACATTGCAAACTTGTGCATTAGATGCCTTGAGGTAAGGTTTGCCTAGAGCTAGCCATGTTTCATAGAAGATCAAGTTATGACTTGATCCCGTATCAATCAATGCAATGATTTTGGTATGATTCTTTTTCATAGAAACTCTTACATTGAGACATGCATGCTTAATGTCCA
Organism: Cibotium barometz; assembly: GCF_041138505.1. Classification (NCBI taxonomy): domain Eukaryota; kingdom Viridiplantae; phylum Streptophyta; class Polypodiopsida; order Cyatheales; family Cibotiaceae; genus Cibotium; species Cibotium barometz. Next base: position 19,862,870 of record NC_141056.1, read on the forward strand.
AGTCTTCATTGTCAAGCAAAGTGAGTGAAGCCATGTTCACATGCAGCAATTTTTCCTGGAGTCTATGCGTTGCCTTGGCTTCTTCTAGAGCCTGTCGGATTTTTTCTTTGGCTAGCTCCTTCTTTAGTTCTAGAAGATGCTCTTGTGCAAACATTTCCTAGGTCAAGGGTTCGAAGTACTTTTTAAGTTTGCTCCCATCGATGTAACCTTCCATTTCTACTCCCTCGATGGTTTCAATTCAGACCAACCCTTGAGGGTGGATTTCGGACACTGTGAAGGGTCCTAACCCTCTGTACTTGAGTTTCTTTTTCTTGGTGCCTCCAACTCCATACAGGAGGATGAGGTCTCCCGTTTTTAGTTCCTTGTGTTTTAGGTTATGGTCGAACTAACATTTTCCTCGGAATTTCTCGACCATAAGTCCATGTGATGCAATTAGCTTGGTTTCATCAAGTTTTTCCAAATCAATCAATCTCTCGACTAGTGCATTTTTAGTAAGCCTCTCATGTACTGCAATTCACAGGCTTGGAACTAAAAACTCCATTGGCATCACCGCATCAACGCCATAAGTTAAGCGGAAGGGAGTATACCCCATCGCTACCTTATACGATGTACAATAGGCCCATAGAGCTGCAGCAGTCAGCTTGTGTTCCCAATCCGTGTGACTGGATTCTAGGGTTTTCGTCAAAATAGCACACAGAATCTTGTCTCTACTTGACCATTTTCTTATGGGTAATAAGAAAATGGTCAAAATAGCACACAGAATCTTGTCTCTACTTGACCATTTTCTTATGGGTAATAAGGTGATGATTTGCGATGTACTATAAGGAATTTTGTAAGTAAGTGTTCAATCACCTCATTAATGAAATGTGAACCCCGATCTCACTGACTAACTCAAGTGGGCAACCAAATCTAGAAATGATCTGCTCATTTAAGAACTTGGCTATGGTTTGAGCATCATCTCGTTTAGAGGCCCTTGCCTTTGCCCACTTTGTGAAATAATATGTGGCCACGATCACATATCGGGCTTGTGACGAATGCAGTGCTAGACTAATGGGTCCAACAAAATCAATCCCCCATTTCTCAAAGGGTTGTCTTACAATTACAGAGGTGAGTGGTGTCCTATCTTTTTGTTATGGAATAGCAAATCTTTGACATTCCTCGCATCTTTTCGCAAAACTCTATGGCATCCCCGAATAATGTAGGCCACCATAGACCTGCTTGAAGCACTTTGAGCTGTAGATTCTCCTTCGAAATGCCCTCCGGCTATTCATGAGTTTGCTTCTTCTAATATTATGACAAATTCATCTTCATGCACACATCTTCTCAAGATATCATCTTTGCCTAGCTTATATAATTCTCTAGCGATCAATTCATAGGGTGCAGCCAACTTAATGAGTTGACACATTTTATCCTTGTTTAAAGGTCGATCTTGCGGAAAACCATAAGCTAGATGGTCTGAAATTTCCTTGCTCCTCTCAGGCACCATGTCAAGTTTAAATAGACAAGCATCAGGGAGGTCATCATCAATGCCAGATTCTCCATTTGGAATTCTAGACATATGGTCAGCCAGCACATGTTGTGTTCCCTTTCTTACTGTGACCGCAAAGTCAAATTCCAAGAGTAGAAGTAACCAGCATGTGATTCTTCTCGTGGTACTACAGGGCTTGTTCATCAAATATAATAGGGCCTGATGATCCACAAAGAATACGAACTTTTTGGGGCTAGTAAGTAATGTCGATATTTCTTTATAGCATAAGCCATGGCCAACCCTTCATGCTCAGTAGTTGTGTAGTTCATCTCTACATCGTTTGGTGTGACGACTTGGAAAGCAAACTGGGTAATCCAATTTGAACTCCCTAGGTTGCGCCAATCCACATCCTTTTGCAAAATTCAATTCATCGATGTATACATGGAATACAAGGTCCCAGTTGGGTGGGCTAAGAATAGGTGCACTTGCCAGTGCTTTCTTCAACTTATCGTACGCTTCTTGGCAGTCATCAATCCATTCAAAGACAATGAGTAATCTATACAATGGTCTAGCGATTTCAGCATAGAATAAAATGAAATGATGATAATACCCAACGTGACCCATAAACCTATGTACGCCCTTATAGTTGGTTGGTGGAGGTAATTCCAAGATCAATTTTACCTTGCTCTCATCCGTAGATATACCGTTCTTAGACATAATGTGCCCTTAGATTACACCATGTTTGACCCAGAATTGACATTTTAAAGGGTTTAGGGATATACGATATAATTAACATCGCTCAAACACCCTCCTCAAGCAAGCCAAATGTTCAGTCCAATGTGAGTGTGCACATAGATCATCAATGAATACCTCCATCCACTTTTGCAAGACATTTTCAAGCCATATTTTTTATACCCTGCAAGGTACTTTATGTAAACTGACTATAGGAAATCGCTTTACGGCATGTGTAATGCTAGAAGATAATCAAACACCGAGCTTACAATTTGCGTAATGCTATTAATGTATATTTAGACTAGGAAATTAGCTTAGACTAACTTAATAGGCCACAAACATTATTTCGACAGCTGGGCATAATACAAATGAGTCTTATATATAAGACAATTGGACTAATGAGAAAAGGCATAAACCCATTCTCACAATTGAGTTTGAGTTTTCTTGCTCTTGTGATTGAAGTAGCTTGTATGCCTTCTCTTCTTCTTGGTTGCATGCATGCTTAGGGATTGTGTGGGTGAGTGATGGTGTTAATGTATGTTCTCTTCTCCTTGTCTCTTTCTCTTATCTACTCTCTCATGCTCTCACTCACCACCATGACATCAAATAAGAGGTTAAGCTTTCCATAGCTCCCTCTCTCTCTCTTGCTCCCCACCCATTTACAAAGCTTCTTATGGCAACGGAGGAGGAAAGGTTGAGGACCCCAGCTCTCTATAAAAGAGGGTTACTCTACCAAGAGTAGTGAGAGGTGCAAGCGAGACTCCTCTCCTTCTCCCTACATTGCAAGGCTCAAGTGTTCTCAACTCAGTGAACATCTTTGGCAATGTTGCCGGGGAAGCGCATTTGCTTCTCGGGGAGGTCACTATATTATAATCGTAGACATCGTGTGCGTTCAAGCCCTATATATAAAATGCCTTATCTGTGAATTTGGTAAAAATAAAAGGAACCCTTTTTCTTTGTAAACTTATAACTTTTTTTTAAAATCCTTTAAATAATACCCTTATATATTTTTATAAATGTATCTAAAAAAGAAATATAATTTTTCCTTATATTGAAGTCTTGTGCTAATTCACATATTCTTAAAGTGAATTTCCCGAGATTTGCTTTAGGACTCCCTTGCTATACTTTACCTTTGAAGTATTGCCATAGCCCAATTGGCGTGCAAATGCGCCAGTTTAACTCTTGGTGGTGGTTGTTTTTTGGTTTATTTTGTTACCTTGGTGCAATAGAGCATGGAGCAACCTTTTGGGCTCAAGTTGCATGATTACAAGTAAGTGTCATACTCTATTTCCTTTTATTTATGCTATTTTTTTCTTCTATTTGTAAATTTTTGAGTTTACCTAAAGGGGATAGATGATGCCTTGGGTTCTTTGAATTCTAAGAAGTGTCACATTAGGGGAAAGAAATCCATTTTGTCGCGACACGTGATATCACAAGAGTGAATAGCAATGCATCCTGACAAACTCCAACAACATATTGTAGCTTTAGAGCCACCTTCTAATACAAAGCAACTCAAGTTTTGTGTTTCAAAAAATTAGTTATCATGGTCATTTCTTGTATGAATTAGCTCAAGTAGTCCATCCTCTTCATAAACTCACTCACTAGGGGAAAGCTTTTATGTGGGAAGAGAAACATCAAATTACTTTCAAGGATACTAATAAGGAACGTGTCTCTCAAGCTCCAATTTTAAGTCCTCCTAATTGGTTAGAAGGTTTCTATGTTAGTCTTAGAGTGTTGGAACTCATGTAATTAGGGCTACTATTCTTCAAAAAGGGAGAAGTAGGATATGTGCAACCTACCTATTTTGCTAGTAGACATATGATTTATGGGAAGAGAAACATCAAATTGCTAGTAGACATATGATTTATGGGAAGAGAAACATCAAATTGCTTTCAAGGATACTAAGGAATGTCAAGCTCCAATTTTGAGTCCTCCTAATTGGTTAGATGTCTATGTTAGCGTCAGTGTGGGCACTCATGCAATTGGGGCTACTCTTCTTTGGAAGGGGGGAGTAGAATATATGCGACCTATCTATTTTTGTGGCGAGTGTGTCTGGGGTTCAGGGGTGAGGCGCCCAAGTCGGAGGACCGTGGACGGCTGGGCTAGTGTGGATACTGAGGAATGTGTCTCTCAAGCTCCACTTTTGAGTCCTCCTAATTGGTTAGATGATTTCTATGTTAGCGTCAGTGTGGGCACTCATGCAATTGGGGAAACTCTTCCTCAAAAGGGAGAAGTAGGAGATATGTGACCTATGTGTTTTGCTAGAAGGCAGATGATGGCTCATGAGCTTCACTACTTAGACATAGATAAGATGGGTTTGTCTAGCTATACAAAAATTTTAAGCTTACTTATTGCCTAAGCATTTTATTTTCTTTAGTTCATCATAGCTTATGCCATCTCTTCTTATCAACTTACTGAGGTAGTAGACCCATATTCATGGGGCCTATTGCCTCAATGAGTATGGTGCCTGGGTGGTGGTGGGCACACACACACACACACACAATAGTCCTATGGTTTCTTAACTAACTCAAGGGTTTTTTAAGATAAAAGTTGCCTCTGGATTTAATACTAGACCTATTATATTTGGCGGTACCCCCATTTTTGGGTATTACCACACTGGTCATGCCTGGCAATACACGAAGGTGGGAGCTCTGCAAAAAATCACAGAGGGATTCTCCTTAATCGTGTATGGTGGTGGTAGCTGGCATCCTCAGTGCGTCTGCGGGTATAAAAAGGCCACCTATCATGTGAGTTTTACAAACTCACTTAGCCTGTTGTGTAGTACTGGTTTTTGGCTATGTCAATTGTGCTGGCTTTGGCTGGGAATTATTCTTCTCATGTAAATGCGATACCATGGGTATTAGTCATATTTTTTGCTGCCAATAGCTATCTCTGAACTCATGGGATAATGATCTTATGAATCTCATATAAAGGACTTTCTGAATATTATTACTCTATTTTGACGTATGCATGTTGTATGTGCATAACTCATTTTAACTTTGATACTCTTTGGCTTTTTTGAAAAACCAAATTTTAACCCTTAATAACATGCATGCATATAAACTCTGTTAATCTCTTAAGATTTGCGATTATCGAGCCTAAAAAATGAACATGCATTTCTGTTAGAGGATTTTTTCATTTCCGCCCCATTAGAGAATCCTATGGCTCTCTGTTATGGATGTTGCTTGGAATAAATGTGATGTTTTTCTATTTTGAATGCCAATAGAAGGGCTACATGTAATTGTTAACCCACACTACATCAAAATAGGTAGGATCTATTACACTGTGTGTTTTACTCAGTGCACCTATATATATTTTTTCGAAGTTCTTGCTCTAGGATTGTTAATATAGACCACTAATAATATGAACATTGTATTGTCTGATCTCCACATATGGTTGATGCTATCTATGGCAGTAACACGGCTGATCTCAAACCAGGCATTCTAAATTTAGGGAATACATTCATTATGGGTTGGATATACATACTTGCTTTCAATAATTTATTGACTATGTGGATAGGAAATACTATTATAAACAATGGGTTGGGTCCACTTTGCTGTTTATTGGGATCTATTGTTTAGGTAGGATTATACCTTTGGTGGTAACTATAATTAATCTGACTCTTTGATTTGCTGGGATATGTGATGAGCATGGGGTAGCTTATGGATCTTCTCCCCTTTTCTAGTTTTTTTTTGGTCGATAATTCAGGCACCTTGAGTCTATGGCCAAATATAATAACGCACCCCCTATCTCGTGCTACTGATGATGTTGGTTTGCTGGAAAATAATGTGTTTGAATAGTGGATGACTAGCAATAGAACAGTTGGCTAGCATGTAGCTTGGGCATGGACATACTAGGCCCATTAGTTCACTATGTGGATTATTATGCCATTTATTTGTCTTACATTTTTTTGAGGTTGGTTACATGATGTGCTATCTTTACTGGTTATCTGTATGAAAAATGGCAAAATGACTCTTGAAGTCTAAAAAGGGTATAATTGATCCAACCATAGCTTAAACTTTGGGGTCTTTGAGTGACATCTATAACATGTGGTAGGTCTTAGGACACTTGTAATACACATACAAGCTAACAATTTGTTTGTTTGTGTTGGATGGATGTCATGTTTCACTATCTGAGACACAGTCTCCCGTAACTTATTACATGATTATTGTAGATAATACTTTTGTTTTGTAATAATCATGTTTAACACTTCATTTATCAAGACTATTTAGGTTCTCGAATTTATTGTTCGGTCGTGGTGGACACTGCATACACACACACACACACACACACACACACACAAACAAAGCATGGTGCACTAGTTTAGAATGAAGCAATGAAATGTTATACAAAACTCTATAAGATGAAGCACAATAATCATGTCTCCCAAAGGAAAAATAAAAAATGAATATATTAGAAAAAAGCCATTAGGGAATATACTGACCATTGGAACCTCCACTCAACTCAAATATACATACGATGAAGGAGGTTTAGAGGACCCATTTCATATGCTAGTATAGAATGGTGGATGGCTATTTACATGGTCATTTTGCAAGCATATAAATATTTTTCTCGGGTTTTGTAGAGCCACTCTCCTTGGGCAGCTACACTATCAAGGTGGGGTGGAAAATGCATAAGGTGACCCATTAGATCTACTCATTCCTCCCTCTTCTAGCTACCACCTAGAAGAGCTAGCATTGAAATAACGAGGGCGATGATTGCACCATGAATCTACTTATTATGCCTTCTCCTATTCCTACTCTTACACTTTGACTTTCTTTGTCTTCACCTCCTTCCTACTCTAATTGACGATTAATCTGTCTTCCTTGAGTCTTAATGCTCAGGTGCTCATGGTACTTGAATGCATATAGGTTATGAGATCCATAGTCAAATCTTGCCTTTTCGCTTAAGTGGATATAATAGAATGTGGAAAATGGAAATGGAAGTAGGTGTGGAATTGATGCGGAAGTGGGCGTGGAGATGGTGTAGTGGTGTGGAGGTGGAGGTGGCATGGAAGTGAGTGTGGAAATATTGTGGAGGTGGTGTGGAAAGTGTTATTTATCAAAGCTTTTGTGAAGGCCAATCTTCTTACTCCACTCACCTCCTTTCTTCACCTAGAAGAACCATGCATCCTTATGTTGCATCTCCAAGAGACAATATAAGCAAAAAAGAAATGGAAGATTTCTCTTCCATTGAACATTTACACCCATTCTCACATTCATGCACTTCTCTAACATTGGACATTTACATCCATTTTCACAATTCATGCACTTTAATCTAACAATTCCTCAAGCTATCTTCTCTTCTTCTCTCAAGCTCACCTCATTCTCATCTCCTACATCCACTCCTTTTCCATACTCAAGCTTCTCTCCACCCTAAAAGCTTTCTCCTTCACTCAAGAAAACCCATGTAAGCTTCCCACACTCACATAAGCCTCAATCTCAAGAGAAAACCACAAACTTATGCAAAATCAAAAACACAAGAGACCAAAAAGATCTCACAAAGTTGAAATGGCATGTAAAAGTGTATCGGTGTAAAGAAAATGAGTAATATACATGTCCACAAGTGTATCGAGTGTAAATGAAATAAATTATATAAATGTTTATAAGTTAAGTTACTTTTTAATTTCATGCTTTTCCACAACCCATAACCCAGTTATATCATCTTAGTCTAACCTCTCTATATGATGGAGAAGTCCTCCAGAAAACTTGTATCAACAATGGCACATAATCAATATAATATGTTAATAGGCTTCATAGTAGCCACTATCAAACCACCTCAATTACTACTCCAAGGAGGCTATCACAAGTATTGCATCTCCAATTTCCTAGCCCAAAGTGTTGTCTAAGACAAAACCAAATTGAACCCAATAATGAGTGCAACTTGCTTACAATTTTGAGCCCAATTATTGATAAGTTGGGCCTCTATAGAAGCAATTAATTCTTTTCATTGACCCACCCATTATCTTGAGATGCAGATGCGTCCTTATTTTTGCAAGTTGTGAAGTTGTGTGAATAGTGGAGAAAAACAATCACAAAGCCAAGGGCTAGGATTGTTGGTATGGCTTACACATGTAAAATAACTGTTTGTGAGCTAGCAATAAAATACATTTGCTTTCTATGGTGGTGTATGAGATGTATTGGCCTTCTTTGAGCATTACTCATGTAGTAGGTGAACCCAAGGGTGACTTAAACTTAAAAAGTTATACCTTCATATCAAATTTCAAAAACTTCCTTTCTCAGTGGCCCCTTTTCTACCTCTCATTTGGCCAAGTGGAGAGGGAGTAAGTTGTGTTTAATAAAAGGATTCCCTTATTAGAGTTAGCATTTAGGGAATTGTGCCAAGAAAGGGACTTTATTAGAGTTGAAATAAAAAAGTGGAAACTCTCTTCAAAAGAGCATTCCAAGATATGAGCTCTTGTTTATCAGGGACTTAAGCCTTCTATTACATCTATTACTTTTGGCATGCCACATGGCATGTAGGAGTGCCTAGCACGTGGTGAGCAAACAGGCGTCATTCCCAAGTGAGGTCATTTGAGCACATGGAGCATTCACTTTAGGTAGGGTTAATTTAAGGTAAGAGCCAAAAAGATACAAACTTCTATTAATAATCTTTGTTAAATGTGTAAATCAATTTCTAAGTAGTTTGTCCAAGCTATTTCAAATTCATCAATGTGTCTACATTTAGTAATAATAATCATACACTAAATTGGTGCATGGGTTTGCAAGGAGAGAGAGAGAGAGAGAGAGAGAGAGAGAGAGAGAGAGAGAGAGAGTTTAAAATCTAAGATACCATGTGTGAAGTTGTTTGATTTACTTTATGGGTGGATGTCTGTTACGGTGTGGAATGTGTGATCATTTCCAATTCCTTACAAGGATACACTAAATTGGTGCATGGGTTTGCAAGGAGAGAGAGAGAGAGAGAGAGACAGAGAGAGAGAGAGATTAAAATCTAAGATACAATGTGCGAAGTTGTTTGATTTAGGTGCATTTACTTTATGGGTGAATGTTTGTTAATGTTTCCAATTCCTTTTACAAGTTATTTGATTTAGGGTGCATTTAATTTATTCGTGTATATCTGTTAATGTGGCCTTTGTGATCATTTCCTTACAAGGATACATGCAAAAGCCTCCATTCAATATCATCCTTTCACATTACAAAGAGCGAATATAAAAGTCTAAATAAAGTTTAAAAGCAATTTTTCATTACTTTCACAAAACTTTTGAAAAATCATCTCTTTTTCTAGATCATGTCCACATAACTAATGTACACTACATCACTCTGCATAGGTTTGCATAGAGAGAGAGAGAGAGAGAGAGAGAGAGAGAGAGAGAGAGAGAGAGAGAGAGAGATGTAAATGGCAATGAGTGAAGTCCTTTAATTTCGGGTGCTTTCTTTTTATAAAAAGTGGATGATACATATAATTTCATGGAGGTGTGCTTTAAGAAGCTTTTTGATATTTCCATCATTAGCGGTAGTGCCCACATCTCCCAACAAGGCGATGCTAGGTTCAAATCTACTAAACTTTTACAAAAAAAAAAATTTTATTTACTAATATCATTTTTTCCTCAAGGAAATGCCTTTTTGCATTAAGAGATTAGAAAAGAGTTACATAAGATAGGGAGCTTTCACCAAAATAGTGTCCTTAGTAACAATTGTCTCTCTTAGTAACAATTGTCATAAGAGTTACATAAGATAGGGAGCTTTCACCAAAATAGTCCTTAGTAACAATTGTCTCTCTTAGAAGCATGAGGTCCTGAATTGCCCTGATCACCCTGTTATCCTTCCTATTCTTTGCCTTCTTAAGCAGCTGAGATATCTTGGCATCCAAATCCATTAATCTTCTCTAGAGATGAATTGCCCTGATCACCCTGTTATCCTTCTATTCTTTGCCTTCTTAAGCAGCTGAGATATCTTGGCATCCAAATCCATTAATCTTCTCTAGAGATGAACCTTTCACTTGTATGAATCAATTGATCTTTCAGCCAAATGTAATGAGTGGGAGAGCTGTTAAAAACAAAGTCCAATGTGTTTAACCAACACCCACAACATTTTAGCACACAGACCAAAGTTCCAAAGAGCATCCTGTACTTTCTCCCAAGATCAAATTTTTCCTGCCCAAGGATAGGCCATTCCATGTGTTAATGCTGTTGGCTAGAGAGTTAAAACATCTTTCTGGCTTGAGGACAATGGATGAAGATGTGTATGTCATCCTCCATCCCTTGGCATCTATGGCATTTGCCATCCCCAATGTTGCATCTGTATGCTTTCTACTAGGTCCAAATGGCTCTGTGCAGCATAATTAGCTAGGCTAGATAGTCCTTCTTTGGCTCAACATATTTGTTCCACAATTTGCCAAAGAGGAAGTACCTGTGTTTTTAGTCCCACATGAGACTCCACCTTCTATTAAGTGTATAGTGTACAAGGGGTGTCCTTTTCTTAGTAGGGATGGGCATGAGGTAGGATTGGGAGCTCCACTGGAAGGCTTTGGGTAGAGGTAGGTCTCTAATAAATAGTAACCAGTAGTCAGAGTGGCACCATAGGCTGATTCTATCACCAATGAGCTCTATCTAGCTCTGCATTTGTTACGTTGTACAACCTAATCAAGTCTACTCTGGGAAGCTAGGTGCTTCAAGCATTGTCCCACACATCTCACCAACTGCAAATGCATGATCTATGTAGTTTGAGAGCAGATTCAACCTTGGTCTCCTTGTCACGGGACCCTATTGTACTTCTTGAAGAAATGAAGAAATAATTAAAAACTTATCAAATACATCAAAAATTAAAACAAAGACTTGAATTAAATTGAAATCAAATAACATAGCATAACATAAGGTAAGGGGAATAGAATAACATCACCATCAAGATAAGATTGAGTGCAATCTCCCCCCCCCCCCATCCCCCCATGTCATGTAGCTCCACTTCCACGATATGAGCATTTAGAGAATTTTATTCATAAAAATAGCCCAAGGAGCTAAGAATAGATGAGCGTACAAATTGGGCTTGCTTTTCCCACTTTTGGGGTATTGATTTACATATTTTTAACCATATCAAAATCCCTAAGGTTTATACATATAAAAAACCTTTGCCCAAATATAATTGCTAATGGGCCTTGTTACATAAAATAACTTTGTGCTCATTTGCACATATATTAATCTTGTGTTCACTTGCACATTCCATTAAGCTGAATCCTGCACAAATTAAATTAAACATATTTTTGTACGATTATTAATTCATCAAAAGTATGATAAAATATATACCTATAACAGTCCTCCCGTTTGAGGAAGGAATTGTCCTTAGTTGTGTATGAAAATGTCGAGAGAACACGATTATGCTTGTAGGAATTGATGTCATAACCTGCAAGGTAAACTCAGAGATCCGAACATGACTCAGAGTCACAAAGACATGGCTCAGAGGTTCTTATGGTTGGACATGGAATACCAACAAGAAAACTCTTGTGACACCTAAATTGGTGATTGTCACACTAATTATCAAATCAAAAAATAATATGCACAAAAAATTCAATGCATGATTTACACAATAAAAATGATCATCATCTTCACACCACCACTCAATCCACCAGCCATACAAGACCTCAATCGGTACCCTCGTATAGTGCGACACCTCAATCGATACCCTCGCACATCTCATATGTAGTGCGACACCTCAATTGGTACCCTCGCACTTCTCGTTGCTATACTTAGACACTGTCCACGTTAGTTAAACAATTAATTGAACACATCAATTAATCCCAACGTCATCTTGAGATATAGACAACCCATAAGTATTCAAATAACAACCACACGCATGTTTGCCAGGCGTAAGTACCCCGGGAATCACCCCTCCATACAAACCAACTAAAACAAATAGTGGGGGCCCAAAAGCATGCCATATTTGGGCGTCCCCGATATATAGTTGCATAAATACATGAGAGGATGGCTTCATGATTGGTGTGGAAGACTAGATCTACACATAATGCATATACAAATGAACCAATTAAATGAATGTATGTAAGACGATTCTAAGTGTCCCATACCACATAGGCGCGTTGCACATACACACATAGGATGGTAAAAAGATAGAAGACATAATTGTGTATGGAGTAAGTATATGAAACCAATCTGATGTCCCATACCACCAGATTAATTCCATACATCACTTCCTTCAGAATAGAAGTTTGAGGCGGAGTGGCTAGTTCCCTCTAAAACTTAAATTCCGACACAAATTTTCTCTATCTAGAAATTTTATTTAAGTTACTAAACTTGAATTTATCTTAATGTTGAGTCTATGGTTTATTGATTAAGTTCTTAGGTTGGAAAAATATTATAGAAATACTTATGAAAGAGTTATATAAAAGGTAGTGAATATATACATATACATACCTCCATCGTTGTAATAATCTGTCAAAAACAATATTAACACTTAAAAGAGACGTGAGTCGTTATTACTTCTATGGATAGGATATATAAAGTTATTAAACAGAATCTCATGAGAAACTTAACATCATAAGAATAAAAGTTTAATTGGTTATGGGGATATAAGGATAGGAAAATGTTAACCTTGAGTTGGAAAGGTTGTTTGAGGGGATGTGAGATTATAAATGAAGAATTGATAAATTTGATAAAACATGGATGACTAGTAATGATTCTAAACATTTTGATTAAGTGAACAAGTCTAGATGATGAAAGATTAATTTACATTTGTAGTTGAAATAGACTTAAATAATAAACATGAAACTGAAGCGTAAGAGAGTCGTACATTTTATATATGTCCGATTGCAATGATGCTCTACGTTGAGAAAAATGAGAAAGCAATGCGAATGGATTGAAATATAACTATTCTTCCAAACGTAACTAGGGTTATATTAAATTATGACTTTATAAGAAATATAACTTAAAAGTAGTATGAATTGAAATTCTATGCATAATTATTTTAAGCATCATCGTTATTGTAAGGATAGCTTGAGAAATTTACTTGGAAGGTGTTTGAATCACTGTTTGGAAGATAAAGCATACATATAATTATTAAAAGAATTATTCACTAAGTTTTACGAAGGCTAGCAACTTACTTGCAAGTGTCGGACAGCTTTGTGGGGAGTGGTGGAATCATTCTGAAAGAGAAATATTATTGCACATGGTACATGGTACCAAACAATTTAAAAGAAGTTCTAGGATTCATATATCTTGAATTAATTAGTGTCAATTTTAAATAATTAATGAATGGGTTGAATACGTACTCATATGATGTTGGGAAAGCACATCTGCATGGTAAAGTGTTAGATAAACAAATGTAGATATGACTGATGCAATTTATAATGACAGATAAGAAAAATTACCTCAAGTTGTGAGGAGTTGAGAATAAACAATAAAAGTGGTGTTCAAATATCACAACAAAAAAAATGTGAAAACTTTTGAAGTTTCGCACATTGTTGTAGATATCTTGAAAATATTGTAATATCTGCATCACAAAAATAATTAGACTGGAACAAAGAATTTAGGGTCTCTTCTAAGCCTTGAAGGAAAGCCTTGGAGCAACTTTGGCATTTTGTGAAAGAAATATTAATAATAATAAAAATATAGTCATGGGATATTTAAGTTAGATTAAAGGTAGGAAATAAAAACATTTGAAAGTCTTTGAATTTAGTTTAAAGGGATCGTAATATAAAACTTTAAGGCTTTAAAACTCTGGTTATAAATACATACATATATATTTTAAACAATGAAAAGAGGAGGTAGGAGCTTAATAGAAAGCTTTTGCTAAAAGCTTTCGAGGTCTAAGGCTTTTAATATAAAAGCTTTAAGCTTTAAGGAAAAACCTTAAGGGTGAATGCTTTGAGGTAGGAGCTTAATAGAAAGCTTTTGCTAAAAGCTTTCGAGGTCTAAGGCTTTTAATATAAAAGCTTTAAGCTTTAAGGAAAAACTTTAAAGGTGAATGCTTTGAGTTCAAAAGCTCTAATAAAGCCCCCCTTTTAAAAAAAATACTAAATATAAAATAAATCAAAGCTTAGTTTACACTAAGCTTACTGCCAGTGCTTGACAACATTTACCGCATCAACAAAGGGGAGAAAAAAAATCCAAGTAAGCCACCGATAGCACTGGATATAGCAAATTATATATATATATATATATTTGGGGTTGTTTAATCCTCCATAAAATTCAAAGCTTATTAAAATAAGCCTCTCCATAGCATGACAAAATGGCGCAACCATCAAACGAAAATAAAACTTGTTTTAATCAAAGCTTTATTTTAAACTTTTGAGATTCATAATATAGGAATTAATAAAGCTTAGTAAAAGCTTGTCTAAAAAGCTTATTAAAGCTTTGTAAAAAGCTTAGTGATCTACAGTAAACGACCAACCCACGATAAACGACCCCAGCGCTGAAGAGATAAGGAAGAATAGCCGTCACTGTATAATGGATGAAAATAAAAGATGGCCTAATAGCATAATTTGTTGCTAAGGGATGGATGGAGAAGAAGAAGGGAAAAATAGTCACGGGCATGGAGAAAAAGGGGAAAAAAAAGCGCTTTTTTTTGTTGTTGTAAAAAAAAAAAGCTTTGTTACAAAGCTTAGCAATTTTGCTAAGCTTCCAATGGCTTAGCAATTTTGCTATGGCCCTCTATGCTTCTTCCCTTGCTGATTCAATCCGTATGGATGGATTAAGAAGAGGATTAATGTTGAGGAAGGTGGTTTGTGGTTTTCACAAACCACTAATGGTTTTCTACCTTCCTTTACCCTTTGGGCAAAAGATTGATGGGAATTTGTTGTCCAATGGTTAAAGACAAGCCTTCTTTCAACCATACATAAACATAAATGTATTCTTCTTCAAATTAAATTTAAAAATTTACCAAAATCACTTCTGCCTTTGTCTCTTTCACCTCTTTGTCCACAAGTCTTTGACCGGCTTCAAGAAGATTAATTTAAACCAAAGCTTTTATAACAGTGTCACGGGACCCTATTGTACTTCTTGAAGAAACAATTAAAAACTTATAAAATGCACAAAAAATTAAAACAAAGACTTGAACTAAATTGAAATCAAATAACATAGCATAACATAAGGCCAGGGAAATGGAATAACATCATCATCAAGACAAGATTGGGTGCAATCTCCCCCCCCCATGTCGTGTAGCTCCACTTCCACGACATGAGTATTTAGAGAATTTTATTCATAAGAATAGCCCAAGGAGCTAAGAATAGATGAGCGTACAAATTGGGCTTGCTTTTCCCACTTTTGGGGTATTTCTTTATATATTTTTAACCATATCAAAATACCTAAGGTTTGTACATATAAAAAACCTTTGCCCAAATATAATGGGCCTTGTTACATAAAATAACTTTGTGCTCATTTGCACATATATTAATCTTGTGTTCACTTGCACATTCCATTAAGTTGAATCCCGCACAAATTAAATTAAACATAGTTTTTGTACGATTATTAATTCATCAAAAATATGATAAAATATATACCTCTGTAACACTCCTTCATTGGGGGAAAGGGTAGCATAGGCCACTAGATTGAGTGTCTGCCACATGGAGCCCCAAGTATAGCTAGGTTTTTCTGATAGGATTAGGTCCCCTTCCAGGCTGTTCATAAAGAAATGACTAGAGGGCTACCCCACATGTTTAGTATGATATTTGCTCACCATTATTGTAAGAGGCAGTAGGTTCTTCCACTTGGGGTATTTTTTTTAGCTTGAATTGGTTTGTGTTCCTATTGATCAGCTAGGCCTAGTCTTCTGAGGAGTTTAGGATGCTTCTTAGAATCCACTTAGTTGCCATTCTATCAGCTAGGCTAGATACATCTAAGAGACCAAGTCCCCCTTTCCCAGTTTCAAGACATCAGTAGTCCCATTTAACCTCAGGCATTTTCTTTAACCATGGGTTCCCCCCCACAGAAAGTTCCTTTCTTACACCATCATCTAGGGGTCTCCAATAGCTCAGAAAGTAGATGACAAAGGGCATGATGAAGTGGTTGATGATTATTTTCCTACCTGCAAGGTTGAGTTGTCCTTTTTGCCCTAGTGAGTTGGCCTTCTACTTTGTTGAGCACCAATTGCCACCTCTGTTTCATAGTGACTTTGAAGCCCATTGGGATACCCAACAGTCTGAATATCAACCCATCTTCTAATGTGTTGCATCCTGCATGAATCAACCAGTTTGGAGGCTTGTCAAATCAGTGTTCTGATCCGTGTTTTCTGGTGGTTGATCACTAAACTTGATGCTCTATAGTATATATCAAGGCATGTCCAAAAGCATCTAATACTCTGCTCAGTATTGGCTACCACTGCATTTGTGTCATCTACAAACATTTGTGTATAGAGGTGGTTGATCACTGAACTTGATGCTCTACAGTATATATCAAGGCATGTCCAAAAGCATCTAATACTCTACTCAGTATTGGCTACCACTGCATTTGTGTCATCTGCAAACATTTGTGTACATAACTTTTTACCATTGGGGAGGGAAATTCCTTGCATCTCCCCTTTATCCATCGTGTCTTTAATTAGCTAGTTCAATCCATCTAATAGCAATAGCATAGAGCAAGTGGGCTAGAGGGCAACCTTGCCTTATAGACTTAGTTAGTGGGAGGGCCTCAGAGAGCACCCCACTAACATTAAACCTTGTTGTGGCATAACCAAAAAGGGTCCCCACCATTTGTATAAAGTGCTTGCGTGCACCGTGTCTGAGAGACTCCAAAACATAGTGCCAATTTAGTCTATCATAGACTTTGCCAAAATCTATTTTGAAAAAGATATAATCTTGATTGGATTCTTTAGCAAATTTCGTGCCCTCCCACAGAGAGTAATGATAGCATGAAGGATGTATCTACTCTTTATGAATCCCTTTTGTTCCTATCTAATCTAGCTTTCTATATGGCAGGAAAGTCTCATAACAAGGGGTTTAACATAGATTTTGTAAGCACTTGTGAGCATAGTGATGGGTCTCCAGCTACCCATGTTGTCTTTCTCCCCCTTCTTGTGAATAAGTTTGATCCACCCTTCATTAATTGAGAGGGGGAGAGCACTTGTGAGCATAGTGATGGGTCTCCAGTTACCCATGTTGTCTTTCTCCCCCTTCTTGTGAATAAGTTTGATCCACCCTTCATTAATTGAGAGGGGAGAGCTCCATATGACAAAGCCTTCTACCATACATCTAGTAGGGGACCAACCAAGGTCTCTTTGAAGGGCTTTAAGAATTCTGAGGGCAAGCCATCCACCCCTGGGCTTTTCTTCCCCTTAAGATTGTCTATTGCCCTGCTAATTTCTTCCTTTGATAGATTGTATTCCATAGTTTTTGAGATGCCTTCTGGGATGGTAGGTTTCCTGGCTTCTCCTATAACTTGTATGCATTGTATCTGATCCTTTGTGAGCTCACCTCCCTTATTGAATATATTCTTAAAGTGTTGGAAGACCACTTTTCTATTGTCTTCCTCTGAACCACAACTGATACCATTGTTGTCTTTGAGGAGGGGAAGTTTATCCTTGCTTTGTTTAACCTTCAGTATTTTGAACATTTTAGGGTTGGGGATGTCACTTTTACCTGCCCACCAATCTCTAAAGAGGAGATTGGCATGCTGTAGGGAAATCTCTTCCTCCTTCCTGATTTGAGCTCTAGTTCTACACACCTCATCCTGCACTGAGGGGTCCTTCTTATTGGCGAGTTTCTCCAGGTTCTTTAGCTTCAAGCAAAGCTGATCTTTCCTTAACTTCCTGATTTTGGTCACTTCCTTCCTGGTGCAAATTAGTAAGGATTGGGTAGATTTGGTGGCCATGCTCCAAGCCTTCGCTGGAGTGAGATCCCTACTGCTTGGCTGGAGTAGGGTCAGTGTGAAAGGAGAATGTGGTCATCTCAAAGGTAGCCCACCGGTCATACACATCCAATTGAACATCCTTTAGGTCTTCCTGGTGGTCATTGTGCATTCCTACTGCCACTCCCCTTGATCGTTGAGAGTGGGCAGTGTATATCCAAATGTGATCTTTGGAGACGGATTGTAGCCTTTTTTCTAGCTCCAAGCCAATGACTTTAACTTCAATGAGAGCAATAAAATCAAGCTTGCCTTGCTTTTTAAGCCATTGTCTAACCATCTAAGCCTTGGAAGGGTTTGTTAACCCCTTTACATTCAAGGTAGTGCACTTGGAAGGGTTTGTTAACCCCTTTACATTCAAGGTAGAGCACTTCATTTACTTTTTCTCTGGGGGTTGGGCTTCTTAGTTCCCCCTTTAGCTACTGATTGAGTAGTAGTGGAGCCCATGAGAGAGTGGACTCTTTTCAATTCTTTCACTACCTCCATTTGATTGGGAGTGCCATTTTCTATATCTGGCTAGGTTAGGTTCACCCTGCTTATATCCTTATTCTAGTTCTCCTCCGCTAATGGTTGGCAGGGATTGATAAGGTCATGGTCCATCTGATTGACTTCTGAATTGATCCTGTTTCTATCTAGAGGGGTGGATTGGCTGGTCTCTTGGGAATCCTCACTATCTTCTGGGTCAGAGGGGTTATCTAGTAGTGCATATGTATTAGCATAGGTCCTTTGCTGGCCTGGTCTGTGTTGTCTTACTGTTTTCCTCCTGTTAGGAAGAACAAACCCATCTCCTTTCTCTTTTATAGGACTAGGGGCATTGGGAGGGGGACCTTGATGGGGACAGTGCCACCAGATTGCTGACTTTTACTGTTAGTGGGTTGAGGGGAAAGGGGACTAGGATCTCCTAGATTTGGGTTCTTGATAGGGGAGTTCCTAATTACGTGCCCGTGCCCATCACAGTGGAAGCATGCATTGTGAAGGTGTTTGTAGAGGACCTTCTAAATGAAGGGTGTAATCCCCACAGTTAATTTTATTTTTTTTAATTAGAGGTTTGTCCAAGTCAACTTCAACAAGAATTCAGGGTTGCCAGGCTGGATTATAGTCATTCTTGGGTCTAAGGCCAAGGGTTTTGCCTACAGGGGATACAATCTTTTTAACCCGAGGGTATAGATAAAAGGTGAGATTGGGCAGTTCCACCCACACCGAGAAGGCAGAAGGCTTAGGACCATTAGGGCTAAATTCTTTGGACCATCTAAAAAAGCAGAAGGGGAGATTCCTGTACATCCATTGACCAGAGCACATGCCCTTGAGAGCCATATCAGAGTCCTTAAAGAGGAAAATATAATACCCATTGGGGAGGGCTTGGATGACCTCAACATCTACCCCCAATTATCCCTTACCCAGCTCCTTAAAAATTTAATAGGGGGACGAGGGCTAAACGGAAGACCTACAAGGCACCTTGCTGAGTAATCTATTTCCAATGCTCGCACCATGTCTGGGGGCAAGCAAACTTGAGGGGTATTGGAAGGGGGATTACCTAAAGATGGAGCAGAGCGAACCTTTGGAAGCTCTTGGTTGGAGAGCTCTTCTTTTTCTTCTATTTGTTTTTGGAGAAGGAAAAGGTCCAGTTCCTCTATTCTTGCTCTTGAGTCCTCCAACTGCTTCTTTGTTTATGGAGTAAGAGAAGGTTCAGTTCCTCTATTCTTGCTCTTGAGTCCTCCAGCTACTTCTTTGTGTCCATGAAATCTTCAAGAATCCTGTCTTGCCTCATTAGTGCCTCTCTGTTTTGATCCACTGCTGGGAGCCAAGGGAAAAATTGTTGGTATGACGGTAGGAGTGCAGCTCTGGGGCCCTGGGGGCTCTGTACTACCTCACCACCACTAGCCTAAGCAGGGTTGGGGTACCACTCCACTCGGTGTCCATGCACCTAGAGGGGGGGGACTGCTACCCTAACCTCTCCTACTAGCAAGTTAGGTAACTGAAGAAGTAAGATTTAAAAAGGAAGGGGGTGGCTACGCCTGTGTTAAACGCTAGCCGCCGTTGCCAGCACTAGAACGACCGCCGTTTTGGTTCACGAAGCGTTGCTCCTTTTCGATAGAGGATGACCAATATCATTTTGATTACCTTTGTAAGAATACTAGTAATTATTAATTATTTGGTGAATTTTAAAAAAGGTTTATCAAGTATAAGTGCATGTAAAAAAATTAAATAGATGTCAATTCAATTTGAAAGGCACCCACAATCCTATCTAAAAAGGCTTTTTGGAATCTGAATATCTACATATTCAATGCTTTCTTAATGATAGCCAAGCCCACTCGGTGGACCGTGGGACCAGTGTTTATTTTTGCAAGTAGGGTATTCTTTTTTTTAAGAAGGCCTCTTTCAAATTTGTCTTTCAATGTGAAGGGCATATTTTTTTCTTTGCTCTTCAAAAGACGGCCAACATAAAGGTTATCTTTCAAGTTCCTTCGTAAAACATTTACAAATAAAATGAAATTGTTAAGTCATTGACCCATTATGGTAACAATATATCCATTGACCCACTTTATTACAATCTCTTTGCTTATGAAGTTTGTTTTTCTTGATCACCATGGTTCTGCTATAAAGCTTCATCAGTTTTCTCAATAAGGTATCAACGAATGTCTTCAAAAAAAGAACTAATTAATGTGTAATGTGTATCTAAAGAAGTAACAAACTAATACCTACATGCCCTTCATGTGCAAGGTTCAATTTTTTTCACCCTTCCATGTGAAGGGCAAATTTTTTTAATAACACTTCAAGAGCAATACTTGATTCTTTTTCATACTTCTTTAGCAGGTCAAATTGCCCTTAGAAAGGCTCTGCAACCTTCAAAAATAGACACTGAGTGGGACTAGTGTAATGAAGCAGGGACTTAGGCTTAACACAATTAAAGTCCCCAATAAATTTGGAATTGGAGTGCCATTCTAGTAAAGATCATGCGCATTTATGTGCTCGGCCAGGCCGGGCGCTCTTTTGATTGGCCAGGCGGGGCGCTCACACTGCATGTCATTTCGCCTTGCCACCTTTCTGCCCCCTTTTCTCTCAGGGTTTCTCTCTGTTTGTTTCTTGCTGCATGGCTATGACAAGCAAAGCAGGCATCGCCTCTGTCTCTACGCACCTGTGAATCAGGAGCTTTTCGATCTGTGCAGCACACTGCTATTCACGGTACCTACAGGTAAGGAAGGAGCCTTCCTTTCACTCAAAGCATTTCGACTGAACTGCTGCTGAGCTTTTCCTGAACGGTCTGTGTGTGTGTGTGTGTGTGTGAGAGAGAGAGAGAGAGAGAGAGAGAGAGAGACGGGGAGCTAGTAAAAGGGACCAGGTGTTCTTAAATTTTAGATGGACAAATCAACAGATTATACAGATTAATTTTCATCGGAGTCTAAAAGTAGAGAAATTAACAAAGTCCTTTACCTCACATCACTAGACTTCTCCTAAGACATGGAATTATTCGACCCAAATGGAGATCTAAGAGGGCTTGTGTAGAAGTCCAAGAACCCAAGGAAATAAGAAGAGAGGTTGATTTCTATTTGTCCAGGAGCTAAGGGATACAACGCTTTTAGCCATTTGAGGTGTCCATGATCAAATTAGTGTATCCATGATCATAAATATGTTGTGGATAACTTTTTTCTGTATCTTCCTTCAAGCATCTCTGACCCATCTGGTTAGGACATCTAATGGGGGCCCAGGGCATACATAAACAAAACCGATAACGATTCTACTTCCCATCCAAAATGTGTTATCTTAGAGCCCATGACTTCATCTCAACAGCCATAAGGAATAGAGCAACTAAACATAGACGGTGCAATATGAGAAGAAGCTTTAGGAAATAAAGCAGAGCAGCTGGCCGCTTCATTAGCATTAGTTTTGGTACGTCACTCAAGGATTTTAGGTATTTCTACATGGGGAGGGAAGATCCCTTTGTGTTACCATCTCAAGGAGATCCAATGACCTGACTATTCGCTTCTCAGGGATCTGCTATAGGATCTCCATAGGGTCGTCTTCCCAATTTAGTTTTATAAAAAAAAAATTTGTTTTGGATCTACCTGAATTTTTTTGACTTGGTACTCACCTTAGGATTGGGATTGGGATTGGGTGGGGAAGGACTAGGCATTAGCTAGTTTAGGTAAACCTTTAAGGACCTCTCTACCACCATCACTCTCTTCCTCCATCTTTTTAAACATCAACTGTTTTCAACTCATTGACTCTATAAAGGCTATTTGAAGAGTTTGGCTCACCCATCCACATGCTACTAATCTAGCTTCACTACTTGCTACACCATAACTTCTAGTCTAGTTTCATATTTGTTATCAAAGCTCCTTGATTCAAAGCACATGGGTGTGGAGCTTACATCCATCTCTGATATTGGAGACACCATAAAGCATTACCGTTCTCCATCTTTGTTATTATGGAATTTTATTTTCCATTTTATTTATGAAAGATTCTACTTCTTGTGCATTTAATTTTGCATTCACCACATGTTTATCTTGCATAGTATCAAAGATTTGGCTTAGTCAAGACTTCTTTGTTCGTTGTTGAAGCTACATAAAGGCCTAAAAAGGCTATGAATGTTTTGTACATTTTTTTTCGAACATCTTGTAGATTGATGTGTTCTTTTACTCAACAACTTTATTTTGCTCAAAAGTATGCACAGTGATAAGCTAATGTTTAATTTCATGCTTATTGCTACACCCATCAAGCTTCTTGGAGGTGAAGTCACTTTGCCAATCTCTTCTCAAAGCTTTAAAGTTGTGCCAGTCTCATTCTAAATCCTTTTCAACCATTCCTAAAATGTGTCAAAAGTTCAAGACTTCACATCATGTGAATACACCATCTTTCTAATGTAATCATCTATCAATTGAAAAAGGTAGAAAGAGTCTCCTAGAATTCATGTTCCTAATTCTTTAGAGGGATCGTCATGCATGTGATGAAGAGGAATAGTTGCCTCAAAATTCATCATGTTGTGGGAATGCTTCACAGTTTACTTGGTCTTCATAAAAACATCACAAGTAGCGGTGGTAGATCCAATACGAAATTCTTTTGATGCATCTTTTGCAAAAGTTGTTAAACCAAAGTGATGAATTATTTTGCCAGTATTTTATAAAAGCATAGAGGTCGTAGAGATTGTGTCAAGATCCCTTTCCAACAACCTTGCCATTTTTGTCCAAGATGATAGCTTCCTCCAATCAAAATATACTTTGATGTTGTGGTCAATGGTAGCCACTACTGACAAGAGATCCATGTGTCGAAAATGAATAAAAAGGACATCTTATAGATGTTTGAGAACTCCTTTGTTTGAGGGTAAAGCTCTTCCTTTGTAGTTAACCTGGTTGCCGTGGCACACTAAATGGGAACATTGATTGTATTATGAGAGAAAGGGGTTCTACTCTAGGGGTGATGCATAGCTACTTTGTCTCTCTCCACTAGTGGCATACACACGACAATTCGGAGGAATATCCCACAAGTGTGGACACCACTTAACGACACAATGCGAATGCCACTTAACTATGCATAAATCAAGGAACAACCATACATTTTCTTATGAGAGAGTCATACAAGGAGATCCACTCCATCGTGAGTACACAGAGTTCGCAAAGGATGAAGATCACAATAACCACGATGGCAGTAACACAATCAATAATTAACTACTAACACCTACAGCCTTGGGGAATTCTCAGGTCTAGTCTATTTATATACGAGAAAGTCAATAAATCGAGTAGATGAAATTGAGTGAGAGACAAAAATCGAGCGGCTCTCCATTGGAAAGGCAAAGTTTGAACCTGAAGAGGCATGATTTGAGTGTTTGGAATTTGTATCTCACTCGATCTGAATTTCTCTTTTAGAATGGGGATTATAATAATCACCTCTCGAGAATAACATCAATTCTCACAACACGTCATTTAGCCATGGTCCGTTGGCATTCGACTCTCTTGTGTGTACGTGGTCTATTCCTCCCAACATGTACAAAACCCAAGACCAACGTGCCACACATTGCTCTTGAAAATTCAGTGCACACACTCTGTGTATTTGTAAATTTTTATTCTCAAAATAACCTTCATAGTTTATTTTCCAAGGTTTTTGAAATCCATTAGTATCATTAAGCTACATTTGTTGGATCTAAAGTGTTTATACCAATTCAAGACAAGTTTTTATACCATGCTTTAATTAGAAAAGTGGCTTGTGTATTGTTAATTCCATATGATTTCTTCAAAATACCTATATTGCGGCAAACAATGCATAGAGGCTGGACATGCCCCCTTCACGAGTGCAGCAAGAGTTTTGATGTAGGTGATGCAGTCGTCGGCTATAGCTCTCGGGTAGGCCGTGGAGTTGATGCCATGCTTTGCTTGGTAGTGTAGCTAGTGCAAGTGTCTCAGTAGCCAGAAGTAGTCATTTCGCTCTTGGTAGGGGCGCCTAAGGGCAGTTGCTAGTTGGACACGAAGTGCGGCTGTCCACTTGCAGGACCTCATCTTTCCCACCACCATGTAGACAAGGGTAGAGAAGAGTGATGGATGGGACTAAGACTATGCAACTATCGCAATTTATAATAACCTAGTGCGCCTTCTTGTGTTGATGCCTACTTAGCAGGTCCCTTGAGTGCACCCAACAACTTTACCCTAACCGACATAAAAAAGGCTCAAAATCCTTCACCAACGGGCCGCGATATTGTAGCTTGCTGCTGGTAAAGCCTTTTTTAATCACTCTTCTTATCAATGTCAAAGAAACACTAAGGTTCACCCTTGGGGCTTCCTCCACCTTCGTGTTGCCTCCTCTTGCTCTTGTAACTCCTTTTTAGCGTTGGCCCTGCTAGAATGCAACTATTTTCCTCCCTCCAACGGGAGTTTGGGGCTTGCCCAAACATAAGACTGAGGGAGATGCTAGCCTTGCCCAAATGCAAAGCTCGGGGAGATGCTCAATGAGAGAGGAGGGATCGTTTTATCCCATAGAGTGTTTCTATACACGTATTTAGAGATATTGAGATATGAGACTATCTTGACATGTATTTAGGGTACAACTTGCTTTTCCCATGGTAAAAACCTCCAAGGTTCATAATATTTTGTAGAGTGACTTTTTTGTTTCTCTCTTTCCGTTTATTTTTTATTGCATATTACATCATCCCTTTGTTTGTTGTTGATCAAAGGTTCTACTCTTCCTTTAGTAGCTTGCCTCAAACTAGCTACCACACTTATTGCTTGCAAATGGTGATGTGTAGCATCATGCCACCATGTTGTATTTTGCTCTTTCCTTTGCCTCGTAGAGAGAAAGAAATATGACTCCTACTTGAGTTCTAATCTCGATTTTGAGAGAGAGGGATAGAGAATCTAAATGTAGATTGGAATTAGTGCACTCACAAATTAATGTAAATTTGCATTTAGATGCAGATTAATTTAGAATTTAAAAGGCTATCGAGGCACACCCCTACAAGGTGTCTTGCTTAATTCAAAATTTGTATTTTCAATGGGAAGCCACTTGATTTCACTTGCTTGATTTTTTGTACTCCTCTTTATATGCAAGGGTCCTAACCAATCTCGTTATCCAACTATGGGTATCACCTATCATAGAAGTGCCACCATTCGTGAAGTAGGTGAGGCCCTTCAATGCCATGCTTTGGTTGGTGCACTTGATGTGATGTCAG
Source organism: Cibotium barometz (assembly GCF_041138505.1). NCBI lineage: Eukaryota > Viridiplantae > Streptophyta > Polypodiopsida > Cyatheales > Cibotiaceae > Cibotium > Cibotium barometz. The sequence continues at coordinate 19,888,526 of NC_141056.1, forward strand.
AAATATCCATTGGGTCGTTGGCCATTGCTTATGTGCATGTGTAGACCATGCAGATGCCCACACTTCATATGTCCTCCAAATGATCGCTTCTTCCACCAGGAGGTATTCCACACTACCCCATCATTGAGAATTGCACACTTAAACATCCTCTTGTAATAAGGTATTCCACACTTGACCATGGGCACCTAGGGTGGCTATAGGTCTCCTACTACTACTTGATTCCGTAGCAAACCTTGCTTCCTGGCACACTAGGGTTTGTGACCAGACTGTGTCACGGGGTCACTCTGTGGCAGTATGTCTCCAGGAGTTCCTACTTGGCTAGGGAGACATGGGGCTACATTGCCCTGCTCCACTACGCTCACACAACTCTGACAAGACACTATGCTTGACGTGCACCTAAGAGAGTGACTACAAGCAATCGACAAGATGACACCTCCGTAGAACACACTTGAAGGAAAGAGACACACAGCGCAGAGACAATGAAGAATAAGAACATTTGCATTCAATCACTAAATTGATTTATTCCTTGGCTTTTCCAAGATTGCTCATTTATACAAGTGGTCCAACCATGGGGAGTAGGTGCACTGCTTGGGCCATAAAGTGTCCACTGAACATGGAGTGGGATTCTGGTGTGACCTACCATGATTGCCAATATTAGGGACACGCTAGCCACTTGCTAATGGTGTGCAAGGGGTGGTCCTCCACGGGGAGTAGGTGCACCGCTTGGGCCATAAAGTGTCCGCCATTGAACGTGGAGCGGGATTCTGATGTGACCTACCATGATTGCCAATATTAGGGACACGCCACCCACTTGCTAATGTGTGTAAGGGGTGGTCCTCCAATGGAAGAGAGACAAAGAGAGATGTATGTATCGAGGAGATGGAGGTTGTCGAAGAGAGAGGGAAGAGGTGTCGTGCAGAAAGTGGGGTGAAAAAAGGTGGAACGTGTCGTAGAGAGAGGGAAAGCGTGTCACGAGTTGGGCATTCTCTACGCTAGGGGTTTTGGTCTATGCCCATATCCAAATTATGATATTCCGGTAGGCGTGGGGACGTAATGTCTATGCCTAGAATCGCCGCATGCTACATGCTAAATGAAAGGGAGATTGTCCAATACATGCTTATGCACGGCATACTTCCATGCTTGGAATTGTTTTCACGTGAAATGTTTAGTGTTTGCAAGTTTTCTATTTGCGTTTGATGGTTCCTTCGAGAGACGTGATGGCTCTTATTCCTTTGTTAGAGAGTTCCATGGGTTTTTAATTGCATATGTTCACAGCACTGAGAGATCATTTGATTGGTCAAGATTTGTCTATGATAATATTGAACAGGTTATGTTTGGTATGGGTGTCAACCCATGTTCCGAACATCTCCAATCCTCAATCTTGTTCTTCCTTCCTATAATTGATTTCTCAAATCAACTGTCACTTTTCCTCAGTCTTGAAATCCACCAAATAGGAATATAGATGTATCTTGAAACCTTACATTTGGTGGATCCTAGCGTCCCATACCACCAGGATACATTCCATACAAGACTCCCTTTTACACATAAGATTTAGTCATGTGTGATCAATTCCTTCCCAATTTTGCCTTGACACTATGAAAGTTTGCATAGGTGGAAGTGATCATAATAGTCAAAGAAGAAAGAGTGAGAGTGAGAGAGAGAGAGAGAGTGTGTGTGTGTTGGAATTAGGGTTGCGGGAAAGCACACAAAGCTTGGAGAAGAAGAAGCAAGAATGCACACAACACACAATGTATTAGATTCTGTTAATGTACAAAAGATGAGTTAGCTCTAGAATAATTGGCGTATATACAAGCCAGGGGAAAAAACCTCCTAAAGAGGGAAAAAGTGCCCCGGCGGTCCTAAGTGTGTTTACACACATCACTGTCTATATATATATATCAACAAATCCCCCTTGGGAGTGATGGTGTGAACGAGAGCTGGCACTCATGTATAGGGAACTGCCATGCCCGAAGTAGATCAATCCACCAAGGGGAGCAAGCCCAAAGCTTTGCGGAAAGCTTCGAACTTCTCACGAGGAAGCGCCTTTGTGAAAAGATCGGCGAGGTTGTCTTGTGTTGGCACATAGACCAAGCTGATCTCTCTTGCTGAGAGTCTCTCCCTGACATAGTGATAATGCACCTCAATGTGCTTTGTGCGAGCATGAAAAACTGGGTTTCTCGCAACTGCCAATGCGCTCTGACTGTCAGTGTAGATAGAGGTGGCAGACTCCTGTCCAACACCCAAGTCAGCCATAAGCCGTCTGAGCCACACACACTCAACCGTAGCTGTGAAAGCTGCCCTGTACTCAGCTTCACAACTAGAAGTGGCCACAGTAGGTTGCTTCTTGCTCAACCAAGATATGCATGAGCTACCGAGCATGAAACAAAAACCACTTGTGGACACTCTTGTGTCATAGCAATCAGCCCAATTTGAGTCCGAAAAAGCATGTACATCTGGCGACAACGATCCTCCCTTGGGATAAAACAACCCAAGATGTATGGTGCCACTCAAGTAGCGAAACATGCGTTTAACTGCCTTCCAATGCTGAGACCTTGGGCTATGCATAAACCTGCTCACCTGTGAGACTGCAAACTGAATGTCCGGCCTCGTAATGCATACATAAATGAGGCAACCAACAGCTGTCTGATAGAGTGTGACATCAAAGTGATCTCCAGCATCATGAAGACTCAACTTCAAACCTGTCTCCATTGGAGTAGCAATAGGCTTGCAGTCTTCAAGGCCAAATCTCTGCAACAATGTCTCAATATACTTTGTTTGACACAAAGCAATACCTCCATCACACTGCTTAAATTGTATCCCCAAATAATGATTCAAATGCCCCAAATCTGACATCTCAAAAGAGGCATTCAAATCAGCCTTAAAATCAGCAATATGACTCTCATTTGGTCTTGTGAGCAGCATGTCATCGACATAGAGAGCAATGATTAGATGTACATCATTCACACGTTTAGCATACAAAGTGCTTTCTGTTGGACTATTCTGAAAACCATGTGCAGTCAAATATGCATGTATCTTTTCATACCAAGCTTGTGGAGCTTGCTTTAAACCATGTAAAGCCTTTTTCAACCTGCACACTTTGTTTTCCTGCCCTCTTTGAACAAAACCACGAGGCTGCGATACATACACCTCCTCATGCAAATCTCCATTCAAGAACGCAGTCTTTATGTCCAACTGATGTACATTCCAACCATTATGAGTTGCCAATGCACAAATGCTACGAATGGTAGTCATATGACAAGTGGGAGCAAAGGTCTTATCAAAATCAATGCCCTTTTCTTGAGCATAACCCTTTGCAACAAGTCTAGCTTTATAGCGATCAACACTGCCATCTGGATTTCGTTTCAACTTCAAAACCCACTTACATCCAATGGCCTTTTTACCAGTAGGCAAATCACACAAAGACCGTGTACCATTCTTCATTATAGCATCATATTCACTTTGCATTGCAGCCAACCAATTTTTTGATTTTTGTGCCTCATCAAATGAAAGAGGTTCTTTCTCTTCACACATACTAGACACAGCCAAAGCATAACAATCTGATGCATAAGAGGCATGCTGAAAACCTGAACGAGTACGACTAGATATAGGTGTATCAATTTTACTATCACGCAAGGTTTGCACCAGCCATTTAGGCATACCTCTAGCCTGCTCATTTTCAGCCCTATCCTCATGAATTACATCCTGTAAATCTGCTTCAGAAATAGGCTGATCTATGATGTCGTTTGAAATCTGCATAGGTGGAGTATTTGCCTCATTAGGACTTACATTTGAATTCCCACGTGTAAATAGAGGCAACAACGTATCAAATACATCCCGTGAGCTCACAGCTGTCTCTTTGGTACATGATAACAAAGGCTGCACAGCATCTTCCACAAAAACATCTCGACTAATCAAGATACGCTTTGACTGCGGATGAGACAATCTGTAACCCTTGCTCTCAGCATTGTAACCAACAAAAATGCATTTGACAGCCTTATCATCCAATTTTCTGCGTTGTTGCACAGGCACTAAATCGTAGGCCAAGCAACCAAAGATACGCAAGTGACCAATAGAAGGCTTTCTGCCATGCCAAGCTTCGTATGGAGTAATAGACTGCAAGGCCTTAGTGGGACACCTGTTGAGTACATATGCAGCACACATGACAGTCTCAAGCCAAAACGCATGTGGCAAAGCTTGGCTCTTGACCATACATCGTGCCATCTCTATAAGTGACCTGTTTTTCCTCTCCTCAACACCATTTTGTTGAGGGGTACACGGCACTGTACATTGGTGTTTTATCCCACGACTAGCCAGAAATGCATCAAACTCTTTAGACATGTACTCCCCCCCTCGATCAGAACGGAGGGTGCCCATAGTACAATTGGATACATTTTCAACCATAAGCATAAACTGTTTGAAGCACAAAAACACTTTGGACTTTGCCTTCAGTGGATATACCCATGCATGCCTTGAGTAATCATCAATGAAAGTCACGAAGTACAAGTGTTTACCAAATGACGGAGTTTGCATAGGCCCACATACATCACTATGTACAAGTTGCAATTTGCGAGTGGCCCGCACAGAACCATCCTTTGGAAACGTAGAACGCTACATTTTGTCCAAAATACAGCCTTCCCAAACATGTTTCAATGGTGTCTCAAGAGGGGGCAATGAAGCAACCATATCAAATTTCTGCAAACGCAGCAAACTAGCAAAGTTCAGATGACCAAAACGAGCATGCCACAGTTTTGCATCTGAAACTGCCTTTTCATCAGAAACTGCATTTGCTGAATCTTCCACACACTTGTCATAAGAATTGAGCCTATACAGCCCACGAAACAAGGTGCTAGATACAATAATCGTATCACAAGAAGTCAAATCATGAACAGTACATTTGTCATCCACAAATTTGACTACAAGTCCAAGTCTAGCAAGCGCAGAGACAGACAATAGATTCTTCTTTATCCCTGGCACATACAAAGCATCTGAAAGTGTGAAAGCGCTGCCATTTGCAGCAGTAAGCATAATTTTACCATTGCCCTTCATTGGGTAAGAAGCATTATTGGCACATGTGACAGTATTCCCATTAGGGACAGCAGCCTCAAGACAAGTGAACATATCACGATGCGAGGTAATGTGCTTTGTAGTACCACTGTCAAAATACCAAACATCAGAGTCAATTGAAACTGCCAAACATGCATCATGTACAGATGGGTCATATTGGCAATACACGCTAAACGCCCATTCTGTATCCTGCACAACATTTGCAGAATCTGCATTTGTAGAAGCATCCGCTATTGTGGTTGCATTTGACTCTTTCTTCTTTGCCTCTTTAGCCTTTAGCTGAGGGCAATTCTTAATGACATGATCAGTTGTCTTACAATAGTTGCATCTCATTTTTTTCTTGCCTTTATCAAGAGCCTTCTCAGACCTATTGTTGCTACCTGTGGAAGGAGAAGAAGTTGCAGACCTACTAATAGGAAAAGAAACAGTGGAAGGGACTGCCTTACCACTTCTTCTCTGTTGGGCAGCAACAAATGCCTGATCAACTGCACGCTGCCTAGCCCTGTTTTGCCTGGACTGCGCTTCTTGCAAGAGCTTGTTGACTAAAGTATCATACTTGACAACATCAGGTCTATCCTCAGTAACAAGTCTCCACGTGGAAGCAAAAGTCTGATATGACTCAGGTAAAGCATCAAGAACAGTCTGCACAAGAGAATGATCAGGAATAATCTCACCTGCAGAAATCAACTGTTCCTTGAGATCTTTAATCTCAGCAAGAAAAACATTCATGTCATCATCTTCTTGCATAATCTTCGATTCTAGCTCTTTACGCAGGTAAGAGATTTTTGCCTCGTTACGACCTGCATACAAACCAGCTAGAATATCCCAAGCCTGTTTTGCTGTTTTAGCTGAACGAATATGTGGGGTGATGTTACGTTTGACAGAAAGTGTAATCAAGGCATGAGTCTCGCATCTTTACCATCCCAACGAGCTTGTTCAGCAGTGGGTAAAACAGCAGCAATAGTAGAGCTGCTAGAACCTGCAACATCCTCAACAGATCCTACATCCACAGAACCTGGACGTACATCCATACCCTGCACAATGTTCCACACTCCTTTTGCAACCAAAACATGCTGCATCATGTATGCCCAAAGTGGGTAGTTGCTGTTTCCATCCAGTTTGTCATCAGTAGACAACATGCGAAATACATCATTGCTGTTATCAGCCATGGCCACTGACTGAAACTGATGCAAAAGCTACCTGTAATGAAGCAAAGACTGAACAGAGAACAACTCGTGCTATGTAGCACAGTCCACAATAGAATATGTATGCCTGTTTTGCAGAAAACTGCATTGTCGAAATTTCTGCAGAAAATGGCGAAAACACTTGTGTAGAACTTGCAATGCAAAAACGGAGCCCGAAATGACCTCAGATGCGATTTTTGAGAACGCAAAGCCCTACGGGATAATTTGCAGAGTATAGGGATCTGCAAGTGCTCGTGAAAGCTCACCTCAATTGGAGAACGTGAGTCGGAGGGTGCCGACAGCGTAGCCCTGGGAGCCGATGCTTGCTCTGATACCAATTGTTGGAATTAGGGTTGCAGGAAAGCACACAAAGCTTGGAGAAGAAGAAGCAAGAATGCACACAACACACAATGTATTAGATTGTGTCAATGTGCAAAAGATGAGTTAGCCCTAGCATAATGGGCGTATATACAAGCCGGGGGAAAAAACCTCCTAAAGAGGAAAAAAGTGCCCCGGCGGTCCTAAGTGTGTTCACACACATCACTGCCTATATATATATATCAAGAGAGAGAGAGAGAGAGAGAGAGAGAGAGAGAGAGAGAGAGCAGGCAATGATTGAAAATAAATTCAACAAAATCAGCCCTCATTGTATGCACGGAATTTGATCTTGAGGCATTAGGGTGGCAAGGCCGTGTGGTGCATACAGGAGACATTGTTCGTCATCTTGGGTATTCGGTGGGTGTGGATGTGGACCCCCAAGCGCTTCTTGCTTGGATTTCTGCTCGGATCTCGAATAAATTTGTGTATTGGAAAGCTCAAGGGTGGCCTATGCACGTGAGGGTTAAGGTAGCTCAGGTTATTATGCTTAGCATGATTTCCTATTTTTTGCCTTTGCTACCTTGGACGCACAAATCTCTTCTCCGTTTGGTTGCTCCCATATGGTGGCGCGTAGGTGGGCGCTTTTTCAGGATATGTGTTTGTAGGAGCAGCCTTGGGTATTCATGGCTCGTGACTTGATTGAGTTGGAGGGATTGTCACATGGACGGACACGTGTGCAGGCTTCATGGTGGGACATTGTGAATGCGGCTCATCCTGTCCGTATTCGCTCATCTCACATTTTATCGCATATTCTCCTTTCTTGGCATGAAGTTCTACTATTGACTCGGTGGGATCCTGGTCATGAAAGACTACTTTTGAACTCTTTGCAGTTCGAAACATTTGTGGAGTCACGTGTCATTGTTTGGCCAGACAGAGATGCTTCACGCATACGACTCAACCGCATGGTCAGGTTAGGCTTGGTTAGAATCTGAGATGTTGTGATACCTGGTCCTGACAGGCCATATTCGTTTCGTCGTATTCGGTAGCACTTTAGGGTTCCTCGGACATTTCAGCCACTATGGGTTGACATCATGCATGCAGTTGAGCCTTTTACCCCATTGCCTCGGCCATCTGCAGATCAGCCTTGGCTTGATTGGGCACTATATAAATCTGGTGACTTGATATCACTTTCAGCTAACCAAGTCTATCATAAGCTCGTATCAGAGAAAGATTGGGTTTCAGCCAAGGCCAATAAGGTGTGGGGATTGCACAAGTCTAAATCATGGTGGCAGAAAACTCTTATGCGTGGTTGGCAGTCTAAACTCCCTTACCAAGGTAAGGTTTTCATTTGGAGGATGTTGGTGGGAGGGTTACCTACACGGGATCAGCTCAGCCGTCGTAAAATTTTATTGGCCTCTTGCTTCTTCTGCACGACATGCACTGAAATAGTTATGCATATGTTTATGAGTTGTCCAGTGGCCCGTCAGATTTGGTCTTTTGTCTCTCGCGTTTGGGAGGCAGTAGAGAGGTCTACTGTTTCGGCTCATCAGTGGATATTTGGGATTTGTCCTCAAGTCATTACTTCGGACAATCACCTTGTGATATTCCATTTCCTTAGATAGACAGGACTTTGGCATATTTGGACTACACGGAATGGGTTCATCTTTGATTCCTTGTCTGGAATACATGGGCACATTCTACGTATCCGCGGTTTGCTGCTTTGGTAGTTTTCTTCTCTTCTCTCAGCTCAGCTACTGGATGCAGATGTTATTTCATTATGGTCTACGGCGGCTCGGCTGGCTCATCTTTGATGCTTTTATCTGGGATGCTTATTTGGCTAGGAGGCTTTCTTATTAGTGTACAGGTTTGCATGGTCATGATCCTTTAGAGGATCTTTTGTGGGGGTTTTTTGGGGCCATAGGTTCTGTGTGAGCCATGTGGCTGATGTACATTTTTACATATAATATAAAACACCATTTCACGAAAAAAAAAGAAAAAAAAAAGAGTAGGCAATGATCAAGTTCTATTATCATAGCAAAGAGATTACAAGGAGTTGAAGCAACCAGGAAATGGATGTTTGTACAAATGCGTGGGGAATGGATGATTACAATAAGGGGAAGGAGTTCTTTATATAGGCAAGAGAGAGTTGGCTGATTGGCTCCATGGACCTAGCCGACTGGCCATAAATAAGTCACGACCACAAGAAAATACACATGCCTAAATATAAGTGCTTGTTCCCACTTCGAACACCCCCTTTGCAGCTCAGTGTGTGCAAAAGTTGAAGGAAGAAAACTAATGAAGAGATGTGACCATGGACACCCTAGTATCGGCCGGATACTGATTACACCACGGAAGATGCACTTGCCAACTTGTCTCTTGAAAACATAATGACACCGTGAATAGCAAAGAAATCTGCATGGCTCCGAATTCCCACACTAGTGTGCCGTGAACTCCATTCACCCCAATAGTGGATTGTGAACACATCACGTCCCAGAACTTGGAACACATCCAGTTCATAGCTTCTGCTACACCAAGCAATGAATCTAGAACACAACTGATCCATAGCTATCAAAATTGACTTTTACCTGCCATATTATTATGCTCGGAGCTCCCAACATGTGTCCCATGCACTAGAATGAGGAGCTGTTGACAGCCCCCTTTCCTGCCTGCAAGCCTCCTCAAGCTGGAAGTACACGAGGGAAAACTATCTATATGTCATGTGCATAGTGTGTATCTACCGTGTGCTACACGCACACAAGACTAGCTTCGAGGTTGGGGAAGCTTGGAGCTAGGGAGGTTGATTGACGAGCTGAGTTAGGGATAGACTAATGGGCGGGCACCCAAGTATGGACGGGCGGGCGTCCAAGTGTGGACGCCCGATGACCGGCCAAGAGCCTATAAAAGGGTGGCCAAGGTTAGTCATTAGTGGATATAGAGTCTCGCGTGTCTTTGTGAGAGCTCTATGGTCAGGAGCTTAGATATAGTGCAGACGTGCACCTGCTCTATGCAGTCGAGGCCGGCAGCAGTCTCGAGGCCCGCAAGGGTAGCTTCGTGGCGGTATGGGACGTCACGAGGTAGAGATTGGTCGGTAAGTCCATCTAGTTAGCTCAGCTCGTGGCTCGGTGGGGACAGCCAAGACTTGTGGGCTTGCCCATGGCTGTCGAGGTCGGGAGGTGAGTTAGGCATGCACCCCCGTCATGTTTGTTTGGTTTGTTTGCAGGTTTCGAGTCTTGTACCAGGAGCGTTCTACGAGGAGATTCTATGGGGATTTGACAGTGGTATCAGAGCAAGCCTCGTGAACGAGCAAGTCGGTAGGTAGAGAAAAAGAGGTCGAAGAAAAGGTATGAGTTCGAGAAGCGCTCCATACGTCTCCATCCATCGGTGCTACCAGCTCGGCTGTGGTGATCCACTGAGGGTCCCCATATCTCCACTCCATACAGCATGGCTGAAGTGACCAAAGTGTCAAAGAGCCAGAGCTTTTTTCGAGGTTCGTGAAACTGAACGTGCGAACACATCCTCTCTAGTCTCCCCAATGCTGCATAAGCTCTGGTCAATCTGGTCTCCGCTGCTCTCCTCAAGGAAAATAGTGGGCCACTAAAAACCACACCAAGGTAAGTATATGCATCTGTATACTCCACTGTCTCCTGACCATATGTAAAGGTGGGTATTGACCTCCTAACCCACTGTGCTGTGGTGTTAAACACCATCACCTTGGTTTTACCAAGGTTAACAGACAATCCACTGTCCTGTGAGGAGATCCGGACACGAGGAGATCTACTTTAGGCCCAGGAGTAGTTTTATGGAGCAGTAAGAGACAGTCATCTTTTGCCTTGTCGACGACAGAAGGAGAGTACCGGGTTGCTTGTGATGCTGCTCATGAGGTGGTGAGGCTGCAGAGGTTGCATTGCAGGATTGGGCTTCCATTGGAGGAACCCATGGTCATCCAGAGGCACTTTGTTCGTGAACAAGATCGTTGGCTGATGACATCTTGCTAGAGTTCTGTTCGACGGAGGACAGTACGGTGGACCTCTTCACGAAGTCGCTATCTCAGGATTTGCTCAGGCGGCACCCGAGCTCCCTGTGGTTGGTTTCATAGCCACGAGGTGAGAGGGGGTGTTAGAAGTCATCTCCCGTCTATACATATACACCAGGGCCTTTGTTGTGGGTGTGCCCGTCCTTTGTAGATGTCTAATCATTTTTCCTCACTCCCCGTAATTTCCCCCCATTTTTCTCTATTTTTCTGTGGCATAGGAGGCAGTCTTGTAGTGGCAGGAGGACCTTGAACCTGGCCGATTGCATTTGTGGAGACTTTGGAGGTGGCCGACTACTCTGCACAGGTCGTGGACCTCCCTGATGCTGGCTGACCCCCCGTGCCGCTGGCCGACTGTGCATTTCAGCAGTCGTGGGGTTTTTTGTGTCCTGTCGGCTGCTACAGCAGGCCGACTACTACTGTTGGGGGTCCATATAAAATGGCCCCCAGTCCCCTTGTCACCATTGTATCATTTCCGGGATTCTTTTGTGTATATAGAGTAGAGTTACACGCCTCTACCTCTCTATCGCTTGTGCTGTTATTTTCTGCATTGTGTTTTGCTCGTGTTTCCAGATCTGGTCATCATCTCCGTTGCGTATTCTGACAATAAATTCCCCTTAAGCGGGCTTCTTGCCACACATCTCTCAAGCTCTCAAGCTCTCTAGCACTCTTCCTTGTACAAGGTCAAGCTTTTCTCTCATCTTGCTCTTTTTAAGATGTCGACCCAAGAATCCGAGTTGGAGCCCTTTCTCGAACGTGAAGACCTGCCGGCTACAGAAGCCACCGATGCCGATCTTTTCGACGATTATGTGTCAAAATCAGATTTCCAAGAGTTTAAAGTTGCTCTCGAAGCTTCTTCCTCGGAACGTCAAGCACAAATCGCCGCGCAGATGCAGGCTTTACAGAACTCCAGCTCTTTGTTGACCACTACCCTATCTACTCTTTCGGGTATGGATACCTTGGCATCTGCTTTAGGCCCCAATATTCCTCCGGAACAGTTTGGGGGCGAGCAAAAGCAGCGTACCAAGGAGATAGTGGACACTTGGCTACATAAGTGGCAAGTCCATTTTCAGTTCCATCCATATGATAATGGGAAAAAGATCCAATTAGCAGCAGGTTTCCTCTCAGGCAAAGCTTTGCTTTGGTGGAAGGAACTTAACCCTAAACCAATGACTTGGGCCACAGTTCGAAGACGTCTTCAAGAAAGAATTCCTCAAGAAAGAGGATGACTATGATGTTGTTGCTTGGTTTACTACTTTGACCATGACCTCGCAGAACCTCACTTATGAGGTCTATCTCTAGAAATTTAGGGACTTGCAGATGAAAGCTACGAAGATGGATTCCACAACTCTTTTGGGTTTCTTTGTAGCCGGTTTACCCGACTCATACCGTTTACAGGTTAAAAACAACAAATGCAAAACTTTGGACGAGGCCATTCATTCCGAGTCTAAACCCGTTACCAAGCAGGGGAACAAGCACAAAAGGAAGTTCTCCGCACCAATGGCTAGCACGATTGAAGGAAAGTCTTTGGACCAACCTTCGAAGAATTCAACTTCGACACCAGCGAAGAAGAAACGTCTCCTTAAGGCTTTGAAGCTCAAGAAGGAGGTACGTTGCTTCATCTGCGAAGAAAAAGGACATATGAGTAACGAGTGCCCGAAGCAAAAGGGTGCAAAGACCAACGCAGGACCCAAGCCAAAGGCAGCCAACCAGTTGTCTTTGACAGGTACGCCAGTTACAGTACTTTCTCGCCCTAGTACATATTCCGATTGTCTGTTCAACTCTAAAGTTTTTGGCTTGCATGATCTTCTCCGAATGGAGAAGTGAATGGCCATAGAATCCACATTCTTCTAGACCCTGGCAGCTCACACAACTTTGTTAATTACAAACTTGTGCAGAAATGGGGTCTTGACACAACACCCAGTGATCATACCTATGAGGTACGTCTACCTGCGGGTCGGCAAGTATGGGATCGAAAGGTGGAGACGCTACCGATCCGGATTCAAGACTACAAAGATACTCTGGAATGCTATATTATGCACCTAGAATATGTAGACTTGTTATTAGGGATTGAGTGGTTTAAGACTCTTCAAGTCCAGATAGATTGGTCTAGTCATATTTTTTCTTTTGAACATAGGAACACCCAGTATAGTATCTTAGGTGATTATATACATCCCTCTCAGGGACCTCTTGTAAATACAATTGATTTTGGTAATATAATGGATTCTTCTTTGTATACTGCTTTCCATTGTGTATTGATTCCACTTTCTTCATTTCTCATACCTTCTATGGATGTTAATGAATTAAGTGTATTTGAAAGCAAAGAATTACAGAAGATACTTGATTCGTTTCAAAATATATTTCCTAAGGAACTGCCATCGGGCTTACCACCTGAAAGAGCAGTAGATCATTGTATTGACCTGATCCCTGGTGCTCATCCTATTAGTATTCCACCTTATAGGATGAGCCAAGCTGAGGAAGATGAGTTGGCCAAACAACTCGAAGATTATTTGAGGATGGGCCAGATCCGTCCAAGTAAATCACCTTGGGGTGCACCTGTATTGCTTAGAAGAAAGAAGGACAACACCAGGAGAATGTGTAGATTACAAGAGATTGAACAAGCTGACAATTAAGAACCGTTAATCTCTCCCTAGATTAGATGACCTGATTGACCGGTTAGCAGGAGCGAAATATTTCACGAAGATAGAATTATGTATTGGCTATCACCAGATACGTATTCATGAAAGGCATGTTGAAAGAACTGTCTTTCGGACTAGGAATGGCCATTACGAATTTCTCGTATTACCTTTGGGTTAACCAATGCTCCAGCCACTTTCCAGTAAATGATGAACGATCTTTTTCGTGAACATTTGGGAAAATTTGTGGTTGTGTTCTTGGATGATATTTTGATATATAGTCGTACTCTTGAGGATCACGTTAGACACCTCACGATTGTCTTAACTATTTTAAGACAGAATCGACTATATGCTAGATTAAATAAATGTGAATTTTTCATGACAGACATCATTTACTTGGGACACAAGATCACTAGAGATGGATTGAGCATTGACTATGACCGAGTTCAGAAGGTTTTGGCCTGGCCTATACCGCGAACAGTGAAACAACTTCGTTCTTTTCTCGGTTTTGTTGTTTTTCTTCGGAAATCTGTGCGGGAGTACTCTTAGCTCACACTACCGATGACCGACTTGTTGAAAGGTCGTGGACGTAAGTCAAATCAGTCTATCACTTGGAATAACGATCTGGATATGGCCTTCAGACTTTTGAAAGATAAAGTCAAGGAAGCACCTATCTTAGCATTCCCCGATCCTAGTCGGCCTTATGTTCTTGAAACTGATGCCAGTGACTATGTGTTACGACCCTGTGTTTTTCCCTCTGGACAACAAGCAGGTGGGCAAGGGCACGGGGACGGGACGCACAGTGTGGACATGCATCAGTTGAATGTGAAAAGGAAACTCATAAGTGTGGCTAGTCCAAGTGTGAAAGGGGACAAAAGAGAATTTTATTGTTTATAAGGTTTTCAAACCTTTGATGCTTAAAAATATTATTATTTTTATTTTGAAAAGCATGCGTTTCTTTTAACATTGGCTTTTGGCGTTTTTGAGAAAAAAAACGCATCGTTTTCTTTATAAAAGGGAAGGTGGCGGAGATTCGAAAAGAAGAGCAGGGTGGTTGCTGCTATGCATGGTGGTGGTGGTGACGTTGGGCGTTGCTGCCGCCAGGTGCAACCACTGCTGTGCATGGGCGTTGCTGCATGTGCCGCTGCCGCTACCGCCAGCTGCTGCTGCTACCGCCAGGTGTGTTGCTGCCGCCAGTTGTGGACTACAGACGGGCAGTATAGGGCAGCCAAGCAGGCAACCAGATGGGCAGCCAAGTAGGCAACTAGAGGGGCAACTAGCGATGGTGGGCAGCCAGGCAAGCGCCAAGAAGGAATTTCTCTGCAGACAGTTGGGTGGCCGGATGAGTGTTAGATGGGAGGCCCTCCACGCCAGGCGGCTGCATGTGTGGAAGCAGTCAACGTGGGTCTCTCTCTCTCTCTCTCTCTCTCTCTCTCTCTCTCTCTCTCTCTCTCTCTCTTCGCAAGCAGGCTTTGTTTACGAGATTTGGATACAGAGGATCAAGTTAAGATGCACAGGATGATGTTCTTGGAAGAGATGTGTGTTGCTATTCGTCTTGGACTTAATGTGTATTTAGGGATGGCTTGACAGATCCTCTATCTTTCTCTCTCTAGGTTTTTGGCATCGTGATTAGATGGTGCATATATGTGGATTTATCTGTGATGGAAACAAGACATTGGTTTTCGAGAAGAAACAAGACTTTGGTATCGAGAAAACAGGCCTATGGTTTATGGGATACAAGTCTTTGGTTTATCAGATTATACAGGTCTTTGGTTTCATGTGGAAAGCATGTCTTTGGATTAATGTGAATAGGTTCTAGTTTTCTCGAGGTTACATGCAAGCTGTGACTGTAGGAAGGACATATGGTTTGGTACAGCCCTACTGTTGTTTGGGAAAGGGTTGTGGGATCCATGATTGAGATGGAGAAGACCTTTTCAAGCAGGGAGGTGTCGTACAGGTGTGCCTTCTCTATGGAATGCTTTGCTATAGTAACGAGAGTTCTTATTTGGAAAGTCCTGGGTGAAAAGCTAAAAGGGATCCTATTGGTAAAGGATTCGACAAGTTGTACTTTGTACTCATATTTGATCAAGTTAAGAAATACCGCAAGGGACGCCACTGCGTTTTGGGGCCAATCGGTGTCCTTGTACTATTTGCAGGAGCACTCTAGCTCCACCTATTTGTTTTCCTTTTCCAGGTTCCCATGGGTGATGAAGTATTTTGTGTGCGAGTGTTTGTTCCACCACCCATCAGATTTCTGAAGGCCGGTTACACTATGCCATCGGGACTTCTCTATTTCATGATGGTAGACCTGTTGCTTTTGAAAGTAAAAAGCTAGATAACACTCAATCTCGTTGGCCAACCCTTGAGAAGGAGCTTTATGCTGTGATTCACGCTCTCAAGGTTTGGAGACATTATTTATATGGCTCTAAGTATGTGGTATTGACTGATCATTAGTCAATCAAGTATGTGTGTGATGCGGATGATTTGAGAGGAAGGAAAGCTCAATGGATTGAATTAATGCAAGATTTTGATTTTGAGATTCGTTATAGAAAAGGGTCCATGAATAGTGTCGTAGATGCGCTTAGTTGAATTAGAGAGGTGAATACTTTGTCGTTCACCGAGATTTCTACTGACTTATTTTAGTCATTGAGAGGGCTTTGCAGGACTGATAGTTATTTTGGTCCATTTTGGCAGAAGATCCAGGACGGGAGCTCATTGATTGACCAAGACTCAATAAGGTTGCAGGAGGCCAGTGGATGATTTGGAATGGTTTACTATTCCGTAATGACAAAATTTGTGTACAACTGGTCCAAGATTCTTAAGGAGTGTCACGACGCCCCTTCTACTGGATACCCTGGGATACACAGGACATTATTGTTAGTGAAACACACTTTTTATTGGCCAAAGATGAAAGGATACGTAGAAGATTATGTTGTCAAGTGTCAAATTTGTTAAGCAAATAAAGCTGAACGCTTTAGACAGGCTGGGTTATTGCATCCTTTGCAAATCCTAGGTAATAAATGGGAAAGTATTTCCATGTATTTTATTACCGGATTGCCAAGAACACATGAAGGCCACGATTCTATTTGGGTTGTGGTAGATCGCTTGACAAAAATGGCTAGATTTTTACCAACTCAGAAGACCATTACAGCTACGCAATTAGCAAGGCAGTTTATCGAGCAATTTTTTAGTTTGTATGGGTTACCGCAAGACATAGTCAGTGATAGGAACTCTAAGTTTACGAGCAATTTTTTAGTTTGTATGGGTTACCGCAAGACATAGTCAGTGATAGGAACTCTAAGTTTACGAGTGATTTTTGGAAACTTGTTTTTGAGAAGTTGGAAACAACTTTGAATTTGAGTTCCTCAGATTATCCTCAATTTGATGGCCAGATTGAAAGAGTGAATCAGATTTTGGAGAATATGCTTCGAGCATATGTATCCAAAAGGCAGAGTTCATGGGAGGATTATCTTCCTATGTTAGAATTTGCATATAACAGTACTAAGCATACAAGTACAAGTTTTAGTTCTTTCATGCTTATGTATGGCTTTCAACCTAGATCACCTGTCACAGTGGGATTCTCAGGACTTCAGCATGATGTAGCACGTAGTTTTTTGCAAGATGTGCAAGAAATGTTACAAGTTGCAAAGGAATCTATTAGAAGTGCTCAAGACGGAGACAGATTTTATTTTGATAGACATCGTTCACCTAGAGAGTTCTCTGAAGGAACGATGGTGTATTTGCGAGTTCCGAAAGATTTCGAGACTTTACGGACAGGTCGATCTCCAAAATTATCCCCTAGATACTGTGGACCATTTCGTATTACACGACGGATTGGTTCAGTTGCATATGAATTGGATTTGCCTTCTTATGTGAAAGTTCATCCTGTATTTCATGTCCTTAGACTTAAGGAAGTACTGGGTGGAACAGACCAGTTAGTTACTCCTCAAGAAATCATACATGTCGAGGATATGACATTTGTTCCACACGAACCTGAAAAGATTCTTGGATTTCGTGAAAGGAGATTGTGTAATATGCTTATCATGGAATACAAGATCAAGTGGAAGGATCGTGTTGAGGAGGACGCTACATGGGAGACATTGACTACTCTTCAGAGAGATTACCCTTGCTTTTTAGTGAGCTCAGGAGGAGTGAGCTCTTAGAGGAAGGGGAGTATGTCATGTGCACAGTGTGTATCTACCGTGTGCTACATGCACACAAGACTAGCTTTGAGGTTGGGGAAGCTTGGAGCTAGGCAGGCTGATTGACGAGCTGAGTTAGGGATAGACTAACGAGCGGGCACCCAAGTATGGACGGGCGGGTGCCCAAGTGTGGATGCCCAATGACCGGCCAAGAGCCTATAAAAGGGTGGCCAAGGTTAGTCATTAGTGGATATAGAGTCTCACGTGTCTTTGTGAGAGCTCTATGGTCAGGAGCCTGGATCTAGTGCAGACGTGCACCTGCTTTATACAGCCGAGGCCGGCAGCAGTCTCGAGGCCCGCAAGGGTAACTTCGTGGTGGTATGGGATGTCACGAGGTAGAGATTGGTACGTCCATCTAGTGCAGATGTGCACTTGCTTTATGTAGCCGAGGCCGGCAGCAGTCTCGAGGCCCGCAAGGGTAACTTCGTGACGTCACGAGGTAGAGATTGGTCGGTACGTCCATCTAGTTAGCTCAGCTCGTGGCTCGGTGGGGATAGCCAAGACTTGTGGGCTTGCCCACAGCTGTCAAGGTTGGGAGGTGAGTCAGACCTGCACCCCGTCATGTTTGTTTGGTTTGTTTGCAGGTTTCGAGTCTTGTACCAGGAGCGTTCTACGAGGAGATCCTATGGGGATTCGACACTATATAACTAGAGAAGAACACTATCCTGGTCCTCCCGAGCTGGAAGCGCCCAGGGAGCCCTAGATGAGTCACTTGAAGCATCTGAATCACTGTCCTATGTCTTGTCTTTGCTCTTCTTCTGGGATGAAGACTTGCCCTTGTCCTTGTCCTGCTTCTTGGACAAGCAGTCCTTAGACAAATGTCCTTTTTTCCCGCAAGAGTAGCAGTGACTCTGACCTTTCTTCTGCACTGAAGCAAGTGCTTGATCTTGACCATTAAAAGACACCTTGACCTTACCCTTTGAAACTAGCACAGACTCTTCTTCCAAGAGAAGGGAGCTAAGGTCATCAAAATCCAACTTGCTTTCTATGACCTGGCACTGCAAAGCCCGAGAAACCACACCGTATTCTAGAGGAAGCTTTGTGAGGATAAGTGCAACCAAGTAAGTAGAGGACAAGGCAACACCCAATGCTAGTAAACTGGTCATGGATAACTAAGAAGGGTTAATACGAGAACTAATCAGAGGATTAGGGACTAGAGACCTAAGCTCGGATACCATGTTGAAATCCATGGGTCATTCTAAAAGAGGATTAATCACTAGGTAATGGCATTATGACAAGCTAGAAATGAGATTAGTATAATCAAAACACCAGCAAAAAATACCAGATTGTAGAGTTGCCCTTGCAGAGTAAGTGCCCTTATTGAGGAACCTCGTGCATAAAGATCCTCCAACTTGGACCAAACTTGATGTGCACTGGCGAGAGTTTGCATGAGTGGTGAGACCTCCTTTGTAATGGTCCGCACAAGCATGGAGTGCGCCTTCTCAAATCACTATCCTCCTAGTCTCGTAATTCTGCAAGGAATTCATCCTCTTGAACCTAGGTCCAACACCTCGAGTTTTGAGGACGCTCGGGCTTCTTCTCACTACCTTGAACAATCTCACAAAGACCCTTATGAATGAAATAGATCCGCATATTCAGCTTCCAATGAGCATAATTTGTCCCATCAAGCTTGTCCTCCTTGTTCTTATACTAGGGGAAGCCATATCCACAGCAAAAGAAACACCACTGTTGCAAGAAAACCGCCTGAAAACCTCGAATCTCAACACTCCCAAGGCTTCTCTCAAGCACATCCAACGGATAAGAGCACTAGGACCAATCAGCCCCCTCAGAAAACTTGAAAGAAAGTGAAGCAACTAGAAAACACAGGTGTAGGCCTAGGTACAAGACCTTTAAATGCTGGAAACTGATGTTTATTGCTAAAAACTGAGCACGAGGGAAGCCCGTAGGTGTTGTACAATGATAAGCAGCAGAAGCAACTGCTAATGACCTCAAGAGGATGGAAAAGAATGAGATGGAATGAGGGGAAAGGGGAACAACACTTATATACCCCTCGAGAGCTGGTCGGCCCGCTGTAGCAGGCGGACAGCATCATAATAGCATAAAAATGCTATAAAAAGCATAAAAAACTTGGAAAATGTCATGTGCAAGACATGCACTGGCTGAACTCAGAGGCTAATCCTAAAGAGGCAACAAGATGAAGAAGAAAGATGAGAACCAGTGTTGGCTGCAGCATATATTTGATTTTATTGTCCAGGAGCTGGCCGACCAGCAGTCGGCCAGTCCATGAGATATTCTCAAGCCTATATAAGGCTTCTGTGCTCATTGTTTTCAGCCAGCCCCTTGTTGGCTGGGTCATAGAACTAGGGTTTGTTTAGGTGTCTTACCTTTTCATGGAAGGCAGCCCTTGGAGGGCTGCAAGACTTGATGTGCCTTTTTGTACCATAAGAAATACTGAATTTCCAGCTCTCTCTCTCTCGTGCTTCTGCATGTAGCTTCTGGTTCTCATCTTTCTTCTTTATCTTGTTGCCTCTTTAGGATTAGCCTCTGAGTTAAGCCGGTGCATGTCTTGCAATTAACAAAAAAATGCCTAAATAAATATGCATATGCAGGGCCTCATAAATGGCTGATACCAGCATGAAAATGATGATATAGACCATTTGAAGATGATATATTCCAACACCTCCTCTTCATCACTAGAGGGTCGGTCCAATACTAGCAAGCTGAAGTAAGAACTCTAAAAGTAGCCGAAGTTCAGTCTAGGGGATGCTTTGGTTGATCAATGTCTTGTAAAGCATATAAGATTGAAAAGGATCGATGAACATTGGACGATGAAGAACACCACCTCCTCTCAAATCGGAAGAAAGAGGTACAAGTTGCAGTAATGGACACATCCAAAGTAGGTGATGTAGAAGCAGCACCGGGATCAATCTAGAAGAAGTTGTTCTCAAGAAAGGGAACAACTGATAGCTCCAAGGAAAATGGTACCTCCTCTGTAT
Source organism: Cibotium barometz (assembly GCF_041138505.1). NCBI lineage: Eukaryota > Viridiplantae > Streptophyta > Polypodiopsida > Cyatheales > Cibotiaceae > Cibotium > Cibotium barometz. The sequence continues at coordinate 19,908,917 of NC_141056.1, forward strand.
CTGCCAACAAGTATTTGTTGGATAAATGTAATCCCAACTTCTTAGTCCAATTTAATGTGTGGTGGTTAGGCTAGTGGTCAGTGGGTTGGTGTAAAGCCTACAAATGGTTGGTGCATATGGTTTATGCAACTCATGCAACTAAAAATAGGGTAGAGGAGTCTCTAAATAAGGTACAAGTCGTGATCAAGTGATTATGTAAGTTTGGTTCATGCCTCTAATCATAAGTAGTGTCTTCTTGTGTTAATCTCAAAGTAATTTTCTGCATATACCAATTTTTGTCCCTCATGTTCATGATGTTTTGTACAAGCTTTGATCCACCTTGAATATGTTTTGATCAATCTTCATAGCTGAATTATCATATCCAACATTTGGTATCAGAGCATGACCCAATTAGGTTTAGTTTATTAGCAAAAACCCTAATTTTTCTCTTCATTACCATAGCCAGTTTTTCTCTGTTTGGACAGCATGCTGTAGATTGCCTTCATGCTTGCATCTGAGGTGATGATACCTTAAAATTTTGATATAGGCCTCTTGCTTTGCTCCCACGCTTACCCTAAAACGCAGCTCACAGGCCAATTTGATCGTTGCTTCGCGAATTCGTCATCGCCATCAACATAGGCCGTTTTCTGCTAATCCGGTTCATTCGGCATTGTCTCTACGAATTCGTCTAATTCCTCTTAGGTGCTTCAAGTCTATCATGTGAGGATTCAGCATATCAAATCTTGAAGCAATTGGTCCACAGGAGCTGCTGTACGGAGCTGTTTTCCAGTCGCTTGTTTTCTGCCTCTTTTGCTCCAACAACATGGTGATTATTATTTTGATCTATATTGATGATATTATTATTATTTGGGCTTAAATCATCTATATGAGCAAGTTATCAACATCAAGCATCATATTGCATCATCATGAGCTCCAAATTCTCCGACAAATTCAACGGAACTGGGTTTCATACCTGGCAAATCAAGGTGAAGGGCTACCTCATGAAGAAAAATCTATGGAGTACGGTCAAGCCACTTCCTGAAGATGAAGCAGGTATTTCTGCTGCAGTTACAAGAGCTACAACGGCTGCACTTCAAGCAAAAGATGAGCAAGCATTTGGTATTATCATTACTACTTTAGAAGATGATTTTATTCATTATATTGATGATGTTGAGTCAGCTATGGAAGCTTGGGAATTATTAGAGCGTACTTTTGGTGTAAAGGCAAAGCATTCCAAGATCAGTTTGAAGATGCAACTCTTTGATCTAACCATGGAGAGTAATGAAAATTTAACAGCTGTGATTAACAGGTTGAAAAGCTTAATGACACAATTGGTTTATGTTAAGTCTCCTGTTCCCGAAGAGGATGCTATTGCTATTCTGCTTAAAAGCTTGCCTTCAAGCTTTAGGCAAATTGTGACGGTACTTAAAGAGAAGGAGCCAGTCCCTTCCTTGGAAAGTATCATAAATTCTTTGCAGGAAGAAGACAAGAAAATTACAAAGGATGTGATAGATCCTTATGCATATGCTATTACTTCGACATCGGCAAAGAAGAAGTGTACTATTTGTGGTCGTACAAATCATCTTACTAAGGATTGTTTCTCCAAACATCCTTGTGAGTATTGTGGAAAGACAAATCATCCATCCTCAAAGTGCTACCAAAAAGATCAAAAGCTAGCAAAGGCACATGTGGTTGAAGAAGTCAACCAATAAGAAGAAACAAATCTTTGTTCTAGTCTTAGTATAAAAGATGTAGATGATGATTATGCTTTTTAAATTATGTCATGTATGTGGTTGAGTCAAGACTTATGTTGTTCCAACTTGACGTGTTGTAGAGGAGAGTATACCACCCTATGTTGTTGTTAAGGGGGGACTCTTATTCATTGTGTCAAGGAGGTATGTTAGACTTGCTCATGTTCTTGTAAGAAGTTGGTCTTAAGGGGGGATTGTTGGATAAATGTAATCCCAACTCCTTAGTCCAATTTAATGTGTGGTGGTTAGGCTAGTGGTCAGTGGTTGGTGCAAAGCCTACAAATGGTTGGTGCATATGGTTCATGCAACTCATGCAACTAAAAATAGGGTAGAGGAGTCTCTAAATAAGGTACAAGTCGTGATCAAGTGATTATGTAAGTTTGGTTCATGTCTAATCATAATTAGTGTCTTCTTGTGTTAATCTCAAAGTAATTTTTTGCATATACTAGTTTTTGTCCCTCATGTTCATGATGTTTTGTACAAGCTTTGATCCACCTGGAATATGTTTTGATCAATCTTCATAGCTGAATTATCATATCCAACAGTATTGATACCGTAGTAGACGACGATGACTCCTCTGAAGAAGAAACAACTGTAGGTACTGGTGAAGTAGGAGTTGGTGACACCAAAATGCCTAGAGAAGGGCTAGGAACAACCACCAATAGAGCAGTCACCGGAGAAACGGCAGAGGTAGCAACTCCAAAATCCACCAAAGGTACGCGAGATGAAATACTATCGGGGGTAAAGATTCTCCAACAATAGGAGAAGGAAATGAAGTAACCTATGGCACAAGAGGATCATGAGGGATAACTGAATCCGCCAGGGTTGAAGTCTGAACCAAAATAGACTCTTAAATAGTGGAAGTAACCACCAATGAGAATTCCATAGAATCCTCTGAAGATGCCTCCTTTGGAACATAAGAAGCAGAATCGTCCTTTGAAAGCATATCTTGTAGCATAGGAGGGGAACCCAGAGAAATATCATCAACACCATGGCGAGGGTAGGTACGATCATCTGCAATGTTAATGGAGGAAGAAATGAGTGGATGATCCTCAACCTCATCCAATGTGACCTTGGCCTCTACTAAAGAAGTCATAGCTATGATCACTAGGATTGTGTCCCGTGGAGAGGGAGAAAGAGAATCTGAAACTGACAAGGGGGCCACTTTGGCCCTAGTCTCTTGATGTTGTGAGGCAATGCCTGAGTCCGAATACCGCCTTTGAAGTTCAAGCCATAGCTGAGAGGCATCATAAGAAGCAGATAAAAATCCCACTTGTATGGAAGGTGACAAAGATTGGATGATAAACTTCCTGGCAGAAGCATCATAAACTCCCCGATAAACAAGATCCAATAATTGAGGAAAAGCTACAACAACCCAAAGACTAGAAGCCTCCAAAGTTAGTTGAGTCCAGTATGACAAAATCTGATAGTTGGTAAAAGTAAGGGGATGGTTTCTAGAAGCCATCACCACCAAGAATTGAAACCTCCTCAAGAAAGACTAGAAGAGAGGGTGGGTGGGAGATCATGCATTGGAGAAGAAACTGTAGAAGGAGCAGCAGGAGAGAAATCTCCTGAAGCCATGTCCTTTGACAAGAAACCTTCTCTTAAGAAAGGGGCTGAATCAAAAAATCAGCAAATCCTCCTCTCAAGCTGTGCACAGCAAGAAGAAAGGGAGGGAGGGTGGGAAATAGAAAGGAGAGGAAGAAGGAAGATCTCTCCAAGCTGTAGATCGAAGATCTCTCCAAGCTATAGGTCCCTGTCCTCAGCACCTAGAAGAGGGATTCAGCAATCCAATCAGCAGAAAAAATCAGCAATCTTTGCTGAAAATTCAGAAATACAACAGTCCCAAGCGTCAAATGAAGAAAATGCAGAAATCTTGAGGAAGCCTCTGCTCCCGGAGAAAACGCAGCACCTTCTACGATGAAATCTGCAGAAAACGCAGCACCCTGCTCCAAAACAGAAAACACAAAACACAGCTCTTTTCTGTTCACAGGTCAGCGTTTTGCTCTGATACCATGAAAGAAAATTAAGCAAATAGAAAACAGAGGTGCAGGCCCGGGTACAAGACCTGTAAATGCTGGAAACTGATGTTTATTGCTGAAAACTGAGTACGAGCGAAGCATGTAGGTGCTGTACAATGATAAGAAGCAGAAGTAGCTGCTAATGACCTCAAGAGGATGCAAAAGAATGAGATGGAATGAGGGACAATCCTTATATACGCGTCAAGAGAGTTGGTCGGCCAGCTGTAGCAGGCGGACAGCATCATAATAGCATAAAAATGCTATAAAAAGCAAAAAAAACTGGGAAAAATGCCTAAATAAATATGCATATGCAGGGCCTCATAAATGGCTAGTACAAGCATGAAAATGATGATGTAAACCATCTGCAGATGATATATTCCAACAAAACTGAGGAAAGAAGGGGCTGGACAGCAGCAAACAGTCCACCAAAATGCACTGGAAAGCATCCATCGGAAGGGGAGGGAAGCCGGGGAAGAAGAGGATCTGTTGAAGCCACTTGTCAGGCCGCAAAACACACGATGACCCTCCACTGCTGTCCTTGCTGCAAAAACAGACCAAACACCACCAGCCGTTGCAAAGACTACTATTAGAAGCAGAAAATGCAGCCCACCAAGGTTGCACTGTGATGCCTTGTAGATGATGCAGCAGGGCAAGAACATCGCAAGATGAAAAACGCTGGAGCCCGAAGAAGAACAAAACGCAGCCTCCAGAAGAAAACGCAGCCATTGAGAAAAATGCAGCAGCAACACCGAAACGTAGGAGGGAGGAGGGGGGGGGATGTTGAATAGAAACACAACCAAAACATAGATGTCTAATACCATGTGAAAGTATGCACAGGCAGAAGCGATCATAATAGACAAAGAAGAGAGAGAGAGAGAGAGAGAGAGAGAGAGAGAGAGAGAGAAAGAAAGAAAGTTATATTAACGTCTACAGAAGACCCCAAGGGTCTATGAGACCAAAAGTAATACAATGGTACCATGGATATACTGAGCCATGGAAAACTGAAAGAAAAAGTAAAATGAAAACATCTGACAGTACATGTGATCAACAAATGATCCTGTGTAGAGTTGAGATATGCTGTGATCAGCTAATGACGAGAGAGAGAGAAATGAAATGATATATTAACGTCTCTAAGAGGCCAGAGCAGCCTATGAGACCAAAACTGAGAGTACATCTAAAGTTGGTGTCTCATCAAAGAGATCAACTAAATGAGACTAAAAAGTACAATAAATTGATTGTCCTACAGTTATAAGAACAGAACTGTAAGACTCCGAGATGATACTGAGTAGAAAATACAGAAAAATGTATATCAGGTAGATCCATGTATACTGATCAGTTGAAGTGTTGCCCTCTCCTTAGATCAAGTATCTCCGCCATGGGGCTGTCTAGAATGGAGAGGTCGTAGAAGCGAGGTAGGCGCCTCCGATGCCGAGCAATAATGGCTCTGATCTGGCGATAGTGAGGATGCCGTGGTCAGGATCCTGGTGGGCGTGGCTGACGAGCACGACATAAGATGACTGCTCTATCAGTGGTGACTCCCTGGGAGCGTGGTCGGTGCCTTGATGGGCCAATGGAGGAGGTATCAGGAGGTGTGTGGGTTGGGTTGCTGGTGCTGGTGCCGAAGAAATCTGTCAGGGTCCTCTGTCTAGGTACATCATGGCTCGGCCTCCTGTCTGCAAAGAGGGTTTCTCTGTGTTTCCTGAGCTCAAGTAGAAACAATCCCAGGCATCTCTGATCCTCAAACTCCATGGCCCTGCATAACGGCCCAAAACCCTCTCGGAAGAGGTAGTGATATCTCCCTCGGATCTCATAATAGACTGTACATCGGCAAATGTAGTGTTCCTCTGTCTCTACCTCCTGGTAGCATAGCTAACAAATGCGGTCATCCAAGATCTGATGCACACATGGCCCTGTCTCAATCCGCAGCTGGTGTGATGAGGTCTGGATCTATCCAATGGCACAACGTATCCAATGTGATAGGTGTACATCCATGTACGCCGGGCGGGTGATAAAATCATCTGGTGAGAGGTGTAGAAAATGGCTCTTGTAATGTCCATGTCCTCTCTGTGTCCACTCTGATGATATCCATCTTGATCGTGCGGTTTTGCTCTGAGCGGGTGAGATCCAAAAATGGACAATCCAGACTGTACTGAAAGGGTGGTAGTGCCTCTATCCACAAACCATGTAGGTCAAACCATGATCTCATTTGAGTGTACCAACAATGAGTATCTCCATCCTCTGCCAACTGTATGGATGAGGTCAATGCCAATCGGGAGTACCTCTGCTGAGGGAGCTCCCATAGCCGCTGTAAAAAGGTAACTGCTTGGAATAGGGCCTCGGTTACTACTGGTGGGGCGCCTAGCTCAGCCGGAACAATCTCATGTGGTGCTGCTGATTTGCTCCGAATCATGTGGGCAATCATCATAATCAGTGGTCTCTCCATTTGCCTCCATCCCTCATCTGTCCCTCTCTGAGATCTGTGATGTATACTAGGCCCCCAAATTGGAGCTCCGTACAGGAGGGTCGGTGTGACAAGCTTATCAAATAGCCACAATTTGGTGCGTGGCTCCTGAAACTGTATGTGTGCACATTGCCTCTCAAGTGCCCCCAAGGCTGCATGCCCTCGAGCTAATCTAGCTGCTACTCTCCTTCACGGAGAAACGCGGTCCTGTGAAAGTAACTCCCAAGTAGACATATGACCTGACGTACTCTACCAGCTCCCCTCGGAAAGTGAACTGAGGCTCTGATCTCGTCACCCATGCCTGTGGTGTGTTAAACACCATAACCTTGGTTTTCCCAAGGTTCACTGTCAGATCTCTCTCCGCACAGAAAGCCTGTAATGCATCCAGGTGTCTCTGTAATCCCTCCGGAGTGTTGGAGATTAGAACAATATCATCAGCATATAACAAGATGGGTATCAACACCCCTGCCAGGCATGCCCTTGGGCCTCCCAATCTCTCTACATAGTCAGAGACCGCATCAATGTACAGTCCAAAGAGGGTGGGCGATAGCGGGCATCCCTACTTCACCCCTATCGTGCTGGTCACCCTATCAGATAGTCCGCCTGGAGCTCGGACTCTGCCTGACTCATACAAATCATATATCCCCCACTGCATATCCTCGGGTACCGAGAGAGAGTTAGAGAGTTAGAGAGTTAGAGTTAGATTAGAGTTATATTAACGTCTATGGAAGACCTCAAGGACCTATGAGACCAAAACTGATTTGATGGTGGAGTGAATGTCAGGCCTTTGTGATGGGAGTGTGTCATGTCGGCGGAGAACCTCACGAATCTGTTTGTGTGTGGTGGAGGGACCTGATGCTCTGGGTTGGGGACTTTTGGCTCGTAGAATGGATCTAGCTCTCGCACGAAGAACTCCTCTGGGGCGTGGAGCTGGAGCGCTGGTACAGGTGGTGGGCGCTGATGTCGTAGTAGAGTAATTGTTTTGGGGAGTGGATTTCGATGTGGATGTGTGTACCGCAAAGGCATCTGTGATGGCTCTTTGTGAGGTGTGTTGTCGGAGCTAGGGCCGTCTCTCAGCATGCTGCCTCAACACTACATCCTTGTGTCGTCTGAGCTCCATCAAGTACATGCCCAAGCACCTCTGATCCTCAAAATGTATCACCCCTGTGAGTGGTCCGAATCTCTCTCGGAAGAGGCAGCGGAATCTCCCCCGTATCTCGTAGTAAGCCGAGAAACTGAACATATAATGGGTCTCATCCTCTATTGCTCATGTGGTGCATATTGTGCATGTCCTCTCCTCATGTGGGATATTCTTAGCTCTGCCGGTCTCTACTTTGAGGCGGTGGGAGGATACCTTGAGTTGGTCGATTGTGATACGCATAGCATGTGACATGTGTCTGTATGTATCCCGAGATCTCAAAGAATCCATCCTTGAAGAGTCTCAAGAATTGATCTCAAAGAATCCATCCTAGAGAGAGAGAGAGAGAGAGAGAGAGAGAGAGAGAGAGAGAGAAGAAAGAAAGTTATATTAACGTCCACCACGGGAGGCCGAATCCGACCTATGGGACAGATCAGGTACATCCATTTACATTCCACTCTGGGTATCGACGCCAAAGAGACATAAAACTGAAAAAAAAATAACTCAAAATGAACTCTTAAGACTCTTAAGAGTTTAAATTACAATGGGTTCTATTGCATCTAGTTCGAAATTGAGGTTCAAAATAAAAATAGCTATATTTCATCCATGGATGGATTTGCTCTTGAGGGGGGTGGGGTACGGAATTCTTTAATGATTGCTTGTCCTCCTCGAAGAGTCTCAAGAATTGATCTCAAAGAATCCATCCTAGAGAGAGAGAGAGAGAGAGAGAGAGAGAGAGAGAAGAAGAAGAAGAAGAAGAAGAAGAAGAAGAAAGAAGAAAGATTTATTAACGTCTACGAGAGGCCAAAGTCGGCCTATGAGACAAAAAAATAATACAACTGTGTTCTTCCGGTCATCGGAAGAAAAGAAAGAAAAGAAAAAGTGTGCATGTGTTTGGATACAACTGTGAATCATCATGGATCGGTGGATCGCTAGGCCATATTGACATATGAGACAAATCTGTATACAAGTCCATGTCTTGAGTATCGTGGAAAGAAAAACTGAAATGAAAAGCTAATCGTAGTCATATGCAGCTCACTATCTAGCATGCTATAGATGTACAATCATGATAGGTGGTATACTACTAATTTCGCCCAGTGGAGCTGGTGGGGTGTAGTACATCATACATGGAGCATGGGGTGTAAGCCTAGCGGGGCGTGCAGTGACATACTCAACCATGTGTCCAAGAGATAAAGATATAGAGAGAGAGGGGAGAGAGAAAAGGGAATGGGAATCTTGCACAGTACACCACATTGAGCGGGGAATAGGCCCCGTCCCCTTTCAGGAATTTATTCAAGAACAATCCACGGGCACACTGGCCAGGATCAATACGCTGGCTAGGATCAATACAATCCATGAATACAAAACAAACAAATATGTCGATGTAGGATATCCAAGTCGATGTTGATGTCTAGGCATGAGATCTCTGATGCCGAGCACACCACGGGAATAACCCACAAGTATCTCTCACCGGGCTAGTACCAAATCCAATATCTGAATCCAAATCCAGTAAATCCAAGTCTAGATCCAAGTCCAAATCTAAGTCTAGATCCAAATCCAAGTTCAGATCCAAATCCAAGTCTGGATCCAAATCCAAGTCCAAGTCCACATCCAAGACCAAGTTCCATGTTCATGGGGCCTGATGGAGTAGTGGTGGTCTGAGTCCGGGTAGTTGTAGTCTCCTGGCAGCTCTGATCTCCGAGTGTGAGCCCTCCTCGGGAGAGGTAGATGATAGAGCGGGAGGGGAATGTGGCTCCTTGATAAGCCTGAAGAAGTTGGTGATTTGTGGCTGGGATCTTATGCTCTGCACCTATCTCTCTCTATGTTGGTGTAGCTCAAGGAGGAAAAGGCCTAAGCATCTTTGATCAGGATACTCCATCACCCGGCTAAATGGGCCAAAACCCTCTTTGAACAAGTAGTGGTGTCTCCCTTTGATCTCATAATATACAGGGCATTTGCATATGTAATGCTCCTCTGTCTCTACCTCTGTGTGGCATAATTTGCATATTGTGTCCTCTCTAGGAGTCTGTGCTGCTCTCCTTGCCTCAATCTCCAGAGTGAGAGGAAACTTTGATCTAACCAATAGTCACCCTCATAGCTTGAGACATGTGTATAGCCTGGGCGTTGACAAATCCATCCTCTGTGAATCTAAGGAAATGATCTTTGTAGTACTGCATCTTGGTGCAAAGGGGACCCGACCAAGTCTCCCATCTGGATCAAATCCTGTCTCAAAACTCTATTCCTCTCCTCTCGGGAGAGTGTAAAGGATGGGGATTCATCATCATATTGGAAGGGTGGTAATCTATCCATGTCGAGCCCATGTGCTGAGAACCACTCATCTATTGAAGCATACCATCATGGGTGATGGCCCTCTGTGGCAATGCTCTTTGAGGACTCCATGATCAAGCGGGGTAGTCTCTCTGGATCCATGGCTCTGATGCGTTTGATGTAGGCTATGGTCTGAAATAGAGCCTCTACCATCATGGGGGGCGCTGTAAGCTCTGCTTTGATGATCTCATGTGGTACTGATGGTTTGTTGCGAATCATCCCGGAGATCATGAGGATTTGTGGTCTCCATCTGACGCCAATCATACGTGGATAGGTTAGGGGCCCATACCGGTGTTGCATACATCATAGGTGGGGTGACTAAGGTGTCAAATAGCCATCCTTTGGTGCGAGGCTCCTGGAAGTGAGCGTGATGACAGTGTCGCTCCATCAATGCAAGGGCAGCATAACCTCGGGTGAGCCTGTCCTGTGATGCCTCTCTCATGTAGAGAGAGAGAGAGAGAGAGAAAGAGAGAGAGAGAGAGAAAGAAAGAAAGAAAGAAAGAAAGTTATATTAACGTCCACGGGAGGCCGAATCCGACTTATGGGACAGATCAGGTACATCCATTTACATTCCACTCTGGGTATCGATGCCAAAGAGGCATAAAACTGAAAAAAAATAACTCAAAATGAACTCTCTCTCTCTCTCTCTCTCTCAAAATGTAGAGAGAGAGAGAGAGAGAGAAATGAAATGTTATATTAACGTCTTCAAAAGGCCAAAGTGACCTATGAGACCAAAGTTACAACCATGTGACATTTGATACACTATTTGGAAAAGAAAAGAAAGAACTGAAGGTAAGTATCTAGTCCTACAATACATCAGTAGGCAGCATCCGGAAGCAGCAACTAGGGAGAGTGGGAGCTAATGCTACTGTCAAAATGGGGTACATGAGTACATGGATACATGAATACATGAATATGGGGGAGTACAAAAGTGACAGTGAGTACAACAGTATATGGCTGGAGTGGTAATCATCCTAGGAGCTCTAGCATGGTCTCTGCCGGATGGCCTGGATATCTGCCATAGTGAGATGCCTGGTCGGACGAGCCTAATGCATCGCAATGATGCTGTGAATCCTCCTGTGTAGGCACCGTCTCCGATGTGAGGATCCGCGAACCCTCGGGCGTCTGGATCTGCCCAATTGGATAGCTCTCTCAACTAGAGTCCCACGGGGTGCTTGTTGCTGGGCTGTCGGCTGTGTCCCCTCCCGGGTAGTCCCTCTAAAGAAGTCAGTAATCTGTCTCTGTGTGGACTCCCTGCCAGTCGGGCGTCTGCTCCTGATAATGGACTCTCTGAGCCTGCGGATCTCTAGGAGATAAAAACCCAAGCATCTCTGATCACAATAGTCCATGACTCTAGCCAGTGGTCCAAATCCCTCTCTGATAAGGCAATGGTAGCGCCCTCGAATCTCATAATATGCTGTGCAGCGACATATGTAGTGCTCCTCCGTCTGTGGCTCTATCCAACAAATCTGACAAATCCTGTCCCTTGGAGGTATGCCTCTAATTCTGCCTGTCTCTATCTCTAACTGATGTGAAGAGGTGCGGATTTGCCCAATGGCGCACCTCAATCCATGAGGCAGATGGGTATCCATGTATCTCGGTCTAAATATAAAGCCATCCTCAGTGGTGCGGAGAAGATGGTCTCTATAGAAAGCCATCTTCGTCCCCAACTCTTGTGAGGGCTCTAGCCATGTCCTCCTAGTGTCCAACTGAATGACGTCCTGTCTGATGACTCTACTAATCTCAAAATGTGTCAAGGTGAGAGAGGGTGCGCCTCCAGAGAGTACTGGAAGGGTGGAAGTCTGTCTAAACTGAACCCACGGAGCTCAAACCAGGATGCTATCTGCGCATACCAACATGAAGTGTCTCCCTCCATGGCTAGTCAACATACTCCACTGTCTCCTGCCCATATGTGAAAATAGGTGCTGATGTCCAGACCCACTGAGCTGTCATATTAAACACCATAACCTTGGTCTTTACCAAGGTTAACTGAGAGCCCATTGTCCTGTGCATAAGCATGTAAAGTATCCAAGTGCCTCTGCATACCCTCTGGTGAGTCTGCTATAAGCACAATATCATCAGCATATAAGAGCAGAGGTATCTAAATGCCAGCCAACTGGGCTCGTCTGCCCCCTCTTGTCCTAATATAATCAGAGATCTCATCAATGTATAGTCCAAATAGAGTCGGAGAGAGCGGACAGCCCTGTTTCATCCCTATGGTGGAGTGTACTGGCTGGGAGAGACCCTCTGAAGTCCGCACCTACCCAACTACTGTCTCATAAAGTGCCATAATACCCCAAATGAGCTCACATGGAACCCCCAAGTCTTGTAGCCTGCGCATCAGTCTAGCTTTGGGTACTCTGTCAAAGACTCAATGGCCTTGCGGAAATCCATAAAGCCACAGTAGATCCTCCTCCCATGTGCTCTGCCCTCCTCAATGATATCCCTGAGGGTAAAGATATGATCCAAAGTAGAGAATCTCCTCTTGAAACCGGCCTGTCCCTGAGCTCGGACCCCTTGTCTCTCTGCCCATCTGCTCAACTCTTGCTCAAGAATAGAGGCATATAGCTTGGCCAGCGAGTGACCAATCATAATGGTGCGGTAGTTAGTCGGCAGGCTCGGATCTCCAGACTTGAGTAGCGGCACAATCGTGGAAGTACTCCAAGTCCCAGGAAACCCCTCACACATGGCTCTATTAAACATGAGAGCTAGCAAGTCTGCAATCATATGTCTAGCATGTATGAAATGCTCAGCTACAATGCCGTCATGATCCTGTGCCCTCCCTGTATGCAATCTCTTGATGGCCCTCCTCACCATCTCTACTATGAAGAAGGTAGAAGCGGGTGGACAGGGCTCTGGAGGGTTTGGTAGTGGTGGCTGCTCTGGTACTGTGTAGAGGGAGGCTGCATACTCGCCCAATGTATCTGAAGAGGTAATGGCCGGAGGCGGGGGGGGGGGTGCTCTCTAAGCAATCTCTAGACCTCCCGAGAATCCTGACTCAAAAATAGCTGATACATGTCTCTCTCCAGCCGAGCTAAGAATGCTCTCTTCTTCCGCTGAATGAGGCATCGGAAGATGATGCATGACTGTCTATATGTAGTAACACCTGTAGCCACCTCTCTCTGTAGCCGGGCTCTGAGCTCCCTACAGTCATCATCATACCAACTATTCTGGGGCATACTCCCACGACGTGGTTGTACTGTGGGCTGCGTGTGTGGGAAGGCCGTCGCTGCAGTTGTATGTAAAGCCTCTGTCAGGATCTGTGTGAGCTCTGCTAATGGCCTCTGTGGATCCTCTGCACTCAACAAGTTGTAGATCTCTGCAGTGTATACTCCATCAATCTCTCTACAGAAGGTATATCTCGGGTGATAGGAGGACTGTTAGCACATTCATCCCCAGTTTCTGCCCATTTCTGGTGTCTTTTTGGTCCCTTTTTGCATGGCCCTTGATTGTGGGCTGGCCACCCCTATTTTTCTGGGATTTTTCCCAGCCTCTATGGTTTTTTCCCAGTCGGCCAGCTACTACTGATGTCCAGTTGGCCAGCATATGTAGCTCCAGTCAGCCAGCAATGGATATGACATGGGGAGTAATAGCACTATATGAGTTGGTGACAGAGAGAGTACGTGCACCGGGAGGTATGCAAGGAGATCAAGAGCTCAGCTCTATTGGGGTGAAACAAGGATGCTCACTATCACCCACTCTCTTTGGACTCTATGTTGATGAGCTTGAGCACTTCATTGACAAGTTGGGAGGGGCTGATCTACACTGGCTGATACACTACTACCCAGCCTCTTATGCGTATGACATTGTCCTAATTTCAGATTCAAAGGATGGACTGCAGAGGTATTTGGATGCTTTGGGGGGCATTTTGTGAGGAGCATGACCTCAAGGTGAACCTGGGAAAAACCAAAGTCGTGATTTTCAACACATCTAGGGCAGCAGCAAAGAGAAATCGGTTTACATATGGTGGCGCAGTGGTGGAGATAGTCTCATCATACCTATATCTAGGCATTCCTTTCTCAGAACCGATCTTCACAATGAGGCTACAAAGCGTTCTAGAGACTAAGCCCATGCTCGATATCCTTGATGACCCCCTCCCCCTACCAGGGGGTCAGCTCCATAGGTTGTATGATGATGATGGTCCGACTTTGTATCATATGGCTCGGATTCGACATTCCCAGCTCATAGCTCTAGTCTTTATTTTCTTTACCATGATGAGATTACATGGACACTATTGTATCACTTTTGGTCTCATAGACCCAGTGGGTCTTTTGAAGACGTTCATTATAACTCTCTCTCTCTCTCTCTCTCTCTCTCTCTCTCTCTCAGATCCACCATGATGTAACTTTTTGGTCTCATAGGTCATTATGGCCTTTTGAAGACGTTAATATAACATTTCATTTCATTTCATTTCTCTCTCTCTCTCTCTCTCTCTCTCTCTCTCTTTTGAAGATGTTAATATAACATTTCATTTCATTTCATTATGGCCATCACAGCGCAGGCGGGTGGAGAGGTATGGAGAGGCCTTTGGTATCTATGATTGCTAGGATTATTAAAGCCAAGGCCTTGGTACCTCACGAGATTATTCGAGCAGAGCTGGCGGCTGCCCCTCTGGTGATTGAGGCTCTTACGAGATCAGTCTCCTACATACATGGCTTGTGGGATCTCCCCCGAGACAGATATGCACGCCTCGCCCTTGAGTCCTCCCGACAGTTAGCTTTACAGGGAGACACGGCTTGTTGGTATGGACAGATGACATCTTGGTTCCAGGCACATGGTTTTAGCATGGACAGATTGCCTTAGGCACATGGTTTTAGCATGGACAGATTGCCTCCCTTCCAATATTCTCTGGAGGTACCCTCTCTCACTCTCACACGGACAGAGATTACCACTCTCATCCGTCAGGATTTAGTTCAGCTAGACATTAGGAGGACATGGATATAGCCGACTGAGGAGTTGGGCACGAAGATGGCTTTCTACAGAGAGCATTTTCTTCAGCTCACAGGGCTGTAAACATTGTTGCTAGGACCGAATTAATGCAAAATGCAAAAACCCTAATTTTGGCCTGCAAACCCTAATTTCAGAAACCCTAATTCAGCCCGCAGAAAACGCAAGCTAAGGATTGCCCTAGGACAAACTAAGCTTTGATATCAATGTCACATGTGGAAGCTTTGGGTGTCTTCTTTCAGCCGCAAGTACTGCATAGGAACTCTTGATGCAAGAACAATCAGCATAGAGAGAGAAAGAAAGATCTATTAAGCGTCTACTAAAGACCCAATGGGCCTGTGAGACCAAAGTGGTACAATAATGTCCATGGCATATCTCATCATGGAATGGAAAATAAAACAGAATGAAAACATAAATATAGCTATCTCACTGGGGTGATACAAAACTATCCATGGAAACTCGTCATGGAATACTAAAAACATAAAAACATGGGAGCAACATTAGCTCCGAGTAGATGCTACGGTGCTACCTTTCCACGTGACATAGCTAAGGGAGACCTCTCGGCCATACTCGTCCAAAATGCCAAGCATGGGGTTGACAAGTATGGCCGAGAGGTCTCCCTTAGCTATGTCACGTGCAAAGGTAGCTCGATGGCAGTGGAGCATGTCGCAGCTCGTGGAGGGTCCACAAGATCCACTATGTCGGTGTCCTCCACCTCCTGGGTCCGGAAGAAACTGGTGATGGTTGGCTACCGAGGGAGGGGGCGGGGTGGCTGGGGCCTGTGTCTCAAGAAGGTGTCCCTGTGTCTACGGAGCTCAAGCAGGAAGAGGCCTAGGCAACGCTAGTCCTGGAAGTCAATGATCCTGGAGAGTGGACCGAATCCCTCAGGAAATAGAGAGTGAAACCTCCCGCGGATCTCATAGTATACTAGGCAGCGGCATATGTAATGCTCCTCCGTCTCAACCTCTGTGTGGCATAGTCGGCAGATCCTCTCCTCTCTGGGTGTCCATACGAGCTTCTCGGCTCTGAAGATGCGCTCAGCTCTACCTGTCTCCACTCTGAGGCGGTGGGAAGAAACCCGTATCTGGCCAATTGCAATCCGCATGGCATGGGACATGTGAACACTCAAGTAGCCCGGCTGCTGGATGAATCCATCCTCAGTGAGTGAGGAAGTGCTCTGTAAAAGTGTATCTTCGTGGGGAGCTCCGGGGGTGTGATCCATGTGCAATGTGTGTAGAGGCTAAGAAGATCTGACCGGATAATCCGGTTGGTATCCTCGTGAGAGAGCTGAAAAAAAGGGGAGTCCAAACTGTACTGAAGGGGGGGTAGGCGGTCCATGCAGAGCCCATATATTGAGAACCAAGTGGAAACTAGTGCATACCATACTCCAGAGTGCTCCTCAAGTGCTAGCTGTCTGGAGGAGGACTCCAGGGCAAGCCTCGGGTACTTGTGGGGATCCATGTGACTGATGCGATGAAGGTATGTGACTGTCTGGAAGAGTGCCTCCACTACCATCGGGGCTGCAGGAGACTCTGTGTGGATAATCTGGTGTGGGACTGATGGTTTGCTGCGGATCATACAGGAGAACATCATGACCTGGGGCCTCTCAACTTAGTGCCAATCCTCATCGGATAAATCTAGCCACCAGAAAGCTGCTCCATACATCAAGGCTGGTGTGAGGAGGGTGTCAAAAAGCCAGCCCTTCGTCCTGGGCTCCTGGAAATGTGCCTGGAAGCACTGCCGCTCAAGTAAGCTCAAGGCTGCATATCCCCGCGTCACTCTGGCATGTGCTGCTGCGGGAAGCATGGTAAAGCGTGGGCAACTGAAAGTGACACCAAGGTAGACATAGGATGAGACAATCTCCATAGGATCCCCTCTATATGTGAAGCTCAATCTGGATGTGACGGAGCGAGAGGTATTGAAGACCATTACCTTGGTTTTATCAAGGTTAACGGAGAGGTCCCGCTGAGTGCAAAAGTCATGTAAGGCATCCAACTGTCTCTGAAGCCCTTCGGCTGAGTCTGAGAGGAGGACGATGTCATCTGCATAAAGTAGTATGGAGATCAATATGCTTGCCAATGTGGGACCAGCCCCGCCTAATCCATCAATGAAGCTCGAGATCTTATCAATGTAGAGGCCGAAAAGAGTGGGTGATAGAGGGCAGCCCTATTTCACCCCAATGGTGCTGGAAATCTCTTGTGATGTACCTCCTGGGGCTCTCACTCGTCCGGTGACGGACTCATAGAGGGCGATGATGCTCCAACACCATGTTAGATGGGACTTCGATCTCCTGTATAGACGGTGTAAGAGGCGGGCTCGAGGTACAGTATCAAAAGCTTTGCGGAAATGCACAAAGTAGTAGTAAATCCTCTGGTGTCATGCTCTACCCTCCTCGATGATGGCACGTAGGGTGAAGATGTGGTCAAGGGTAGAGTAGCTCCTCCGAAAGCCAGCCTGTCCTAAGGCTCTGCATCCGTGGCTCTCTGCAAATGAATTGAGCTCCGCCTCTAGCATTGATCCATAGAGTTTGGCCAATGCGTGGCCAATCATGATCGTCCTGTGGTTATTAGGATCAAGTTGATCTCCGGCTTTGAGGATGGGGGTGATGGTGTTGGTGGACCAAGAGGGTGGAAATCCTTCACAAAGGGCTCTATTGAACATGTAGGCTAGTAGGGGCGCTAGGGTATCATGGGCATGCGAGATGTACTGGGCAGTGAGTCCCTCATGATCTTGGGATCGCCCATTGCGTAGTCTACGAATGGCCTTGAGGACCATGCGCTTTGTGAAGGAGGTGGAGGTGGTGGGGCGGGGGTCTGGTGGTGGGGGTGGGGGTGGCTGATGGGGGATATGATAAGAGGGAGCGTTCATAGGAGTGCCATGTGTTTGGGTAGGTGATAGGTGTGGGAGGGCGATGTTCTCGGAGTTTCCTCCATGCCTCTTTGCAGTTCGGCCCTAAGAAAAGTCTGTATAACTCATCCTCTTTCCGAGCATAGATCTCGCGTTTCTTGCGTTGGGTGAGCCGTTTAGAAATCCGTTGCGCTTGGCGCTTCGTGATTTTCCCAATTCGTACCTCATGCTTAAGACGGGAGTGTGTGGCCCAACATTCGTCATCATACCGACAGATATGGGGCATGGAACCGCAAGGTGGCTTGGCAGTAGACCGCCGCGTGCGGATGAAAGAAGCTGTGGCGGATGTGTGGAGTATGGTGGTGAGTTGTGTTGTGAGGGTGGATAGGGGGACAATAGGTTCTACATCCTGGAGTTGGCGGTAGATGTGGTTGGAGTAAACAGGGTCAAGCTCGTGATCAAAGAGGACCTGAGTGTAATGTGAGATGGGGGGGGGGGGTGGGTGGAGGGACGGGTGGTGTGTAGGTAAAAGTGAAAGAGAGGTAGGCATGGTCAGCTTCAAAAGGGGGTGGCGGAATGGAGAAGTCGGGGATAAGGTGCACCAAAGCCGAAGATCCCATAAGATAGTCCACAGTGCTAGTACCTCCTGAGTGAGGGAAGGAGGTGAGGGTGCCGGAGGAGGGCCATCGGGACATCCCTTTATAGATAACAAGACCATGTGCAGCTCCCAGCTCTAAGAAATATCTCCCGGACACTGTGACCTCCGCACGGTCCTGTGATGATCGCTGCAGCCCTGTGTCAGTGATGTCCAGCTCCTGTAGTCTGATAGGGTCGTCTAGATCGAGTAGTGGGACCTGCTGACTTCCCGTCCTGGCGTTGAAATCCCCGAGCAAGAGGACTTCCCCCAATTGTGAGAACTCCAGGATATCCTCATTAATGGTAAGTACGGTGACTGGCCATGCTGTGCGGCATAAGGGGAGTGGCGTGGTGCAAAACAACACACAACAATGTGGATGACTCTGTCACTGCTAAGCTGTAGCCGCACCCAAAGATATCGTGCATCCTCATCCTTCCGGACGTGCTGAGAATCTGTCAGAGATGGGATCTAAAAAGGACAGCGCCCCCCCCCCCCACCCCCCCCCCCCCCCCGAGCCATGTACTCCTCCTGATGTGCGGGTCTCGCCTCGAAAAGCTGACTCCCACTCATACCCGACTATGTATGGTAAGCCCCTCTCAGGGCTCTGATGAGTCTCTGTATAAAAAATGACATCCCTGCCTATGAATCTCGCTCAAGCCTCCTGGATTCGACCACAGCATGCCATTGTAGTTCCATATTGCCAACCCCAGGTGTTTGGTCTCATAGACCCCGCGTCCCTATTTGGGACGGTGCTTAGTGATAATGACTCTACCATCTCTGTAGATAGCCCACTTGCCTGCTCTGCGGGCCTCATGAACAGTCACCATCGCCTCACGCCGGTGTGCCACCTGTGCTGGAGTGCGATCATCTCCCATGTACACTTGTGTGCCCTTGAGGGCAGCCTGCCTGTCTAAGAAGGCCTGTCTGCTGGTGGCATCAGGGAATCTAATGATGAGTGGTCGCTCTCATGTCATATCCTTTCCTGCCCTCCATGTGTCTGCAAAGGGGGGGAGCGATCCTGTCCACTCCTAGCATTTGGCAAAGTGTCATGGCATCCTCCTTTGGGGAAGCCCCCGCCTGTAGCCCCCGTACTCGCACATGGAGGGCCCTATCCTTCCTGCGTTTCTCCTCCTCGAGAGTCTCATGTATGATGCTTTGCGGGGGTTTGTGCTTCTTCACCACCTCCACCCAATCTTTCTTAGTGGTCTGCAGTTCTTCCCGCAGCTTTCAACTGCTTCCCTCCTGAATATTCAGTTCCCCTTCCTCCACTGTATGGTCCTTGACCGTAGCCTTTAGGGCTTCCACTTTTGCCCGGAGTTCCCCTATCATTGGGGCAGCTTCTGGCATTCCTGTTTGTTGCAGCAGGGTCTCTTTCAACATCCAAATCATCTCTTCCTGGTGGTTCACTTGGGCTGTCAGACATACACAAGATTAAGACTCAAAGTTCATAAACAGTAGCCAATTACTCACACACTGAGCCATTAAATTGAAAATACCTTCCTGTTGTTCTTTCCCTGTATCTCCTTGCGGAGGCCTTCCAACTGTTTTTCATGTTGGTTCAGAACCCTGTCCAGCACCTTCTTTTGTTCGCCCAGTAATCTCTTGGTGTTGTCCTCCACTGTCTTGATGTACGCCTCCAGCTCCTGTAGGTTCATTGTGCTATTTCCCCCTAGTTGCTGCCTTGGGGGCGGGTGGGAAAAGGGAAGGTGGAAACGCAGTGTACGAACAGGCGAAGCCTGACGAGCACAGAGCAGCGGAGGCGGAGGGGAAGCACATGGAAACGCAGTGTACGACAGGCGCGCAGAGCAAGGGAGGCAGAGGGGAAGCGCGCATGTGTACAGCACGGAAGCAAAGGGCGCCTGTGCGCTGGAAACTGGGAGGCGGAAGCAGGGCAAGAAAGGCGCAGCGCGGCAAAAACCAGCAACCAGGGCCATCAGCGCGAACAGAGGAGGGGGGGGGCCTGCGCAGCTTCACGCCACGAGAGAGGGAGAGAGAGAGTGCGTGAGAGAGAGAGAGAGAGAGAGAGAGAGAGAGAGAGAGAGAGAGAGAGAGAGAGAGAAATGAAATGAAATTTTATTATTGTCTCCGAAGGAACATAACGGGTCCATGAGACACATGTCGAACATACATGAATGCATAAGTCGATGCGCTCGGGAGCCTCATTAGATGTCTTCAAACTGTGGCCAAGTCGTTGGTTTAGGGTTGAGTTCCTTCCGCCAAAGCAAAGCTTTGCCCGAGAGGAAACCGGCTGCTAATTGAATCTTTTTCCCATCGTCATATGGATGGAACTGAAAATGGACTTGCCGCTTATTTAGCCAAGTGTTCACTATCATCTTGCACAATAAGAGTGCTTGGGAACTCGAGAGCTTGAGAGCTTGAGAACTTGAGAGATGTGTGGCAAGAAGCCCGCTTAAGGGAAATATATAGGTTTCTCCAAAAGCAATCTTTAGCTTTTGCTTTTGTGTTTTTTTTTTGGGCAAAATAAAAAATAAAAATAAAAAATTTAAAAAAATAAAAGTAAAAATAAATAAATAAATATATTCTGTTTTCTTAAAAAAAACACCTATAAAGCATAAAGTGGGTTTTTAAACCCTTTAGTAAGGTTTAGCCAAAAAAAGAAAACGAAAGCAAGGTAGCGTAGTTTTTTTTTTTTCTAAAAAAAAACGAAATCTAAAAAAGAAAGAACCTAGTGACGGCTTGCTTTTCGAATTTTTGCTGTGCCTGCTTTTCCGCCACACGTGCGCTGCATGTACCCGCCTGCGTGTACCTGCGCATGTTTTCGGCTGCTACCTGGCGGTGCTGCCTACGCACCAGCGCTTGCCTGCGCCTGCTTGGTCTGATTGCCTGCGTGCGCTTGTGCGCACACCTGGCCTGGCCGCCTGCACAACATAGGGGCGCTTGAGCCAATCTGCGCACCAGTACTACTTGCGCTTGCACACGTATCTGGCCCGCCTGTGACTGCAGATAGGCACCCTTACCTGCGCTTGCACACGTATCTAGCCCGCCTGCGACTGCAGATGGGCACCCGCCCCTGGCTGCGCATACAAGCGTTACACCACAACAGCCGGCGATACTTCTCTCTCTCTCTCTCTCTCTCTCTCTCTCTCAACAAACAAGAGCCGACTGGCTTTTTCTTCTTTTCTCTATCTTCAAACTGTTCAAACAGCTGCAAAAACACAGCCCTTCTTCTTGCTAAGCAAACTAACCCAACTAGACCACAATCTCTACCATCACGGGCTCCCATGATGAAAAAGCAACATACTTAATTTGAGAAACAGCAGTATGCACAGAAAAAACAGCAAGCTTCTCCAACTCATACCTTTTCTTCGACCTCTTTTCTCTACCTACTGACTTGGTCGTTCACGAGGCATGCTCTGATACCACTGTCAAATCCCCATAGGATCTCCTCGTAGAACGCTCCTGGTACAAGACTCGAAACCTGCAAATAAACCAAACAAACAAGACGGGGGTGCAGGCCTGACTCACCTCCCAACCTTGACAGTTGTGGGCAAGCCCACAAGACTTGGCTGCCCCCACCGAGCCATGAGTTGAGCTAACTAAACGGACGTACCGACCAATCTCTACCTCGTGACGTCCCATACCGCCACGAAGCTACCCTCGCGGGCCTCGAGATTGCTGCTGGCCTCGGCTGCATGAAGCAGGTGCACGTCTGCACTAGATCCAGGCTCTTGACCATAGAGCTCTCACAAAGTCATGCGAGACTCTATATGACTAATGACTAACCTTGGCCACCCTTTTATAGGCTTTTGGCCGGTCATCGGGCATCCACACTTGGGCGCCCACGCGTCCATACTTGGGTGCCCGCTCGTTAGTCTATCCCTAACTCAGCTCATCAATCAGCCTGCCTAGCTCCAAGCTTCCCCAAACCTCAGATCTGTCTAGCTCCAACCAGTACCATAATGGGGGTGTAATATGAGATACATAGGCGATGGCGAGGCAAAAATACCCCGGAGCATGATCTCCGGGTGTGAGTGTAAGTGAGCTATCCGCTCCTGGATATGGTGTTGATGTCGAGCCCGTATCTCTGTGATCTCCCTCTGATGTAGTCTGGGAGTCTGGTAGCCTGGTGCTCTCGGTCTCCGTCTGGCTCGGAGGTCCGCAGCGTGCTGAAGTGTAACCCCCTCATGTATCAGGATAGGCACTGGGATAGATCTCTGGAAGAAATCAGAGAGAGGTGGGGGCTAATTTACATGAGTCTGCTGTCATTCAAAACGAATTCATGCAAAAATTTCCCTCTCTCTCTCTCTCTCTCTCTCTCTCTCTCTCTCTCTCATCCACCATGATGTAACTTTTTGGTCTCATAGGTCATTATGGCCTTTTGAAGACGTTAATATAACATTTCATTTTCATTTCATTTCTCTCTCTCTCTCTCTCTCTCTCTCTCTCTTTTCGTGAAATGGTGTTTTATATTATATGTAAAATGTACATCAGCCACATGACTAACACAGAACCTATGGCCCCAAACAAAACCCCCACAAAAGATCCTCTAAAGGATCATGACCATGCAAACTTGTACACTAATAAGAAAGCCTCCTAGCCAAATAAGCATCCCAGATAGAAGCATCAAAGATGAGCCAGCCGAGCCGCCGTAGACCATAAGGAAATAACTTCTGCATCCAGTAGCTGAGCTGAGAGAAGAGAAGAAAACTGCCAAAGCAGCAAACCGCGGATACGTAGAATGTGCCCATGTATTCCAGACAAGGAATCAAAAATGAACCCATTCCGTGTAGTCCAAATATGCCAAAGTCCTGTCCATCTAAGGAAATGGAATATCACAAGGTGGCTGTCTGAAGTAATGACTTGAGGACAAATCCCAAATATCCACTGATGAGCCGAAACAGTAGACCTCTCTACTGCCTCCCAAACGCGAGAGACAAAAGACCAAATCTGACAGGCCACTGGACAACTCATGAACAGATGCATAACTGTTTTAGTGCATGTCGTGCAGAAGAAGCAAGAGGCCAGTGTAATTTTACGACGGCTGAGCTGATCCCGTGTAGGTAACCCTCCCACCAACATCCTCCAAATGAAAACCTTACCTTGGTAAGGAAGTTTAGACTGCCAACCACGCATAAGAGTTTTCTGCCACCATGATTTAGACTTGTGCAATCCCCACACCTTATTGGCCTTGGCTGAAACCCAATCTTTCTCTGATACAAGCTTATGATAGACCTGGTTAGCTGAGAGTGATATCAAGTCACCAGATTTACATAGTGCCCAATCAAGCCAAGGCTGATCTGCAGATGGCCGAGGCAATGGAGTAAAAGACTCAACTGCATGCATGATGTCAGCCCATAGTGGCTGAAATGTCCGAGGAACCCTAAAGTGCTGCCGAATACGACGAAATGAATATGGCCTGTCACGACCAGGTATCACAGCATCTCGGATTCTAACCAAGCCTAGCCTGACCATGCGGTTGAGTCGTATGCGTGAAGCATCTCTGTCTGGCCAAACAATGACACGCGACTCCACAAATGTTTCGAACTGCAAAGAGTTCAAAAGTAGTCTTTCATGACCAGGATCCCACCGAGCCAACAGTAGAACTTCATGCCAAGAAAGGAGAATATGCGATAAAATGTGTGATGAGCGAATACGGACAGGATGAGCCTCATTCACAATGTCCCACCATGAAGCCTGCACACGTGTCCGCCCATGTGACAATCCCTCCAACTCAATCAAGTCACGAGCCATGAAAACCCAAGGCTGCTCTTGCAAACACATATCCTGAAAAAGCGCCCACCTACGCGCCACCATATGCAAGCGGACATCCAGTAAAGCAGCCCCACCCATTCTTTTGGGCGTCGTAATGTGATTCCAAGCTATCCATGTTTGACCCATAATATTTCCTTGCCTCTTCCACAGCATAAACCGAATGGGAGCAACCAAACGGATGAGAGATTTGTGCGTCCAAGGTAGCAAAGGTAAAAAATAGGAAATCATGCTAAGCATAATAACCTGAGCTACCTTAACCCTCACATGCATAGGCCACCCTTGAGCTTTCCAATACACAAATTTATCTGAGATCCGAGCAGAAATCCAAGCAAGAAGCGCTTGGGGGTCCACATCCACACCCACCGGATATCCAAGATGACGAACAATGTCTCCTGTATGCACCACACGGCCTTGCCACCCTAATGCCTCAAGATCAAATTCCGTGCATACAATGAGGGCTGATTTTGATGAATTTATTTTCAGCCCAGAAGCCAATGCAAAATTATTCCAAGCTTCCATTGCTCGATCTATATTGGCTTTTTCGGCCCTGAGAAACATAAAAGTATCATCCGCAAGGGCTTGAGCAACCAATTGCTTGCCATGAGGGAGATGCAAACCAACCACTTCACCATGCGATGCCATAGCATCTAGGCGAGATAACATAGGATGAGTGGCAATGGCAAAGAAAAGAGGGCTAAGAGGACAGCCCTGCCGGAGAGAACGGGTGAGAGAAATACCATCCGAAAGTCCTCCATTGAGCATAATCCGCGTGATAGAGCCAGAGCCAAGTAAATGCACCAAATTAGCCATTTTGGGACCAAAGCCCATGGCTGTCATTAACTGAGAAAGGAAAGACCAGCTGACATGATCAAAAGCTTTTTCAAGATCCAGCTGCACCATCACAATCTCTTGCTTCTTTGCCTTGGCATAATCCACTCCAATTTGAACATTAAGAATATTATGCAAAATATTCTTGCCATGCACAAATCCATATTGATATGGATGAACAAGAGTAGGAAGCACCTTCTGCAAGCGATTGGCAAAAATCTTTGTAAAGATTTTATACATAATACCCATAAGTGAGATCGGGCGCCATTGAGCCAAAGAAGTAGGCGAAGGGACTTTGGGCAACAAACGAAGTATGCCCAACTTCCAATCGGCAGGCATATATCCCTCATCCCAAACCCTTTGACAAATAAGCGTCAAAGGCTCTGCAAGTTGATCAGCATATTTTCGGAAAAACTCATTTGTCAAACCATCCCAACCAGGGCTCTTTTCCATGGGAAGTTTGGAGAGAACAGCTTCCACTTCCCCTTGAGTAACAGGAGCATGAAGCTGAACCGCCACATCAGGGTCAACTTGATATCGTACTTCAGCAAACAATGACTCCCTTGCAGCCAGGACAGCCGGTGAGACATCCTCTCGAGGGGCAAGCAAATCTTCATAAAACCTGATGCAATGCTGAATAACCTCAGAAGGTTGAGTAACAAGGTTGCCTTTGGCATCCATCAGCCTAACAATATTCTCACGCATATGTTTTTGATGCAACTTATCATAGAAGCGATGAGATTGACAGTTAGCATCCCGCAAAGCATCAAGACGTGCAAGTAGTTTAAAGCGAACATATTGTGCTTCCTGCACCCTAGATAGCTCCTTTTTCAGCCATTCTATGGCATCCGCAACTTCAGCATCCATAGAGTCAGTAAACATGAACGCCTGCAAGCCCTTTAAAAGCGACTCAAGGAGGGCCACATGCTGTTTTTGTATAGAGGCATTAGCAAGACCATAATGACGTGCTAATTTCCGAGTGTTGGTAAGGAACACTGGCCAAGCATGATAATCAGCCATGGACACTCTTGTGGAGAAATGTCGTATCAACTGACGCATATAAACATCAAAAACTTCATGCTCCAAAAAAGTGTGATTTAAGCGCAAAGGCAAGCGTCCCAACAAGCCTTTATATGCATCCACAGGATGATAGACCATTTCAAACACAAGCGGCCAATGATCTGACAAAACCTGTTGCTGATCAACCATCATAGTAAGAACCTCTGGCAAAAAGAGATCTTGATGTAAAATATACATCCTATCCAATCTAGCATAAGTGCCCCGAAACTGTTGTGAGGCATAAGTGTAACCCCTTTCATCTGAATGCAACCAAGACCACATGTCTTGTTTTAGCGACCTTGCTGCAAAAGCTTCCCACGCCTTTCTCTCCGGGCCATCCATTACAGAATGAGGCGACGTGGCTTGCTCCCTGGAGACACACATATTAAAGTCCCCCATCACAAAGCCAGGATGAGAGATTGAAAGAGCACACAAGTCATTCCACAGCAAACGGCGTGCACGAGCATTATTTGGAGCATACACCCCTAACAACCATAAAGGCGTATCATCCCAAACAACCTGTATCACTAGAAATCTTCCATGAACATCTTGAATCACAAGAGAAGGCTGAAACTGCGAACGAATAGCAAACATAACACCTGACTGCGAAGCAGGATGTCCGCTGTAGAAAACATGAAATCCCTTATATACATAGGCTTTGCCAGCCAACTTATGCTGCTTATGTTCAACTGCACACAAAACATCCCAACCATGACAAAAAGTTGTACGCCAAAGCCTGAACTGCTTTTGGCGTGAAGAAATACCCTTTACATTCCATTGTACAATTTTCATAAGCCTTCCCAGAAAAGGAATCAACAAGGCCGTGTACTAGGCCCAGGACAATCTGCCAAATCACGAACCTTTTGAAGCATTGCATTTTTAGACATGGTATTTGTGATCTCAGATTGCCCTTGGAGTTCCCGAGCACGTGTCAAAGGGTAATGACCATCCCATGGCGAGATGAAATCACCCTTCGAACCAAACACAAGAGGCAATTGTTTTTGTGCTTCTTTTGTTAGGCGATTTCTAATAGGATAGCGTTCTACTCTATCCACCCCAAGAGGCCCTGTACCCTGAGAAAGTTGGCCTCCCGGCCTCTCAATCCTGGTCTGTTGCTGGGCACCTGAACCCAAAGGGCGACGAGCATATGTATGTAAGGGCCCCTGATGAGCACGCTGTCGTGACGTGTGCGGTATAGCCAGGAAAGTACGAGACTTCTAGCTGTGAGAGTAGGTACCAAGTCTAACAAGGAAATTCACACACAAAATTTCCCCAAGAAGCATAGGACAAGTCCATTTTTAGTGACATATACATGTGTCAATTCATCTCAATACATCCTTGAATTCGTGTACCAAGTGCTTGTCCCTTGATTCACTGACTCCTTTCTCCAAATCCTTTGAACCAATCACATGTAGGCATAACATAACCTTCAATTTTTTTTCCAATATACATGTGACCATTTACAGTGCCATCAAAACCATCATTTCAAGATGCTCTTTATCACCTGAAAACCTGCCTTAATATTCTAACATCTCACAAGTAAAAGATGGCATACGGCATAACTATAACATACTCGTATTTTCCAAAATTCAATCGAGTAGAAAGTAAGACCAACTTCCCGTGACTTAAATGTATTTTTCCACAAATCTCCAAGGTCCAAATCTTTTAACTTTTTCTCCAAATCCTTCTACTCATTTCCAAAACCCTTTTTGATATATGAGATATACGATTTTTCTAAATCGTATGGAGTGAAAGTAAATTTAAAAGAAATAAAAAAAAGTCACTTAACTGAAGGTTTACAAGCGAAGTTTTTCTTCATTTTATTCACTATTCTCAAAAGCCGCTCGCTGCAGACTATTCGATGAAGGTAGCGTGGAAAATCAAGAGCATCTCCTATTGTAGTACTCAAAGTCCTCTTCAAATCTAACACCTACAAGCCACGAACAGTAGGTATATTCTTGAAATGAAAATCTCTGGTCGATTGGGCACTGGTTCCCGTTTTCTGCAGACGTTCCCCTTCCCTCTGCTATGCGCCGTCCTATACTCTGGTTATTTCCTCCTTTTCCCGCAAGAGATGCGGCCTTCCACCACCTTTTGCAGCTTATAATCCGGAATTCCATTTTAAAAAAGCTGCGCTCGCTTATGTTTTTCGTAATATCCAGAAGTTTCCCAATAAATATTTCTTTTTATGCCACGCATTCTGCCACCCGCCACCTTGCATAATTAATTTCAGCTGGCACTTGCTTATCTTCCTTTTTTTTTATTACCTCAACCTTATTCGCATCCTCTTGTATAGTAGCATCTACATAGATGTAATACATAAATAAATACGCTGCCTTGTCCTTTCTATCCAATTGCACTGCATGCTCAAAAGCGTGCCTTCCAAGCTCCACATTGTCCCATTTCTGATAAGCCCCCAACATGGTATGCCACACCACAATATCAAGATGGACCTGCGTCTTCCTTATCATCAATACCACTTTCTCTAGATGGCTAGCACGGCCAAGGAAATCAATAATGCAAGCGTGGTGCTCAAGAGTTGGGGTAATGTCATAATCTTCGCTCATAAACTCAAAGTATGCCTGGCCCTTATCCACTAAACCTGTGTAATTGCATGCATTAAGTACACTAATGGAGGTGACCAAATTTGGCTTTATACCTTCTCCTATCATTTTGTCAAAGAGATGGAAAACATTTTCACTTTCTCCAAGCTTTAAGTCTTCTGGCATCAAACCTTTGCATTTCCATACATGTTAAGAAGGGTGTTCCCTACTACAAGGTCCACCATATGCATAAAACTCCATAATTCACACCACACTCATGTACAGAGGCTTCGAGACCTAGCTCAGTCTCAGCTCATCTTATTGAACCTCATTTACAATATGAACATATGTACTCAGGCATCATATAATGACTCATCATGGCACTTAACCCATGCATCTGGATTTGCATCTAATGGTTTCATATGCATGATTTCACACCATAGGCGTGCTATGGCACGACATCCACCCCTCTAAACCTGCACATCTTCTGGTATGTGCCAAATCATCATCAAGGTCCACATATAACTGGATGTCGTCTTCATCTTCTGCATTACCAGGAAGATCATCCTCTTCCTCTTCAACCATATCCATACTACCACTGTCAAGCCTCTCATCCCGAGTCTCTTGTGAATCAAAAGGATCCCTATCATGCCTTCTTTTAAATATCTTAATTCTTTTGCCTGCCACCACAAGATTCTTTATTTCTGTTCCATCAAGCTCACACAGAGTATACGTGGCATTTCCATGCACATGCTTGACAATGTAAGGGCCAAACCATCTTTTTGCAAATTTTCTTTGAACAGTGAATTGGTTGTCAAGGCCACTATCATACATTAGAACCCAATCACCTTCTTCAATAGGTTTTGGCCGGAGTCTGTGTCTACTATCAAATCTTTCTTTATTTTTCAACCTTGCATCTTTCAAGCGAGCTTTAGCAAGCTCTACATCTTCAGGCCTCCTCTCCAACTGTCTTATTCGCAATGCAAGGAGGTCATCTCTGCTCAATCCTTCCACCCAGGGCAATACATTCCAAGTTAGAACTACTTCTTCAACTGGCATCACTGGCTTCTGACCATACATTAATTCTGCAGGCATGTATCCTGTCACTGAGCTATGAGTTGTACGGTCAGCCCACAAGGCATATGGTAGCAGCTTTGGCCACTCTCGCATTCTTTCTCTGCATGCCTTAGCCAAAGCTTTAATGATTGGAGGATGTCCTCGCTCACTTTTCCCATTGCCCTTAGGATTGTAAGCACATGTTAGGGACAGTTTGATACCAATTCTAGAGAAGAATTCCCTTGCTTCTTCAACATCTAGCTCACCCCTATCAGGTGTTATTTTCCCAACACAACCATACCGGCAGATCACATCTTCCAAGAGAAATTTGCATACTGTTTCCGTACTCTTTGTTCTAAGAGCACGCCCCTCTACCTGATTTGTCAAATCTTCTCTTGCAAGTGCTATATACCGCATTTGCCAAATTCCCAAAGGCATTGTAACTAGATCCACTACCCATTTATAGTGCATGGCAGGTGGGTAGGTTGGTTGCAAGCCATCACGATGCCGCACATTTGAGTACATTTGGCATACCATGCATGTTTCCACATATTGGGAAATATCCTTGTACATTCCTTTCCACCAATATTATTCCTTTATTTTGGTAAAGGTGGCCCACACACTTCTATGTCCAGCCCAGAGACTCTCATGGAATTCTTTCACAAGCTTTCCTTGAGTCTCTTTATCACATATGACTCTCTGTGGCATAGCATTCCTCTGCTTAGGATGCTTCCAGAGGTACCCATCCTTTAGGAAATAACCATATGCTTTTCTGCGGATCCTCTTAAATTCTGAGTCAGACCAATTTTCTTGCCTTGTCAGAGTACTCAAATATTGACCAATAAGCAACCAATCTCCTTCATATATTTCCTCAATAAAAGACTCAAGTGCATTTGATAGGCAAATATGGTCCCCTTTTGCATATGCTGTAGTATAGAACTTTGTACCCACATCATCAATGTCACTAATCATCTCTTTCTCATCTTCATACCTGGCTCTTGATAGCATATCTGCAACTGGATTATCTTTTCCCGCAATATGCTCAAACTCAGGATTTAGTGACTTGATATAAGCAATCCACCTAAGCATAGCAATATCTGGAGTGGTACAACTTGCTATCATCCCAAGAAGTGGCAAGCAATCAGTTTCCACAAGTACAGATGCCCCAATAAGATATTCTTTTTCACATTTTAGAGCAGTGACTATTCTCCATAACTCTCTCTTGATCTGTGGATACTTTCGTTGCCGAAAGCTTAATACCTTTGCTCCAAATCTAATTACATACCTATGATCATCCTCATCATCTTGCCCTACTGCCCATCCTATCCCAGTAGGACTAGTATCAACTGTAATAATCACAGGCCTGCCACACTCATAATCTGCCTTTCTCAGAGTGGGTGATGATTGGAGCAAACATTTCAGCTTCCGCATAGCTTTAATATGTACTGCACTCCACAGAAATTTTTGATTTTTCCTCAAAAGTTGATAAAGAGGATCTGCTACATGTGCATAATGTGGGATCCAAATAACATGAAAGACACATGCTCCAAGAAATCTCCTCAGCTCTGTAACATTAATGCATGTCTCTTTCATTCTTTGTATTGCATCTATCTTGGCTGGACAAGGTCGGCGTCCACTAGTACTACAAAGATGTCCCACTATTAGCACTTCACCAACTCCAAACAGTGATTTCAGCCCAGATAAAGTAAGATTCACTTCTTCAAGCCTGGATAGAATCATGTCACAATCCTTTATATGATTTGCCACAAACTTGCGGCACCCCTTTGAATCCAAATCCCCATCTTTGTCTTTCTCATCACAGCCCTTTATTGGCACATCATCCAAAAATGGCATAGTTTTTTGTGGTATGAAGTCTCGTAAGACTTTATTCATTCCATTCATCATATGTGCCACTGAGTTGGTGGCTCCCTGTGGTAAGGTACACATCCTTACTAATCCCAAAGGAGTTCTCATTGTGGTCAAGTCCCTGCTTTGTATATCCAGCTGGAACTGATCATATCCCGAATACAGATCACCCATAGAGTATATAGCTTTCCCTGCAAATGCTTCTGCAAACTCATCCACAATTGGACCTGCTCCCACATTCCTGATTGTGACTTTGTTTACAGGTTGCATGTCTTGAATAAAGCGCAATGTCCCATTTTTCTTTGGTACAGTAAACCATCTGTTGGAATATGGGGCACATGATGGCTCCAAGATTCCCATCCTGATCTTTTCTTTTAGTAATTCCATCAACTTTGGCAAGAGAGCCTTTGGTACTGGAATTGGCCGCAGGTTCCAGGGCACATGTGGAACAGTAAAGATCACCATTGGTGCTGTTACACTTGGATCAACACAGCCTATCTCATGCGGCTGAAAAGCAAAGGCTTTCCCATGTTTTACAAGCATCTCCTCAAAGCATTCCTTTTCAACTGGCAACAGAAAATCCTTCTCACCAATCTTCAGCTCTTTTAGAGTTTCTTGAGTAAACTTATGCCCAATTTTCTTCGGATCTCTAAGATTTGGTTGCATAGAAGCTTCATCTATCTTCTCCTTGCTTCCTGGTGGCAAAGGCAAGGCAACTGGTTTCACCTTCTTTGCAACTGTTTTGTACTTTGTATCAACATAAGCATCCATCTCGCAATTCATGTTTTTACATTCCACCCCCTCGAATTCCTGGATTATATCATACATCTCCACAGATGACAGCTCTATCATTTCATTTCCACCCTGTAAGCATGCTCTTCCCATATCAAGAAGCACATCCATAGTATCTACAAATGACACCTCATCAAGCACCCCTGAAATAAACTCATTCTTCTCCAAAAAACCACACTGCTCAAAACTTTTTTGTTCATTTTGTATATGTTTTCGCATGCCACGCTTCAAATCCTTGCTTTTTACAAAAACCAGTGACCCATAGCTGGAGAATCCCTGAAAATTTGCTGAAAAACTATTTACATTGATTGAGTCCTGCGAGAACTCATTTTTCCTTGTACCATTGGAATCCCGCTTTACAATGGCACCTGGTCAAAATCCCTCCTCTCCCTGTAATTCATGAACTCTCTGTTTATCTTTGGGAGTGACTGTGCCCGAAGAGACTCACGATTCCTTTCATGGTTAATGCAAACTGTCAAAAACTGAACAGCTTTTTTGCCATCCTTACTCCTTATTCTTGCATATGCCGAGCCATCGTCCAAAACTTTTGTTTCCATCCTCACAGCTGTAATGTAGGGTTGCCCAAGGATAAGGGGATACGATGACATCTCCTGAACAAAAAAGTTCTGATCGTCTTTCACATCCCCTATAGTTACCCTTACATTTGGACATGCTGCATAAAGCTCTCCAGATGAATTATTAGCTGCTTTAATCATCCACCCATGATCCACATCCATTGGCCACTTACATTTGTTGTAGAGATTTTTAGCCATAAGATTTATTTCAGACCCATGATCAATTAGAGCGACATATGGCTCTTCCAAATCACCTATCTTGACAAGGGTTTCAGTGGTTGCTCTTGCCCAATGGCTCCTGGAGTAATGACTCTTTGTAAGAACTTCTTTTTCATCATCCTCTTCCACAAAGCGCACTTGTCGTGCCCCATCAGCAGAGTGATTACATTCCACCACATTTTCTCTCTCTTCCTTTTTCTGTACCTGTACTCCATGAGTCTTGGAAGTGCTTGCCTCCCCTTGTGATGGAATAGATTCAATTATGGACTGCATAGCGTTTCTCAAACTCTCTTAGCAATTCTGTAGCAGAAATCCCCATTTTAGGTTTTGTGACCCACTCCAAGAAAGTTCGTTTGGTCACTCGCTCAGAATCCTCCATGAAATATTCATCCTTTAAAGCAAGCTTGAACTCCTCCCAATTTCTGCCACCATGTGCTGTCTGCAATCCTCTTATGCGCTCTCTTATTTCAGGAACACACACCAGCTCGAAACTTCGAACCATATCCTCCTCAGTCACCCTGTTTAGCTCCATCTCCTTTATATAATTGCGCAGGTACTTTGTGATGTCCTTCCCATCAAATTGATCCACCTTTTTCACAATTGATTGTAATGCTTTGGTCGTGGAAATTTGTCCCCTCTCAGCAGCTTGTTGCTGTTGCATGTACATGGTAAACATCTGAAACATCTGCATAACTCCGGGGTCAAAATGAACCCCCTGACCCTCAGAATTCTCAGCCATAGCTTCCCTGTATATTTCACCACACTCTCACCCCAGCAGTTTCACGTCGGGTTCACCAAAGAGCTGTCGTGACGTGTGCGGTATAGCCAGGAAAGTACGAGACTTCTAGCTGTGAGAGTAGGTACCAAGTCTAACAAGGAAATTCACACACAAAATTTCCCCAAGAAGCATAGGACAAGTCCATTTTTAGTGACATATACATGTGTCAATTCATCTCAATACATCCTTGAATTCGTGTACCAAGTGCTTGTCCCTTGATTCACTGACTCCTTTCTCCAAATCCTTTGAACCAATCACATGTAGGCATAACATAACCTTCAATTTTTTTTCCAATATACATGTGACCATTTACAGTGCCATCAAAACCATCATTTCAAGATGCTCTTTATCACCTGAAAACCTGCCTTAATATTCTAACATCTCACAAGTAAAAGATGGCATACGGCATAACTATAACATACTCGTATTTTCCAAAATTCAATCGAGTAGAAAGTAAGACCAACTTCCCGTGACTTAAATGTATTTTTCCACAAATCTCCAAGGTCCAAATCTTTTAACTTTTTCTCCAAATCCTTCTACTCATTTCCAAAACCCTTTTTGATATATGAGATATACGATTTTTCTAAATCGTATGGAGTGAAAGTAAATTTAAAAGAAATAAAAAAAAGTCACTTAACTGAAGGTTTACAAGCGAAGTTTTTCTTCATTTTATTCACTATTCTCAAAAGCCGCTCGCTGCAGACTATTCGATGAAGGTAGCGTGGAAAATCAAGAGCATCTCCTATTGTAGTACTCAAAGTCCTCTTCAAATCTAACACCTACAAGCCACGAACAGCAGGTATATTCTTGAAATGAAAATCTCTGGTCGATTG
The DNA here is from genome assembly GCF_041138505.1 of Cibotium barometz. Taxonomy (NCBI): domain Eukaryota; kingdom Viridiplantae; phylum Streptophyta; class Polypodiopsida; order Cyatheales; family Cibotiaceae; genus Cibotium; species Cibotium barometz. The sequence continues at coordinate 19,943,308 of NC_141056.1, forward strand.
GGCACTGGTTCCCGTTTTCTGCAGACGTTCCCCTTCCCTCTGCTATGCGCCGTCCTATACTCTGGTTATTTCCTCCTTTTCCCGCAAGAGATGCGGCCTTCCACCACCTTTTGCAGCTTATAATCCGGAATTCCATTTTAAAAAAGCTGTGCTCGCTTATGTTTTTCGTAATATCCAGAAGTTTCCCAATAAATATTTCTTTTTATGCCACGCATTCTGCCACCCGCCACCTTGCATAATTAATTTCAGCTGGCACTTGCTTATCTTCCTTTTTTTTTATTACCTCAACCTTATTCGCATCCTCTTGTATAGTAGCATCTACATAGATGTAATACATAAATAAATACGCTGCCTTGTCCTTTCTATCCAATTGCACTGCATGCTCAAAAGCGTGCCTTCCAAGCTCCACATTGTCCCATTTCTGATAAGCCCCCAACATGGTATGCCACACCACAATATCAAGATGGACCTGCGTCTTCTTTATCATCAATACCACTTTCTCTAGATGGCTAGCATGGCCAAGGAAATCAATAATGCAAGCGTGGTGCTCAAGAGTTGGGGTAATGTCATAATCTTCGCTCATAAACTCAAAGTATGCCTGGCCCTTATCCACTAAACCTGTGTAATTGCATGCATTAAGTACACTAATGGAGGTGACCAAATTTGGCTTTATACCTTCTCCTATCATTTTGTCAAAGAGATGGAAAACATTTTCACTTTCTCCAAGCTTTAAGTCTTCTGGCATCAAACCTTTGCATTTCCATACATGTTAAGAAGGGTGTTCCCTACTACAAGGTCCACCATATGCATAAAGCTCCATAATTCACACCACACTTATGTACAGAGGCTTCGAGACCTAGCTCAGTCTCAGCTCATCTTATTGAACCTCATTTACAATATGAACATATGTACTCAGGAATCATATAATGACTCATCATGGCACTTAACCCATGCATCTGGATTTGCATCTAATGGTTTCATATGCATGATTTCACACCATAGGCATGCTATGGCACGACAACGCAAAGGCCCCCGCCAAACAGCATCTGAGAAATCCCCCCGCGGGGCAACAAATCGTGTCTTTTTACCACGTACTTCCACCCATGGCTGCTCAACCTCATTCTGAACATCCACATGTACATCCATGTGTTGGGCATCATGTGAAGGAGCATCATGCTCATCTTCCACGGGCAACTGCCCATCAAGGATATCCTTTGTAGCAGCAACTTGTTCTTTCTTAGGACATTTGGAGACAAAGTGGCCCATCTCACCACATTTGAAACAGTGGCCAGCAAATGTATCCCACCTCAATTCATACATTAAAGGTTGCAGCCCAGCCATATTGACACGCAAATGTGTCGGCCTAGGTCTCCCAGTATTCCACAACATGCATAGACGATTTCGGTTTCTAGATGTCATTCGAGGCACCACCAAGACATCACCGATACCTCGCATGAGACTTGGTAAAACACGCCAAAACATTGGTGGGAATTGTTTCACTTCAACCCAAACTGGGCAAGCCTGGCGCAACATATCTTGGTACTTTGCCATAGGCTTCCACGGAACCACATGAACCAACTGCCCATCCAAAAAAAGTGGCACCTGCTCCAAGACTGCCCTACGGGCTTCCGAAGTGCGAAAAAGTATTTCATAAAAGCCTCTCGGACCATCGTAAATCTCCTCAAGTGCCTCAGGCGATACCAAGCGGCCCAGCCATGCTCTAAGACGAGGCAACAATGGAATACGCCCAGTAAAGAAAAAGATAGCAGCACGATCATGAAAATCTGCTAGCTGTTGTAGCAACAAAGGAGTCTCCATGCATACATCAGCCACACCACTATTATCCACTGCAGCCATTTGCACGCTATTTGCCTTCACATATTGTTGCAGAAGCTCACCAGTGATCTGCAGCAAACGTGCAAACTCCGGAGAAGGTGCCTGAGAACTTTCCTCTGCATTCTCTCCAACATTCACCGGAGTATAGCTTGCATCAACATCAAGCCTTTGACGTTTTTGTTGCTCTGAGGCATCTGAAGCATAATCCACATCCTTCTCGATCATCTCCTCAATAAGATCCATGTTAAGGCTATTGGCAGCCATGTCGCCAACAGCAGCAGCCGGGTCATCCAAATCCATGTACAAAAGCAAAGAAAACTCGTTCTCTCAAATCCAAATTCAGCACCTGCTGCAGTGCTGGCTGGAAACTCTTCTGTACCTGCAGTACCTGCTGAAACCCTACTGTACCTGCAGTACTGGCTGGAAACTCTTCTGTACCACCTGCTGAAACCCTACTGTACCTGCAAGTCACCTGCTAGAAACCCTACTGTACCTACAGTACCGGCAGCTGGAAACTCTCTCTCTCTCTCTCTCTCTCTCTCTCTCTCTCTGCCAACCAGCAAGTGTCATCTTTTGTTTTGTGCATATGCTTGCTTGCATTACCTTTTTTTCGACAGAAGGTATCTCCTTTCTTTGAAGTCTCTTTGATGAATGATGATGTCTACGCTTCAATGATGACCACCTCTCCTCTGCAGGTTGACGTAGGTACTGTTCCTACAGAGCAGAGCTCAATTGAGCTTATTCAGGCAGACAGGTTACCATTCCATTCTTGATTGTCTCTTTGGAGGTGCTCAGAGGGGGCCAGGCAAAATGCAGCAGGAGGATGTAGATGATATGGATTTTGACACCTTCAATTTAGGAAGCCTGGGTGTCCAACTTGATGAGGATGAGGAAAAATTAGACAGCTGGATGGATGAGAAGAGGGTCGAGAAAATTGAAAGGGTGCTGTTTGACAGGAAAAGTTTGATATCCCATCAAATCAACTCATTTGATGAGTTCATGACACGGGGAATACAGAACCTTATGGATGAAATGCCAGAACTTGAGGTCTTGCCAAGCTACAGCACCCCGACTGCTGCTAAAAAGAGTGACATGAGATTGTGGAAGCATGCAAAACTGACCTTTCACAAGGTGCATCTCACAAAGCCAGAGTGGACTTCCAAGGATGGACAAATAAAGCCGCTCTTTCCTAAAGAGGCAAGGTTTCGAAAGCTGACGTATAGTGCACTAATAAAAGTTGACATACATATCAAGGTATGTACGCTCTGCCCCTCTACATGAGCTATTTATCAATAAATTGCCATTCTGGGGCTTATTTTCCGTGCAGCTTTTCTTCCAGTGATCTGCTACATTGTAGGATGTTGCTCTTTTGCAGGTCTATAAACCTTGTGAGGTTCTGGCTAAAGGAAAAGGGAACCAAACTTTCTCAGGCACAAAAGGGAAACAAAGTATCTCATGCGCTCCGGGAAAAGACATTGAACAAGATGAGCTCTGCCAGAATGTTCCCATTGGTAGGATTCCTGTTATGGTGAATTCTGCATACTGCCAAATGAACGGCCTTGCAAAGGAAGCCTCCCTTCAGAAAGGGCATTGCCAATTTGATGTTGGAGGTTACTTCATCATTAAAGGATCCGAGAAGGTATTTACCACCCCCATGGCTTGAGGTTGCACTGCTTCATCATTAAATACCATCAGTGATTTGTCTTCTAAGTAATCAGATTGATAAAGACATAGCCTGCCTCTATTACTCGACAATGCTATTTGTCTTCTAAGTAATCAGATAGATAAAGACATAGCCTGCCTCTGTTACTCGACAATGCTTTCTTCTCGGGTTCGTTAGCCAACTAGCATCTTATCATCCTCCCCATTATTGTACAAGCAAGAAGAGCGTGAAGGTGTTACATCGAATCTAGTCTTGCTGGGGTGCTGGAGCTGAAGCAAGAACTAGAGCAAGCCATTAGAGTTCCAGCTGGATGCTCTGCTGGTTTTCGTATAGGCAGATGATCACGAGATCGAAAGCTAAGATGCACATGCATCAACCTTGAGTTCTTCTTGCAAAGTTTGTATCTTTCTATTTTTGCCATTCTAGTTTCAAGATAACAAGAAGCAATGTGCTTGTCAAGGAGGTATTGTGGCCTTACCAAAGCATCCCATCAATGCTGCACTTGCCAAGTGATTTTATTGTCTGCCTCATCATTAATAATGCACTTGCCAAGACTGAGAGTTTCGTTGGCTACCATATGAAGTACGAGATTCGAAAAACTGCCAAGTGGTTAAAGGCCAGAAGAAATGTGGTGATGACCATCTTTCTTAATTCCGTATTTAGACTTTGAGCTGCATAGAAGCCTTGCTAACATGTTAACTGGCCACTTAAATGATCTTAATTACTCATAAAAGCTAAGATTTAGGCATGTTATCAAGAGCCCTCTCATGTTGCCTCACAAGTGCAATATGTTCCTGAGATACTCTTCCTTTGATTTATAATGCATATGATTGGAATTCCCACTGTATGATTTCTAGTGAGCAATGTTCTGCTTAGACTGTTAATTTTCTGCTTTTTCGCAATGCAAACAGATTTGGGAAAGAGTAATCATTTCATTATTTGTGACTCGTGAGCTTTTTTTTTTTGGTGATCCATCATTTACAGGTTCTGATAACTCAAGAAGAGCGGGTTAGAGGGCTTCAGTGTGTTTGTTTAAAAGATGGTAAAGGTTTTCAAGCGAAAATTCCCATTTTAAATAAAGGGTTATCTTCAAGGTCTTCATATGTGCTAGTGCAATTGAAGTACAATCAAGCCGAGGAAAGACAGAAGGGCTTTTCAAATAGAGTACCCTACCTAACAGCCAAACTTCCATATTTCAAGGCTGAAATCAATACTGTAATTCTGTTTCGTGCTTTGGGCATCACGAGTGATAAAGAGTTGATGGATATAATTGGCTTGGATGTGCATGATATGCACATGATTGAATTAATTAGCCCCTCCCTGGAAGCTGCAAATGCAGAAATGGTTCCTCTGCTGTGGGATTATGCCAAAGGAGATAGCAGTTCGAGCATAAAAAATGCTGCCTTGGAAATTTTGGGAATTAAGTTGAGAAGTAATACTGCAAATCCACAAGAATTGCCTTCGAAACTATTGGAAAGATGCTTGTTTCCAGATTTGGTTGATAATGATCTTAGGAAAGCCATGTTTCTTGGGCACATGGTTGGAGAAGTAATGGCATGCTCTCTGGGTAGGCGCAGAGAAGACAACAAGGACAGTTTGGTCAATAAAAGATTAGAGCTTGTTGGTGATCTTTTCTTGAGTGAGTTGAAGAGACAGGTGTTTATCTTCCGCAAGGACTTGCAGAAAAGCTTACAGAAAGTTCTTGTGAAAGATGGCAACATCAATCTGGAGAAGCTTATTGATACATCAAAAATTTCAAATGGTTTTGAAAGTGCATTCTCCACGGGGAATTGGGCCTTACCTCCAGAAAAGAAGGCCTTGAAGACAGGTGGCCTTGTTGTGCCCCTTGATCGAAAGAATCCTATGGCAATGCTTAGTCATCTTCGTCAAACAGAGTTTCAGGTTAATCTAAGGGCAAAGTTATGGGAGACACGCTATCCGTAAGTGAAGACTTCATTGCTCCTTGTGGTGCAGCTTGAGGCCAAAATTATAGCTCATTGCATGTAGCTTATAGTGTTTTTATGGTATGCATACAGTCTGAAATATGTGAAATTGGACCCTCACTTTGCCCTTTGGTGGTAAATATTTGCAATTGTCTACTTGCATGTTTTTCCAACATACTTGTAGAGTGAGCATCTTGAATGGTCCAGTGATTTCATCCTCGCCCTGGCTGTGATAGCATGGAATGGGCTTACATATTTTAGTCATCAGTGACTTTGTTTGACAGACATAACACTCCCTTTTTTAGACACATCCTCTTTTTTCTCGTGTTGTTATTTACACTCAATAGATGCTCTCCCTTTTTATAGCATGGGTATGCTATAAGTTCTTTCAAGTGGTGGATTTTTGCCTCAATCATAGTGGTCCCATGATCTATGTACTGCATACTCCTGGCTTTCTGGATCTGCCATAGATATCTTTAGTTCTGACATGCACACTAGTGCAACAAAACCCTCCACACACACACACACACACACACACACACCCAAAAAAAAAAACTTCAAGAGTACAACCATACACATTTGCAAAAATAATCAATCCAGCCAAACTCAGCATATCTGCCCTCCCAAGAGAGTGTCATTGACTCAAAAAGTATTTGCGTAAGTTGAATAACGGAATTGCTGTATTGATGTTGATGTGGATTAAGAACAACATAAGGCTTTATGCATAGGAGAAACCCTAGCTCAACTACCAACAAAGCATGCTCCTCTCTATTTCTAGATGCATTACAACCTTCCTTCAGTATTGCCTTTTCTGCAACTACCCTCACATTAGAGTAGTTTCAGGACAGTGATAAAAGGGGGTCACAGGCAAGCGCTTCATTGTCCTGTTTATGCTCTAATATTTCTTTTCTTGAGATTTGCGTGCTTATTCATAGCGTCAAGTATGAACTTCATTTAGCTTGAAAATAACTTTAAACTTAGCTGCTTGTACATGAGTCAAGCAACAATTTGGGGATGTTTGTTACACTAACCACAAGAGGCTTATTTTACAGGAACAAGTCACATATTGGAAGGTTCTGCGTAGTTCAATCACCGGATGGTGAAAAATGTGGGCTGGTCAAAAGCTTGGCTCTCTCCAGCCATGTCACTTTGGGCTCATCAGAAGAGGCTGTACTGGAAGTTTTGAAACAGTATCGTGTTAAAGACCTGGAAGATACACACCTGTGTGATCTGAAAGAATTATCCAAAGTCTTCTTAAATGGAAAGTGGGTAGCTGTACACGAGCAACCAAAGAACCTGGCCAGATATCTGAGACTCTTGCGTCGGTCTTTAAAGATACATTTTGAGGTAACCACAGATGGTTCGAAATATTTCTTGTATAATGCTTGTTTCTTCTAAAATGCCGCATCTATTGCCTGCTATACAGAGGGTTCTCCTCCTACATGTATGCTCTAAATCTTTTTTCAACTAGTTAGATGTAACAAACTATCCAAACTTTAAACCTGAGGAAGAAAAACCAGAACTTACAACTATCTGCTTGTCATAAAAAGTTTTCCTTTGCTGCATGTAATAACTCCAACACACACACCCCCCCACCCACAAACACACTAAAAAAAAAAAAAGTTTTGTTCTGTTACTTCAATGTACAAAGAAGCCGTCCAAAGCGAGCGAGACTTCTTGAAGATCAGAAACATTGAACAAACAGGTCTAACTGCAGCCAGTCCAGCTCTTGTAGTCTATGACAATCATATAAAATATAAAGATTGGCAGAAGTATGAGTACTTGTCAATCTGTGTAAAGTGAAAAATCAGATGATTGCGGCTAATCCAAAAAGATTGGTGCAAAGACTGGCGGAAGTATGAGTACTTGTCAATCTGTGTAGAGTGAAAAGTTAGATGATTGCGGCTAATCCAGAGTGTCCAAAGTGCCCAAAAATGTGTCCAAACAAGGAAACTTACATAATCAGCCAGTCTCTCCGAAAGATCTAGAACTGCTTGGAGAAATAACATCCTGGAAATCCGGCAGCCAAGGAAATAGATAATGTGAGCAAGAAATCTTTTGGTATCCAAACAAGACCAAAGTAAATGAGACACAGTCTCATTGCGATTTGAGCATCTAACACAAGAAGCAGAAATTATCCTTATTTTGGGAAGAGTTTCACCAACAGGTAGCACTCCATCCAAACATTGCCAAAGGAAAACTCTGTTTTTATGGCAATTTATTAGTCCACATCTGGTGAAGGTTTTGTTTCCACTATTTGGCTATCTTATCCATATTCCAAAGCCTATTAGAATGAACACGTGAGAGAAAGAGAAAGTAGGGTAAGGTCTAGGATCTGTCCTATGGAAAATTTATTTTTTTGTCCTTTCACCATCCGGAACAATTGTAAGAGGAGTAAAAGGTTGCAATTGTTCCTATAACATCTTGGCAAACCCGAATGCTTGTTGTAGAAAGAAAGTAAGCTCGTCTCGTGGGGAACGGAGAGCCAAAGGAGCAGGGAATGCACGGTTCCATAAGACACTTTCTTGTCTCAAAGTATTGCCAGTCTCAAGAGGTCTACCTGACCAGTGAATATATTGTAGAACAAGCTTCAAGTCTGCAAGGAGATGAGAGACATAAATCTTACCCTTCACATAGCCAAATAAAAGTTCCGAGTGAGGTAGCTGCCATTTGCCAAATGCATCTTTGTTCACATTAAAGCAGAGAGTTGCAACCATAAGCATCCAGGGCTGTCGCTGTGCAAGAAAAGTCTGAAGCAAAGTGGCTTTGCATGCCGGAACATGATAATGGATATTCAGAATGTTGCCCTCCATGCATTTTTAGCGAGCATATGAACTCATACTTGAGGAGATGCAAGGGCTTCTTATAATGAGAATTTCGCCAAAAGATCTCAATGCTTTTTGTCATGATTTAGACCATGCCAGAAGAGGGAGAAAAAAGAAAATGTAAGCCATCAAAATTGATGGAACTATTCTCAATCCATTCACACACACGGGCACACACGCACACACATGTATGTGTGTGTCTTGGAGTAACTATATGTAGCAAGGGAACTTTCTTTATGGCGATGACCGGATGTATGTTTGTATGTACATGTATATGTATGTATGTGTCTTTTGGAGTTATTACATGCAGCAAGGGATTTTTTTAAATGGCAACTATATGTATGTATGTATGTGTATATATGTGTGTGCATGTATATATAGATAACTTATACATATATATACATATACATACACGCACGCACACGCACACGCTGTAACTATTTGGTTCTCCTAGTTCTATTTCACATGATGAAACCCATGCCCGGACACCAGACAGGTGGAAGAAGACATGGGGACAGGGTCCATAAGGTTTGATTAAGAAAAAGCACCATTCTTGATCAAAAAGCAAGAAAAAGCAAAAAGTCAAACAGGGTTGACCGCGAGCCAAGGACACCATTGGAAAGAGGAGACTGAGCCGGACCAAAAAGCTAAAAGGCGCTTTCGCAAAAAGAAGCTCTAAGGCCAAAAAGCAAGGTCTTAAAGCCAAAAAAGCAAAGCACTAAAAGTTGAGTAATATTTTATTAATAAAAGTAAAAAGAGCAAAAGCAAAGGCAAAAAGAGAAAAGCAAAGCATAAAAAGGCAAAGCAAAAGCATGAAGGCTTTTTGGCAAAAAGCAGGGTCTCTTACAAGTATAAAAAGGATTGGACTTCTCTTGTAGTACCATGAACAAGATCATTAAAGATTGAAGGAGATCATGGAGTGTGTGTGGGCATCATTATGATCATGGAGAGCTTCTTCGCCATCAACACCTTCTCCAACTTGCTTTTCAGATGTACGGTCAGTCCTAGACTTGTTTGGGCATATGCATGGGCGATATGGACGCGTGTACAGAGCTGTACGGACATGTATGGACATAAATTTCAGAAACCCTAAAACTGCTCCAAAAACCCTAAAAATTAATTTTTTGATGTTTTTATCACCCAAAAACCATTAAAACAGGTTTTATATCAGTTTTCTTGCCAGAAAGAGCTTTTCCATGGTTTTCTTCATCGACAAGATTGTAGGAGTTGTGGAGATTACTCATGGGAACTTGGACTACTTGAACTTGGATATAAACTTGGACATAGAGCTTGGACATGGAACATAGACATGGAGAACTTGGACATAGAGCTTGGGCATGGAACTTGGACATGAACATGGAACTTAAACATATATCTTGGACTTGGGCTTGGACTTGGATTTGGATTCATTGGATTTGGATTTGGATATTAGATTTGGTACTAGCCCGGTGAGAGATACTTGTGCGTCATCCCCGTGGTGTGCTCGGCATCAAAGATCTCGTGCCTCGACATCGACTTGGATATCCTACATTAGCATATCTGTTTGTTTTGTATTCATTGATTGTATTGATCGTAGCCAGCGTGCTCGTGGATTGTTCCTGAATAAATTCCTGAAAGGGGGCGGGGCATGTTCCCCGCTCAATGTGGTGTACTGTGTTCAAGATCCCTATTCCCTTCCATCTCTCCCCTCGCTCTCTATATCTTTATCTCTTGGACACATGGTTGAGTTTGTCATTGCACGCCCCACTGGGCTTGCACACGCACACGCAATAATAAAGTGTGCCAATCTGATGCTCTAAGTGGTAGCCATTTGGATTTTTGGAAATTGATAAAGAATCTTGCAGCTTTCCCAAACAATTGGAGAGCCCTCATAAGGGTTTGCAAATCTTGCGGAGTGTTTTTTGGGAAGAAAAAGGAATCATTAGCATAAGCGTGCGCCACTAAATTATGACCATTTGGCAATTGCAAACCATGCAAAATTCTTGATCTGCAAATTTGTCCATATATAGAAGCAAAGGGTGAGTGGCAATTGCATATTGAAAGGGAAACCTTACTTGATTGATTTACTCAATATCCAAGGACAAGTAAATCTTTTGCCCAATATCCAAGGACAGGACAATCCTTTGGCTAGTATACAATGTGCTATACTCTCTTAATAGAGTCAGTAAATGACATGCTGCATTTTAGGCCCAAAACCAAGTTTTTCTATCATTGCAGTTGTGAACTCCCATTGAATCTATCCGCAGCAAGAGTACATCCTATTGTGTATTCGATGCCCACAAAAGCATTACAAAAGTTATCTGTGATTTGCCTTCTAGGTACAAAATCATATTGGGCTTGATGTAACCCTATGTGTAGTATCTTTTTGGCTCTTCGAGTTATCATCTTAGTGACGATCTTCTAAATAACATGCATAAGAGTAATTGGATGTCAATTTGAAAGATTTCGACATAGTTGCTTCTTTGAGACTAGTTTGACTAGTCCTTTTCGGGACGATGGCATAACACCTTGTAGCCATGATTGGTTGATCATAAGCAATAATGGATGCTCAAACAGGTATTAGAATTCCAAAAATAATTCCACAGTCAACCCATCCCATCCAGGAGATTGCCATTTGCCTAAAGCCTTGATTGCATGGTCTATCTCCATAGACGTAAATAGGCTTTCTATTTCAAAGGCTTCCTACACATCCATTATTTCTTTTACACGTAGCAATTCTGTACAAGGGTGCATCATAGTAGGGTTTCAGTAGGAGGCGATGCAAAAACTTGCCACATTCCTACTCTAGTTGCAGTACATTTTGTGTCCACTCTCCATTGTCCTTTCACACTCGTGAGATACATTGTTTTTGTCTGGTCGCTTGTAAGCTTTTAAAGAAAGCTTTAGAGGAGTAGCCCTTGTCTAGGATAGGCTTTTGTTTGGACCTGAGTTGCCACTTTTGCATCTTTCTATAATTATTCAATTTGAGTTGATGCTTGTAATAACATATATGGTCTTCTTCCTGAGGAAACAAGGGGTGAAAATGGCTAGTTTCTTCAAGAGTTTGTAGTTGTTTTTTCAAGTGCCTAATTTTCTTTCTCCTCGCCCATATACCATTAACCATAATCTGGAATCACCCCTTGCATTCAGGATGCAAAATGATACCAAGAAATATCCATAAATTCATAAATTTCAGCAATCAAAGCAAGGACCACATTGGCAACCATGTCTGTGAAATACGGATGCGTCAAATAGCTATTGTTCATCAGCAAAAATCTTGATAGCTGTAAATCCTCTAGTGGCATGTCAAAGTTCAAACTTAGCAATATAGGAGCATGATTGGAAAGTCGCAAAGTGTAATCCACCCACATTCTACATGTAAAAGGATCAATCCAAGTATCATTTAACAAATGGAGCTTCTCTCTCTCTTCAACAACTGAGGCAAATTAACCAAAGCTTTAAAAAGCAAATTAACCAAAGCTTTAAAACCATAACGCTTTATATTGCAAGCTTTTACAATCCCTCAACAAAAAGCTTCTCTCCAAGCATCTCTTCAAGAAACATTTGAAGGCTTCTAAAGGATTCCAAAGATCTGAGTCATAACTGGATCACTACAAAAGCTGATTTCACCAAAATTGTTTTTTGGCGACAAAGGCAACCATTTCAAAGCACAATTGGCCTACTTCAACAAATTTATCTTGAAGGCTTCAAATACCACTTACGGGCTTTGGACACTTGAAATTAGGAATTCTTGCTCCACAAAATTGCGACAACATATGACTTCAACAAATTCAAAGCAAGGACCGTAAGTTAGTCTACTCTTCACATATTGTTATTTGCTTATCTTAATTATTATCAAGTTTTTGTAATTTTATTTCTCTCTCTCTCTCTCTCTCTCTCTCTCTCTCTCTCTCTATTCCTCATCATGTCAAATCCATAACTTCCTTCTATTTTTGAGAAACTTCTATCTCTTCAAGCTCAATTAAATAAAGAACGAGCTAAGAGGATAGAATTGGAAGAATTATTTTCCAACACGAAAAGATCAAGCATTGATGTTTTTGTTAAAATTATGTGCTTTGGTAATCATGGGCAATTTTTGGAAAGCAGTGATGTACATTTACCAGCCTACACCAAAATCTCACTTTTTGTATTCTCTGTTTTGCGTCTAAATACGCATCTAATTCTCAGTGTAGACGCACTAATAGACGCGCTAATACACACGTAAATAGACGCGCTGTTAGACGCAGTGTTAGATTCTCAGTGTAGACGCGCGAATAGACGCGTCAATACACGCGCTATTAGACGCGCCCGTAATTTCTCTATTCAAGCAACGCCTATAGACGTGCCCGCTATTTTGCGCATCTATCAAGCGCGTCTATAGTTGCTTTCTGTTGTTGTGAACCATAAAATTCATTCTTGCCTCATGCTACATTAGAGTTGCGAGAGAGTAAGGGAGAGAGAACACTCCATTTCTATTACACAAAATGGGAGAGCCTTGGCTTGCAAGATGTATAAGCATTATGATGAAAGGTATACCCCTTCTTATCAAGGCATGTGGCCGGCCAAATGTCAAGTGCATCCATGTGACTTATTGCATTTCGCCAAGCAATAAGTCACATGGAGGCCAAATATCCAAGCTTATGACAAGTGTAGCATGCTCATGCAAATACTCCCCATTTCAGTTCGTAATATTTTTCTCCCATATAGACATCATCAATCTCTACTACAATGGATAGTGGAGTGCGTTTATATGTATCCATAAAATACAGAATCTATTTCTTTTATCCAATATACATGGGGGATAGATGACAATGCCTAACATTTGAGCCAATCTTGGTTGTGCATCAAAGAAATCTACTGGGTGTCCATGGAAGCACATGCACCATCTAATGACTTTAGAAAAATGACGATTTTTCTAACAATTGCTACTTGTGTATTGGTTTTGAGAGTACTACTTCACAAAAGCCATGTGCAGCATAATAAGCCAATACATTAAACATGTACTATGCATCCGAGTTATCATGGTTCACAACTGATTCTTTGAGTCTCTAAGGATCCATTTTCTCTCGAACCTTATCTCCACCATGAGAGTAGACAACATGTTGCTTTGCTATTCCATTTCAAAAACCAAGCAAGGAAAAAAAAAATACAGACTCACACACACACACAAGCCAAGAGGAAGAGCAGAAAGCGGAGACAACAACAAAGAACAAGAAGAAGCGACAACTAGCAGGAAGGAAGAGAAAATAGGACGCCCAACATGTATAGACAGGCGGTAGACCTTGGCAAAGACAAACGACAATCCACAGAGAGGCAGGAAATGACAAGCGACAACCCACATCATAGAAAGACATGTACAGACGGATGACAACCCAAAAGAAGGATGGCAGTAAGAGCAACGTGTAAGCCTTTACACACACACACACACATTTTTTTTAGTAATGATATATTACTAACGGGAAATTTTAGTGCGAGGTGAAAACCCACGAAGAAATATGCATTGTACAATTATGAGTTCTAAAAGGACCCATACCAGCCTGACATGATGTGATTCCCTGGGACTAGCTATCCTGGATATTTTCTGTATTTATGTTCTGGGAAGGTTCCGGAAGGATCTTGAGCCCTGGACAGTTTAGCTGATACAGCTAAGGAGATGGGTGTTTCTTCCAGTCTAGCTGCACTCATGTCTGTGCATGACTTTGATTTTACCTTTGGATGACTTGCCTTGTTTGCCTGGACAATGCTTGAGATTTTTGCCTGCGATGTCATTGGGGCTGTGGACGCCTGGGCACCCTGTCGCGACGTGTATGTGCACACTTGTTTGGGACTGACAAGCGGTCTACATGTGTTTGGTAGGTGGTAAGTGTCCCCAAAAACCCAATTTACAGCTTTATCTTTTCACATACTAATAATTTGGGTGCAGGTTCACACTAATAAGTGACAGGACAACTTATAAGCTTTACACACTGGAAAGGTTTTTTTTTAAAAAAATAAAATAAAATAGAAAGAGACTTCTATTAAGTATGAGAAAAACATACAGCAATCACAGCTATAAGCCAGAAAAGAATAGAATCACCCCAATATGTAAGGTGATTTCAACCATGTGTAAGACCTGTGGTATTAAAGGAAAAGAAGATGACATGGTCCCATTCCCGCATAAATATCACACGCTTCGCCTCCGCAAAACGAGAGGGTCCCTGAATGCGAGTCCAAGTAGCCATAAGAGTATGGATGATATCACCCCATATAGTACTAATGCACTGAGACCCAAAAATCTGGACACCCTCAATAGCCTCTGTGCATCTAGCTCTCCAGACCTGCCATGCTGTAATACTTGCAATAATCTCCTAACTGGTGTCAATTCTCTGTCTAGGGGGTGTATAATCAGAGTGAGGAACATCTTGTAATAAACCATACTGGGAAATACCTCTACAAATGAAAATAGCAGAATCTGTACCACTGTTCTTATAAAAAAGCTGTGGACCGGACTGGGAGAGCCAAGCAACTGTCCCCCAAGTCACATGCATGGCTCGGCCACTAAATTTTCCCATAAGTTGGGATACAAAACTCAAAATCTGTTGTGCAGTGCTGCATCTCCATAAACAATGTTGTACGGTCTTAGAATCTGCCGCACACCTAGCACAGGAAGGTGCTACACCGAAAACTGATCTCCACTGATTGGTGGGGAGACCACCATGTAAGAATAACCAAAAGAAATGAGAGATCTAGCTCCTTCTGTATGAGTGCCAAAGTCTATGCCAATATCTGCGCTGTATCACTGGAGAAATATGATAGCTCTCCCAATGAGGCTTGAGAGTAGGGATCCTATGCATCTGTCGAGTGAGGAGAAGCCTGGCATTCTGAAAAAGGAAGGCTTTTCAAAGGATCGAAGGCATCAATCCACTCCCACTCTCCTGGATCCCACTGAAGATATCTGATAGGACTGCCATCATATAACCACAAACACCAAGAGCCATGAGTCACTATCTGAGGAGAAGGGTCAATGAACCAGTGCTTCCTCGAGCGACCAACAATCCTCACTGGACTAAGCCTAGTATCTGGAATGATCTCCTCCATACTACATCTCCTCAATCTCCCACCAGGCATGATAGAGTAAATGCGGCAATCTGTATCCTCTTGGCCCGGAAGAGCAATGACCTGCAGAGGTATGCCTATCCTCGAAAAAACTCCCAGCCAACTCGGATGATAGTCTCCATGAAAGGTCCCAGAAAGCCACTCATGCGGAATAGTTGCATCAATCTGATCCATACGAATGCGAGAGCCCCTAAGATGCTGCATGGATGTAGCTCTCCGATCCTCCGGAAGACTCTTAAAGGTCTTCCAAGCAAGAACTGTGTATGCACATCTCTCCCATCCTGACCACTGCATATAACGAGATGCACCAAGTGGCCGACCAGCCTCATCCCTAATGAACTCCTTCCACATAATAGGTTGTTTGGCAGCCTCGTCCAAAGACCTAAGAAGCCTTTGTCGCAAAAAATATCTCATGCGTCTCCATGCTCTGACAATGGCTGCAATAAGAGGGGAAGATGGTGCCCTAATATCAGCCTCTGTGAACAAAAAAAATGTGCTGGGCATCCAGTCTCTCCCGACCCTGGGTGTACATCCGAAAATCTGAGACGAGAAGAAATCCTTCCAAGGCTCAGTGCCTGGTAGGAAACCTTTGACCACAAGTTTGCAAAGCAACGCCCTGCACTGAACATTCGGATCGATAATATTCAAGCCCCCCTCTCTTTTGGGTTGAATAACTATGAGCCAAGCTACCCTGGCATGAGTGTCTGAGGTGCCATCCAAACCCTACCAGAGAAATTGCGGATCAATCTCCTCAATTGGCCAATGCACGCATGAGAGAAGCACCAACAAGAGGCAATAAACCAAGCTGAGGCAAGCAAAACTTGATTAGTCCCCACCAAAGCTCTGGAGGCTAAATCTAATCTCCTGGAGCTCCAATGGAGGAGCTTCTTCCGCATACTCATAAGTACCGGAGCAAACTGCTGTGCCGGAGAAATATCAATCCCAACTTGGCATCCCAAATATCTAGCAATGCATCCTCTGCTGATCCGAGATCCGAGTAAAACCAAGCTCTGCACCCAAATCAATAAGACGGCATTTCATACCGAAAGAGGTCTCTATCGTTTCATGGTGATGCCGCTTGGGTTATGTAATGCACCGGTCACTTTTCAAGCATTGATGCATAAAGTGCTACAGCCATTCCTCTTCAAGTTTGTATTGGTGTTTTTTCAATGACATATTGGTGTATAGCAAGAGTGAAGAGGAGTACTTGGTTCATGTGAAAGAGGTATTTGATGCATTGAGAACCAACCAATTGTGTGCCAAAGAAACCAAGTGTACGTTCATGGCAAAAGAGATGAAATACTTTGGTCACATTGTGAGCATTGATGGCATAAAGGTGGACCCTAAGAAGGTGGAATGTGTGAAGAATTGGCCTACTGCCACCAATCTCACTCAAGTGAGGGGATTCTTAGGTCTCTCATCATTCTATCGCCGGTTCATTGAGAAGTATGCACATATAGCGGCTCCTTTGATGGGTAAGTTGAAGAAAGAGGCATTCTTTTGGGATGTAATGGCACAAAAGAGTTTTGATGAGCTGAAAAGAATGCTTACTTCGGCACCTATCTTGGTATGTCCGGATTTCTCCAAGCCTTTCACTATTAGAGCGGATGCATGTCGAAGAGGCATTGGTGCGGTGTTGTATCAAGACCATGGGGTCATTGCTTATGAAAGGCACAAACTTGATGACAAAGAGATGGAGATGCATGTGTATGACCAAGAGATGATTACTATTTTGCATGCAATCAAGAAATGGCATCACTATCTTTATGGAAGCAAGTTTTATGTACGAAGTGACGATAGGGTTCTTCAATTCTTCTATCACAATCAAATCTCTCATGTAAGCAAAGAAGGTGGTTGGCTACTCTTCAACAATATGATTTTGAGATCACATATAGAAGGGAAAGGAGAATGTGGTGGCGGATTCACTTTCTAGAATGTGGGCATGTTCTTTATCGGCCATCACGGAAGTGCATAATGATTGGATTGAGGAGATTCAAGAGGAATATATGCTTGATGATGAGGCTTCACAAATAGTGCAGAAATTACAGCATGGTGTTTGTGATGATTTATCTCATTTTCGGTTATAAAATGGTCTTCTCTATCACAAGGAAAGGGTGTATCTTGTACCCCACTCATCCTTCAAGAAAAAGGTCATGGATGAGATGCATTCTACTCCCATAGCGGAACATTTGGGTTTGTTCAAAACCTATGATGCCATAAGGAAGTGCTTTCATTGGAAAGGCCAATGGAGGGAAGTCAAAGAGTATGTTGCTAAGTGTATGCCTGGTCAACTCAACAAGGATCCCATACACAAGTCCGGTGGTTTGCTTCAGCCTTTACCTATTCCGGAGGGTAAACGGATGCATATTGCTATGGATTTCATTACCGGCTTGCATTCTACCAAGAGGGGATGGGATAGCATCTATATGGTAGTTGACCGATTGACAAAAGCTGTCCATTTTGTACCAACAAAAGTGAGACACTTGGCATCTATGGTGGCACACCAATTCATGAAAAATGTGTTAAAGTTGCATGGTATGCTGCAGCAAATAGTGGGTGATCGAGATGAAGTTTATGGGTATATATTGGCATACATTGTTTGTTAGCATAGGCACTAAGTTGACTTCTAGTACGGCCTATCATCCGGAAACCGATGGCCAAACCGAGAGGGTCAATAAGTGGCTTAAGACTTATGTGAGGCATTATTGCTATGAAATGCAACATGCATGGGACGATTGGTTGTATTTGGCAGTGTTCGCCTACAATAGCACCTATCATAGTAGTATTGGAATGGCACCTTTTGAGGCTATGCATGGCTACAAGGTTCATGTACAGATCGTAGCATTCAAGCAAGAGAATGCAAGTCCACATGCAAGAAGAAAGTGGAAAGAATGCAAGCTCTTTTGCAAACATGCAAAGGGAACATCAAGAACTCTCTAGAGAAGATGAAGCATTATGAAGATGCACATTGAAGGCCACTGGAATTCAAAGAAGGGGACTTTGTGTTCTTGAGGATACCTAAGACTCGATATGGATCTCTCATAAGTAGTACCAACACAAAGCTTGCACACCGTTATTATGGGCCATACGAAGTATTGAGAAGGGTTGGTGAAGTGGCTTATCAATTGCTACTGCCATCTACTACAAGAATACATGATGTCTTTCACTTATCACATTTGAAGGCATATGTTGGGCCGGAGGTGCAAGTATTGGATAAGCTTCCACCCATGAGTGAAGATGGCATGGTGGAGTACATTCCCGAGAAGGTGTTGGGAGAAAGAGAGGAGGTGTTGCGCAATCGCACTTTGCGTGAATACCTTGTCAAGTGGAAAGGTTTACCTCAAGATGAAGCAACATGGCAGTCTGTCTCAATGTTGGAGGGGATGGAACACCTTTTTGATCCATCCGAGGTGCATTCTTGAGTCAAAACAGTAAAAAACAGCTTGCTGTAATTTACTGTTATGAGGCATAAAAGAGGTTCAAATGGATGTAATTGATATATACACTTCTTAGCCATGATTGACAATGAGTTGGGGAGCATTACATGAAGTTTTGGAGTTCTCAAAGGTTCAAATCATGCTCTTTTGAATAGCTTTTGGACAACTTTGGCAAAGAAGTGTGAAGTGGTTCATGTTGGTGCTTATGCAAACCATCCATACTATGCTTTTACTTTGTGCATGTTTCGAGGACGAAACATATTTGGGTGGGGATGGTTCGTAAGGAAGTAGATTACGACATTTACATATAGGCTTGGTGATGTCGACATCATCCTTCACTTGCTCCCATAAGCTATCATCCATGGTATGGTTGTAGTAAGCTCTTCCCTGTGTGCTGTGAGAGGTTGGTCAATTGTTCCACTCATCACTTACCACTATCTGCTTGAGTCCTCCATCAATCTCTCCAGCATGAGAAAATTGTAGGCAAAGTGAGTATTGGAATATTTGAGTAGGTCCTTGTTTGGAGATCGTCCCCTGAATTCGGAGAGAATGAAGTGTGCTGCGTAAGAAAGCTGACAATCTCTTTATCCTGTGCTATGCAGGGAACAACCCAAGGGAGGGCATCAATATTCTTCAAGAGATCATTCAATCCATGTGCAATGCATGTGGATTCCTTGTCAAAAGCTTTTCGCTTGCTGCTCGGTTCGAATTCTCTCCATCGCTGATGACTTAGATAACTGTGCAGCACCAACTTGCTTGATTGCTTCTGCCCAAATCCTCCACAATTACATCTGAAGATTTGCTTGTTGGAGAGGCATCATGGAAAGACGAGTCGTTGCCCCGAGAGTAGGCCATGATGCCATGGATAGAACGAGATCGGCTGTCACTCCGTCCATCACTGATGATGGATGGCCACCCTTCTTTCACATTTTACATGGCAAGATCAATGGCTTTCTTCTACTTTAGCAGGAGGGTGGTCTTGAGCCGCTCCAAGGAAGGGAGAGTATAGGTAGGCCCAAACTCAGAAATGAGGTGGATCATTTCCCGAAAGTAGGGAGACCTTGCCACATTGAACGCAATGTGGTCATGGTAAACAATCCTTGCAACAACTGCATTTGCTACTTCACTTTTGCGTGGATCCCAAGAGGTAACAAGAGTGCGTTGGGTGCCTCTAAGGGGTGGTTGATGCACGGAAGAGGAGTGAACAGTTGCTGAGAAGTTGGTGGTTTGAGAATGATCAGAAGGAGCTGTAAAAAATGAAGGGTTTACAGCCATAGACCTTGGAGGGGGAGCATGAAAAAGGACAGCATTATGCCTGGTTTCAAGCTCCCTTCTTTTCTTGGCAGGGATTAATGCACAAGGGTGTATTTCTTGACTAGCTTCATGGATAAGATGTCCTTGAACCCGGCTAGCTCCTGCGTATTTGCTAATGTTGCAATAGCGACATTTCCATTTCCTAGGTCCCCCTCTACTACCTTCTTCAAGGACATCCATCTCATCCCACCATGACCAAGAATTGGCCTTCTTAGCTCTTTTCCTAACCTTAGGAGGCATTATGAGAGAGAGAGAATGGAAATTTGAGTGAGAGAGAGAGAGAGAGAGAGAGAGAGTCTAGCTTCCTAGCAATAGAAAAGAGAGAGAGAGAGAGAGAGAGAGGTTAAGTGCAAATTATCCCTTGTATTTGGTGCTTGTGTCTGATTGGAAGAGCTACTAGCATGAAGCTACCCAGATCTTTTACATACAAACTCTCCTCACTACACTGTCTTCCATTTGGAACGGATTGCAGGGAGCTTTTCCAGATCTGCAGAGACCAAATGCAGGACTCCATTGTGTACAAGGGGTGAAAGCCCCGTCATCTTGTCTTCAGTGGTAGGGATTGCCAGGATTTCTCTTCCTGATTGGCTCCCCTGTCAGTGATTATATGTATAGGGAGATTTTTCTCTGGATAACTTCAGGTCTTTGGATGTTATGTTTTACCAGGTTGAAACCTCTTTGTGGGCAAAATCACTTTGCAACTGATGTCGCTAAGTCCTTGAATGTCTCAAATGATTTTAGCACAATTTATGAACTCTGCATGTTAAAAAGGAGAGAAGTGTGGTCTGACTAGAAATTGTTAACCATTGTTTCTATTTCCTGTGCTGCATCTTGTTTTCTGTGTATGCTCACACATGAAAACAAGTGCGTGGTTTTGATAATATTCAATGACAGGTAGAAATTTCAGAAGATGTTGCTCAAAAGGAGGTCAGAATTTTGTGTGATTCAGGTCGTATATTAAGGCCATTGATAATTGTCAGAGAGAAGTGGCCTTTGGAAACCAAACAAAAGCTTGATTCTAAAGGAAAGCTGACTATCATGGAGCTTTTGGAGGCAGGTATTATTGAGTATGTGGGACCAGAGGAAGAAACAAGATGTATGATTGCAGCTAACCTTGAGGATGTTAGGAAGAATGGCCATTCCAAACAGTTTACACATTGTGAGCTTCACCCGTCATACATGTTTGGGCTTGGGGCATCACAAATACCGTTTGCAAACCACAATCATACTGTTAGGGTGATGCACCAATCACAAAAGCATTGTAGACAAGCAATAGGATACTACACAACTTGCTTGCAAGCAAGACTGGATAAAACTGGCCAAAGTTTATTCTACCCTCAAAGGCCTCTAGTGAGCACAAGGGTTTCGTGCTTCCTTAACAAACATGAGCTGGCAAATGGCCAAAATGCCATTGTTGCCGTGTGCCCTTTCTTGGGCTTCAATGAAGAGGATTCCATTGTGATGAATCAGTCTTCAATTGAGCGTGGACTGTTCAACTCCATGCATTATCGGGGCTTTTCTTGTGTTTTCGATCAGGAAATTGAAACTTTGATGAAGCCTGCAGCTTCAGACACTCGGAAAAATAATAGACCATATTCAGCATATGACAAGCTAGAGAGTGATGGAATGCCTTTTATAGGTGCCAATCTCTGTCCAAGGGATGTCATCTTTGGAAAGGTTTCTTCAGAGCAGACAAATGCCTTGTTTCAAGATAGAAGCATGGATCTCAAATCATGTGAGAAAGGACGTGTTGATCGTGTGACACTCACTGCAGATGGTAATGAAAAAACAATTGCAAGGGTGACATTAAGAGAGAAACGGTCACCAATAGTGGGTGATAAGTTTTCCTCTATGCATGGCCAGAAAGGGGTCATAGGTTTGATCATACCAGAATATGAGCTTCCCTTCACAAGTAAAGGTGTGGTTCCTGACATTATCATAAATCCACATGCATTCCCCTCACGGCAAACCATTGGACAGTTGTTAGAAAGTCATCTTGGCAAAGTTGCTGCAATAGGAGGTCGAAGATGTGATGGGACCGCTTACACGCACAAATCTCTCGATTCTATTAAAGAAGAATTGCATCAGTAAGTAGCATGTTTGTGAACCAAGTATTAATCAGTACATTTTTGCATGACTTTCTTTCGTGATGAAATCAAGAACCTTTTTCTGTTTTCAGGCTGGGTTATGAACGATGGGGGAACGAAGCAATGATACATGGTCAGACAGGTGAGAGGATTGAAGCTAACATATTTATTGGGCCAGCCTTTTATCAGAGACTAATGAAAATGGCAGAAGATCAATTCAAGTACAGAAGGCAAGGGCCCACTCATCCTCTTACACGTCAACCTGTAGATGACCGCAGAAGGCATGGTGGTATCAGAACTGGTGAGATGGAAAGAGACTGCCTACTTGGGCATGGGACTAGTGCAAATATACAGGAAAGGTTGTTCTTCCTCTCTGACCCATATCAAGTGCATGTTTGCCAAGGGTGCAACACCATGGCTACAAAAGATATGAAGGGTTACACTCGTGTATGCAGGTTTTGCAAGACCAGTAAGCATATTGTGCATGTAGAAATACCATATGCTTGCAAGCTATTATATCAGGAGCTCCTGAGTATGGGCATATTCATGCGGCTCAAAACTGAATTAGATTGAGAAGCTCAGTCGAGCTTCTGTAATGCCTAGAGGGCTGTTTTTACAGGTTTTTTTCATGTGATTCGCAGCTCTGGATTTTTGGAATCGTGCACCTGCAGACTGAATAGAATACTTAAACACCTGAATAGATTACTTGGACACCTGACTAGAAAACGTTTTGTCTGGCATCTACAACAGGGCATCATATGGCTCTCAGAGAGGATTCCAAGGTTCTGTACTTGTACAAAGGTTTATAAAAATGATTGTGAGGGCTCTATTACAGAGGTTTATAAAAATGATTGTGGGGGCCCTTTAAAATTCTGTTCGTCTTTGATGAATAGAATATTCTGAATTTCAACTCTCAAAGAAGGGCATAGGATTTCTTTCAGGTCCCTTGAGGAAAACGCAGTGTGGCCAAATTGCGTCTTTTTTTTATATAGATCCTTCTGTAGTAGTAACTGGAGTGCCCATCTACAATCGGCTCGGATGCCGCTTGCGGAACTTGGACTTATCCCTTCCCGATCACAAACCCATACCCACCTCTTATCTTATCCCAACTGGAGGACAAGGTGTGTGTAGTTTATGACCTTTGTGTGCCCTAAATGCCCTTAATGTAATGACACCTAAGAATTCAAACTCGCTAAGTGATGATTAATGGTAATGATCCAATCAAGATGATTCATGGACCACTACACTTCACAAGATATGCTCACACATAGATGTGTACTAAACAAGATTAAGGCTAACCCTAGCAAGCAAGCAAACTTGAATTAGACTAATGATGGAACATAAACATATTAGCGCACACAACCAAGAGCATAACACCACAAAGCTATATTAATCCCTAAGGGAATACACATGGCTAAGCTCTCACACACTTAGTTGAGTGCGTAGGTTGTATGTATAGGCCATATAGAGGGAGGCACCTAGATCCACAATCTTCACCTACATTTGCTCCACCTCTCTTGCATCCTAGGATCAAGGGGATTCCACTTAGAGTTTCCCTAACTCTACTCTAGTAAATGAATAACCTTAGACATATGCAACCTTCACTAAGACTCACACCGAGGATCTTGATCAAGCATCCATACCACTCAGGGTGTGTGCTTGACCAAGGATACACATAACATAATGCCAACTAGTTACGAATGAACACAAATCATAAACATTAAGATGATTACAAGAGATAATCATTGAAGTTGGCCTCATGCTTGACCTTGTCCTTGTCTTCATTTTTGTTGTTCTTGTCCTCCTTTATGAAGTAGCCCTTGATGACAAGCCCCCTTTTTTTTTAACAAATCCTCGGTGCTTTGTTACTCCATGGCCAAAAATGGTTGCTCGCCAGGTGGAGCATGGGTAGAGGTGAAGCCTTGCTAGCTTTCATTCTTGTCTCCGTGGTCACAAATGCTTGCTCGTCGGGTGGAGCATGGGTAGATGGTGAAGTCTTGCTAGCTTCCACTCTCGTCTCCTCAAGGATCAGAGATGATGCCATTGAGGTGAGGGTGAGGTTAGGTTGATTGTCAATCACAGAAACACATAGTTCATAAGATGGAGGCATGTTAGACAGCAAGAGAAACACATCATCATTCCCATCTGTGGTAAGCCCAATTCCACTTAGTTGATCAATGAGACACCTTATATCATTTACATGAGTTGCAACACTCGTTATTTATCATCTTTTCACTCTAGAAAGTTTATTTCTTAAGATGAGCCGTGTGACAATATTGGTTTGGCCAAGTCTAGATTTGAGCATTTGCCATGTCTCGTGTGAGCTTTTGGCACTGCACACTTGGTGGATTTGATTATCACCTTGTAAGAGAATACACTGTGTGGTGTATACAAGAGAACACTCAAAAGAAGTAGGATCTTCCACAACACAAGATTTTAAAACTCAAATTGCACAATGATAGAGATAGAGAAGAATATTGTATTACTGAAGTGATACAATAGATAACAAAGTCCGGCACCAGTGTGCTTTCGTGAAGGGAGCTTCAATGGGTTGATTTGGAACTACTAAGATGGATGCTGTATGCTAGTAGAAGCTAGAAAGCAAATTCACAGTGATAAGTGATGAACTATGTGGAGAAGCGATTGACCGTATATCTTTGTAGGCTTGTATACACGGAGCGGCCATGACATGACTGCATAGGTCTGCGGTCATAGTTAGTACCACTGTTGGCGGCCCATAAAGATGTACTACAAATGCATAGCAATTATCCCACCTTCCATGACCATCCGGGCTATCTTGGGTCCTACAATATCGGGACCGAGTGTCCAAGAGTAAAGTCTACATGTAGTATGTAGCTTATTTGGTAGTGTATCAAATCTAATCCAAGCCATCTCTAAATCATTTCGCCACCTTCCTAGATGAATACGGGGATGTCGGGTGCTTGGGTTGCTTAATCGTGGCTACTCTTCATAATGGGACCCATATAAATATAAACTAGTCGATACTTGGACAATACAATAGGAGCATTGATATCCAACACCGCCCTCAATTGTCCACCCAAAGATGAACTACCTTTGCGGCTTGATGCCACAAAGATGAAGATATCGCTCTAGCTAAGAGCCTTTGTGAAGATCTCTGCACAATTCTCTATTGTCAGGTTGTAGACCATCTTGATCTCCTTGAACATGATGAGCTTGAGTACAAAGTGATAATGCAAGCATGAAACACAAGATTCATAGCAATGGCCATGTAACTCTGGTTGTCACATTGCAGTGTTGTAGGTTGCTTTTGTACCACTTCCATATCTTGTAGAATCCTCCTCAAGTCATAATGTCTCACATGATGCAAAAACATGCAGCTTTGTACTTAGCCTTTGTTAATGAGAGTGTAATAGTGCGTTGTTTCTTATTGATCCAAGAAATGCATCCCAAACCAAGAGAAAAACAATACCATGTGACTAAGCTTCTAGTTTCCGAATCACCTATATCAATCTTAATAACAAAAATCAATTGAGGGTATTGCTTGTAACATAGGTGATACCGTACTCTTGAGAACCTTGGATGTATCGCAACACCCACATACCTACGTTCCAATGATTCTTCCGAGTATTGTTGGAGAACTTGCTTAAAAAACCAACATTAAAATTGATGTGTCTGGTCTAGTATTACACAAGAAGATAAGACGATCAACCACTTTCCTTTATAAGGCCTTATCCACAAGGTCTCAGGTATCCTCAATGGACAACTTCAGATCAATCTCCATTGGGGTACCATCTGCCATGCATATTTTTACTGAGAGATGAAAATGTTATCTGGATTTTGCCAGATCTCAATCCCCAAAGAATAATGCATGAGCCCAAGGTTTGTCATCTCAAACTCTACGCTAAGCATCTACTATGTTTGTGAGATCTTTTTCTAATGATCCCCTAGCAAGATGAGGTCATCTACATAGAGAACAATGACCATATACTTCACCTGCTCCATCTGTCCAACAAAAACCAAGTTCTTTGTAATATTTGGAACATGAAGTACATATGTCAAGTACTTCATTTTGCCATCCTGCATAGACAATGGCACTTTACCAACATGCGCAATGGGATGCGCAGTATCATTACATGTTTCTACATAACCTGGTCTTTCTATTTTTTACATTTCTCTAAACAACTCAGCATGACTAGTCATGTGGTTAGAGGCATTATAATCCACATACCATGTATCTTGAGATCCTAACACATCTCCTGTTATGGAATTGAGCATGTGCTGCATTTGCATCACAAACAACTGTTCACTTCTGTTCATCACCTCCCTATTTACTAGATGATGCATAGTTGTCTTGCTACAACTTTCCACTTTTAATGCCATTTTGCTTTTTATAATAGTCCTTTTCCATGTGCCCTGGTTTGCCACAATAATAGCACTCTATGCTATTTGCATTTTGATTTCTTTGCCAACCACCTTGGTCTCTTTGGCTCCATGTGCCTCTAGACTTGTTGCCTGTTCCACTTGTGTATGATTGCTGCTAAATGAATCATTGAACTGTTGTCGTCTGAAATTCGGATTTCCTTGTCGACCACCACCTTGGCCCTCGACCACGACCTCTACCTCTGCCTCTACTTAAAGTAGAGTAAAAGGCTTGTTCCAATGTGTTCTTTCTTTGTGAAGAAGAGTCCTCACTTAGTGACTTTCTTCTATTATCAACATAGACACCAAGTCCCAAAAGTTGAAAATATTCTCCCTGACTGCAACGGAGGTCTTGAATGGCTTGTACTCTTTGCCAAGCCCATTCAAATACACACTCACAAAATCATCATCTTCCACCGATACATTGATGGACCCAAGGGATTCAACAATGCCCTTGATATTTAAAGCATACTCATTGATAAACATGCTTTTCTTTTCCTTGCCTTTGTGTTGGTCTGGAACATCTGCACTAGATTCTGCCATGCAACTGCTGGAGTGTTGGCATCCTGTATGTTTCCTATCATCGTGTTTGTGACACTAATTGAAAGCCAATACATGACTTTTCTTGCACCTTGGTTCCAATCCTTAAATACCTTTATGTTTGTTGGAGTGGCATTCTCTTCAGACAACTCAGGAGGCTCCTTATTGTCTCCTTCGATATAGTCCTAAAATCCTTTACCCATAAGGAAATTGGTCATTCAAAACTTCCAGGCATGGAAGTTGTTCTTGTCCAACTTCTCATCACTGACAATTTGATTAATTCCGTCAAACATGTTTTCATATGCAATAAAAAAAAACCGTAACAGACAATTTTTGTATACCTGTAACACAGCAGTATCTTTTGTGACTACTGCACAACGATACTTCGGCACAACCTGTAGATCACCAGATCTGACCAAAGTACATGTACATACACCCAATGTCAACAATACATGTACAAATACTGTCTACACTCCCAAAATGCATTGCTGCATTGCAATAACTAGATTTCGACTAGAGACAGTTTTCAACCAAAACTTCTCGAAACTACCGATAATACCTTGTAGTGATAGAACTAAGACCAAAACGTGTCCAAAACACGATTCTAGCTGTAAAAGCTTAGTAAAAAGTATTGGTTACCACACATGCACCTCCAAGCCTGCGAAGACAGCTCCTCAATCGGAGATGTGTAGCTCCCGGAGCTACTGAGGGGTGTTGTACCACCCTAAACCAAGAAGGGAAAGAGATGATGATGCTCTTACCCCTGTACCGCTTCCTTGATTGATTCTTATTGCCTCTTACTTGCCTCCTTATCTCTCACACGAACCGGAGCTTTGATACCATAAAGAGAATGTGGGGGAGAGAGAGAGCTTGAGTTCCGTGCAAGCAAACACACACACACACACACACAAGAGTGCAAGACACAACAGAGAGATGGATGGCTAAATTTTCTTCCATCTTCTTCTCTTCTCTACAACCATATAACTAAAAGATAAGAGTACATACATAAAGGGAAAGTACTCTCCTACAATAACATACAAAGTGGTTGGTCTATAGTGTGAACACGACTATATGAGTTGGCGCTATAAGCCAATGGCATAAGTGCAAAAGCTATCACCCAGGCGGGTCATCAATGTCCGCCACATAGCACTAGTTGAGCTTGATATATCAATACAAAGGGCTATATGGAATGTTGTGGTTGGTACTGAGAAACGTCTTGGATCCTCTGATGAACGTGATAAACAAGACACAGACATAGACTCAGTTTCACATGGTGTATTATCACAGCATAACACACCTCCTACGCAAGAACAAACAAAGCGGGATGGAAGAGATGTGTAAGCACATGTGTTGCTTGCTGTGTTAGTTAAGAGGAGCATCATTCCTCACATTCAGTCATGTAGGACTGCTAAACATGCTTGGAATAATATACTTGCGGCATTGACCAGGTACATAATGAAGCACATATTGCTTATATACGCAAGTAATTAAAGTCAGAGCATATGGATGAGGGAGACTCCATGGATAATTACCATATAAAAATCAAGGAATTTAAGGAGCAGTTGGCCAATGTTGATGAAATATATCCTGACAGTTCATTAGTGCCTACTGTCTTACTTGAATGTGTTGTCGGACTCATATCAAGGATTTGCTTCTACCATCAGACTCATGATGAAAGGCAATCCTAATGCTTTGAAGTTTGAGGAGTTGGTTTTTGTGCTCTTGCAACAAGAAGAGAAATCCAGGCAAAACAGATCTGTCATGCATACAAGAGATCTAGCTTTTGCCTACTAGTCAACAAAGAGGCAAAGGTAAATCCTTTCCTCATGGTAGTTACAAGCCAAAATCAAAGTCATCGGGCAAGTCTATAGACAAGGAAGGTGACAAGCCAAAGAAAAAGGAAAAATACAACTATTATAGGAAACCTGGTAAACTAAATTAATGAGTGCAAGAAACGGCTGGACAAGGAGAAAAAGAAGGACTCGGGTATGGTTGAGCTGATGTGTCAATACCTAATGTAGAAAACAAAGAATCTACAAACCATGTACATGATAGTTGGGCTTTCATTGTGTAATGTAGTTATGACCTTCGCATAAGGATGTATGCATGGCTATTACACATGTACATGTCGTCTGGTATTTTGATAGCGGTGCTAGTAAGCACATTACTTCTCGTCGTAGTTTGTTCTCATCACTTGAATCTTCTCCATAAGGAAACACTGTAACATGTGCACTCCTCATATCAAAAGGAGTTGGTAAAATATTTTTCACTGTTGTAAATGATGGAACAATCACACTTTAAGATGTATTATATATACTAGGGATTAAGAAGAACTTGTTATCTATCTCTGTCATTACTAAGGTTGGCTTAGTGGTTCAGTTTGTGGATGACATATATATTGTTCATGATCACAGTGACGGCAAGACAATTGTTACTTCTGGTACTTTGTCAAATGGCCTTTACAGGCTAGATGCATTTGAAAGACAAAGACATGATGTATGCACAGTTTCTGCCACAAAGACAATGGGTGATGCTTAGCTATGGCATACAAGCTTTGGTCACTTGAACTTTGGCAGTTTGCTACATTTGCATAAACATGACATGGTGTTTGAGCTGCCACATCTTGAAGCCCCTATCAAACATGTTTGTGAGGGCTGTATTCTTGGAAAAGTGTAGCGGGCATCATTTTCCAAAGATGGTTGTCCAAAAATTACAGGTTATACACAGTGACGTATGTGGTCTTATGAGGACACTATCTATTGGGGGCTACCTCTATTTTGTTACATTCACTGATGATTATTTCAGCTATACCTGGGTATATCCATTGAAACAAAAATCAAAGGTTTTTAAGATTGGTATCGTGTGTACTGATCAAACGGGAAAGTATATGTCTAAGGAGTTTAATGCATACGTGGCTGATCATGGGATAAAACACCAATATATTGTGCCCTATACACCTCAAAAAAACGGTGTAGCTAAATGCAAAAGTAGATCTCCGATGGAGATGGTATGTTGTATGGTTAAAAGTCAAGAGTTACCTCATGGTTTCTGGCTAGAAGTAGTCATGTGTGCAACATATGTTTTGAACAGGTGTCCTACAACAAAGGCTTTGCATAAATTATGCCTTTTGAAGCTTGGAATAGCAAAAAGCCTATTGTGGCTCACTTAGACATTTTTAGTTGTCTTGCTTATGCACTTGTGTCAGAGAAAATGCGTAGTAAGATTGATGATAAGACTATTAAATTTTTATGGGATACATCTCAAAAAGTAAGGGTTATCGTCTCTCATCTTGCTACCAAGCGGATTCTTGTGAGTAGAGATATTGTATTTGTGGAAGATGCAATTCAGCCCTTGCTTTCATGTAAAAAATAGTAAAATGTATGGCCACAAAACATATTCGACACTCTCCTTCCATTGTTTAATGTAGGATGTAGAGCATTTGGGCAGTCAAAGGAATGCCAAAAATCAACCCACACTAGTTACAAATCAGCATGTTTTTCAGTCCATAGATTAGCCTATTGATGAGGCAAATGCGAATGATGCAGTTGGTGAGGAAAGAAGGGAAATTGAGGAGTCAAAAATTATGCCAAAATGGCTAATGCAAACACTACGTGACAGAAAATTGGCCACTCCTTTGCCTAGCAGAACATGTGCATGCTCTCATCATGTATCTCATGTTGATGCAAGTCATGATGTTATTGCTAGTTTATGTAATGAAGGGGAACCTGTCTCCTTTGATGAAGCAAAGGAATCTAAAATTTGGATGAGTGCTATGCAATCTGAGTGTGATTTGATACTAAAAAATGATACATGGGATTTGGTAGACTTGTCTCATGCTAGAAGGCCATTGGTACAAAATGGGTTTACAAGCTTAAACATAAACCTGACGGTAGTGTGTCGAGCGATACAAAGAAAGGCTTGTTATTACAAAGGGCTATGCATAGGAAAAAGGAATTGACTATGGTGAAACCTTTGCACCAACATGTCATATGACTACCATACGGAGTATCATTGCATTAGCAACACATAAAGGTTGGAATGTACGTTAGTTTGGATATCAAAACCACCTTCTTGAATGGAGATTTTCATGAGGAGGTCTATGTATCTTAGCCTCGTGGTTTTGTTCAAAAAATTGAGGAATCAAAAGTATGCAGAATAAAGAAAGCTTTATATGGTCTTAAGGAGGCTCCCAGAACATGGCACAAAAAGATACATGCATGCTTGGTTGCAAAAGTTTTTTACAATAGCCCAAGTAGCAGTATCCTCTATATTAAGAGAACTAAGGATATTTATTGATCATATTTTAGCTTTATAGGCTGATTTAGAGAAGTCTTTTGAGATGTCAGATCTTGGACTATTGCACTATTATTTGGGCATTGAGTTTTTGCAGCGTAATGATTGCATTGAGTTTTGGTAGCGTAATGATTGCATTGTTATGCTGCGAGGAAGTATGTAGATGCATTGTTGAAGAGGTTCAATCTTGAGAGTCGTAAACCTATGACTACACCTATGGAGCCGGGTTGACTAATTCTTGAAGATGCAGATGACCCTTTTAATGCTGGCTTGTATCAAGAAGCTATTGGATACCTTATCTTTTTGTGTAACACCAGGCTTAACATTTAGTACGTGGTCTCAATATTGAGTAGATTTATACATAGCCCAGGTACACAAAGCATTGGCAGTTTGTCAAACGGGTTCTGTTTTACCGAAAGGGCACTACGCACTTTGGATCATTTATCCCAAGGGGGTAAATCACAACTGGATGCATTTACAGACTCAGACTGGGCTAGATGTTATAACACACGAGTGTCCACGAGTGGTTTTTTCTTTCACCTTGATGATTCATGTATATCATGGCTAAGCAAGAAGCACGCCACTGTGGCCACTTCTAGATGTGAAGCTGATTAGCACAAGGCAATGCTTATAGCATAGTTGAGTGTGTTTGTCTTAGATGCCTTATTATTGATTTGGGTCTTGGCGAGTTCTCATCCACTACCATCTTCACTGACAGTCACGCTATGGCAGTTGCAAGGAATCAAGTTTTTCATGCTTGCACAAAGCACATTGAAGTGCACTATCATTATGTCAGGGAGAAATGCTCTGTAGGGGAAATTAGCTTGGCTTATGTACCAACACATGACTAATTGTTGATAGATTTGTTCACGAAGGCTCTCCCACGAGAGAAGTTTGAAGCTTTTTTTTGTAAAGCTTTAAACTTACTTTCCTTTGGGGACTAGTCTGGGCTCTCTATCACAATCCAAAGAGCTTGGCATATCTCTGTACTTCTAGAGCCAGCTCACCCCTTGCTCACATCATCACTCTGAGGAGGAATTTGTAGCTATATTTGGTAGTGATGTGTGTGAACACACGACCAACTGGGAAACTTTTTTCCTTTTTAGGAGGTTTTTTCCCCCATGCTAGTATACACCCATCTTGGGGTATACTTATCATCTTGGTACATCACATATTGATTATCTATCTATCATCTCATTGTGTGCTCCCTTGAGATTCTCCATTTTGTGTGTGTGTGTGTGTGTGTGTGTGTGTGTGTGTGTGTGTGTGTGTGTGTGTGCATTCCTG
Source organism: Cibotium barometz (assembly GCF_041138505.1). Lineage (NCBI taxonomy): Eukaryota > Viridiplantae > Streptophyta > Polypodiopsida > Cyatheales > Cibotiaceae > Cibotium > Cibotium barometz. Next base: position 19,976,008 of record NC_141056.1, read on the forward strand.
CAACCCTATTTACAACACCTCCAAGGGCACAATGGTGGCCTACATCTATGCTAATCAAGTGAGGTAGAGATGCCCAAAAGGTCAAAGCAACATATTTTGGATGGTTTGAGGGGTGATGGGTATGCCCATACCCTATTGGTTGTAGTATGTGGGATCACTCTATGCTTGCCATGTGGTTGTAATATGTGGGTTCACTCTATGCTTGTAATGTGGCAAAGAGATGAGCCTCATTTTCCTATATAAAGAAGCATAGGGTGAGAGGCAAGGTGTTGCATGTGACGAATGAAGATCAATACAAGGATGCAACAAAAAAGACACTTAGGGCTCTTGAAAAGAGTTCCAAGTTGTAGATGAATGTGGGAGAGGGCTTGACAATAATCCCACATGGGAACTTTTGGGAGTTCTAGAATTTTTGCATAAAAGGTGGCCCATTTGAGAGCTAGAGGGAACTCTTTGGTCATTTGGTTGAGAGGCTCATAGAGAGAGCTTGCTCCATAGCTCCTTCTCATGTGCTCTCCCAAGGCTCTCCATCTCCATTCTTGCTTCAATCTTGTACTCTCTATTCTTTACATTTTCAATGATATGAGGTTTTGGTCTACACACTTGCTAATCTAGATTTCTTAATGATGTTTTGATTTGTGAGTTGTAGAGTGCATATGATGAAGCTTGTGCATGAAATGATGTGTAGTTGAGGCTTGTGTGATAGCTCTTTGCATGTTAGGTTCTTTGCATAAGTTGCATTTTTGTGCTTAAGTGTAGCCTAATCTTGATGCTTTGATTATGTTAGATTGATTGCTTGAGTGTTGAAGAAGGATTGAGTAGGACTAGAAGTCATTAGTGTGTGGTTAACTAATCTTCTCCCATTCGGGACAGCCTCTATGCGCTAACCGGGTTGCATTCATTGATTTTGTCGGTCCCATTAAATCTCCAGCTTGTAACACGCATGCGGAATATATTATAGTCGCAACCGACTATTTGACCAAATGGGTTGAGGCAAAGGCAACAGTCAAAAATGATGCCAGAACCCGCCAAGTTCTTGTATGAGTACGTGTTTACACGCTATGGCTTACCTATTGAGATCGTTAGTGATCAAGGTGTACACTTTGTAAATGAAGTCATAGAATTTTTGCTTCAAGAATTTATGGTAATTCACAAGCGTTCTGCACCCTATCATCCCCAGACCAATGGACAAGCCGAGAGTACTAACAAGATTCTCTGCACAGCACTCACAAAGATTGTTGAGGGACATAGGACTGATTGGGAGCAAAAGTTGCACTCAGTTCTTTGGGCATATAGGACAGCCTATAAAACATCTGTGGGCACAATCCCATATGAACTTGCTTTTGGACTAAACGCAATTCTTCCCATTGAATTTCTTGTACCAACTCTACGGGTAGCTAAACAATTGGATTGGACTAGTCATGAGCTTTCACAACGCATTGACGAATTGGAAAAGCTTGATGAGACCCGCTTATTGGCGGTAATGGGGATGTATGCCGAGAAGAGGAGACAAAAGCAATGGTATGATAGAAATGTAACAACTGGCCGATTAAAAAATGGAGACCTGGTGCTCTTGTACACACTTAAGAAGCATAAGAGAAAGCTCAAAAAACGTGGCCTAGGACCGTTTGTGATTAATGAGCTTACTCCAAGTGGTGCAGTGCGTTTAGAGACACTAGACGGTGAGCAAATGCCTAACTTCATTAATGGAAGTCGTCTCAAGAAATACAATGAACCATTAACTGAAGCCATGCTTCAACAGATGCATGCTGCACAAACACGGAAAGAAGCACTTGACCTACTTAAACGTCAGGCTCAAGAGGAGGCTAAAGCTAGAGTTGCAAAAGCCAAGGAGCGTCGCAACGCTTCTATGTTGGCCATACAGTTGGCTACTGATGAGCCATATGTCGATCCATTCAATATTCAAGTGTGCCTTCATCTTCAGGAGACTACCTACTTTGTCTCCGCCTTAATTGACTCTGGTGCAGATTATAATGTTCTCTCGTTTGACACCTGGATAGCCTTGGGTCAACCACCACTTATGTAAATTCCTGTGGACCTACGAAGCTTCTCCGGAGAAGATAACCCTATAGAGGGAAAATGTGTCATTATGACGACCATTCAGGATCACCAGATGTCAGTGCCCTTTTATGTGGCACGTAAGTCCAAGGCAGTAGTAGAGGTTGTTCTCGGTAGATCGTGGTTAAGTGCTACCAATTGCTCATTAGATTGGAAAAATAGACAATACAAGTTGCAAATTGATTCTGATTGCATCTTGGGATCTGCTACTCCACGAGCTTTATCGTGTCAAAAGAGTAATATTTCTACCTTACCCAACCCACAATCAAAATCTGCTCTTGAAGCTCCAAAACAAATGATGTGGATAATTGATGAGTACTCAAGTGAGGGCCATGGCTGGCATGTCCCAACTACTCTAGTTGCTGCTCAAAGGAGGCCAGGCAAGAAGGAATTATTAATGTGGCTACCCAAAGATGCGTACAAACTTGTACCATCTAGTCCAGTTGCCAAAACTCCTAAAAAGCACATCATTTCCAAGCCTAAACCTCTCGATGGGTCCCAAAACATGTTCTTAAAGCACAAAGCTATTATGAGGGTGCAACAGCAATTTGGCTTCCAAAATGCCATGCTTGGCTAGAGGTAAAAGAGTGTTTCAAAAAGAGTCCAAAAGCCACCCTTGATTTTCCATATCCGTATGTGCAAAAGAAATCAACACAAACTCTTCAAGAAAGGAAAGGTGGCTGTGATAGCACCTACAAATCTACTTGTGTTGATCTTCCTAAAACATGTATTGAAACACCGGTTGTCCCGATTTCTCCTTGTCACACAATGCAACCATCAACTTGTGTACCTACGACAAGTCCAAATGAGTCTCATTTGAGCATAGATTCTAGCATTTCAATGCCTAAGTCCTCTTATCTTGCTCAAATTCCAAGACAATTGCTAAAGTTTCCACCTCTTAAAAAGGATATACCAAAAACTAAAGATAAGGCATTAACACTACAATTGAAGCTCTTTGGTAAATCAATGTTTGAATAATGTAGTTCCTTATGCCTTTAGAAGATGTGTTCTTTTTGAGATAATCTTGTTTTTGATTGGAATTGTCATGATGGATATGAGTGTTCTAAATTTCATTGTTCTACGTCCAGATAACTCCTGATGGATATTTGGCGAGATACATGTCCACCATGCATTGACCCTGATAGTACTCGACCTGATCATCGCGGGGGTTATAGTGCTCCTCCGTTTCAAACACATTCTAGGTACTTCTATGCTCCCTTAGGTGAAAATTGCTGTGGGCATCACTTTGTCACATTATTCTATCAACAGCATCACCCATTTCCACATTGTCAAGAGTGTGCACGGCTCGTATTAGGAGAAGCTTCACATATTTGCTGGATATGCCGCTCTTACTTTAGACGATATGGCACGGGCTTAATGAAGCAAATTGTGGGAGTTACACCCCAACGCCATAATCTTCTTAATGTGAGAATACCAGAGAGAGGACCAAATCAACGTAGATTACCTGAGGAGGTTCAAGCACAACAATGGAGGGATACAAGCTTAAATGACTTGCAACCACCGATCTTGCAAGCCCTCCTTCCCCAAGCCTCAACATGTCAATATTGGATCAATATGAGTACCTATATTGCGCAGTTCCAAAATCGAAACTGTCTGATTAACCTTCCCATAGAACCAATGCCATATTTTAGTGAGGAAGCACTCCTTCCTCTACCACCTTCTCCAGAGGCCGGTTTTTGTGAGGGGTTGTCTCTGCATCCTGAGGAAATTGATACCATCTTTCCAGCAGACGAGGACACGGATCCACCACCACCAGCGCAAGAGTAAACTCAGTGATTCCACAATAAGATCGACAAGCCAGGGTACTTTTCTCCCATTGGGTTTTTCCCCTCGGCTATATTCGGTGTTTGGCACCAATGGCAAATTTTATTCTTTTCTTTTCTTTTCTTGTTTGTTAATAAAAATTTTGCAGAGATCTTTGCTAAAACAAGAGCATCAAACACGCCCCAATAGTCCACCTATCGTGCACACAAATTAGGAAGGGGGGAGACATGCTACGACTACAAAGATCAAGGAGGAGCAATCTGCACAAAATCAGCAATGCATCAATGCAAACGAACAACATCAACAGGGCACTACAACAACAGGTGTATTCAAATCTTAATCTTTATTTCTTTATGTGCTCTTATCTTTCGAATATATGGTTTGCATGTTCACACAATGTTGGCTGGTTTAAGTTTTTGATTAGTTGTTAAAATATGGTGAGTGAATTCTAGACTCTTAGAAGACTTAGTAAAAGATATTTCTATCTAAAGACAGTGTAGGATATATATCAAGGGAGTATGCCAAGTTCTTATGCTTTCAAGGTATATTAGTTATCCCTAGTGGTAGCTACCTCTTAGATATGAGCTAGGTGCTAGGAGTAATAAAAATTTATAAAAATTATACCCTTTAAAAAAAAATATATGTACAAAGTAAATTGAGACATGACGTGTCTACAGCCATGAGAAATTCTTGGTAGGACCTGGGGTTGTCTTAGCACCTTGGGGCCGATGCCTTGGTTTCTATGGGGTGAACACTCATGTCTAAAAGCCTCAGAAAAAGACCTTTGAGGAATCTATCGCCTTGATGGATGTTGGTAGGACTCTGGGGTACACTATGGGCCCTCGAGACCGATGCCCTCATCTTCAAGGGGTACTCTTTAAGTCATAAAAGAAAGAAAAAGGGTCTGTCGCCCTTGAGATACTTAGCGGTCTTTAGATTCTCTTGGCGGAGGTCTCTTGGCCATTGCTTGGGTCTCTTTGGGATGGAACCTTAATCTTTATCACCTTCTACACACACACATCAAAAAAAAAAAGTTCCAATCACCTTTGCTCATATTTAGGAGTAGGTTTGCCACTTAGGAATAACTTACATACTTGTAGGACATTGAGACTGCGGTCATAACCGGCGGTGTACAAAGCACACTTGCCTTTGCATAGCACTATCTACCACTTAAGTCTCACTTTGACTAGTCTTTACTCACCTATTTTAGTACTCATTAAAACTTTAATCAGCCTTGCACTTGTATGCTCACGTGTGAAATTATCATTGCTGGTTTTTCTTTTCTTTTCTTTTTTTCAATAAAAGACTTTACTTGTATCCATTGTTTTTTTTTGTTGCAGCTCTTGCTACTACTGCGCTCGAGGACGTGCGCAAAATAGGAAGGGGGGAGTGTTGCATGACGAATGAAGATCAATACAAGGATGCAACAAAAAAGACACTTAGGGCTCTTGAAAAGAGTTCCAAGTTGTAGATGAATGTGGGAGAGGGCTTGACAATAATCCCACATGGGAACTTTTGGGAGTTCTAGAATTTTTGTATAAAAGGTGGCCCATTTGAGAGCTAGAGAGAACTCTTTGGTCATTTGGTTGAGAGGCTCATAGAGAGAGCTTGCTCCATAGCTCCTTCTCATGTGCTCTCCCAAGGCTCTCCATCTCCATTCTTGCTTCAATCTTGTACTCTCTATTCTCTACATTTTCAATGATATGAGGTTTTGGTCTACACACTTGCTAATCTAGATTTCTTAATGATGTTTTGATTTGTGAGTTGTAGAGTGCATATGATGAAGCTTGTGCATGAAATGATGTGTAGTTGAGGCTTGTGTGATAGCTCTTTGCATGTTAGGTTCTTTGCATAAGTTGCATTTTTGTGCTTAAGTGTAGCCTAATCTTGATGCTTTGATTATGTTAGATTGATTGCTTGAGTGTTGAAGAAGGATTGAGTAGGACTAGAAGTCATTAGTGTGTGGTTAACTAATCTTCTCCCATTCGGGATAGCCTCTATGCGCTAACCGGGTTGCATTCACGGATTGACAAAGTGTGTGGGTTGGAGTGTAGCCTCCGCTATGCTATGATGTACCAAACAATGAGAGGCAAGGCATTCCCTCTAGCCCAAGTTGGAATCCACCACATTGGTGTCATTTTGGAAAATCTCTAGCTCTTGCTTTCTAGGTGAGGTCTTTCACTAGAAGCGAGTCTTGCATTGGAGCTATGATATGTGTGAGATGCTTTGTCCTCATGTGGTTAATGTCCTTAGTTTGCATGTGATTAATGTCCTTAGTTTGCATGTGATAAGAGAGGTGAGGTGTGTTTCCTTGTGCATGGAGAGGGTGTCTATCTATGTAGTACGAGTTGAGATATGTACCTTTTTAACATTACATCAAATCGGGTGAGAGAATTGGAGTTTGTCCTTGTTTTGTCATAGAATCCTTACATAAGTTATTTCTATTTATCCCATTATGTTGTTTCATTATTCTTTGTTTACCTTATCCCTTTTCAAGTTTATTTTTGTTACCTTATCTTCTTGTTATCTTCATCTAGTTACCCTTACCCCCTCTGTCCTCTCCTCTCCTAATTACCCCCTTGAGTGCCGGAGTGGCATTGGCGTTTGGATAGTTGCCTCCTATGCATCTTCCATCAATGCATGGATGCCCGGAGTGCTTGTCGTCTAGGCCTTAACAATGCTCTTAGTTGATAACACTTGTGATAACTACATATTCTATTCATGAAAATTCATATTAATTCATGTTAATATGGAGAGCCTAAAAATATGTAGCCTTCCCCCACAAAATGCATGTAACATATTTAGTCGTGAAAATATATAGCCCATAAATGTGGAGCTTCAAAATGCCGAGATGTAGGAGCCCACAAATGTGAAGTTTGCAAAGAACCTACAGCGGAAGAGCCATCAAATGCCAAGATATAGAACCCCACAAATGTACATTTTAAAACGAACCTAAAAAGGACAAGCCATCAAATGGCTTTTAGACTACATGATCTATGTAATGTTTGGACATTTTTGTCCCATTGTGATTTCCATGAGAATGAGAACATATTTTTTAATGAAGATTTTGTTTCTTTGTCGATAAACTTGTGAAAACTTCATGTTCTATTCATGAAATTTCATATTAATTCATGTTTAATCATGTTAATATTGAGAGCCTTAAAACATGGAGCCTCCCCCCACAAAGCACGTAAAATTTTTAGTTCATGAAAATGTGCATCCCATAAATGTGGCCCATAAGTGTGGAGCTTAAAAATGCCAAGATGTAGGAGCCCACAAATGTGGAGTTTGGAGCCCACAAATGCCAAGATATAGAAGCCCATAAATGTAGAGTTTGCAAAGAACCTAAAAAGAATAAGCCATCAAATGGAGAGCCTAAAAAATGTCCACGCCACAAAAAGGTAGAAGTCCACAACTGCAGAGCATGAAGCTGCAAAAAGGAAGAACCATGAAATGGAGAGCTTACAACCACAAACCTAAAAAAATGAGGAGCTTGCAAATGGAGAGCCTACAAATCACAAGCTTTTAAAAATGAGAAGCTTGCAAATGGAGAGCCTACAAAACATAAGCCCTAAAAAAATGAGGAGCTTACAAAAAGAAAGCCTACAAATCACAAGTTTTAAAAAATGACGAGCTTGCAAATGGAGAGCATGCAACTGATAAACCCCAAAAAATTGGAGCTTGAAAATAAAGCACCAACAACCATATACCCAAAAAAAAGTGGAGATTGCAAATAATGAACCTACAACCATAGATCCGAGGACATAACATAGACCATGTAATCTAAAATCCACTCCATAGACCACGTAGTCTAAAATCCACTCTATAGACCACGTAGTCTAAAAGCCACTTCACAGACCATGTAGTCTAAACCCCACTTCATAGACCATGTAGTCTAAAAGCCACTCCATAGACCATGTAGTCTAAAACCCACTCTGTAATTTGTTATACATCTTAGATATTGACCTTGTAGTTCACTCCATTATTTGTTGTACTATGAAAGTTGGGGTTTCACTTTAGCCACTTCTTGAAGTTAGAAGTACATTCGCATGAGACTACACCATAGTCTCACCTCCCTCCCTCTCTCTAAAGTAAGATGATAAAGACATCAAAGGTGAGATCGTAATTCATAGAAGAAAAGATGATAAGGATCGGGACAGGCAAGGATTTCATGAGAAATTTGACATTTTGTATGATATGCAATGGATCGTTGTGCTAAAAATAGAGATAAACAAAGGGAAAATGTTCTTTATTCAAATGGTTGCTCACAAATTGGATTAATAGATATGTAGAGCTTGAAGAGAGCTTTGTGCTCACATAAAAGATTTAAAAACTATTAAGGGAGTCAAAAGATATGTTCGTTTTATTGGAGGGGTGAAATGCTATCAAAAATGCCTTGAGAATAGTAATAAATAGAGAATTAAATAGGGGTGAAATGCTATCAAAAATGCCTTGAGAATAGTAATAAATAGAGAATTAAAAATAAAGCTTGAATAGAGCTTCAAAATAGATAGCAAGGGTATGCTAGTGCCCCTAGTAGACTTTGGTTCTCCTAAGATCTTTCCACATTATCACTTCCACTAAAACCAATGGTACTTCCAAAGGAGGGTGGTAAGACAAGGGCTACCTAAAAAGGTGCCTTTTATGGCCACTAGTCTTTCGAGGATCAACAACTCCTTAATCTCCCTTAATTTGATTCATTGAAAATAAAATAGCCAAGGAATGGAGATCTAATGCTAAAGCATAAGATAAAATTGCTAAATTTGGGAGAAAATAAAAAAGACAAAACTAAGTGATAGAGCTAAAATGTAAGGAATGACAAAGTCACAAGAATGCACAAATGACGAGGTTTTCTTATTCATTCCTTCCTTCTCTTTTCTCTTTGAAACGGAGAGGGGGTCTCCTTTTATAGATTTAGAATCACTCTCTCTCACCTTATAATAAATTACAAAAATATAAATCTTCATCTCTCTATGACATAAGGCCAGAAGTCACTATCAATTATCCTCCTTGTGCAAGAAAGGTTAGCACTCAATTGGATGGAGTGCACACATCCTAGAATTGGTGACACCCAATCTGTGTGCTTAATCTCGTAAATGAAACCCACATTGACAAGTTGAATTATCAATGTCACTCTAAGCACATGTTCAGTGTATAGCAGCGGATCTCTTACCATGGGTTGCATTTACTTTTTTCAAGTCAACACACACACGGATCTTACCATTCTTCTTGGACACAATCAAAATTGGTGACACCCAATCTGTGTGTTTAATCTCATGATATATGAAACCCACATTGATAAGTCTATTAACTTTATCTTTGATCGCCTTGGTGTAGGTTTCATTGTACATATACAGTCTTTGTTTTGACCGGCGGCCTAGCACCATCCAAAAGAAATTGTATGCTGACAAACTTTTAGAGGGACTCATTACATGGAATTTACACATGAGTATTATTACCACCATGAAAGCTTGGGCATAAGCTCCAAGAAGGTTTTATATTAAAAAATTAGTAAATGGAGAAGTCCACGGGCATATCCTTGGCCCCTTCCAAGAAGGTTGTATATTTAAAAATTAGTAAATGGAGAAGTCCATGGGCATATCCTTGGCCCCTTCCACACTACACTTATTGATGTCCTTTTACACTTGTCCATGGACTTTGGCCCCTACTATTATTTACATGGCATTAAAATCTTTGTTACAAACCATCCTCTCCCATTGGTTTCATCCTTGAAACCATAAAATTTAGTTCATGAAATGGAATGTAATTCCCATGACCACGTAGGACATATGTTGCATAAAATGACCTTGATGTACATGGCTCCAAATCTATCCATAAGTATATAATGCCTCTCCATACATAAAGAATTGCATAATATATCTCAAATTGTTTCCAAAATGATCCCCAATGTCAATATATAGTCTTTATTAAAGATCCTTTGCATAGATATTTAAATCTTCCACTTGTGGGATCCCGAAAACTGTCACAACAGAAAATTCTAGCAAGCAAGTAGCTTCCTTTTTGCAACCATATCACCCATGATACATGTCCAAAAGCCCTTCAAATCTTTTCAACATAAAATCAGGTTGCCAAGGAACTTTGCATTGATCACATAGCCTCAAAGATCAAATGGAAACTGGGCATTTCCATCATAAAAAATATGACCTTCGGGATGAAATGGATACCCCTTATGTGTACAATTCTCCCATAGACTAAATGCATAACCACTTGGATTAATTACATTTCCAAGTAGATCCATGCTTACATCCAGTATCACAATTCCACCTGGGTTGAAGGGAAAACTCAAGTGCCCATCCTTGCGACCATATAGAAATGATCCTCATCAACATCTATAATGCCATTTCCAATATCATGGGCATCCATATTACCAACATCAATGTAATGCTCAACATCAAGGTCACTATCATGATGATTCCCATATACATAGAATCATCACCAATACTTCATAATATCCATGTGGATAAGCATGGTCTAATGCTTCATGACTAGGTCCATATACATATGCATCATCCAATGCTTCATAAGCATCATCAATGTATATACCATCAACATAAGGATCATAAGAATATGAACCCTCAATAGTGTCCATACCTAGTCTTCAATATTTTTATCTTCAATCTCACCAAGCTCGTATGAATCTTGACTTACATCACTACTAAGACCTTTGTAATAGATGCCCTCTTCATTGAAATAGTCCCCTTCATATGCCTTACTATCAATGCCCTGTTTTCCTCATTAAGAGGACCATGAATTTTCTCTTCTTGTAACTCATCGTTACACACATCCCCAAATCTATCGACAAATGCATTTATAGCTCCCATTGTATACAAAGAGATATCCTTATAATCCAGGTAATCTCTTCCATCCCTTGAAGTCTCCCGACAAGAAGGGTTGTCTCTTAGAGAAGCCCCAAATTGAAATAAACTCGTAGTGGCACATTCACCATTAGGTGATGGAACTTCCATATCCAATGAAAATTTATCAAAATAAACAAGATCCTCTTCATGTGCAACCTCCATCCCAATGGATTCATACAATGCATTGTCATGGATCGTCCACTTCTCATCCAAGTAAGGATCATACAACACATTGTCATAGAGTGTTACTTCATCAACATGGTCTTCAATACATGTGTCATCAACATCCACATCAATGCATGAATTCCTCATTCCAATACTATCATCAAAATCCAAAACATCCTCCAAAAAATTAGCACAAGAATGATCCACTAGTATAGAGGTGCAATCGAAACTCATGATGACATCTAAATCTTTGCATTGATGGGTGTATGTCTTCTTCTTATCTTGTTGTCTAGAAATTACATAAAATGTCTTGTCTGCTTCCACTCCCACAATGTGTTCATGAAGTCCCACATAATTATAGCCCATTAATCGACCAAATGCGAGAGTGAATGGATATCCCTTTTTTCTCTTTGTGAAGCCACCATGATCCAAAATTGAATGTATAATAGCCTTTCCATCCCTTCTCAAATCAAGAGGTAAACCAAGAGATGTCACAAACAATTTCATTTTCATTTATTCTCCCTATCTTGATTCCACTAGTAGTGTTCTTAAGAGAGTGGCTCCCCATAGAAGGTATGGATAGAAGTGTAGATTTCCCAATCAAAGATAATGTTGTCTTGTGGAAAAGTCCCACCAACACCAAGATCCCATCTAGGATAATGTCATCATCACTCTCCATAATGCATTGAACCACTTGTATGAAACCTTTGTCTAGTTTTCTCACAAATTTATCGATGTCTTCCTTATCCTTGAAGTTTGTCACAAATAAAGAAAGATACCAATACTCCTAGACATACCTAGACAAAGACTCTTTATGTAGAAGTTTCATGCATCTTGCTCTAAAGCTCATTTGTTCATCGATAGTCACAAACCTTTGCACAACGTCATAAGCTAAACTCTCCCAACACCACACGTGCTTGTGCTTTGCTTGCAACCACCAAGATCTAGCTCTGCCCTCAAAATATGAAGTCACTATCTCCACCTTGCCTTTGTCTCCACAAGGAAATGCATAGAAGTGGGCCTCCCTGTTTACGAAGCCATTTCTTAAGTTGTATACAAGTGACTCCTTCACCACTAAATGGAAGCAAATCTTGAAATCATGGTTCACCATGCTTGAACCATAGATTTCCTACTTGAGTAGACACCATATACTTAATGAATTCACCCCTCTTCATAGGCTTCAGCAATTTGGAGCACACCACTTCATACATCTTTTCATATCTTCCCCTTTCATTATCCATGGTACTTATTGTCACGATATCTTGCCTTTTACTAAAATACCATGATCATTAAGCTCTTCATTGGAATTACTTTGTCCTTTGAACTTGGTGAAAACCACTTTGTTCTTTACCCCTTTGAATTCATTCCTATCTCTATTAGTGTTGTCAAAATGCATCCATGTGGAAGGTCTTCTATCATTCCAAGTACCATCCATGCATGTGAAATCAAAGGCCACATGTTTCCCTTTGTCTTGATTTCAGAATGAAGAAAGCATTTGACAATGATCTCCTATCATAGACCTCGACGATGACGGTGAATGGTTTTCCTTGTTGCATGACCACCCTCATTAGCTTTGCCAATGGAAATGCCCACGGGCTGCCTTGCTTGAGATGCCATTTCTTCATGTATCCTAGAAAAAGAAGCCAATCCTTGTGTGCCATGCATTGGGTCTTCACAATGAGTTGTACCCCCATAGAAGATTTGTCACCATGATGCATGCCATCACCTTTAAGCTCATTCCTAAGGAAAGACATCTCACTCATCATTCCTTCAATCAACATCTCATGTTTCTTGTTGAAGCTATACAACATGCCCTCCATCATAGAACGCATCATTATTATCATTGATTGCATATCTATACTCATTCGAGGATTTGTGTTAGGCATCTTCCCTTGGATCACATTCAAGAATTGTGGCCATTACCTCCCAATTACACTTTGACAACATTCTCATCATCCATTGCATCCACATTATCATATTGAACATTGGCATCTTGCAACACCTTTGAAAACTTATTTGGTCTCCCTCCCCCGGCGGATGGCTGAAAGCCTATTCCAAGTGGGAAAACCCTAAAATGATATCTGATTTTGGATCCCTTTATCTCTATAGAAAGATTATCATGACTATTCTCCAAATATGTGGTTCATTTCACTTCAGTCCGAGGGAAAATATCCTCTGTTTTGAATTTTTAAAAAAGTCAACTATGCACTTTGACCCTCTACAAATGGCGTCCAATCCTTGCGTTCTTTAGCTTGTTGAGAAGAATCAGGAGAACACTATCCAATGAACACCTAGAATCTCAAAAATCCCATGTGCATATCAAGTTGTCCAAGACGTGCATGCGGTAAGAAATTGCCAATTTGACCTAGACTTCGGACCCCAAGTTTGAAGCTTGATAGCTTGGCTTGAAGCTTATGGAGTATGCTTCCAAGCTATGTAATCACTTTCAATTCATTCCTCATGGTTTTTAGTGAATCAAACATTTTCAGTTTAGCTGTGCATAGAAAAACTTCGCTTTTCCCCCAAAATTGATGCACATTTCAATTTCCCACATCAAGTGACTATTACACATATAATAGGCATCCCAAAAGTATTAAATTTCCCAACAATGGCCAACTTTCAATGCCCAACCGATTCACAATGCCAATGCTTTGTTCACTTGAATACAATGCCAATAATTTGTCCACTTGAATATGGTGTTAAAGAATATGATGTTGGAGAAAAGCTTTATGCTTGCCAATCTCCCAGCCAAGCCTTCTCACCCCTTTACCAAATTTTGAAATCTGATGGCAAGGGTTGAGGCCAAGTCTTCAAGCCATGTACCTAATCCCCCTACGTACCACTTTTCCAAGGCAATCATGGTGCAAAGGGTTCATTACACACTCTCCCTTGGCCTCACCTCCAATGCCAAGGGTACTCTCACACACATTCAAGATTCTAGGAAGAGAAATGCGAATATAATGTGAGTGTGGGATTTGTGTGAAATGCTTGAAAAGATTGGTAACTTCACTTACAAGGTTGTTTGCACTCATGCTAATATCATAATCATTTACATTTCTTAGCATGTACTCATGCTCTTCTCACCTTCAAAGCATAGTTCCATAGCTCCCAGAATGATCTCAACACATCAAGTGTCCATAGTATGCCCTTACCATGGCATAAGATAAGCATAGGCAATTCAACAAAGCATCACTTATGCATGGGGTGCATCAAAGCATGTGTATGATGAAGACTCTCTCAAAAGCCTTTGATTGGATATGCCAATTGACTCAATCTTGCTAGATATATGTGAATCATGCAGCAAGAGAATCTCAAATCAAGGCATTAACATTCCATTATGCATCAATTGACTCAATCTTGCTAGATATAGTGTGAATCATGCAAGAGAATCTCAAATAAAGGCATTAACCATTCCATACTGCATCAATTGATTCAATCTTGCTAGATATAGTGTGAATCATGCAAGAGAGTCTCGAATCAAGGCATTAATCCTTTCATTATGCATAAACTCCATTATGAAACCCTAAATGCAGCAAGTGTAGCTCGTTTTTCCTTCTCATGAGTAAAAGACATCAAAATATGAGAAAAGCACATATTAACCAAAATTTGATGATAATAGCGGGCTAGGGTTTACGAAAATGAACTAGATACAAGTGGCACAAGCGCGAATAGGCCGAGGAGGCAAAAAAAACACAACGATTGCCATAGCAGCTATTCTCCATGGCATGGCAAGTTTTCCATTGTATCAAAAGGACAAGCAAGAAGACCTTCGACCAAAGGGAAAATGTAGCCTTGCTACTACTACTGCAAGCCCACAGGCCCACATGTGTCCCATGATGCAAAATTCTCCAAATTCTACTCAATTGATGGGCTGGTTTAAAATCAAGGTTTCTATAGCCATCAATGCCATCCAATCTCAACACTTCTATTGATCACAACATCCAAACTTGAGGCATTTCCATGTTAGGATCAAGATTCTCAAGAAAATTTTAGAAGAAATTCAAGAACATCAAAAAGATCAAGAAAATCAAGAATCACATTTTTTTTTGGGGTCAAAAGTGGATTGAAATGAAAAAGAAGATGGTGGATCAAGAACTAGGCTCTGATACCACTGCAAGAAAAGTTAGCACTCAATGGGATGGAGTGCATGCATTCTAGCATTCATTACATGGAATGCACACATCAGTAGTCTTACCACCATGAAAACTTGGGCATGAGCTCCAAGAAGATTGTATATTCAAAAGTTAGTAAATGGAGAAGTCCATGGGCTTACGTCCTTGGCCCCTTCCACACTACACTTATTAATGTCCTTTTACACTTGTCCATGGCCTTTGCCCCTACTATTATTTACATGGCATTAATAGCTTTGTTACACATGGGCTACTTTTGAGATGGGTCTCCTTTAAAAGGGAGAGGAGGTTTGATTTTATAAATGGAGAATCACTCTCTCTCACCTTATTATAAATTACAAAAATATAAATCTTCATCCCTCTATGACATAAGGCTAGATGTCACTATTAATTATCCTTCTTGGATACTTTTGACACATGTCTCCTTGAATTTTTAAATCAAAGAAACCTTTACTTGGGGGATAATATCTAACCCCACTTTGAGCCCACATAAAGGCTCCTCATGTAAACATGTTGAAAGTCTTCTTAGTCCACATAGGAATTCTAGGATTCTTCTCTATTATGCATTTTTCCTCACTCCTCCATATAGGAATTCTAAAAGGATTCTTCTCTATTATACATCCTTTCTCACTCCTCCACATGCTCTCCACAATCTTGGCATGTGTTTTTACCCTCTTATTTTATTATCTAGTTATCAAGCCAGGTAGGCATAAGGCCCACTTTTATTTCCACATCACTAGACTAGACAACCGTAGCAAAGTATTCATAGAGCATACTTGAGGTATTTACAATGTGCACATCGACACATGAAATAGAACCTTAGGAAATACGGAACATTAAAAGAATGAAAGACGTTGTCAGGGTAGCCTCGCCACACCAGTCATACCACACCACCATCATTCCATTGGGGGATGGGTGTCGCAATGTTCTTGAACAAGCTTCTACTTTATTGTCATTTGCAAAACCACCAATATATATATATATATATATATATATATATATATATATATAAAAGTTTTAAGGTATTAATTTTTATTGTCACTTCTCTCCCCCCCAAATTGAGGGGTGGATATTTATGTATACCCATCAATCTGTATTTTGTTCTCCCTGCTTTATCTTGATCCTTGAAACCTGGGCAACCTTGTTGACAACCAGCATTTCCATCCTTTGTGTCAACCTTACAGGTAGACTTTCACAATACATTGTAATTGTACATGCCATCCTCCACTAGCAAGCACTTTGCCCATTATTGCTATTCCATAAATCAAAATTTTTAAGAGTGTTGGAAAACATTGTGCTAGGTCTACCCATATGGTCTGTAAACAACATCACATGAACAATAGATAAAGCATCAAACCAGTGCGTCATCAAAATTTCTACCGTAAAGAAGGGTATCTTCCCCCATTCACCTATGTACTCCCACCCATTTGTGGTACTACCAGCATACCAGACATTACACACCCATCACTTTGCGACCTCCTTGGAAAGAGCTACAACATTTTCATCCATCTTGACCCATTTAATTGGTCAAGAACAACAACATGGTCACCTCCAGATTCTTTTACTAATGACATGATGAACTTTGGTAATATAAGGCAACAAGTTTTTCACTATCACACCAACATCAGCATGTACTTGCTCATCAAGGTAGCTAGAGCCTGGCCCAGATTCCTCAAAAACTTTAAAATTATTTAAGACCTCATCCAAGACCACATCATCAAGATTAAACTCAACTAAAGAGTCTACATTGTCCTTTGACCCAAGAGAAAAACAAGCATGCAAACATGATCCATTGTTCAATACATTGGAGGAATTTTGTTCCATAACCACAAGGTTATCCATCCCTGGGACTGTCCTATCTAACAGAGCGAGAGTCACAAGGTACTACCACCTACCCTAGCACTGCAAAAGAGACTCTCTACATTGTGCATGGACTCACCACCTATGTTCTATATTTTCCCTCATCAAAGAAGCATGAACTAATTAGATTCCAACATTAGAGGGAAGCATTCATTTGTTGTTTCCACTTCTGGGTTTGCACAACCTGCATTCTCAACTAAGTCCTCATCTATAAGGCATACGCCATTGTTACTTTTGAAAGTAATCACCCGAGTGGTTCAAATGTACATTAGGCCTTACAACATGAAAATCTGTAACTTCCAACGTATAACATGCTCAAAAGGGAAAACCAAAAGCATAACTACATTTCATGTATAGGGCTTAATCATTCAGCTCTGAAACATCTCCTTCTCTTCTATAGGCTTTTATCAACCTCCTATCCATCTCATTAATGTAGAATCATAGGTTACCTATATTAGAGCTAGATATGCCTAAAATTGTCAAAGTTGGTTTCCTATATATCCCTAAACACATTCACATACCAATCACGTCCATATCCAGAATGGGTAGTGGTAAACACAATATCTACTAAACCCAAAGCAATAGAAAGCTAGATGTATAATAGATTTAAGGTGTAGATATCATCCAAGTTGCTTGTAAGTAAGAGTTAACCTAACTCTTTTAACTACAAAAGGCTATCGGAAGGTCGGCCACAATATATTGGAGATCCTAAGAATGTTGTCCACTAATTCCCACTAATTCCAAAATAGATCCTTGGTTGGCCATTTCATGCCAAACCTTTCACACAAGGACACCATCCTTCATCATCTTGTTAGCTTTATCTAGACTTTGCCAAATGAATTTACCGTGGGATAACTTGTAGATATAGAATGAAATCTGGAGCTAAACATGCCCAGTGTCTCCACCACCAAAAGGGGAAAAGTCAATGTAAAGATACAAAAGTTATAAAATTTGCATACTACATGATGCAAGATACAAAAGTGTGTTTTTCCAAGAAAAAAAAAAGTATATATTTTTAATGTCCATGCATAGGACTAGAAAGTTTGAAAAAATGTTTTTTCTTCTTATTAAAAAAATTACTTGCTTTGATATGATAAATTTCTCCAAGCTCATCTCAAACCATGTTGATATGGGTTTGTTTCTATTTTTAAATCTAAAACTAAATAGATTATATATCTTAATACATATTTTTATTATTAAAAAAAAGAAAAGAATAATGTCTTTGACATAGGAAGGAGGTATTGAAATATCCTTGAGAGTGCATAGTATCTCTAACAATGAAATATATTTCCCATATCAAATTTTTATGATATTTTCCTTATCACATGTAAACACAAAGTCTTTCCTACTCAATGATTTAGCAAGACCTCTTATCTCTAACATGGAGGAAGAATTTTTCTTTTTTGAAAACAAGATCTTTCTATAGACTAGAAGGATGCAATTTTTTGGATAAAAACAAGGAATAAGACACATACAAGTTATTACAAGCCATATAAATCAAAGATTTAAAAAAAAGGAACACATTAAGACGGATACAAGTTATTACAAGAGCCATATAAATCAAAGAAAAAAAAGGAACATATAAATTTAATACAAACCATACGGATACAAGTTATTACAAGAGCCATATAAATCAAAGAAAAAAAAGGAACATATAAATTTAATACAAACCATACGGAAATACAGAAACCTTCACACTTACTTAATTGCACAAATCTCCCTCTTGTATTGATAATTAATCTATGCATAAAAAGTTTAGTTACCTTATTTGAAGTCCTAGAATTGTATCTTTTAACCATGAAAGTGTTTTCTTGAGGCCTTCAATTTCTTTTTCAAGAAATTGCTTTTTCTTGTGTAATTATGTCAATAGTTGTATAGTGTTAGCATTTTTTTGCCTCTAAACCCTTTTGTAATGATAAAATTAAGGATTGAGTTACGCACATGGCAAGGTTCATCATTGAAGAGTTTTGATGCTATGCCCATCCCTCCCATCAACGCATTTGCAAGCTCTATCATGGTTTCCCCCTCAAAGAATGGCATCAAAAAAGTTGCACTGAAAGATCCCTGCCTCCTCTGCGCAACGAATTCAGGGGTGCTAGCAATGGAAGTAGCACTTCTTGCGCAAGGCAGAGTCTCCCACTCAGGGCCTCGCCCATGAATATCCGAACAAGAGACTAATCTCTCGGTTTTTTCAAAACTGAACCCAAAAAAACTTCCCTCGCCCAGCAGACAGACGATTCTTCCAAGAAAATTTATTCTAACGTAGTCAATCAAGAGCCTTAAATTTATCCTTCTTCATTTCGACCGAACCCGCAGGTCACATGGGCAGATCAAGGGAGGAACTTGCAATTGGATCATAGAGACCAACGCTTTTTCCTCGTTAAGAAGCACAAACGTTGATTCTTTTCCATAGAACAAGGATTATCCGTGATTTACTTCAACTAATCGTAACTTAACAGAACTGACTCTTATTTTAGGGATCCATTAGTCCAGCCTAACCCCATCCAATCCCATGGGTTAGCCAACCGCCCAACCACTGTATTGATAGAATCCATTTAGAAATTTGTTTATGTTTTGCCCTGGGTGTACCAGGGAAAAGAGTTCCCAGGTCCCCTAGCCGGCTCTCATGCAAAACTTAAGTAGACACACCACTTACACACCCAATATGAAATCGCCTTTTCTTAGACTCAGCAATCTCCAAAACAGCATTGCAATAAAATCACATTGTTTCCAACACAATCCTCAGTATTCTAATCCAAGTCCAATTTTCAATCATTCCTTCCTCAGCGTACCTATGGCATCATTGGCAACCAAAACGCTCACCACCTGTTCACTCAGGGGCTTTTTCAATAGTTCCTAGCCCATAGTGCCTACGAATATAATCAAGTATTCCATTCATTTCTTCGTCGACGTACCTATGGCATCATTGGCAACTAGAATGCTCACTATCTGCTCACTCAGGGACCTTTTCAATAGTTTCTAGTCCATAGTACATAGGAATATAATCACACAAAATCCATATGGACTCTCAGTTGAAGATTAGCAACATCAACCAACAAGATCCATGTAAAAGAGCCATCGACTCATCTGTTGAAGACCATCAAGGCCAATCAACTAGATCCATGCCCGTGTTCAGAAAACAAACTCCAACTCATTGTTCCATTTTCTTCCTCGACGCATGCATGGGTATCCTGGGGGCGACCTAGAGCCCGAGCACCGTATGGTCAACACCCTCTAGGTTCCTTCGTAGGTGACCTAGCGCTTCACTCATAGGCCGCTTCCTTGGTCCCTCATCCAGCGTACTGGAAGCTCACTATTTTAATTGAACCAAGGCTGGTCAAGACCTGGCCAACCTTGCCACGCAAGACGTTCTTCATTGACTCTTCGTCAACTGTTGTAACTTTTTCACTTAGGTCTCCACACCACGACCTCATTCACAAGATGGTCAACATGCTTCCCCAGCATTCTTGACATAAAACAATCTTTAAAAAACAAGTTTCTCATACAAATACAGTTCCAAACAAAATTTTCATATTTTCTCATCATTCCACATCCTTTCACATTATTCCTCATCTTTTCTCATCATTCCACATCCTTTCACATTATTCCTCATCTTTTCTTATCATTCCATATCCTTTCACATTATTCCTCATCATTTCTCATCTTTCCATATTTTTCTACATCAATCCATCTCCTCACATCACATCATTTCCACATTAACTCACATCCAATCACATTATTTTCACATCAACTCACATCCAATCACATCATTTCCACATCGACTCACATCCAATCATATCATCCCACATCAATTTACATCCAATCACATCATTCCCACATCAACTCACATCTAATCACATCATTTTCACATCAACTCACATCCAATCACATCATTCCCACATCAATTCACATCCAATCACATCATTCCAACATCAACTCATATCATTTACACATCAAATCACATCATTCCCACATCAACTCATATCCAATCACAACATTTTCACATCAATCCACATCTATTCACATCTTCCCACATCAATCCACATTTCTATAGGGGTCAAGTTGTAAAATGGCCCTCAGTTCAGTCTACTAGAGAAGCATGCTTGCTTCCTAGACCATGCCTGCAGGGAGATGAGGAAGATGGCCTGTCAGCCATCTATGTGAAAGTTAACATGGATGGGATCCCCATTGGACGCAAAGTTGATCTGAATGCCTACAACTTATGAGGGCCTTCTATCAACACTAGAGAAAATGTTCCACATCCCTACCAGTTGTTAGGCACTGTAGGAACTCCAAAATTTCGTTTCAACTAGTTATCTTACTCCTTTGAAAGTTCATAACTGTTATAGGGGCTTTCATGTAAAACTATGAAATGAGAAAGTAAGCAAAATATGAGATGTAAACAGATTGTACACCATTTTGGAGGGTAGATTTGACTCGGCATGAAGATGAAGAATCTTACCTAAGTCAATGAACCAAAAATTTACCACTCTAAGTTATCTATAACTCTCCCATACATACTTTCTTCAAATTTTGACTCTGAAAAATTTCTTAGAAATAGCTCACAAGATAATTTAAAAATCTTTCTTGGACACAAACCAAATTTTTTAACTAATAATGCCAAAATGCATTATGATGAAAATATAGACTTCTATTTACATTCTTGGTTCAAAAGACATGAAGCTTTCTGAAAACTATTTGAAACTAAAAACTGGAGCATTATATACAAGACAATAAATGGCAAAAATGAATTAAATAAGTAATTTTCCCACAACCACCACTTCTCTCCCCATGAAATCTTATGCATTGAAATAAAAAACACCATATATTTTCCTCATGACCCAGGAGAACAAAGGTCTCATAAAACAAGAGATCTATTAGTTTAGAGTCAGAATTGGAAGAAAGTTTATATGAGAGACTTGTAGATATTTTAGAGTAAAAACTTTTTACCAGGCAGACCTCCTGATTCATTTCTTTATGTGCACAAATCTGCTTTGCAAACTGGTACACATGTCATTTAATTCTCATTATTTGCATGGTTTTTCGTAACACAATTTTGCATGTGAGTTTGATAAAGGCTTTTGGCATAAAGGCCTTAGAGCAAAAACATGCAAAGTGCTGAGAGCTAGAAAAGTTGTGTTGAGGGAAATTTTTGAATTTCTCCTTGTTTGGGAGGCACAGGTGGGCGACGCGGTGCTTTTATTAATCCCATGGGTGGGTCTGACTAGGAGGGAGTGCAAGGCCCTTGTTTTTGGCAATGTCACACTTACCTTGGTGATATCAGAGAGGGCTTTGTTTGGTTCTGTAGTTCCAATAACACACACTCTTGGAAAGTAGACACTACAAATGTCATTGGGCCACCAAGGCCAGGGCCTGCTCCTTGGATTTGGCATGTGGCCCAGGGAACAAACCTAAGTATTGATGACATAGCAAGTTTACAATTTGCAGGATTTATGTTAGAGGCAAGTGTAGTTGTCCTGATGGCTCCGATAGCTAGGGTGCCCACTACTATCGCACCAAGCGTCCTGCGCTCTGTTCAAACAAAGTATAGGGATGGTAAGATAGTGCACTAAAGAAGCAAGCTAACTAAAGAGTTTTATGAGAAAGGTCGGTTTATTGCAGTAAGGGAGGTGATTATCCTTTGTAATGAGACACACATTTTCTATGTCAGCATAGAGGGTTCAAAGGTGAACGGTGTGAATTACTCAGTCATAATTTCTGAATTCCCAAGGTGTATATGTGCAGACTTCCAGAAGAGAGAGGCTAAGCACTTGGTTTACTTGCCTTGCAAGCACCTCTACTAAGTATTCTTACAAGTGTTGAACTTGGATGCTACTACTCATGATTTCATGCATCAACAAGCACTCACAAAAGTTAAATTGTTCCAAGCTTTGTCGGGGCATCATTATCCCATAGCTACTAAAACTGCCTAGCTACTTCCCCATCAATGCTAGATGCCTTTAACTTTTTGGTAGGAGATTCTCTAGATGATAACTTTGGTCCTCTCAATTCTGCCTGTGTGGCAAACATCTTTTGATATTTTGATGTAGCTAGTTCTAATATTTTGGTGGGGTTTTGATATTATGGTGGATCGATGTAGCTACTTCGGATATTGTGGTGTCTATAGTTGTCCTCAGATAACTTGTGCTTCTCTTTTTAATAGTCAACTTATATTGCGAGATGAATAGTGTTGATCAAAATTTTTGCAATTGCTCAGTTTTAGTATCTCGCTCGTTCTCACTCGCTCGTGAAATGGCCATCCCCCTATAAACTCATGGCACTCTTGAGAGACATTAAAATCAAAACATTTGGTTGAGCTACCAACACACCGTCATGGTTATGAATTTGCAATAAGCACAATCCTACCACATCATACCTGGACACCCATATACAAGAGAGGCAAGACTAGTGCATGACTCGGATACCAATCACATCCAATCAATAGTTAGTTGAATTATTCATATTTCAATAGTTTAACTAGTCCTCCTTTCTCTCACCAAACCCATTCTTTTGAGGATTGTACCCGTGCGTACCTATACGTGACTTATCTCAAGATGCACTGCTTTAGAATCCTCTACTAACATATGATTAGTGTTTGATCTTGTAAAAATTCCAAGGACAAAGAGTTACTAGAATTAGGTGATTCTAGGTTCAAAATAGGTGAAGTGAAGCCATTAACACATATTCAAAGGTTGTAAGAAAAAAAAAAGGCCAAAGGGACCTTAGGTGGTAGCCAAGGCCTCTTAGCCTTTTTATTACTTTAGAATCCCTTGATATGTATTTTGAACTCATTTATGCCTGAGCCCATTTGGCACTAAAGACCACCTGTGTGATTGTCCCCGCCCCCCCCCCCCCCCCCACACCGCCCGTCCCACGCAATTGTATGATATAGCCTTCTCCTCCCAGAGCGGCCAACCGAAGAAGAAGAGCATCCTTCCCCTTGTCAATTTCTTGAGTCTCACTCCCCTTTAATGAAGTTGAGTTTGTACTTGGCCATTATGGTTGTTTTGCTCAGTAACTAATAGAAGGATCTATTTCCTAAGGCAAAACCGCCACATTGTCAATGAGAAAGGGACCGCGATGCCAAATCTTGGAGTGGACTGCTGAAGGGCCAGTCATAGGTGATACCAAGTGCGCAAGAGACTGTGGCTGCAAATCTCTTCTCAAATGCGGGGCTAAAGCCACGAGCGCGAATCTTCGTGAAAGTCCATCTTGTACTCTCGGGCCAAGGACCTCCCAAAATTGGGGATGCAGCCGGAGATCCTAGCAAGGAGAAAGTCCTTCCTTCCAGGGTTCGCCACTCGGAAGAAGGCCACCAACTATCAACTTGCCCAAAAGGATGCCACTCTGAAGGGCCAGTCATAGGTGATACCAAGTGCGCAAGAGACTGTGGCTGCAAATCTCTTCTCAACTGTGGGGCTAAAGCCACGAGCGCGAATCTTCGTGAAAGTCCATCTTGTACTCTCGGGCCAAGGACCTCCCAAAATTGGGGTACTCTCGGGCCAAGGACCTCCCAAAATTGGGGATGCAGCCGGAGATCCTAGCAAGGAGAAAGTCCTTCCTTCCAGGGTTCGCCACTCGGAAGAAGGCCACCAACTATCAACTTGCCCAAAAGGATGCCACTCTGAAGGGCCAGTCATAGGTGATACCAAGTGCGCAAGAGACTGTGGCTGCAAATCTCTTCTCAACTGCGGGGTAAAGCCACGAGCGCGAATCTTCGTGAAAGTCCATCTTGTACTCTCGGGCCAAGGACCTCCCAAAATTGGGGTACTCTCGGGCCAAGGACCTCCCAAAATTGGGGATGCAGCCGGAGATCCTAGCAAGGAGAAAGTCCTTCCTTCCAGGGTTCGCCACTCGGAAGAAGGCCACCAACTATCAACTTGCCCAAAAGGATGCCACTCTGAATAGAGGGGTCGATGATGCCCATGTCGGTTTGAATGATCACTCTCCACGCCACCTTGGCCCTGGCAGGCCTCCCATCTCGCTACCAGCCCATAGAGAGTTACGGATCAACCATTGAACCTGACCAATGCAAGCCTGGGTCCAGAATGCTTCGATTTTGGATGAAACCCGTCTCTGTGCCATGAATCAAATCAGGGAGGAAAGGTTGTAGGCGCCAACTAAGCGCCAACTAATGGCTTTGGCAAGGATTTTGTAGGCACTGCCAAATCTCCACTCTGTCACCACCCTCGGGAATCAAATGGATCAATTCCTTTGGCAACCTTTCCGACATGGAGCCCGTGGTCATAATCTCATTGAAGGCAGCTTTGAGCTGCCTTTCATGAGATCCCAATGCTAAAGAAATAAAGAGACCGGAAGTCCATCTTCTCCTGAGCATTTGGCACTAGGGAGAGCTGCGAGAGCCTTCACAAGCTCCTCTGAAGTAAAGGGCATTAACACGAAAGTACGGAGAGCGCGCCGGGGGGGGGGGGGGGGGGGGGGGGGGACCACCTATCTCGTGTGCCGCCAAATCCGCTCATGCACATCCAACACTAGAGAAGATAGGAGGGCACCTATGAGAAGAGAGCGGAAGAAGCTTTGGCAATGGCTCGCACCTTGGCGGGGAGAAAGGGGGGGGGGGGATTGGGGGGCAACTATGAATCCATCTTGGCCTCACAACTTGTGCATGCCATCCCTCCGCCTATGAGGGCCAGAAATCTCCGGTGAGACCTGCTTGGGTCCAAAAGGAGGCTCTAGCATGGTGTCCGTACTCCACTCTTTGCTCCTCGATGGAACTAAGCTCTATACGGGCTGCAACCAACTGGGCCTCAATCCACGGGCTATCCGAGGTGCTCTCTTGAAGCTGCTGCAAGGAGGCTAGTCTCTGACGGATGCTCCTTTCTTGCTCTCCCCACTATGGAGGACCCCCTGGAGATTAAGGACCCAGGCAGGGCCTTGACCAAGCTTGGGTCCTTGACCATGGCTTGAGTCATACACCTCAACTGGTGGGCTTCAGGAGGCTAGGCTCTGACGGATGCTCCTCTCTAGCTCTCCCCACTATGGAGGACTCTCCCTGGAGATTAAGGACCCAAGCCTTGACCATGGCTTGAGTCATACACCTCGACTGGTGGGCCTCAGTGGTATGGGATGTTGGGGTTTGGGCAAGCGTGGTCGTGCTGTGGTCTAGCCTCTAAATTGGGGGTGCTCCAGACAGAGCTATGGTTGAACAGTGAACCGCCAGCACCATAAATATGTTGGTCTGTGTCATATGTCTATCTTGCAAGGGTTGACAAGAGACGAGAGCCTGTTTCAACGTAGGAGACCGAGTTGAAATTCAGATGTACCAATTGCCAAGGAACTTGATGTCGAGGGCACACCCCTGCTCGCAGACAAGGATGGCTTGCAAGAGCTTTAATCATATACAACACAACTTGGGGACATTCCGCCCCTAGATTGTGCTGAATCTTCAGATATAAGGGAGAGGGTGGGGGGGAGAACAGAAGGCTCCAGCTCAAGTCTGAGAGATGATTTATTTGGACAATTAGAGAGCTTTATCCAAAAAAAAATGATTAATTTGGAGAATTGAAAAGCTTTAATCATGTACACATAACATGGGGACATTCCACCCCTAGATTGTGCTGCAATTTCAGCTCTAAAGGGGCTACATGCTGTAACTCCCTTGCTTTATCAACCCATCTGCCAGCTGCAGCATAGATATTTGACATCATCACATAGGGTACAGCATCCCCTGGGTCTGACTCAAAACATTTCTTTGCAGCTCGCAATCCTCTTTCCGTGTCTCCATGCATTCGGCATGAACCAAGTAAGGTCAACCATACTACTGCAGTTTTTTCAAAAGGCATGCTGTTGACTAATCCCTCCGCCTCATCCAAATGTCCAGCACGACCAAGGATATCAATCATGCACACGATATGATCCTCTGACTGTGTTATTTCATGATCCTTACTCATAGACACGAAAAAATGCCTGCCTTTTTCAATCTCTCCAGTATGGCTGCAAGCAGTTAAGATATTGATAAAGGTAATCTGGTCAGGGTTAATTCCATAAAGCTGCATTTGCAAAAAAATGTAAAGAGACTCGTCACCATGACCACTTTGGGCAAACACACCAATCATGGCATTGCAAAGGACGAGATCCCACTTTCGCATTTTGTCAAACACGTTCCTTGCATAAGGCAAACTTCCACACTTGCCATACATGTTAATAAGGGCTGTCCCTACCACAAGGTCTTGCTCATGCTCAAAATCGATGATAATATAATGGATCGCCTTCCCATCCTCAAACACTGCCAAGCTTGCACATGCATCAATAGCACACGCAAAGGATACTTTGTCTGGCATCATGCCATCAAGCAGCATAATACGAAAAAGATCCAAAGCTCCATTACCCAGCCCATTCTCAACCAGCACGGCCATATAAGCATTCCAAGTGACAAGATTCCGAGAGAGAATTTTGTCAAATGCACTCCTTGCCTTGCATAAATCTCCACATTTGCCATACATGCTGACAAGAGCAGTCCCCACGATAACATCTTGCTGATATCCAAGATGCGCAAGACAAATATGGATTTCTTGCCCCATTTGTGAAGATTTCATATTAGCACATGCATCGAGAACAGAAACAAAGGTGATATCATCTGGCATCAAACCTTCCAGTAGCATCAGTTGAAAAAATTCCAAAGCGTTCTCATTATATCCATTCTGAGCAAGCGCAGAAATCATGGCATTCCATGAGATGACATCCCGAGAAGGCATTTCCAAGAACACCTTCCTTGCACTGTGCATGTTGCTGCACTTGCCGTACATGTTTATGAGCGCATTTTCAACCATGGTATCAGCACCATAAATGTTATCAATGATAGTGTTATGAATCTCCTGCCCTTCTTCTAATGCTGCTAAGCTTGCACATGCATTAAGTGCACATACAAATGTAATGTTGTTAGGTCTGATGCCTTCAACTTGCATCTCATCATACAAACCCAGAGCCTCCTTGTTCTGCTCATTCTGAGTAAGAACAGAAATCATGGCATTCCAAGACACGATATCTCGAAAAGGCATTCTTTCAAAAACAATCCTTGCATCATGCATGCTCTCACATTTCCCATACATGTTGAGAAGGGTGTTCCCTAAAGCAACATCTTGTACAATTTCACAGTTGTTAATGGCAGCATGAATCTTCTTTCCCTCTTGTAGAACCACAAGGCTTGCACATGCATCCAAAGCACATACAAATGAGATATTATTGGGGCTGATGCCCTCCAACTGCATCTTGTTAAAGAGAAAAAGAGCCTCCTGACTATGCCTGTTTTGGGCATATGCTGCAATCATGGCATTCCAGCATACTGTATCACGCGAAAGCATTCTATCAAACACGCTTCTTGCATACAACCCACTTCCACATTTGCCATACATATTCACAAGAGTGGTCCCCACCATAACGTTTGACTCAAGTCCATGGGTCATGATGGAAGCGTGAACCTCGTACCCCTTTTCAAAGGATGCAAGATTGGAGCATGCATTGAGAACACAAACAAAAGTGATCTTATCTGGCTTTACACATCCCAACAGCATCTGACTATAAACATCCAAGGCTTCCTTGTAACGGCCCCATTGTGAAAAAGCTGCGATCATGGCGTTCCATGAAACGATGTCGCGATGTGGCATTCCCCAAAACACTCCACTTGCACGATCCAAGATCCCATTTTGAACAAACGCTTTTAGGAGAATATTAAAGGAGTAAACATTGAGGTTAGCAATTTTGTCAAACACAGATTGAGCTTCTTCCATGCTTCCACAGTTCCCGTACATTTCAATCAGACAATTTGCAAGAAATGTACTGCTATCATATCCAAGTCTATTGATTTGAGCATGCAGGTTTTGACCTTCACAGAGTGCCTTGGCCCTGCCATAGTGCTTCAAAAGAGACGCGAAGGTGTCATCCATGCCATGCTGCCCCATGAGGCCTGCATGTTTGTATTCTTTAACAGATGACTGTGTGTAGACACAAGTGGATTGTCGTTGTTCTTGATCCGAATCAATTATTGGTGGACAACTTGCTGAGACTTCACGGACTTCAAGATGTGCCTGCTGACATATCACCTCATCCTCCAGCTTTGCTGCCACTGTCGCCAAGGGACCATGTTGCTTGCTAGCCAACCGTTCTATCGCTTTCATTTCAAGGGTCTGTAAAGATATCTCCCCCGCCCGTCGAACCTGGGGAGATCCCACCAGCCTGTGAGGGACAGGTGGGTGAGATCTCCCCTTGTATCAGGCAGGGCTAAAGGCTGGAAAACCTCTAGGGTCCATCTAAGGCTAGGGAGCTTATACTAGCTTGTATCTTATCATTCTTTAGACTCCATTTGTATGCTTGCAAGCGGAAACTCACATGGTACAGAAGCAGACGCTACAGTAAAGGGCAGTTAGCAACAATTCTGCAAAACTTTGGTCTACAGAGAAATCCATTGATAGATTATTGCAAGACCATGCATGTGCAAACCAGATAAGATTTGCATGTGATTTCTAGAGATTAAAATAGGAGAAGGAGATGTGACAGAACCTGGAAAAAGACATATGCAGCGAGCTGCGCCTTTGATATTCGTATCCGAAGACGTCCCATAAGCAGTGGATGCATCAGGCAGAGCAGATACAAACCCTAACTCTCTGCCTTCTTTCCACCTAATATTTTCCTCTAATATTTGCTCAGAGAACATCTCAAATAAATATTTTAAAAAAGGAAAATTTAGAGTAGACTGCAACAAAATCCAAGAGTAGATGAGAACCGACCTTTAGCAAAGAGAATTAAATTTACGCAAATCTTATATGTGATCACGACTATTGTAATTGCAAAAATTGGTGTCTAGGAGAACCGTACATCCTCACTTACTGTATTTAATTAAAAAATGTGAAAGATTAATAATTAGAACTTAGTACCAAATATATTGTTACCCTAGGGTATTACCCTTAGCATTCCTTTCACTTTATACCTTAGTCATAGTATTCCATTCTAGTTTTACATATCAATTGTTGTAGATATATTCTTGTAGGCGCAAAGGTCAAGTAGATCAATAGATGAAGTGTGTACATGTGGACCCCAGCCTCACTCTTGGAAACTTTAGCCACACTAACGAAGCACATTTGGTTGAAATATGTTTACAAGGCCCAGTTTCAAGGGGGCTCTCTAAGGACAAGACACATTAGGTCCCTAGTACGCACATTCCAACCAAATGTGATCAGATGGTGAGACCAAAGAGTACATTTGCATTGTTTGTCACCCTAAATCGAATTTTGTTTATTCAAATATGTAATACATTGAATTGAAAAGGTAAATTGTTTATAACTCTAAACTCCCCCTTACTTTGCAAATAGAGAGACAAATGACACCAACAAATAGAGAGCAAATGATGCAACAATTAAATAGAGAAGATAAATTACAATGAAAAAAGTGATACATGAATAATACAATAATAAAAAGCCAAAGTATAACCCACAATCATTAACACTCTCTTTAGCTCTCAAAACATATAATATGCTCTCATGCTCATTTACATGAAGCAGCCCCACAGAGGTTGAGCACCACATTTACAAGCCAAATCTTGATCACAATCATAAGATGAGAGAAGATGTATGCCTCATAATCAACCTCATACCACTGGAATTGATGTATCTCTCGTGACTACGAACTTGTTAAAAGTAGTAGCATGTCACCCCCATGCTATGCGTATAAAGCTGAACCCCATGACCATCCATGGCATCCTCATCATTGAGATTTCTTATCTCAATAGATAGTAGTCTACGTGCTCCTCATTTTGCCATTAGGGGCAATGAGGAGCAGGTATCAAACTGAACCCCCATGACCATCCATGGCATCCTCATTAAGAGTGCTCATCTCAACAAATAGTAGTCTACGTGCTCCTCATTGCCATCAGGGGCAACGATGGCAAAGAAATCATCCACGGTCATCAAATTTGCAAGATATATTCAATTGCAAACATGGCACCGACATTATGTGCCATACAGGTACAACATGCATGGGATGCTCTAGTATACATCTTGCTCTAACAATTTTCTCATGTGGACATGACAAACTCTCCCCAGTCACCATCCATGTATGCTTCATAGAAGCATGCGAACCATCGAGTGAAGATAGTGGGGCCGATGTGAGAGGTGTTCCGAATGGAGTGGAAGCCTAAAGTGCTTAGAACTATCTTGGCAGATACCACTAAGCAATCCACAGTGCTTCCATCCACACCAAAAAAGCCTCTTGACCACTCTCACATCACATGAAGGATAAGAAGAGGTTGTGCTACCACTCAGGTGCCCTTGATGGGTGCCTTGTACACATCACTCCACCACCTACGTTGCATCTCTAAACCTCTCTGCATCATGTTGAAGTTGGTGACATTGTAAGTGCTCTTCACACACATGCACCAACATTGTCATGTTCCCCCTTTCCATGGTGGCTAGTCTCAAAAAAGCTCCAAATAACCCATTGGCGACCGAGTATAAAAAAAGCTATAAAATAACCAATCTTTGAGTGCCACCTATATAGCCCCACCTGACTTGAACCATCCACTACAACCATTAGAACAAAATCACCACTGATGCCATGCGATTCCATGATCCCTTATCAACACATCATGTGAGAAACAATGCTATGTACAAAATGTGCATATCATGTGAGCGATTATCACTAATGTAAAAACGGTACTCCTTGATAATAATGTGAGCGATCATCAATAATGTAAAAATGGTACTCCCTAATCATGATTCTTGATCATGATGCGAGTCTCCGGGGTGCTAGCAACTCTATCTTGATCATGATGCGAGTCTTTGGGGTGCTTGGCAACTCTATCCAAGTGTATCTTTGTATATCTTTATATAATGATAGATGATATGCACCAAAACAATATCCTAAAAGTGTATATCTACATGACGATAGATGATATGCACCAATAATAGTAACCTAAAAGTGTACATCACATAATAATTAAAGATCTATCTCTTGGACTACCCCGCATCGAGTTGGTGTGCACTACATACTCATATTAAGGGAGGGCATTACCACCAATGCACTCCCTTAATATCACTACCATCTCCTTCAAACATAGGTAGCATTGCCAACTCCCACAAGCCCCCTAGACACATGAGAGGTGGTATAAGGCATCTAGCTCACGTGGACCCAAAAGAGAGCAAATGAAATCACGTGGGCTAGTAGGCCTCACTTTTTTCCCACTAAGGTAATGGAACACATATTAGTAGAGATGAAAATGCACATGGTATGAAATCATGCAATTTTTTTAAAATGCACATGGTAAGAAATCATGCGAGCTAGTAGGCCTCCCTTTGTTCCCACGGAACACATCATAGTAGACATGAAACTCCACATGGTATAGACAACAACATCTATTGAGCTAATAGGAGTAGCACACAAGCCATGGCTTGCATCGCTCAAAAGATCTTTAGCCAATTTTAAGGTAAATGCCTGCTCCCTCCAAGAAGCCAACGAGTTATTTTAATGATCCCTAAGAGTAGAAATAGTCCCAATCGCACTATTTTTTATGCAAAATGAGTACCCTATGCCTAGGTTATGCATTTGTGTACCCCAAAGCTAGTATTGTATTAAATTCTATGTAGAAAAGTGCCCTCCCATGCACAAGAAAAACTCATGCATTTTAAATGACTAGGGGGTTCTTTTATACTTTGAAATGATAGCACAACTTACCGATACACTCTCACATGACTAATGCATGCATTAGGAGAAATGTGGACTCAATTTTGGGCCCTATAAGAAGTGCCAACTCAGCTTAGAGAGAGAAAATAAAAAAGGTTTAAAACATATCCAAATTTACAATTCGGTTTAATTTTTTTAACTATTATAATAATTAGTTTAAATATATTAAAATATACATATTCTTTCATTGAGGTTTCATCATGAGAGGAGGCAGCATTCTTTGTTGGATGCACGTAAAAGATTTCACAAATTTGAGGTAGTTATGCATTTAATAGATTCGAGGAAAGCTTTAATCATCATCTCGACCGTGAGGGTTTTCCTACTGAAACTTAAAAAAAAACGTCCTTACTAATCGAGTTAATTCTTGTTTCAATTCTTTAATATGTTTTATGATGATGACAGAAAATACTAGCTTTGCAAATAAGAACATTAATCCAAATTTGGGGATTCCAATTAATCCACCTTCAACAACACATGGAGACACTCAAATTCTCAGTAACAGTAGTAGAAATGGTGCATGTAAAAGAACATACAATACTTACCATCTTCATGTGGACATACAATCTGAGTACCAGCCTTTGAAGAAATGAAATAAGACATTTTTTTATGTTATGAGCAAAAACAGCAAAGGAGGAATAATGGAGAGCGTCATTTGGACTTGTGGACTGATGGGTCAATGTATCCCAAGGATCCATTTACAAATGCACCACCTCCATTTTACAACATTACAAACCTACTACATTTCACGGGTGATGGTAGACAAGGTTTGCCGGATTATGCCCAACACTTGGAAACAAAAGCGATGGTTACAGAACAGCAGAGGGATTTTCTATAGATAGAGAACACTGAAATAAAAAAACTAAATGGGTTGTATATAGAGAATGGAAAACAAAAAAAACAATTCAAGACTTGGAGAAAAAGATTGATGCTTTAAGGAGAAAGGACACAGCACTAGGGCCACGTAAAAGAAGAAGGTAACTTTATAACATAGAGAAAATGAAAGTTGGAAGTGGAGGGATGACGAAGTGAGTACAGGCTATAAGGTAATGTTAACTCTTGTTTCATATATATTTCTCTTTTCAGATCAGGTTCTTTACTAGACATAAGTAATCGGATTTGATGTTATTCTATTTTTAGATCTTTACTTCATCTAGAGTCCAAGGTATATTCCGAAGCTGGAGTGCATTACAGTCATTTGGTACCAAAAGGAGACATTTAAAAGATAAAGATTTCAAAGCAGTGCTTGATGTTTCTCTATCCAGAGTGCACATATGCACATTGCATGCACTATGAAGAATTGTAGAGAAGCTGGTGTATTTGTACATATACTTTTCATGGATGTTAAAGACTAAAAAAGAATCTTTAAAAGCAATCAAAGCAATAGCAAAAGTGCTATCAGACATTGGCTTGCATGGGAGGCATGTTAAAATTGAGGAGGATGACAAGCGGTCACAAGGCAGCAAAGTACTAAAAAAACCATCAATAGGTGGTGTGAAAGCTATTTTTTTTTTGTCATACTGCCTTAAAGACTGTCGAGATAAAAATAAGCAAAAGATGTTTAATCGATGGAAAGATCTACATAATGCAATCAAGGACATTGAAAAAGAAGGTTCAATCCAAAATGGAAAGGCAGATGTGTGGATTTCACTTGACAAGATCTTTGCATTCATGGAGAAAAACAGCTAGAGCAATAGTGAGATAAAATTATTTGAAAACACATTAGAGACTTGGAGGAAGACATTCATTGCAAGATGGAGTGATCAACACATACACCATATTTCAAAGGACATATGGTTCATTGTCAATATGGTCAACTCAAGGCATGGAGAAGTCACATTACATGGCAAGAACATGTTACTTTAAGCACACTAGACATGGTGGAGGCAAGAATTAAGCCAATAGTCTTTTAGAGTTACATCAATGGACTTATAGGAAATTGATTCACAAAGCAAAACAAAAAGACACATTCAAGTCTTCATCATTGACACGTGTCATACAATTGATTAATAAAGAAAAGCGATAATGTGCTTGGAATCAGTCAACTGCGAGAGAGCGCCATCAGTTGTGGCTCGCTCAAGAGTCAAGGTTGGGAGAAGGTGGTCTAGATGAGGTGGGCTTGATCTTTTTCAGTGGTCTTCCTTTTCCTCTTCTTCCTCTTTATCTGCCGGGAGATCTATTTTTGGCATTTGCACCGTTGGAGGCAACAGTTCCGACCGGCTTTTTCTTGTCCTTATTAGATATCTTTTTCCATATGGATGCAATGTGTGTGGGTCTGTAATTTCCGCTACAATAGCATGCGATGTATATGATAGGTAGTAGGGGCATCTTAGTGCTTGGCAACCATACCCCTAACCAAACACCCGCAGTGCAAACTGTTTCTCGATAAGCACCACCTTCTGAGCATTTAAAGGCACTTCGTGTCCACCACAAAACCTGGATAGTACTTTGAATGCGAATAAAGGGAATTTCGCATTGTCTTTTGAGAACTCCTTGTGAAATATAATGATCTGCGTATTAAAATTGTAATCATCATGACTCATGTCATTACTTGCTGTTGTCAATTTTAAGCAAGTGTCATGAATTGCACGTACCTTTGATGATTCAAATGTCTTATATATTGAGCGAGAGCAACATCCTTTCGAGATCACCTGTTGACTTTAAAGTGGAAGCTCCAGATAATCTTGAGCCTCCTGCTCTCTTCAGGAAATCATCATCATATACAAAAACCTGGTACCAATGTAATATGTTTAATTGACACAATTGACAAAGTCCATGTAAATCAAATTCTTATAGTTTGAAAAATCTTCGGCTCTATTACTTGTTGATTTTCATCACCCTCAACCATGGATCTTGTCCACAAAGGGATCGTGGACTTACTGTCTTCATGCACAGTAGGTGCCAAAATTTTCCCATATCTACCAAACCAAGACGATCGGCAATTGCTACAGCCTCCTCCTTGGAAGGCAATTGGGTTTTATATGTCCTAGCTTCATCGAACATCTTCTTTAATATCTCCAGGTACTCGGAGTCCCGGACTGCAGAATCAGTTAGTAGATAATTGTCAACTCCTTCCTCTATCCAGCCCATGTTTGCTTCACTAAAATTTGTTGTTTCTGTTAATAATACATAATCAGCTTGGGCTGCCATAGTAAAGCTGGGCAAGGAAGGTAGTGACAACTCCCCCTATTCATTCTCATTAGATTGACTATCTTCCAATGAAATAGGTGCTGCATCAAAGGGGATAAGGGATGCGTTAGCCTCAAAGGTTTTCTTTTCGGCCTCTGCCCTCTCCTCTGCTGGGTCTATAGCCACCTCTTCCTCAACCCCATCATCCTCGATTGGCACTTGAGTGCTTTCCAAAGTCACTATCTCCTCGGGCTTTGAGTCCTCAGTAAGAAGATGCAAAAAACAAAGAAAATCATAACTAAATTGGAGCATGCGACACTTCTTTGAGTGTATTGGGCATTTCTCCTCTACTCTATTGCTACAACTGGGAATCTTTTCAAGACAACGGCTAAGCCTCTTCTTAATGACTTTGTCTATTGCAAAATCAAATGGATGAACATATCGTTCACCATCGGACATAACGATATTGGCAAAACAATGTCTTTATACTCCTAATCGGTCACCGAGAATAATCCTATAAGAATTAATGACGTTCTCAAGAGAAAGTTCCTTGTTGAACATTGAAGACAACTCATGCAAACACTCGTGGGCTTGTGCATTGTACAAGAACATAAATAGGTTTTTTGCACAAGACTCTTCTGCCTCGTCATCCGATTCGTAGACAATGTCCAACTCTTTCGAAGGCATGCCTTAAAAAAAAATTCAGTCAATTAGAACATGCACGCTTATTATACATGGGGTCAGTACTACCTGGCGATAAGGAGATTTGGATATACACATGCAAGCCCCCTGTTGCTTATTATGCATGGGGTCAGTACCTGGCGATAAGGAGATTCGGATATACACATGCAAGCCCCCTGTTGCTTATTATACATGGGGTCAGTACCTGGCGATAAGGAGATTTGGATATACACATGCAAGCCCCCTGTCGCTTGGTACTAGCACCAAAAAAAGAGGGGTCAGTATCAAGCGGTAGAGGGCGCGGTAGAGGGCTCATGTGGAATTCACGGTTGGTTATGGGGTCAATATAAAGCGATTAATAGGCCTATGAATTTTTGTTTAATTGATTCTTTCTTGGTACCGACCCCACTATGATATCTTGTGGTCATGGGGTCAGTACTAAGCGATTCAAAGGCATATAGGTTTTTGTTTGTGCATATCACTTGTTGGTACCAACCCCATTGATAACGATGGTCATGGGGTAAGTACCAAGAGATTCTAAGCCCTCTGTTTTTTTCATATCGCTTCGTAGCAACCCCATTGTCATAATGTTTTTCATGGGGTCAGTACCAAGCGATCCAAAGGCCTCCGATATTTTGTCTGCTTTACATCGCTTGGTACTGACCCGACTGTGATAACGTTGGTCATCGAGTCAGTAAACAAGCGATTCTAAGCCCTTTGGACTCTTGTTTATTTCATATCGCTTGGTTCTGACCCCATTGTCATAATGTTTTTTGTGGGGTCAGTACCAAACGATTCAAAGCTCTCTGAAGTCCTATTTGTTTTATATCGCTTGGTGTGGTGACCCCATTATCATAATGTTTTCCATGGGGTCAGTACCAAGTGATTCAAAGGTCTCCGGAATCCTGTCTGCTTTATATCGCTTGGTACCGATCCCACTCTGATAACGTTGGTCAAATGGGGTCAGTACCAAAGCGATACAATGTACTCTAGAATCCTATTTGTGTTATATCGCTTTGGTACTGACTTTTTTAAATGCGTTTCTCATCATGCTTTATTTATTTGTTTAGATGGCTCGTACCAAGGCAACTGCTCGGAGGCTTGAAAGACCTACCGAGTCACCGTAAGCGCAAGGCAAAACAAGGAGGTATCAAGCTCACAGGGCAGTTTTGCAGGAGCTTCGTCGCATTGAGCGACACATGCAGCCTACGATGTCCAGGCTCCCTTTCCAGAGGATCGTGCTTGAAATTTGTGAGCAATGGAGTATTGGCATGGGGTGGCAAGCATCTGCATTATTATGTTTTCAAGAAATCACTGAGGACTCGATCATCGAGTTTTTTGAAGATGCTTACTTTCTCGCCGCTCATGCCCATAGGCTGACAATAATGCCGAGGGATTTTGATACCCTTCGTCGATTGCGGTACAAATACAACCAAATGCTTGTTCTTGTTTCTGTAAGCGATCCTCGAATGCGGCATATCCTTACAGCCCCCCCTCCATCCTCGTACAACAAGGCCATCTGAGAGCTCCTGTGCTCCTTACAACAGGGACACCCATTTGCAGAGTAGGGTAAGCCTAGAACACCTCAGTGATGATGCCCCTCAAGTAGAACCTCACACACAACTACAACCGGAGGCACAACCACAATCGGAGGACCAACCACAACCGGAGGCACAACCACAATCGGAGGACCAACCGGAGGACCAACCACAACCGGAGGCACAACCACAATCGGAGGACCAACCACAACCAAAGGCTACTGTAGCACAGCCATAGCCCTCCACTGAAGTTGATGCAAACAGGATAGAGAGGGAATTAAGTCTAATTGAAGTAGAGAATATCAGAGAATATCAGAGAATTGAGAGTTTTGGAGGCTATTGTGCCGGTTAGAGCGACATTTTCACTTCGGGACCAAAGACTTGTCAGGCATCTGGATGGATTTGATTTACATGTTTTCAGGAATGACGCAATGGAAATCACAGATAACATTGTCAATATTTTACTATGATATGTATAGTATATATAATGCATAATTGGGCTGCATGATTGAGCTGTAAGTTCCAGTGGACTAATTCTTTGTTCTTTTCATTGTTACCTTTAGGTATTGTATATTACTACTACCAGAAGAGGTCCAAAACTGTACATATATTGTGGATCCTCTCATTTCCGTGGCATTACAAAATGATAGCTCATCATTTTTGAGCCTTATGTCCTGGTTTGAACTAGTGAACCTCGATTTGGCACCTCGATTTGGCAAGACTTATTTTCATGGCTTACCATGAAGAGTGATTCTCGTGTTAAGTTTTAAATTGACATCAAATATTTGGTAATCTATATGTGTTTTCTTTAATAACACCTATGTCCGCTTTGTTTTTTTCAGCCGACACTGGAGTTTGCTTTTGTACAACATTCAACAAAACACGTGGTATTACTCTATTCAACAATATCATGGCCGCGTTAGAGGGTCAGTCCCTATTGGTGGACATTCCCTCTTCCACAAGCATGTAGATTTATTTAAGCAAGATAAGTTGATGCTTGTTTTTTTTACCTCTCATATGTGCTCAAAATTTTGTATATGCATTGAAACATCTCTTAATGGAGCCGAACCTTGTACAAAACATAACATATCATAGGATAAGGGTGCCAGTCCAGCCCAAAGATGTCAGCTGTGGATGAAGGACGACCCTAAATGCCTACCTTTTAATAAAGAAATTTTTTGATATTCCTGTGTAAGTGATGTTTGTAACTTAGACTTGCATAATCTAACGTAGCTATAATGTCCCTAACAAAGCTTTTCTCTGTGTACAGGAAATACTTTTGAATAAATATGTGCCCTTGCACGTAAAACAGTTCATGACCAAAGCTGTACAAATAATTATTTTGGCTATCCATGATTATGCAAAAGAAGAGATCAGGAGGGCAGACGAATTTGCAAGGGAAGCTGTAGAGAGAGTACGTCAACGAGATGAGGAGCGGCAAAGACAAGTGGAAGCACATGTGGCTGCTCTCAATGATTATGACAGGCTACAAGCTGCTGAGGTGGATGAATTGGTGGAATCCAGGAGGAAGATTAAGACGCAGGCGGAGAGGGAAAGAAAAGAAAGACTGTGGGAAGAAATGGAAAGACTATAAGAGGAGCAAAATCGAAGGCCACCTAAGTCCCAAGCACAGTCAAGTTCTCAATCACGGCATCACTTCCGTGCCCCAAAGTCTTCTGATCGACACGTTAGCATCATTAGACTCTTATTTACATTTGTAACATTAACATTAATTTTGTAAGAGACTTGGCATTTTTTTGTAAGAAAAAAATCTTTCATATATTAAATTGCTTTTGGAGTTACAATGTTTTGATTGTCATCATTCAACGACTAAATCAAGTGAATAGTATGAGAGACAGATTCTTTGCAGAAAGTCATTTTCTGTTTTCGCCTTGGCACTTGTAAAAAAAGGGTTTTGTTAGTGGTATCTTACATAATGTCCTGCACAGCATACTAAATGGTGAATGTAAATATAAATGGTTTACCTTTTTAGTATCCATTGTAAATTTATAATCTTTTGGCAATTGTTCAATCTCCACGTATATGTAAGGTCTTCTCTAATTTGAGAAAGAGATGTTTTAGATAGTGTGTTCAGCATTGTAAGCAATTGCCCTTTCAAATATATCTCCATTACTAGAGGCGTATTCTCGGGATCTGACTCCAAATCTTGATCTAATGGAACAAGGTTTCCCCATTAACATAATGATATCTAGTGTAGTGAAAAGTTACAAAATGAAGTTTTGAGAGCCAATAATGTACTTGCAAACTATTGACTTCTTCTCCAAAATAGAAACGATGCCTTCTATCTTTCTCCTGTCCCACCATTGTCCAAAAAGTCTAGTGCCTTACTTGACTTGTACATAAACATTATTGAAGTATTTCTTATTTCTTCATCAAAGAAAAAGTCAACAAACACTTCGATAAGCATAAAAATAGTAAGCTTGACATTCTTTGTTGCAACAGATGCCTTAAGAGACTTA
Organism: Cibotium barometz; assembly: GCF_041138505.1. Taxonomy (NCBI): domain Eukaryota; kingdom Viridiplantae; phylum Streptophyta; class Polypodiopsida; order Cyatheales; family Cibotiaceae; genus Cibotium; species Cibotium barometz. The sequence goes on from NC_141056.1 coordinate 20,016,420, forward strand.
TGTATGTCGTGATACAACCTAATCCTATAATTTTCACTAGTTTGTGAAGTTGGCAATGGCCAATCTTTGCTTCCAAATAATGGGAGGGGTAATGGAGTCAAATGACCCCATCCAAAAGACGTGTTTGGTTCAAAGTACTACATATCATAGAAAAATATGCCGTGGTCTGCAAGATCTCTCTGAATCCTTCCTTTGTAAATTTATTCTCCTACATATGCATGGAAAGAGTTAAAAATGGTTGGCAAATGGATAAACAACTGCATAATAACAACAATTGAACACTTTTAAAACAAAAGAAGCTTTGACTAAGATATTACTCATAGTTGGGACGATATCGTGGAAGACTAGGAGGAAATTTTTTCACCCTCAAGTCTACATGCTGGATAACATGTTGTATTAGTATCTCTGTCAAACGCTTGCTAGATTCACATACCTTGAACTCTTAACTTGTCCCTTGAATGGGTCCACAAATTCATTGGCATTTCTCCTCTTCCTCTTCCTTCTCTGTAAAAGTACCCACCAGCTCCCGATTGTAATTGTAGATGGTATCCATGTCCCATCGTCCGTATATTATAACTATTGAATACAGTAATAGCTTAAATGCTAGTAGTACGAGGCTTTCTATAGGTTGCCATTTTGTGTAGCAAAAGACACACAGAAGAAGAAGATGAGAGCTTAATTTGGAGGAGACTTAGAAAAAGAAAGAACGACTATGTTGGAGACGAAGAAGATCAGAGTTAGTTTTGGGGGGAAACTTAGAGATTCTCTATCATTAACTACCACTATCTTTTAGCTTACGTGCAAAGATTCGGTAGTATTATTAGGTTTTGTCTCGGGTACCAAGGAAAAGAGTTCCCAAGCCTCCTAGCCGAATATTCATGCAAACTTAAAACTAGTCACACCACTTACACACCCAATATGAAATTGCCTTTTTCACAGAATCAGCATCTTCTAAAAACAATCTTTTAATGAAATCATTGTGTCACTGATCATAATCCTCAAAATCTCCGGTTGAATCCTTATTTCCAATCATTCCTTCATCGGTGTACCTATGGCAACCAGAACGCTCACCACCTGTCCACTTAGGGGCCTTTTCGATAGTTCCTAGCTCATTGTAACCAGCAATATATTTACATATCAAAAATGGAATCTCCATTGAAGATCAGCAAGATCAACAAGACGGATCCATATCAAAGAGCCATGGACTCATCCGTTGAGGACCACCAAGGTCAATCAACCAGATCCATGCCCGAATTTAGAAAACAACTCTTACTCCTTGTTCCAAATATCTTCCACGACGCATGTGTGGGTATCGTCGGCGAGCACCATATGGTCAGCACCCTCTAGGATCCTTTGCAAGGTGACCTAGTGCTTCACTCATAGGCCGATTCCTTGGTCCCTCATCCACCGTACCGGAAGCTCACCATTTTAATCGAATTGAGGCTGGTCAAGACCTCGGGACCTTGCTACGTGAGACGTTCTCTATTGACTCTCCGTCAGCTGTTGTAACTTTATCAGATTAGGTCTCCACCACGACCTCATTCACAAGACGGTCAAAATGCTTCTCCAGCATTCTTGACATAAAACAGTCATTTAAAAACAGTTCAAAAATACAGTTTCTATAATGAACTCTCGTCTTTCCACATTGCTCCACATCAAACCACATTAAATAATTCCACAACCATTTCATAAGTATTCTTATTCTCATCCAATCACATCATTTTCATCTCATCACATCTTTCCTCAATTTATCCTCATCAAATCTCATCCACTCGTATCTACCCATATCCACATCTCATCACTTCACATTCATTCACATCTCATCCACTCTCATCTACCCATATCCACATCTCATCACTTCACATTCATTCACATCTCATCCATTCAGACCACATCACATTCACTCACATCTCATCCATTCAGACCACATCACATTCACTCACATCACATCTCATTCATTTTACCTCACATCTCATTCATTCACATCTATCCCGATTCACATCCCATCACATCACATTCATTCATATCCATCACATTCACATTCATTCATATCCATCACATTCATTCTCATCACACCATTATATTACATCACTTCTATCCACATCATATCTCATTCATACACATCTCATCCTTATTCATCCACATCCATCCTTATTCATCCACATCCATCCAATCGTTCACATGTACGACTACTCGCATCTATCCATACATTCATATCTATCACTTCACATCCACATATCTTCATGTCACATCTCATCTCTTTACATCACATCTCATTCTTTCACATACACATCTATATCCATTCTTTCACATACATCCACATCCATTCTTTCACAAACTCATTCACATCCATTCTTCACATACACATTCACATCCATTCTTCACATACACATCCTTATCCATTCTTTCACATACACATCCTTTTCCATTCTTTCACATACTCATTCACATCCATTCTTCACATACACATTCACATCCATTCCTCACATACACATTCACATCAATTATCATCACATACATTCACTCACATCTCATATCATTCATTTACATTCTGATTCACATGACATCACATCACATCTCATCCATTCATTCACATTTATCTGATTTACGTCACATCTCATCACATCTATTCACCTCACATCTCATCACCTCTATTCACCTTACATCTCATCACATCTATTCACCTCACATCTCATCACCTCTATTCACATCACATCCATCCATCCATTCATTCCCATCTATCTGATTCACATCATATCTCATCACATCTATTCACCTCACATTCTCATCATCTCTATTCACATCACATCCATCCATTCATTCATTCCCATCTATCTGATTCACATCACATCTCATCACATCTATTCACCTCACATTCTCATCATCTCTATTCACATCACATCCATCCATTCATTCATTCACATCTATCTAATTCACATCACATCCATCCATCCAATCATCATCTATTTGATTCACATCTTATCTCATCACATCTATTCACTTCATATTCTCATCACCTCTATTCACATCACATCCATCCATCCATCCTTCTCATCTATCTAATTCCCATCACATCTCATCATATCTATTCACCTCATATTCTCATCACTTCTATTCACATCACATCCATTCACATCTATCTGATTCGCATCATATCTATTCATCTCATATTCTCATCACTTCTATTCACATCACATCTATCCAATCATCTATCTGATTCGCATCACATCTCATCACATCTATTCATCTCATATTCTCATCACTTCTATTCACATCACATCTGTCCAATCATCTATGTGATTCACATCTTATCTCATCACATCTATTCACCTCACATCTAATCACCTCTATTCACAGAATTTAAACATAGAATTTAAGAGGATCCTATTTTTTTTATATAAAGATTCTTTACGCATCTATTTATGCATAATTCAAATTTAAGAAAAATAACACTTTTAAAATAAAAATATATCCTTTATGCATCTTTCTATACATAAATTCAATTTTAATGAGAATAACACTTTTGAAATAAAAATAAATCCTTTATGCATCTTTCTATGCATAAATTCAATTTTAATGAGAATAACACTTTTGAAATAAAAATAAATCCTTTATGTATGTTTCTATGCATAAATTCAATTTTAATGAGAATAACTCTTTTGAAATAAAAATAAATCTTTTATGCATGAATTAAATTTTAATGGGAATAACTCTTTTGAAATAAAAATAAATCTTTTATGCATCTTTCTATGCATAAATTCAATTTTAATGGAAATTTTAATGGAATAACACTTTTGATATAAAAATAAATCTTTTAGAATGCACAAACGGAGGGGATTACTCTTTTGGAATAACCTAGTGATAAACTTTAGTTCTACAAAATTAAAGAAAATTCTGCCATAACCTCCTTTGTATGGCTGACCATTTCTCAATTTTTACATTCTAACATCAATTTAAAAATTGATCCGAATTTGAAGTAAAGTACTCTAATCTACTCAATTTTCACTTTCTAAAGAGTAAACAATGAGAAAAGTTTAATTTTCACTTTCTAAAGAGTAAACAATGAGAAAAGTTTAATCAACTTATTTATTACTTATTTTAGGATAAAGAAAGGCTGAATTCTTAATGAAGAGAAGGGGGGTGGTCTTTTCATCAAGGCATAGCATCCATATTCACATTAAAAAAGCAAGAAATCAGAAAACCATAGATTAGAATTAAAAAAAAGTAAAATTATTAACTTACATAGAGTTTTGTGAGCTTTCCTTTGGCTTGAGGGATTGAGGGTTCTACTCTTGTTTGCATCAAGAGTGGCCACCAAATTCACTCGGAGAGGATTAGGCCAAAAAACAATTGAATTATCAAGAAATTCAATGTTAAATGGCTCAGGGGACGACAGAAGCAGAGTAACAGTGCATAAACACCATTAACCTTTTACAAGGGGAGACGCTTCTATTTATAGGAAAAAGTGAGCCTCTAACCAAGCAAATTGATTCTAGAATTTTCCAGATCAGTTTGGTCAAATTTTGACCATTTTTAGGTCAATTTAGCTTACTTTTTGGATCTAGTTGAAATAGGAGAGAGGAGAGATAAAATATCTCATTATTTATGAGTTTAAAACTCCTCCACATATGTGCAATAGGCGCCTCCTTCATGAGGGGAAATCTCCACACTGAGGTGTCAAAAATACATCATTTCCTCTAAATATCTCTTCTTTTTTAACTAATAACCTTGTCCTTAGTCAACTCTTCATCTTATGTGAACATTTACTCATTTTTGGAGGATTTTCTTTTATTCTTCAATTTATCTTCTCCCTACATTTGGATTAATGTTATTGGTCCATAGGAACCTTAATTCCAATTTTCGAAAAATCTGGATCCTCAAGCTAAGGTCCTTTTTAACTATTTTCAAATAATTCCAATTGCACATTGGAAAAGTCTTTTTGAATTTCTATTTCAGGGAAAACCATTTTAGACACTGGGAGGATTTTTATATCCAAAAATATCTCAATTTTGAATTACCTCTCTCTAGACATTTTCTCTCTCTAGGCCAAAACAGGTTAAAATAAGATCTTTCTTTTATTTCAGAGAGGGTAATACTTATAAGATCAGAAGGGGAGGTTCTTACACCTGCACACCTCAAAAGCTGGAGGGAGGAATCTTACATCCTACCCCACCTAAAAAACGCGAGATGTCCTCATCTTGCAAAATTAGAGGATAACTCTTTTCCTTAAGATCCAACTGATTTTGGGGTTCCTTATAGTCTGGTGAACCCAACAAGATCCTGGGATAAAGATCCATTATATAGAACTCATCATCAGATAATAATTCACTCAGATCATATCATTTAAATCCTTATCACAATAATGGTCCATTAGACCGAACTTTCTATCTAAACAGTCCTCCATGGGAATTTTCAATTATACAGTTTTTAATTTGACATCCCTTAACTTGATCCAATGGGTCAAGTGTTAACAACAACAATCTGTCAGCACAATCCACTTATCTTATAGTGATTTATTGAAGTCATTAACGTCATTCCAATTATGAACATCATCACAGAGACTCGTCCCATTCATCCTCATTGTGGTTTTGCTCAGCTTATTACATTTCAATCAAAATTTAGGAATCATCATTTTTCAATCAGATTCTAAATCAACTCATCAGTTCTCAACCAAAATTTAAAAATCATATCAACCACATTTGAATTCATCATCTGGATAGCATTTATGCTTATAATTTTAAGTCTTAGATTTACTCGTATATACTGCCAGTAAAGAGCTGCAGTTATACCCTCGGTATATACGGGTAGTCACACGATCCTTGGAATTATAAGGTAAATACCATCATGTCTAGGCCTCAAGCAAGTCAGGGATTCCATGCCATTGCGGTACTTCCATCTGAATACCCAATTACTAATTTATGAATTTCAGTCTGAATAACAATTTGTATGAATTTTATCATGCAATTACAATTTTTTGCTGCTTCTTCATAAATGTTTGACATTTTTGGCTTCTCGGTTGATCCACATTAGCCAATTTGCTCTGATACGAGCTGTGAGATCCCTGACCCCATCGCACAACGAATTCAAGGGTGCTAGAAGCCGAAGTAGCACTTCTTGCGCCGGGCAAGGTCCCACACTCAGGGCCTCGCCCATGGATATCCAGAAAAGAGACTAATCCATCGGTTCTTTCAAAACCGAACCCGAAAAAACTTCCCTTGCACGGAAAGCACGAGCGATTCCTCCAGGATAAATTTTTCTCTAACGTAGTCAAAAGCCTTAACTAACTGAACTGATCTGACCGAACCCGTAGTATCAAAGTCAGATCAAGGAAAAGATTGCACTTGGATCATAGAGACCAACATTTTTTACCTCATTGAGAGGCACAGCCGTTGATTCTTTTCCATAGAACAATTTTTATCTGGGATTTACTTCATCTATCGTACCATTAACAGAATTGAGTCTCATTTTAGGGATCCATCAGTCCAACCTAACCCTATCTAGTCCCGTGGGTTAGCCAACCACTATAGTGATGGGATCCAATTAAGAATTTGGTTAGGTTTTGTCCTGGGTACAACGAAAAGAGTTCCCAAGCCTCCTAGCCGGATAATCATGCAAACTTAAAACTAGTCACACCACTTACACACCCAGTATGAAATTGCCTTTTTCAGAGAATCAGCATCTTCTAAAAATAATCTTTTAGTGAAACAATTGTGTCACTAATCATAATCCTCAAAATCTCCGGTTGAATCTTTATTTCCAATCATTCCTTCATCGGTGTACCTATGGCATCATTGGCAAAACCAGAACGCTCACCACCTGTCCACTCAGGGGCCTTTTCGATAGTTCCTAGCTCATAGTAATTGGCAATATATTCACATATCAAAAATGGAATCTTCGTTGAAGATCAGCAAGATCAACCAGTGGATCCATATAAAAGAGCCATGGACTCATCCGTTTGAGGACCAGCAAGGTCAATCAACCAGATCCATGCCCGAATTCAGAAAACAACTCTTACTCCTTGATCCAAATATCTTCCCTCGACGCACATGTGGGTATCGTCGGTGACCCAGAGCCCGAGCACCATATGGTCAGCACCCTCTAGGATCCTTCGCAAGGTGACCTAGCGCTTCACTCATAGGCCGCTTCCTTGGTCCCTCATCCACTGAACCGGAAGCTCACCATTTTAATCGAACTGAGGCTGGTCTAGACCTCGGGACCTTGCTACGCGAGACGTCCTCCATTGACTCTCCATCAGCTGTTGTAACTTTATCAAATTAGGTCTCCATGACCTCATTCACAAGACGGTCAAAATGCTTCTCTAGCATTCTTGACTTAAAACAGTCATTTAAAAACAGTTAAAAAATATAGTTTCTATAAAAACTCTCGTCTTTCCACATTGCTCCACATCAAACCACATTAATTAATTCCACAACTATTTCATAAGTATTCCTATTCTCATCCAATTACATCATTTTCATCTCATCACATCTTTCCTCAATTTATCCTCATCAGATCTCATCCACTCGAATCTACCCATATCCACATCTCATCACATCACATTTGTTCACATCTCATCCATTCAGACCACATCACATTCACTTACATCTCATCCATTCAGACCACATCACATTCAATCACATCACATCTCATTCATTCACATCTTTCCTCAATTTATCCTCATCAGATCTCATCCACTCGCATCTACCCATATCCACATCTCATCACATCACATTTATTCACATCTCATCCATTCAGACCACATCACATTCACTTACATCTCATCCATTCAGACCACATCACATTCAATCACATCACATCTCATTCATTTTACCTCACATCTCATTCATTCACATCTATCCCGATTCACATCCCATCACATCACATTCATTCATATCCATCACATTCACATTCATTCATATATCCATCACATTCATTCTCATCACACCATTATATCACATCACTTCTATCCACATCATACCTCATTCATACACATCTCATGCTCATTCATCCACATCGATCTAATCGTTCACATGTACGACTACTCGCATCTATCCATACATTCATATCTATCACTTCACATCCACATATATTCATGTCACATCTAATCTTTTTACATCACATCACATTCTTTCACATACACATCTATATCCATTCTTTCACATACATCCACATCCATTCTTTCACATATACTCATTCACATCCATTCTTCAGATACAAATTCACATCCATTCTTCACATACACATCCTTATCCATTCTTTCACATACACATCCTTATCCATTCTTTCACATACTTATTCACATCCATTATTCACATACACATTCACATCCATTCCTCACATACACATTCACATCAATTATCATCACATACATTCACTCACATCTCATATCATTCATTTACATTCTGATTCACATGACATCAGATCTCATCCATTTATTCACATTTATCAGATTCACGTCACATCTCATCACATCTATTCACCTCACATCTCATCACCTCTATTCACATCACATCCATCCATCCATTCATTCCCATCTATCTGATTCACATCACATCTCATCACATCTATTCACCTCACATTCTCATCATCTCTATTCCCATCACATCCATCCATTCATTCATTCCCATCTATCTGATTCACATCACATCTCATCACATCTATTCACCTCACATTCTCATCATCTCTATTCACATCACATCCATCCATTCATTCATTCACAACTATCTAATTCATATCACATCCATCCATCCAATAATCATCTATCTGATTCACATCTTATCTCATCACATCTATTCATCTCATATTCTCATCACCTCTATTCACATCACATCCATCCATCCATTCTTCTCATCTATCTAATTCCCATCACATCTCATCACATCTATTCACCTCATATTCTCATCACTTCTATTCACATCACATCCATTCACATCTATCTGATTCCCATCACATCTCATCACATCTATTCATCTCATATTCTCATCACTTCTATTCACATCACATCTATCCAATCATCTATCTGATTCGCATCACATCTCATCATATCTATTCATCTCATATTCTCATCACTTCTATTCACATCACATTTATCCAACCATCTATTTGATTCACATCTTATCTCATCACATCTATTCACCTCACATCTCATCACCTCTATTCACAGAATTTAAACATAGAATTTAAGAGGATCCTAATTTTTGATTAAAGATTCTTTACGCATCTATTTATGCATAATTCAAATTTAAGAAAAATAACACTTCTGAAATAAAAATATAACCTTTATGCATCTTCCTATGCATAAATTCAATTTTAATAAGAATAACACTTTTGAAATAAAAATAAATCCTTTATGCATCTTTCTATGCATAAATTCAATTTTAATGAGAATAACACTTTTGAAATAAAAATAAATCCTTTATGCATGTTTCTATGCATAAATTTAATTTTAATGAGAATAACTCTTTTGAAATAAAAATAAATCTTTTATGCATAAATTAAATTTTAATGAGAATAACTCTTTTGAAATAAAAATAAATCTTTTATGCATCTTTCTATGCATTAATTTAATTTGAATGGGAAGTTTAATGAGAATAACACTTTTGATATAAAAATAAATCTTTTAGAATGCACAAACGGAGGGGATTACTCTTTTGGAATAACCTAATGATAAACTTTAGTTCTAAAAAATTTAAGAAAATTTTGCCATAACCTCCTTTGTATGGCTGACCATTTCTCAATTTTTACATTCTAACATCAATTTAAAAATTTATCGCAATTTGAAGTAAAGTACTCTAATCTACTAAATTTTCACTTTCTAAAGAGTAAACAATGAGAAAAGTTTAATTAACTTATTTATTACTCATTTTAGGATAAAAAAAGTCTAAATTCTTAATGAAGAGAAGGGGGGTGGTCTTTTCATCAAGGCATAGCTTCCATATTCACATTAAAAAAGCAAGAAATCAGAAAACCATAGATTAGAATTAAAAAAAAGTAAAATTATTAACTTAGAGTTTTGTGAGCTTTCCTTTGGCTTGAGGGATTGAGGGTTCTACTCTTGTTTGCATCAAGAGTGGCCACCAAATTCACTTGGAGAGGATTAGGCCAAAAAACAATTGAATTATCAAGAAATTCAATGTTAAATGGCTCAGGGGACGACAGAAGCAGAGTAACAGTGCATAACCACCATTAACCTTTTACAAGGGAGGGGGCTTCTATTTATAGAAAAAAGTGAGCCTCTAACCAAGCAAACTGATTCTAAAATTTTCCAGATCAGTTTGGTCAAATTTTGACCATTTTAGGTCAGTTTAGCTTACTTTTTGGATCTAGTTGAAACAGGAGAGAGGAGAGATAAAATATCTCATTATTTATGAGTTTAAAACTCCTCCACATATGTGCAATAGGCGCCTCCTTCATGAGGGGAAATCCCCACACTGAGGTGTCAAAAATGCATCATTTCCTCTAAATATCTCTTCTTTTTTAACTAATAACCTTGTCCTTAGTCAACTCTTCATCTTATGTAAGCATTTACTCATTTTTGGAGGATTTTCTTTTATTCTTCAATTTATCTTCTCCCTACATTTGGATTAATCTTATTGGTCCATAGGAACCTTAATTCAAATTTTCAGAAAATCTGGACCCTCAAGCTAAGGTCCTTTTTAACTATTTTCAAATAATTCCAATTGCATATTAGAAAAGTTTTTTGAATTTCTATTTTAGGGGAAACCATTTTAGACACTAGGAGGATTTTTATATCCAAAAATATCTCAATTTTGAATTCCCTCTAGATATTTTCTCTCTCTAGGCCAAAACAGGGTAAAATAGGATCTTTCTTTTATTTCAGAGAGGGGAATAATTATAAGATCAGAAGGGGAGGTTCTTACACCTGCACACCTCAGAAGCTCGAGGGAGGAATCTTACATCCTACCCCACATAAAAAACGCAAGATGTCCTCATCTCACAAAATTAGAGCATAACTCTTTTTCTTAAGATCCAACTGATTCTAGGGTTCCTTATAGTCTGGTGAACCTAATAGAATCCTGGGATAAAGATCTGTTATATAGAACTCATCATCAGATAACAATTCACTCAGATCATATCATTTAAATCCTTATCACAATAATGGTCCATTAGACCGAACTTTCTATCTGAACAGTCCTCCATGGGAATTTTTAATTTTACAGATTTTTAATTTGACATCCCTTAACTTGATCCACTGGGTCAAGCGTTAACAACAGCAATCTGTCATCACAATCCACTAATCTTATAGTGATTTGCTAAAGTCATTAACATCATTCCAGTTATGAACATCATCACTCGTCCCATTCATCCTCGTTGTGGTTTTGCTCAGCTTATTACATTTCAATCAAAATTTAGGAATCATCATTTTTCGATCAGAATCTAAATCAACTCATGAGTTCTCAACCAAAATTTAAAAATCATATCAACCACATTCGAGTTCATCATGTGGATAGCATTTATGCTTATAATTTCAAGTCTTAGATTTACTCGTATATACTCCCAGTAAAGAGCTGCAGTTATACCCTCAGTATATACGGGTAGTTACATGATCCTTGGAATTATAAGGTAAATACCATCTTGTCTAGGCCTCAAGCAAGTCAGGGATTCCATGCAATTGCGATACTTCCATCTGAACACCCAATTACTAATTTATGAATTTCAATCTGAATAACAATTTGTATGAATTTTATCACACAATTACAATCTTTTACTGCTTCTTCATAAATGTTTGACATTTTTGGCTTCTCGGTTGATCCACATAAGCCAAGTTGCTCTGATACCAGTTGTGAGATCCCTGACCCCCTCGCAACAAATTTAGGGGTGCAGCACTTCTTGCATGGGGCAGGGTCCCACACTCGGGGCCTCGCGCCCGCGGATATCCGGACAAGAGACTAATCCATCGGTTCTTCCAAAACCAAACCCGAAAAAACTTTCCTTGCCCGAAAAGTACGGGCGATTTCTCCAGGATAAATTTTTCTCTAACGTAGTCAAAAGCCTTAACTAACTGAACCGATCTGACTGAACCCGTAGTATCAAAGTCAGATCAAGGAAAAGATTGCACTTGGATCATAGAGACCAACGCTTTTTTCCTCATTGAGAGGTACAGCCGTTGATTCTTTTCCATAGAATAATTTTTATCCGGGATTTACATCTATCGTACCATAACAGAATTGAGTCTCATTTTAGGGATCCATCAGTCCAGCCTAACCTCATCTAGTCCCGTGGGTTAACCAACTGCCCAACCACTGTAGTGATGGGTTCCAATTAAGAATTTGGTTAGGTTTTATCCTGGGTACTAGGGAAGAGAGTTCCCAGGCCTCCTAGCCGGATATTCATGCAAACTTAAAACTAGTTACAACACTTATATACTAATATGAAATTGCCCTTTTCAGAGAATCAACATCTTCTAAAAATAATCTTTTAATGAAATAATTGTGTCACTGATCATAATCCTCAAAATCTCCGGTTGAATTCTTATTTCTAATCATTCCTTCATCGGTGTACCTATGGCATCATTGGCAAAACCAGAACGCTCACCACCTGTCCACTCAGGGGCCTTTTCGATAGTTCCTAGCTCATAGTAGTAACCGGCAATATATTCACATATCAAAAATAAAATCTCTGTTGAAGATCAGCAAGATCAACCAACGCATCAGCAAGATCAACCAACGGATCCATATAAAAGAGCCATGGGCTCATCCGTTGAGGACCAGCAAGGTCAATCAACCAGATCCATGCTCGAATTCAGAAAACAACTCTTACTCCTTGTTCCAAATATCTTCCACGATGCACATGTGGGTATCGTCGGCAACCCAGAGCCTGAGCACCATATGGTCAGCAATCTCTAGGATCCTTCGCAAGGTGACCTAGCACTTCACTAATAGGCCGCTTCCTTGGTCCCTTATATACCGTAATGGAAGCTCACCATTTTTGGTCAAGACCTCGACCGACCTTGCTACGCGAGACGTCCTCCATTGACTCTCGATCAACTGTTGTCAGCTGTTGTCGGCTGTTGTAACTTTATCAGATTAGGTCTCCACGACCTCATTCACAAGATAGTCAAAATGCTTCTTCAGCATTCTTGACATAAAACAGTCATTTAAAAACAGTTCAAAAATAGAGTTTCTATAACGAACTCTCGTCGTTTTATTGCTCCACATCAAACCACATTAATTAATTCCACAACTATTTCATAAGTATTCCTATTCTCATCCAATCACATCATTTTCATCTCATCACATCTTTGCTCAATTTATCCTCATCAGATCTCATCCACTCGCATCTACCATATCCACATCTCATTACATCACATTCATTCACATCTCATCCATTCAGACCATATCACATTCACTCACATCGCATCCATTCAGACCACATCACATTCACTCATATCACATCTTTGCTCAATTTATCCTCATCAGATCTCATCCACTCGCATCTACCATATCCACATCTCATTACATCACATTCATTCACATCTCATCCATTCAGACCATATCACATTCACTCACATCTCATCCATTCAGACCACATCACATTCACTCATATCACATCGCATTCAGTTTACCTCACATCTTATTCATTCACATCTACCCCGATTCACATCGCATCACATCACATTCATTAATATCCATCACATTCACATTCATTCATATCCATCACATTCATTCTTATTACACCATTATATCAGTCATATCTCATTCATACACATCTCATCCTCATTCATCCACATCCATCCTCATTCATCCTCATTCATCCACACCCATCTAATCGTTCACATGTACGACTACTTGCATCTTTCCATACATTCATATCTATCACTTCACATCCACATATATTCATGTCACATCTCATCTCTTTACATCACATCACATTCTTTCACATACACATCTATATCCATTCTTTCACATACATCCACATCCATTCTTTCACATACTCATTCACATCCATTCTTCACATACACATTCACATCCATTCTTCACATACACATCCTTATCCATTCTTTCACATACTCATTCACATACACATTCACATCCATTCCTCACATACACATTCACATCGATTATCATCAAATACATTCATTCACATCTCATATCATTCATTTACATTCTGATCCACATGACATCACATCTCATCCATTCATTCACATTTATCTAATTCACGTCACATCTCATCACATCTATTCACCTCACATATTATCACCTCTATTCACATCACATCCATCCATCCATTCATTCCCATCTATTTGATTCACATCACATCTCATCGCATCTATTCACCTCACATTCTCATCATCTCTATTCACATCACATCCATCCATTCATTCATTCCCATCTATCTGATTTACATCACATCTATTCACCTCACATTCTCATCACTTTTATTCACATCACATCCATCCATTAATTCACATCACATCTATCTAATTCACATCACATCCATCCATCCAATCGCCATCTATCTGATTTACATCCTATCTCATCACATCTATTCACCTCATATTCTCATCACCTCTATTCACTTCACATCCATCCATCCATTCTTCTCATCTATCTATTTCCATCATATCTCATCACATCTATTTACCTCATATTCTCATCACACTTCTATTCACATCATATCCATTCACATCTATCTGTGATTCGCATCACATCTCATCATATCTATTCATCTCATATTCTCATCACTTCTATTCACATCACATCTATTCAATCATCTATCTGATTCGCATTACATTTCATCACATCTATTCATCTCATATTCTCATCACTTCTATTCACATCACATCTATCGAATCATCGATCTGATTCACATCTTATCTCATCACATCTATCACCTCACAGGAGAGAGGAGAGATGAAATATCTCATTATTTATGAGTTTAAAACTGCTCCACATATGTGAAATAGGCACCTCCTTCATGAGGGAAAATTCCCACACTGAGGTGTCAAAAATGCATCATTTCCTCTAAATATCTCTTCTTTTTTAACTAATAACCTTGTCCTTAGTCAACTCTTCATCTTATGTGAGCATTTACTCATTTTTGGAGGATTTTCTTTTATTCTTCAATTTATTTCCTCCCCTACATTTGGAACCTTAATTCAAAATTTTCAGAAAATCTGGACCCTCAAGCTAAGGTCCTTAAATAATTCCAATTGCACATTGGAAAAGTCGTTTTGAATTTCTGTTTCAGGGGAAACTATTTTAGACACTAGGAGGATTTTTGTATCCAAAAATATCTCAATTTTGAATTAACTCCCTCTAGACATTTTCTCTCTCTAGGCCAAAACAGGGTAAAATAGGATCTTTCTTTTATTTTAGAGAGGGGAATAATTATAAGATCAAAAGGGGAGGTTCTTACACCTCAAAAGTTGGAGGGAGGAATCTTACATCCTACCCCACTTAAAAAACACGAGATGTCCTCATCTCGCAAAATTAGAGGATAACTCTTTTCCTTAAGATCCAAGTGATTCTGGGGTTCCTTATAGTTTGGTGAACCCAACAGAATCCTGGGATAAAGATCTGTTATATAGAACTCATCATCAGATAACAATTCACTCAGATCATATCATTTAAATCCTTATCACAATAATGGTCCATTAGACCGAACTTTCTATCTGAACAGTCCTCCATGGGAATTTTCAATTATACAGATTTTTAATTTGACATCCCTTAACTTGATCCACTGGGTCAAGTGTTAACAACAGCAATCTGTCAGCACAATCCACTAATCCTATAGTGATTTGCTGAAGTCATTAACATCATTCCAGTTATGAACATCATCACAGAGACTCGTCCCATTCATTCTCATTGTGGTCTTGCTTAGCTTATTACATTTCAATCAAAATTTAGGAATCATCATCCAAATCAACTCAGCAGTTCTCAACCAAAATTTAAAAATCATATCAACCACATTCAAATTCATCATCTACATAGCATTTATGCTTATAATTTCAAGTCTTAGATTTACTCATATATATACAGCCAGTAAAGAGCTGCAGTTATACCCTCGGTATATACGGGTAGTCAATCACAATCCTTGGAATTATAAGGTAAATACCATCATGTCTAGGCCTCAAGCAAGTCAGGGATTCCATGCAATTGCGGTACTTCCATCTGAACACCCAATTACTAATTTATAAATTTAACAATTTGTATGAATTTTATCACGCAATTACAATCTTTTACTGCTTCTTTATAAATGTTTGACATTTTTGGCTTCTCGGTTGATCCATACCAGCTGTGAGATCCCTGACCCCACCGCGCAATGAATTCAAGGGTGCTAGCAATGGAAGTAGCACTTCTTGTGCGGGGCAGGGTCCCACACTTGGGGCCTTGCCCACGGATATCCGGACAAGAGACTAATCCATCGTCCTATCTATGTGATTCACATCACATCTCATCACATCTATTCACCTCACATTCTCATCACTTCTATTCGCATTATATCCATGCATTCATTCATTTACATCTATCTAATTCACATCACATCCATTCATCCAATTATCATCTATCTGATTTACATCTTATCTCATCACATCTATTCACCTCATATTCTCATCACCTCTATTCATATCACATCCATCCATCCATTCTTCTCATCTATCTAATTCCCATCACATCTCATCACATCTATTTACCTCATATTCTTATCACTTCTATTCACATCACATCCATTCACATCTATCTGATTCGCATCACATCTCATCACATTTATTCATCTCATATTCTCATCACTTCTATTCACATCACATCTATCCAAACATCTATCTGATTTGCATCACATCTCATCACATCTATTCATCTCATATTCTTATCACTTCTATTCACATCTATCGAATCATCTATCTCATTCACATCTTATCTCATCACATCTCATCACCTCTATTCACAGAATTTAAACATAGAATTTAAGAGGATCTTAATTTTTGATATAAAGATTCTTTACGCATCTATTTATGCATAATTCAAATTTAAGGAAAATAACACTTAAAAAAAAATAAATCCTTTATGCATCTTCCTATGCATAAATTCAATTTTAATGAGAATAAAAATAAATCCTTTATGCATATTTCTATGTGAAATAGGCGCCTCCTTCATGAGGGGAAATCCACACTGAGGTGTCAAAAATGCATCATTTCCTCTAAACATCTCTTCTTTATTAACTAATAACCTTGTATAAAATTACCTTTTTTTAGAGAATCAGCATCTTCTAAAAACAATCTTTTAATGAAATAATTGTGTCACTGATCATAATCCTCAAAATCTCTCGTTGAATCCCTATTTCCAATCATTCCTTCATTGGTGTACCTATGGCATCATTGGCAACCAGAACGCTCACCACCTGTCCACTCAAGGGCCTTTTCAATACTCATAGTAACCGTCAATATATTCACATATCAAAAATGGAATCTCCGTTGAAGATCAGCAAGATCAACCAACGGATCCATATAAAAGAGCCATGGACTCATCCGTTGAGGACCAGCAATGTCAATCAACCAGATCCATGGCCGAATTCAAAAAACAACTCTTACTCCTTGTTCCAAACATCTTCCACGACACACGTGTGGGTATCGTTGGCAACCCAGAGCCCGAGCACCATATGGTCAGTACCCTCTAGAATCCTTCGCAAGTGACCTAGCGCTTCACTCATAGGCCGCTTCCTTGGTCTCTCATCCACCGTACCCGGAAGCTCACCATTTTAATTGAGCTCGGCCGGACCTTGCTACGCGAGATATCCTCCAATGACGCTTTGTCAGCTGTTGTAACTTTATCAGATTAGGTCTCCATGACCTCATTCACAAGACGGTCAAAATGCTTCTCCAGCATTCTTGACATAAAACGGTCATTTAAACACAGTTTAAAAATACAGATTCTATAACAAACTCTCGTCTTTCCACATTGCTCCACATCAAACCACATTAATTAATTCCACAACCATTTCATAAGTATTTCTATTCTCATCCAATCACATCATTTTCATCTCATCACATCTTTCCTCAATTTATCCTCATCAGATCTCATCCACTCGCATCTACCCATATCCACATCTCATCACATCACATTCATTCACATCTCATCCATTCAGACCACATCACATTCACTCACATCTCATCCATTCAGACCACATCACATTCACTCACATCACATCTCATTCATTTTACCTCACATCTCATTCATTCACATCTATCCCGATTCACATCCCATCACATCACATTCATTCATATCCATCACATTCATTCTCATCACCATTATATCACGTCACTTCTATTCACATCATATCTCATTCATACACATCTTATCCTCATTCATCCACATCCATCCAATCGTTCACATGTACGACTGCTCGCATCTATCCATACATTCATATCTATCACTTCACATCCACATATATTCATGTCACATCTCATCTCTTTACATCACATCACATCATATTCTTTCACATACACATCTATATCCATTCTTTCACATACATCCACATCCATTCTTTCACATACTCATTCACATCCATTCTTCACATACACATTCACATCCATTCTTCACATACACATCCTTATCCATTCTTTCACATACTCATTCACATCCATTCTTCACATAAACATTCACATCCATTCCTCACATACACATTCACATCGATTCTCATCACATACATTCACTCACATCTCATATCATTCATTTACATTCTGATTCACATGACATCACATCTCATCCATTCATTCACATTTATCTGATTCACGTCACATCTATTCACCTCACATCTCATCACCTCTATTCACATCACATCCATCCATCCATTCATTCCCATCTATCTGATTCACATCAGATCTATTCACCTCACATTCTCATCATCTCTATTCACATCACATCCATCCATTCATTCATTCCCATCTATCTGATTCACATCACATCTCATCACATCTATTCACCTCACATTCTCATCATCTCTATTCACATCACATCCATCCATCCATTCATTCACATCTATCTAATTCACATAACATCCATCCATCTAATCATCATCTATCTGATTCACATCTTATCTCATCACATCTATTCACCTCATATTCTCATCACCTCTATTCACATCACATCCATCCATTCATTCTTCTCATCTATCTAATTTCCATCACATCTCATCACATCTATTCACCTCATATTCTCATCACTTCTATTCACAGCACATCCATTCACATCTATCTGATTTGCATGACATCTCATCACATCTATTCATCTCATATCCTCATCACTTCTATTCACATCACATCTATCCAATCATCTATCTGGTTCGCATCACATCTCATCACATCTATTCATCTCATATTCTCATCACTTCTATTCACATCACATCTATCCAATCATCTATCTGATTCACATCACATCTATCCAATCATCTATCTGATTCACATCTTATCTCATCACATCTATTCACAGAATTTACGAGGATCCTAATTTTTGATATAAAGATATTTTACGCATCTATTTATGCATAATTAAAATTTAAGAAAAATAACACTTTTGAAATAAAAATAAATCCTTTATGCATCTTTCTATGCATAAATTCAATTTTAATGAGAATAACACTTTTGAAATAAAAATAAATCCTTTATGCATCTTTCTATGCATAAATTCAATTTTAATGAGAATAAGTCTTTTGAAATAAAAAGTAATCTTTCATTCATAAATTAAATTTTAATGGGAATAACTTTTTTGAAATAAAAATAAATCTTTTATGCATCTTTCTATGCATAAATTTAATTTGAATGGGAATCTTAATGAGAATAACACTTTTGATATAAAAATAAATCTTTTAAAATGCACAAACAGAGGGGATTACTCTTCTGGAATAACCTAATGATAAACTTTAGTTCTACAAAATTTAAGAAAATTCTGCCATAACCTCCTTTGTATGGCTGACCATTTCTCAATTTTTACATTCTAACATCAGTTTAAAAATTAATCCCAATTTGAAGTAAAGTACTCTAATCTACTCAATTTTCACTTTCTGAAGAGTAAACAATAAGAAAAGTTTAATTAACTTATTTATTACTCATTTTAGGATAAAGAAAGGCTGAATTCTTAATGAAGAGAAGGGAGTGGCCTTTTCATCAAGGCATAGCTTCCATATTCACATTAAAAAAGCAAGAAATCAGAAAACCATAGATTAGAATTTAAAAAAAGTAGAATTATTAACTTACATAGAGTTTTGTGAGCTTTCCTTTGGCTCGAGGGGTTGAGGATTCTACTCTTGTTTGCATCAAGAGTGGCCACCAAATTCACTTGGAGAGGATTAGGCCAAAAAACAATTGAATTATCAAGAAATTCAAATTTAAATGGCTCAGGACAGATGGCTCAGGACGACAGAAGTAGAGTAACAGTGCATAAACACCATTAACCTTTTACAAGGGGGGAGGCCTCTATTTATAGGAAAAAGTGAGCCTCTAACCAAGCAAACTGATTCTAGAATTTTCCAGATCAGTTTGGTCAATTTTTGACCATTTTTAGGTTAGTTTAGCTTACTTTTTGGATCTAGTTGAAACAGGAGAGAGGAGAGATAAAATATCTCATTATTTATGAGTTTAAAACTCCTCCACACATGTGAAATAGGTGCCTCCTTCATGAGGGGAATTCCCCACACTGAGGTGTAAAAAATGTATCATTTCCTCTAAATATCTCTTCTTTTTTAACTAATAACCTTGTCCTTAGTCAACTCTTCATCTTATGTGAGCATTTACTCATTTTTGGGGGATTTTCTTTTATTTTTTAATTTATCTCCTCCCTACTTTTGGATTAATCTTATTGGTCCATAGGAACCTTAATTCAAAACTTTCAAAAAATCTGGACCCTCAGGCTAAGGTCCTTTTTAACTTTTTTAAAATAATTCCAATTGCACATTGGAAAGTTCTTTTTGAATTTCTGTTTCAGGGGAAACCGATGAGTTCTATATAACGGATCTTTATGCCAGGATTCTGTTGGGTTCACCAGACTATAAGGAACCCCAGAATCAGTTGGATCTTAAGGAAAAGAGTTATCCTCTAATTTTGCGAGATGAGGACAGTGGGGTAGAATGTAAGATTCCTCCCTCTAGCTTTTGAGGTGTGCATGTGTAAGAACCTCCTCTTCTGATCTTATAATTATTCCCCTCTCTGAAATAAAAGAAAGATCCTATTTTACCTTGTTTTGGCCTAGAGAGAGAAAATATCTAGAGAGAGATAATTCAAAATTCAGATATTTTTTAATATAAAAATTCTCCTAGTGTCTAAACTGGTTTCCCCTGAAACAGAAATTCAAAAAGAACTTTCCAATGTGCAATTAGAATTATTTGAAAATAGTTAAAAAGAACCTTAGCCGCCTGAGAGTCCAAATTTTTTGAAAATTTTGAATTAAGGTTCCTATGGACCAATAAGATTAATCCAAATGTAGGGAGGAGATGAATTAAAGAATAAAAGAAAATCCCCCAAAAATGAGAAAATGTTCACATAAGATGAAGAGTTGACTAAGGACAAGATTATTAGTTAAAAAAGAAAAGATATTTAGAGGAAATGATGCATTTTTGACACATCAGTGTGGGGATTTCTCCTCATGAAGGAGATGCCTATTTCACATGTGTGGAGGATTTTTATACTCATAAATAATGAGATATTTCATCTCTCCTCTCTCGTGTTTCAACTAGATCCAAAAAGTAAGCTAAACTGACCTAAAAATGGTCAAAATTTGACCAAATTGATCTAGAAAATTCTAGAATTAGTTTGCTTGGTTAGAGTGATGATGTGAATAGAGATGATGAGAATGTGAGGTGAATAGATGTGATGAGATGTGATGTGAATCAGATAGATAGGAATGAATGAATGGATGGATGTGGTGTGATGAGGTGTGACGTAAATCAGATAAATGTGAATGAATGGATGAGATGTGATGTCATGTGAAACAAAATGTAGATGAGATGTGATGTCATGTGAAACAAAATGTAAATGAATGATATGAGATGTGAGTGAATGTATGTGATGATAATCGATGTGTGTGTATGTGAGGAATGGATGTGAATGTGTATATGAAGAATGGATGTGAATGAGTATGTGAAAGAATGGATAAGGATGTGTATGTGAAAGAATGGATAAGGATGTGTATGTGAAGAATAGATGTGCATGTGTATGTGAAGAATGGATGTGAATGAGTATAAGAAAGAATGGATGTGGATATATGTGAAAGAATGTGATGTGATGTAAAGAGATGAGATGTGACATGAATATATGTGGATGTGATGTGATGGGATGTGAATCGGGATAGATGTGAATGAATGAGATATGAGGTAAAATGAATGAGATGTGAGGTAAAATGAATCGGGATAGATGTGAATGAATGAGATGTGATGTGAGTGAATGTGATGTGGTCTGAATGGATGAGATGTGAATGAATGTGATGTGATGAGATGTGGATATGGGTAGATGCATGTGAGATCCCACTGGTGCCCCCTCTGCGCGCCGGATTCCCGGATGGTAGCAGCAGAAGTAGCTTCCTCTTGCGCGGGGCAGGGTTTCTCACTCGGGGCCTCGCCCTCGAATGTCCGAGGAGCACGAGACTAAGCTGGTGGTCATTCCAAAAACCAAAACCGGGAGAATTTCCCATGCCCGAAAAATGGGGACGATTCTACCATTTTGAATTTCTTAACAAATTTTTCTAACGAAGTCAAGACTAATCTTACCTTCATCTGAATAAACCAGATAAAGAAGGGAAACTATAACAGACTTAACTTGAAGGAATCAACGCTTTTTTCCTAATTGAATTAGGCATAGCCGTTGATCTATCCATTTGAGAAGTCTTCAGGTTATTATTTAACTATTTGAGTTCTAAGCGTAATCTTATTAATCAATTTTATTATTAAAATTCTATTGATTCCAGCCTATGGGTTAGCCACCGTCCAACCACTGGAATAGTAGAACCAGACAAGTACTCACCCACCCATAATTGAAAGCCTTTCTTAACTTTTGCTTTAGAATACAGATACTCACACACTCCTCTTTAAACTTTAATTTATAAAACAATCCATTGACAAACAATTACTGGTACAGATGTCATAACTCAAAATTTCCATTCAATCCTTATTTCTCACAAAAGAGTATCACTCTGGACTCTCCGTTGAGAACAGCAGGTCAGCAAAACGAGATCCAGTAATAGATTACAATAAGTTTCTCGCCATCATACATATATATCTTCCATGACATACGCATGGGTGTCCAGCACTGCGAGCCCGTGCATCGCCTAGTCAGAACCCTCCAGGATCCTCCTTAGGTGTCCTGGCATTTCACTCAGGGACCACTTCATCGTCCCTCGCCCATCGTTGTGGAAGCACACCATTTTAACCATACCGAGGCTGGTCAAGCTTTGCCGCATGAGCTGTCCTTTCAACACTCCTCGCCGCCGCCAGCTGTTGCAACCGAACTTCCCTTAGAAAAACACATATACCAAATGCTCCCTCCAGCATTCTGGCGTAAGTTAGTCCCAAGTTTTTAGTTTTGATTTTCTTTTGAATACAATGAGTATATCTTAATTCCATATCCCAAGACTTCTAGATCACAGGTCTCGATTCCCAAGCAGAATTCCTCAAAGTCTGAATTCTTGATCCTTAGATCAAAATCAAAGGTCTCAACTTAGTTTCAGATTCGGTGGGTGATTTGAGTGTAGATTACTGAACTAGTCACATCGTCTATTCTTGAAGCTGACGAAGGAGTTATGTCTTGGTCATAGTCTGATTCAGGGTTTGAGCCTGGAAAGGTTCTCCCTGATCTATCTTTCTCGAAGATAATAATTCAATTACTACTTTACTGAATTCAAAACTAAACACGAATTCCTACGAGAAATAAATTAGTCATTTATCTAAAATTCTGACTTCGATAGTTTTTCTGAATTTTCTCATTACTATACTAGAGAATATGAAACGATAAAATTTTCTTTCACAGAGTATTTACTTAATTCATTTACCAATATTCATGGGATTTAAACAATGATTAAAGAGAACTCTTATTTTGATATAAAAATTCTGTATGCATCTATTTATGCATAAAAATCCATTTTGATGAAAGTAACACTTTTATAATAAAAATATTCTTTTATGTATCTATTTATGCATAAAAATCCATTTTGATGAAAGTAACACTTTTATAATAAAAAAATATTCTTTTATGCATCTATTTATGAATAAAAATCAATAATGATGAAAGTAACACTTTTATAATAAAAAATATTCTTTTATGCATCTATTTATGCATAAAAATCAATATTGAATGAAAGTAACACTTTTATAATAATAAAAATATTCTTTCATGCATCTATTTATGCATAAAAATCAATAATGATGAAAGTAACACTTTATAATAAAAATATTCTTTTATGCATCTATTTTTGCATAAAAATCAATATTGATGAAAGTAACACTTTCATAATAATAAAAATATTCTTGTATGCATCTATTTATGCATAAAAATCAATATTGATGAAAGTAACACTTTTATAATAAAAAAATATTCTTTTGTGTATCTATTTATGCATAAAAATCAATAATGATGAAAGTAACACTTTTATTTATGCATAATTCAAATTTAAGAAAAATAACACTTTTGAAATAAAAATAAATCCTTTATGCATCTTTCTATGCATAAATTCAATTTTAATGAGAATAACATTTTTGAAATAAAAATAAATCCTTTATGCATCTTTATATGCATAAATTCAATTTTAATGAGAATAACTCTTTTGAAATAAAAATAAATCTTTTATGCATAAATTAAATTTTAATGGGAATAACTCTTTTGAAATAAAAATAAATCCTTTATGCATCTTTCTATGCATAAATTCAATTTTAATGAGAATTTTAATGAGAATAACACTTTTGATATAAAAATAAATCTTTTAGAATGCACAAACAGAGGGGATTAGTCTTTTGGAATAACCTAATGATAAACTTTAGTTCTACAAAATTTAAGAAAATTTTGCCATAACCTCCTTTGTATGGCTGACCATTTCTCAATTTTTACATTCTAACATCAATTTAAAAATTAATCCCAATTTGAAGTAAAGTACTCTAATCTACTCAATTTTTAATTTCTAAAGAGTAAACGATAAGAAAAGTTTAATTAACTTATTTATTACTCATTTTAGGATAAAGAAAGGCTGAATTCTTAATGAAGAGAAGGGGGTGGCCTTTTCATCAAGGCATAACATCCATATTCACATCAAGGCATAACAACCATATTCACATTAAAAAAGCAAGAAACCAAAAAACCATAGATTAGAATTAAAAAAAAGTAGAATTATTAACTTACATAGAGTTTTGTGAGCTTTTCTTTGGCTTGAGGGATTGAGGGTTCTACTCTTGTTTGCATCAAGAGTGGCCACCAAATTCACTTGGAGAGGATTAGGCCAAAAAACAATTGAATTATCAAGAAATTCAATGTTAAATGGCTCAGGGGGACGACAGAAGCAGAGTAATAGTGCATAAACACTATTGACCTTTTACAAGGGAGGAGGCTTCTATTTATAGGAAAAAGTGAGCCTCTAACCAAGCAAACTGATTCTAGAATTTTCCAGATCAGTTTGGTCAAATTTTAACCATTTTTAGGTCAGTTTAGCTTACTTTCTGGATCTAGTTGAAACAGGAGAGAGGAGAGATGAAATATCTCATTATTTATGAGTTTAAAACTCCTCCACATATGTGCAATAGGTGCCTCCTTCATGAGGGGAAATCTCCACACTGAGGTGTCAAAAATGCATCATTTCCTCTAAATATCTCTTCTTTTTTAACTAATAACCTTCTCCTTAGTCAACTCTTCATCTTATGTGAGCATTTACTCATTTTTGGGGGATTTTCTTTTATTGTTCAATTTATCTCCTCCCTACATTTGGATTAATCTTATTGGTCCATAGGAACCTTAATTCAAAATTTTTAAAAAATCTGGACCCTCAGGCTAAGGTCCTTTTTACCTATTTTCAAATAATTCCAATTGCACATTGGAAAGTTCTTTTTGAATTTCTGTTTCAAGGGAAACCATTTTAGACACTAGGAGGATTTTTATATCAAAAAATATCTCAATTTTGAATTACCTCTCTCTAGACATTTTCTCTCTCTAGGCCAAAATATGATCTTTCTTTTATTTCAAAGAGGGGAATAATTACAAGATCAGAAGGGGAGGCTCTTACACCTACACACCTCAAAAGCTGGAGGGAGGAATCTTACAAGAAAGAATTAGATACCATAACATTTTCCACCTGTAGTGGATATTGGAGAGGCCCCCAACCTAGGATAGCCATACCACACAAGGCACATTATGAGGATCTTAGGAAATATTGTCTCCTTTGTAGTGGTATGAAAGTAGGATTCTACCCAAGAGTTAGAAAAGATTTAGATGATTTAGGGACATTGTGGGATGAGCGAGCTTCTCAGTTGTGTGAATAGAGATATTCCCTTTTCGATGGATAGGCTCATTACTAGAGTAGAACTAGGAACCATCATTGGTAGACTAGCATACTATAGATGTTTTATTAGGGATTTCACTAGTATAGTTCAACATTTAAGAGAGCTTTATGCGAGAGAATCAAGTGCATCATTACCACCAACAATTATGAGATAATTAGTTATTTAGAAGAGAATATAGAATGGAGTAGTTAGGAAGGGAATAGTAAGAGGAGAATGGATGAGTGGTGAAAGCAGTAGGGAAGTAAGAAGTAGGGAGAGAGAAGAACATTGGGAAATACATATTTGAAGGCCCGCTGAGTGGTTGGAGAGGTTGAATGAATTACTAAAAGAGGTACCTAGAGGAACGATATTAACCAGCTTCAATTTAAATGAAGGGAATATTACGGGGAGTACACCCTCAAGTATAAATGAAAATGATCCATATTATTGGTCTAGAATAGTTTCAAGTGACAACGAGGGTTATCAACCTGACATAAGTCCTATTAAAGAGGAAGTCAAACATACGGTAAAGAGGAAAGTCAAGGAGAGGAAGGTAGTGACCCCCTCTCCACATATTCAAGAAGGAAAAAGCACCTTAGAAACTTACGAAGATTTTTGGGTTTAGAAGATTATTTCATATAACCAAAAGGAAAGTGCTTGATTTCTTTGAGGAAGAAGACTTGGGATTAACTTTTCTTTTCTTTGAGCTAATGGTAGTTTAGAGCTACAATTTTTATAGTGGACTTTGGGATGAAGATCTTGATGCTCATGAACAAAGATTTGAGGTCACATGTATGACCAAAAATTGCATATCTTTCTAGCTACATTGAAGGACAAAGCTGCTAGTTGGTATGGTAATCTAAATCTAGCTTTAAAAGCAACATATAATTACCTATCATCGCAAGCCTTCCTTACTAAATTTAGGAGGCAAGGTTTGCAAGAAAGACTAGCATGTGCAACAATTAGACTATCTATTCCCAGGGCATAAATGAGAGTATTGACCACTACATTAAGCGAATGGAGACAATTGTGAGGAAGATGGGAGGTAATGCTTCTAATGGGGAAACAAAAAAGTGAAGGTTTATTGATCGATTGTGAAATGTAGAAGCACAAACACACGTGAGTCTTAGGCATCTAGCTACACTAGTAGATGTAAAGCAAGAGGCTAGATATTGGGAGGAAATACAATTGAGTCAACAACGATGACAAGAATTGCTACAATATCCTAGACGTCTACAACCTTCACAAGTAATGCGAGTGGAGACACCACAAGCTTATCAGATGCCCATCATGCCTGGAACAAGTGCACAAGGATAAGCCATGATGGTTCCTAATTCGTCCCCAGTGAATTCATTGGGAAAATTTAAAGAAGAGATTCTTAGTGTGGTATGCTTGCAAGAGAAGGGGGTATATGCTATGGCACCACAAAATGCGACAAATACTCAAAACCCACCAAGATCAAATATTTGGTGTGAGAAGTGCCATGGGCATGGCCATTTAGCAATGGAATGTCCAATAATGTCTAAGATTGTTCCAAACTAACCTTGAACCATTTTTTGCAATTACTATTTGCAAAACAATCATATTGAGGTCCAATGCTACATTAAACTTAACCATAAGCAATGACAAGCTTAAGGGTTACGAACTAAGTATCACTTTATGGATAGATCGAATGCGATTCATGAGATAGGTTTGCCACCACAACCTTTCATGTAGCGAGGATTGCCTACATAAGGGCAACCTCGATTACTAAGAACCTCCTACACTAATAATAGTGGAGATATACAAAGAGGATGTCTTTTTAGAAGACACTTTGGAAATCCTGGGAATAGTGGAATGGGTCGTAATCATTTTAGGCCACAAGGTCCGATAATATGGTAACGTTGTTAGCAAGAAGGGCATATTTTTGCTTATTGCCCTAATGAGATGAAGCACCAAGATTTACACTCCCATATGTAGGACTTGTAGTGGGGAAGGCCATTAAAAACAAGATTGTTCATAGAAAACCATCTTTGATCATTGATGATAAGGGTAAATAGGTGGTTAGTGAAAGGCCTAGTTCATCAACAAATCTTGTCGAAATAAAAAGTGAAAATCCCAATGAAACTATTAAATAAAAAGTTATGCCTTGCAAAATGACATTTGCAAAGTAGCTGATGATGAGCTTAGTGACGTTTTTACAATTGAACTAGGAGGGGGTAGAAAGGGATTCATCTCAATCAGCTGAGAAGCTGACACATGAGCCTAAGAAAGTACGTGTGGGGGAAAATATTGGCCCATAACATTGAGCTAGTAGAGTTTGAATCACAAGAACAATCTTCACATCATTCCATCTTACCTATCGCTTTGCAAAAACCACAAATCTAGGTGGGAGTAGCACCGTTTCTAGAATGACTAGTATAATTGGAAAGAAAGACAAATAGAGAAGCTGGTAAGTTCATGGTGAATAGAGGATTTAATTTATGGACAGAATTAGAGAATATTCATTTATCCATAAACTTAAGGCAACTATTAGAAATTTCTCCTAGCTATAGAAAACAACTCTACCAAAAGATGGTAAGATGAAGAGCGCGTAGAGTTAGAGTGACAATTGATAGATTAAACCCTAAGCCAAGGGAAGCAAAAGATCCATGAATAGTAGATCATTTCTTAGATCCAGGGCCTCATGTGATGGATGTGAACATAGGTAATATGTTAATTCCTAGAGCACAATTGGATGATGGGGCAGCTATCAATTTAATGATAGAGCAAACTATGGACAAGTTAGGATTAAAAAATTTAGAGCCTAGCAATTTTGTTCTAAAATTAGCAGGTCAACGAAGAGTTAATACCTTAGGGGATTTGCGAGCCCTAAATACCACCATTTCAGGTTTTGAATTTAAAATTAGTTTCTTAGTAATATCACCGACTTCACATGTCATGTGTTATCCTATCTTATTGGAGGGGTGACCGTGGCTTTCATAAGCCCGTTTGTGACCCAAGTTGGCATCAGGGGTTGATGCCAATTAGTCCTCAAGAGGATCGAGTAAAAATAAGAGTAGTGCCTAAGGAATGGCTAAAGGAAATCATTAAAGAAGACACCACAAATTATGGTGGGCATGTCTCCAAAGGAGAGGAAACTAGTGCAAGCAAGAATATGATCTCTGAGGGTGAACAATCATATTCATGATTGATTAGAGCTTTATGACGTAGTGTATCCCCTTAGGGGATAACATGGAAGGTAACATGCTACATCAATAAAATTATGCAAAACAAAATGGGTTAGGCAAATACAAAGTGCATTACTCCTCAAGGAATGACTCAGATCATGACATCATTGATTGGTTGTCTACATCTAAAGAATGGACAACTCACTATAGAAAGTGTCATGTAAGATAACGAGAGTGTTTGTTGTTGGGAGAATTTAGAAATAGATGATAGAGCATGTGAGAGAGAGGAGAAGAAGGAAGTGATAGTGTTTGAGAAAGAAGTTAAAAGTCCGTTCGACAGTTGTGGGGAGAATTGTGAAATACTGGGAGAAGAAATCCTAGAGGAAACGATGCTCACACGATGAAGAGAAAAGGTAGTGAAGACATGGTTGACAAGAGTCAAAAAGCTAATTTACATAATAACCAAGGTGGAATTGAAAATTATAATGTAAGTGAATTAAGGGAGTTGTGTTTTGAGTTAGAGGAAGAAAAAATAGTAGCCGAAGATGATTTAAGAGAAGCAAGAGGAGTGATCTTGTGTCTAGAAATATATAAAGCACAAGCTTTGCGGCGAGAGTTATGTCAGAGCAAGGCATAACGAGAGATGGCAAATGTGTATCACAAAGAAGAAATTTCCTCATTAGATGTGACACAAGAAGAGAAAGACTTAATTATAGAAGAACGAGAATTACTAATATGCCAAACTAGGAAGAAGGATTGTGCTCTTATTCGACGATTTGAGAAAGAAAAGCACGCAACGGTATGGGCATTGAAGAAGGTAGTAGACCTAAATGAAGGTTACATTCAAACACTAAAGAGAGATGTAGGCCTTTCTAGATGAGTAGAGTGCTGTGAGATTGTGTCGCATATGCACCCGTGTCCATCATCATAAAAGACAAAGAGAAGGAGACAATTAAGGAATCTAGAAGAAGTGCCAATGCGTGTCTCTCATGAGATTTCTAACGTATCTCCTCAGAAACCTCGATCCAATTATGTAGGTGATTATGGTGTAGAATTGACAAAATTTGACAGAAATCTATGCTAATTGGATCTTCATTGGAGGGATCCCAGAAGGAAACTATCCAAAAATTATTAGTCAAACATCTAGGTGTTTGCATGGACTTATAATGGCAGCGTCGGACAAACCCAGCTTATGTAGATCTTATTAAAGAAGAAATCACTAAGTTACTAGATGCGAGGTTCATCTATCTGGTGTCTTATGAGTGGGTCTCACCTATTGTGATAGTCCTTGATAATAATAATAAGATTAGTATTTCTATAGATTATCGGTAAAAATTAATAAAACAAAGAAGGACTGCTTTTCTTTGCCGTTCACTAGTTAAGTTCTATATAAAGTAGCAGGCCATGAACTTTAATAAAACAAAGAAGGACTGCTTTTCTTTGCCGTTCACT
Source organism: Cibotium barometz (assembly GCF_041138505.1). NCBI lineage: Eukaryota > Viridiplantae > Streptophyta > Polypodiopsida > Cyatheales > Cibotiaceae > Cibotium > Cibotium barometz. Next base: position 20,047,484 of record NC_141056.1, read on the forward strand.
AGTTAAGTTCTATATAAAGTAGCAGGCCATGAACTTTACTCCTTCATGGATGGTTTTAGTGGATATAATCAAGTGCTAATACATCTTGAAGACCAACCTAAGACTATGTTCACTACTTAGTGGGAGATGTTTGCCTTTCGGGTTATGCCTTTTGGGCTATGTAATGCTCTTACTACATTTCAATGAGTAATGATAGAAACCTATTAGGATTTTTTAAGGAAATGGATGGAGATCTTCTTAGATGACTTTTTTAAGGAAATGGATGGAGATCTTCTTAGATGACTTTTTTCTTTGTGGCACCCATAAGGATATGCTAGAAAAGTTGGATCATGTGTTTGATAAGAGTACCAAAGTGGATATATCTTTAAACCCAGATAAGTGCATGTTCAAAGTGAGTAAAGGTACTCTTTTAGGTCATGTGGTATCCAAAGATGGTATTTCCAGAGATAATAGTAAAATACATAAAATTAGTGAATTACCACCTCAAAATCTTAAACAATTACATGGGTTTCTAGGCCATGTGAACTATTATCAGAATTTTATCGCAAACTTTGTAGTCATAGTGTTGTCTTTCACTACGTTATTATGGAAGGGCAATCATATGTGTGGATAGATGCGTGTCAATAGGCCTTTGAACTTCTCAAACAAAAGCTAGTGGAAGCTCTGATCCTGGTACCTCTAGATTAGATTAAGGAATTTCATATCCACGCGGATGCTTCCATGACAGTAGTGGGTGCTGTTCTATGCCAATCTACTGATAATAAGGTGGACCACCCTATATATTTGCGAGTAGGAATCTAGCTGATGCGGGAAAAAACTATTTGATGAAAGAAAAGGAATACTTCAATGGTGTTGTCAATTGGGAAGTTTCATCATTATCTACTAGGAAATAAATTCATATTTTATGTCATTCATAAGGCTTTGAAATACCTCTTGAATAAGCTGGAGTTATCTAGATGAGTGATTTGTTGGATGCAATTATTTCAAGAGTTTGATTTTCAAGTAGTAACAATGTCGGTGTCTAGTCAGGACCTGGCACTTATGTGGTTCAAGACCCCACCTAGTCAGCTCTGGAAGAGTAGTGATGTAGTTGTGCCCAATGAGATTAGCCAATGCTAGGACGTTGAGCCATCGCCTGCCTAAGTGCAGGGAGATTAATTATGAATGCAAAACGGGTTAGTTTCTATTGCTATCTAGATTCCAGACAATCTTCAATGTCCAGAAAGAAATAACTTAACATAAGATTGAACACTAATGTAAGATTCCTCCCTCCAGTTTTTGAGGTATACTGGTGTAAGAACCTCCCCTTTTGATCTTGTAATTATTCCCCTCTTTGAAATAAAAGAAAGATTCTGTTTTACCCTGTTTTGACCTAGAGAGAGAAAATATCTAGAGAGAGGTAATCCAAAATTGAGATATTTTTTGATATAAAAATCCTCCTAGTGTCTAAAATAGTTTCCCTTGAAATAGAAACTCAAAAAGAACTTTCCAATGTGCATTTGGAATTAATTGAAAAGAAGTATAAAGGACCTTAGCCTAAGGGTCTAGATTTTCAAAAAAAATTGGATTATGGTCCAATTAAGGTTCCTATGGGCCAATAGGATCAATCCAAGTGTGGGGAGGAGATAAATCCAATTTATAAAAGAAAAATCCCCAAAAATGAGTAAATGCTCACATAAGATGAAGAGTTGACTAAGAACAAGGTTAAAAAAAATGAGATATTTTGGGTATAATGATTCAATTTTGACACCTTGGTAAGGAGAAGGGAGCTCTTCAAGGAGGCACCTATTTCACTTGTGTGGTACTAAGCTTTAAATATTTCAAATCTTAAAGCTTAAGCTTTAAAAAAAAAAGTAAACAAACGTTTTTTTTCTATAGGGCAACTATGAGGAAAGAAATAACCCGCCAACGCTTTTGAAATTTGTTGGCCTCGCCGCCATTGCCACCAGTGGATGGAGAGAGGAGAAAAGAAAATTTTTATCTTTAATTCTCTCTTGTAACCTTGATTTTTTCTTGATTTATCTTTAATCCAAAAGTATATCTATTGTAAGAAGCTAATAATCGATTTTCTTCAAATTGATTTATGGACAACTCTCCACCTTCCATTATAGATTTATGTCATGAGCAAGGGTTTAGCAATCTAAAAGTGGAGCCAATTCCTCTCTTGTATGCCGATTTCATCCATACACATGGATCAACAAGAGGATACGAGATGAGGAAAACCATTTTTCTTCAAGAAGGGTGGTTTTGGGCTTCACAAAAGTGGTTTTAGAACAAAGGGTCACATGAATTGCTAGCCTTTGATCTAGTTCTTCATCTTATGGCTCAAAAATTTTCCATAAACCTTCCAAGATTTTTCCAATACTCCTTAAGATTTTGCCTTCTTTATCCTCTAGATTTTTGTAAGGTTTTCCCTATTCTTCAAGTGTAAGTACCCATAGCTCTGATACCACTATCATGGGACCTCATGGACTTCTTGAAGAATTAACCAAACTCACTTATACATCAAGGAATAAACCATAGATTGGAATCAAATTGACAAGATTGAGTATAAAATAAAACATGAGATAAAGTAGACATCACCATCAACACACTATTGGGTATAATCTCTCCCCTAATAATGGTGAATTGGTACCACTAAGAAACTAATTTTAAACTCATGAACCACAATAGTGGTATTTAGGGCTCACAAAATCCCTAAGGGTTTAACTCTTCGTTGATTTGTTAATCGTAGAAGTAAATTAGATGGCTCTAAATTCTTTAATCTAAACTCGTTCATAGTTTGCTCTATCATTAAATTGACACCTGCCCCACCATCTAATTGTGCTTTAGGAATTGACATTACCTATATTCACATCGATCATCACAAGATCCCTTGGATCTAAGAAAATATCTACTATTAATACATCTTTTGCTTCCCTTGGATTAGGGTTTAATCTATCAATTGTCACTCTAACTCTAGGAACTCTTTGTCTTACCATCTTTTGGTAGAGTTGTTTTCTATAGCTAGGAGCAATTGCTAATAGTTGCCTTAAGTTTATGGACAAAGGAATATTCTCTAATTACTTTCATAAATTAAACCCTCTATTCTCCATGAACTTATTACTAGCTAGGAGCAATTTCTAATAGTTGCCTTAAGTTTATGGACAAAGGAATATTCTCTAATTACTTTCATAAATTAAACCCTCTATTCTCCATGAACTTATTACTAGCTTCTCTGTCCATCTTTCTTTCCACTTGTACGAGTTGTTCTGAAAACGGTGCTACTCCCACTTGGATATGTTGGTTTTGCAAAGGGACAGGTAAAATGGAATGATCCGAAGATTATTCTTGTGATTCAAGCTTTAGTGGCTCAATGTTATGGCCTATATTTTCCCCACACTTACTTTCTTAGACTCATGTGTCACCTTCTTAGCTGGTTGAGATGAATCCCTTTCTAATCCCTCCTCATTCAATTGTGAACAAGTCACTATGCTAATCATTGGCTCCTTTGCAAAGGTCACTTTGCGAGGTGTAATTTTTGATTTAATAGTTTCATTAGGATTTTCACTTTCTATTTCAACAAGATTTGCTGATGAACTAGGCTTTTCACTAACCACCTATCTACCCTTCTCACATCAACAGTCAAAGACTTGGTTTTATGTGGACAATCTTGTTCATAATGCCCTTCCCCACTATAAGTCCTACATATGGAAGTGTAATTTTGGTGCTTCCTCTCATTAGAGCAATAAGCACAAATATGCCCTTCTTTTACTACCAATGGTAGCATATTATTTGGGACCTTGTGGCCCAAAATAATTACCATCCATTCCACTAATCCTAGGATTTCCAAAGTTTCTCCTAAAAGGAGATCCTTTTTGCATATTTCTTAGTGTAGAAGGTTATCGATAACAAAGGTTGACCTTGTGTAGGAAATCGTCGCTGCATGAAAGGTTGTGGTGGTGGACCTGTCTCATGAGTCGCATTGGATCTATCTATAAAGTTATAGTTAGTTCATAACCCTTGAACTTGTCATTGTTTGCTAATGGTTGCATTTAATGTAGCATTGGTCCTCAGTATGATTATTTCACAAACAATAATTGCAAAAAAGGGTTCAGGTTGGTCTGGAACAATCCTAGACATTGTTGGAGATTCCGTTGCTAAATGGGTATACCCATGGCACTTCCCACACCAAATATTTGATCTTGGTGGGTTTTGAGTATTTGTTGCATTTTGTGGTGTCACGGCATATACCCCCTTCTCTTGCAGGTGTACTATACTAAGAATCTCTTATTTAAATTTTCCCAATGAATTCACCACTATTTCATTGACCTTAGCTTCACTCAAGGGTACTTGAGAAGTACTGGTTTAAACCATGTACTTGAGAAGTACTGGTTTAAACCATGTATGCTGGTGCAAACACATAAGGATTGTATGGAACATAGTTGGATGGATTAGGAATCATCACACGGCTTGTCCTTGTGCACTTATTCTAGGCATGGTGGGCATCCCATAGGCTTTTGGTGGATCCACTAGCATTACTTATTATGAAGGTTGTGGAGGTCTAGGATCTTGTAGCAATTCTCGTTTACTGTTGACTCAATTGTAATTTCTCCCAATATCTAGCCTCTTGTTTTGCGTCTATTATTAGTGTAGTCAGACCCCTAAGAATCATGTGTGTTTAGCATTCTACATTTCACAACCATCAATTAACCTTCACTTTTGGGTTTCTCCATTTGGACCATTAGCTCCCATCTTCCTCACAATTGTCTCCATTTGCTCAATGTAGTGGTCAATATTCTGATTTATGCTGTGGGATAGATAGTCTAATTATGGTGCTAGTCTTTCTCAAAAGCCTTTCCTCCTAAATTCAGTAAGAAAGGCTTGCGATAGGTCATTATATGTTTCTCTTAAAGTTGTATCAAGATTACTGTATCGATAGCTCATTATATGTTGCTCTTAAAGCCAGATCTAGATTACTGTATCAACTAGTAGCTTCATCCTTCAATGTAGCTGGAAAGATATGCAATTTTTGGTCATCATCTGCAATTTTGTTGCCCACACATGTGACCTTAAATATTTTTTAAAAGCATTTGGATCTTCTTTCTAAAGTCCACTATATTATGTGAAGTCTGCTAAAGCGAACTGTAGCTCTAAGTGGTGGAACTGCCATTGGCTCAAAGAAAAGAAAAGCTAATCCTAAGTCTTCTTCCTCAAAGAAATCAAGAACTTTCCCTTTGGGTATATGAAATGCTCTTCTAAACCCAAAATCTTTGTTTCTAAGGTGCTTTTTCCTCGAATATATGGAGAGGGGGTGTGTCCTCAAACACTACCTTCCTCTCCTTGACTTTCCTCTTTACTAAGTTTGACTTCCTTTTTAATAGGACTTATGTCGGGTTAATAACCCTCGTCATCACTTGAAACTAACCTGGACCAATAGTATAGATCATTTTCACTTATGCTTGAGGGTGTACTACCTGTATTACACCCTTCATTTAAATTGCAGTAGTTGGTTAATGTCGTTCCTCTAGGTACCTCGTCTAGTAATTCGTTCAACCTATCCAACCACTTAGTGAGCCTTCTGTTGTGTCTTTCCTAAATTTCTTCCCTCTCCCTACTTCTTACTTCCCTGCTTTCACAGTTCCTAATTCTACTCTAGTAGTAATGGGCATATCCATCAAAAAGCGAATATCTCTATTCATAAATGAGAAGCTCATTCATCTCACAATGTCTCTAAATCCCCTAGCTCTTTTCTAACTTTTGGGAAAAATCCTACTTTTATACCACTACGAAGGAGACAATATTTCCTAAGATCCTCATAATGTACCTTGTGTGGTATATGGCGGGGGCCTCTCTAATATCCACTACATGTGAAAAATGCTATTGTCTCTAATTCTATCTTTTCTATGGGAAAATTTTTTTGGTGAGCTAAGGTAGGCGAGCTTGGGCAATTTTAGCGAGCTTCTTCTTGGCTATGTTATGCCTATTTTTTAGTGAGCTTGATGGCTATTCCACATTTGTTTCTGCAAGTACATGGCAGCACTAATTGTGTTTTAATGAGCTTTCTAATCAAATTTAAAACACCAATACTCATTCAACAACTTGATTAAAAGGTTTAAATTATAGAAGAATTGCAAAAAAAAACTCATGAAAAGTTTGAATTTGTGGCTAGTTTCTCAATCAACACAAAACAAAAATTGCAATACTAATAAGGGTGACCTTAGTGATCTTGGAGATTCTGAGGTTTGTGAATCTACTTACCTCTCATGTGTAGACACTCTATCCATTTCCATTGATGATGAGGTCTACAATTATCCTATTGATCATGCTTCTACCTTGATGGATCACACATACATAGAGGATCTTGCACTTGACAGTGTAGTGCATATTTCGAATCGTATTTCTACTCACATTGATGCAGTAGATTGCGCTTTCAATTGTTTGAGTGGTGCTTTAGTGGATGACAACATTGGTTCACACTTGATCTTGCACAACGTTGACTTTGAGCTATGTTCTTTTGGCTTCCACAGGTGTCGACACGAGTTTATGTTCTTTGGGGCTGGGACATTTTCTTATGGGTGCATTCTTTTCCATTTTGGGCACATGGTTACCGACTATATGGCACATCATTTTGATGCACCTAGAGCACATCTCGATTGTGGCATACACGATGGTTCTTCTGTGCCTGCAACAACCATTCCACATTTCTACTAGGAGCGTTGATTCTACTTGGTGGATATCTTAGGATTCAGGTTCACACTATGGTTGTGTGGACGAGTTTATGAGCTTTCCCTTCGATCCTGGTACTACCACGACAGCTATATCGAGGATCCTTGATGTGTACCTTACCTATCCATTTGATCTTGGAGGATACACGACTAGCTTTATCATCAACGGTGGTACCTTAGCCTCTCCATTCACACCAGATCATCACAGGACCACTGTCTTGGATTTAGAGTACCTTGGATTTTCCTTTGATCCAGGCAAGAGCTTGTGTAGTCTCCAATGACCTTTCCATTTGATCCAAGCATCATCAGAGATCACCTTTTGATGGTGGGGCAGCATTACTTCATGTTTGACCTAGGTGGCCGCACACTTGTGTGGCGAGGGGAGATACAACCTACCCTTTTGACCTGGGTGGCACGAGATCTATGTCCTTGATGGTGCAACTCTTTGGCTTTCCATTCAATCCAAGAGAACTCTACACCATCTATGTCACCATGATCTTCATTTCCATACTTGGATGTATATGGACTATATGTTCAATTTTTGGCTTTTGTATACAGCCTCTTGTACATGTATTTTCATGCACAAACACCCTTTCATTTTGAGGACGAAATCATTATAGGAGGGGATGGTTTGTAATGAAGGGATTTTAGTGTGCACATACATATGGGGGATGGGCCTAGGCACATGGGGCTTAGGGGCATTTACATATATGTTGTGTAGGGATATGGGGCCTTGGGACTATAAAAGGCACCAGCCCTAGGATATTGTACCCTTTTGATACATTTTATCATGATATGACATCTTGTCTTCTTGGAGCTTATGCTCAAGTTTCCATGGTGAACTTCTCCCTTTTGAGATGTTAGGATGGTGACCTTCACCCATGTTGTCTACTCCATGCAATGAGTGGGCCTCCATCTTGCATTTTACCTTGATGTTAACATATATGGTGGGAATAACTCTTAGATCCTAAACTTATAAATCAAACATTATATTTGTGTATCAAACCAATTTCATTAATGTAAAATAATTTATATTTTTGTTCCAAAAAAACACACATAGTACCACTTTTTATTTTTGGATATTGCTCAAAATTTAGAATATTATTATTCAATTGATGTCATATCTTACTCTATGTAACTTGCACTTGATATTGTCAATATGATAAATATCAAGATCATATATACTTAGCTCTATACATATAATGGAAACATCTATCCCTATAAGCCTCATCATGAAAAAAGTTTTCTTACAACTCTTAAAAAATATTTGAAAAATGTATAGAATATTAATTTATTGCACAAGTTAAAGACACTTGTAATGAAAATATTTTAAATAAGTATACAATATTACTTTCGTGCACAATTAAACAATATTTATTTATAAATAAAATATATGAGGTTTTGTTAGTTTAGTAGCTTTTAATGTACTTAAGTTACAAATGGGGTTCTTATAATGTCCTTAAGTTACAAATGGGGTGTTTTTGCAATACAGCTACAAATGGGGTGTTGAGTACTCATATCAAAAGTTTAAATAGGCATAGAAGAGATTATACATGTTATTTAAAAGCACATAAAATATACCTATTTCTTCATAGTATTTTGCATGAAAGCTCATGTGGAGGGGTTCTTTTAGGAGTAATAAGGTAAGAACCAAGTACAAAATAGTGTGTTTCTATATACTATGATGCCAGTTTAGGTTTAGTTTTCTTGCAACCACTAATTAAGTATTAGGAGACACAAACTTAATGCTCTAAGATTTTTTTAAATGAAGTTACTTTATAATTTTTCTAGAACTTGGTCTAATAGAGAATTAAGCAAAGGGACTTTGAATCTAACATATATATTAAATTAATTATAGAGGTAAAGAATAGCATCATCTACATTTTCTTGGCTCTAATATTACAGATCATGTTTGGTTATCAAGTAATTTTTTAGTTCTCATTAGAGACTAAGAAATAAGTTTAGGTTTTATTATCTTAGGTCTCATATACTAGGTCTCAATATAAAGAAACATTCAGTTAAGTAACAAGTGGGTGGTGTGACTTAGTTCATGAGCTAAAATATAGCCTATACTTCAATATAAACTATAACTAGTCAAGGCATTGATTTACTTAAGAAAGATTAAAAAGCATGCTTTGTTTAAGTTTATTTTAAAGTAATTTCATATCTTTATAGTCTACACATTTTAAGTACCCCTTAAGGAATTTTGTTTTGTTTTTTTAAATTCATTGTAGCCAAGAGAAAACTAGTGTCTTTTTTGGAAAGGGAGTGAGCTCCTTGTTAGAAAACAGTCCTTGAGCCTTCATGTTTCATTATTGAATATCATTTTGAATCACTTTTTTACGGTATCCTTATGAGGAGAATCCATATTTAAGTAGCATATTCCTAAGATTGTGGCCTTAAGCTTGAACATATCTTTTGGTAATAGCATCGTGTGATAGATTTAAAAAGGTTTAATTTGACATAAAGATAACTCAAAAGAATCATCATAATAGCTTATCAAATTTTACATAGATTAACTAACTAGAATATTTATGTTGTGCACACTTGGTTATGGTTTGGAAGGATCCATGGTATTTTTGGAGCACTATGTTTCACATGTTCAACGATGACCCAAAGTGCATAATGATTCACATTAGGCTATTATAATTTTAATTCATATTTCTAGATGCCAAAACAACTTTCCATATAATCAAATGGCAATTGGTTTTTGGCAAGTAGTTCTAGATTCTCAATAGAGGGTTTTACAAATTTGTTTGGTTATTTGTTAGAAAATAGGCAATAGAGTAGATGCAACAAGATCAACATAACATATATATTATTGAAGGACAAGTGGTTACAACAATGATCTTCAGTCTGTTGATGGACTTTCATAAGTGAATTCATGTTATAGTGAATACAAGACCTTGGGGGAAATTTATAATGGTTCAAGCAAACTAGTCGCCAACTTGACTCTAGGTTCAAGGTAATTAACCCTAGAAGTTTAAATAGTCATAGAAGATTATGTATGTAATTTAAAAACACGTAAAATTAACCTATGTCTTCATAGTAATTTGCATGAAAGCTCATATGGAGGGGTTCTTTTAGAAGTAATAAGGTAAGAACCAAGCATAAAATAGTGTGTTTCTATATACTATGATGCCATTTTAGGTTTCTCCAACTTTCCTAGCCAAGAGATGGTTTTCACCGTGAAAAAACCGCCCGTTGGCTAACACATGGCATCACAAGCTCCTTTTCTCCATCCGCTTCTAGCTAGGAAATGGTTTTTTCCAGGTGAAAACCATCCGGTGTTTGACACAGGGCATCACAAGGGGCCTTTTCTCCCCCTGCTTCCAACAAGGAGATGGTTTTTGTCAGGCAAAAGCCATCCGGTGGTTGACACAAGGCATCACAAAGGGCCTCCCCCCGCGCTTCCAGCCAAGAGATGGTTTTCACCAGGTAAAAACCATCCGGTGGTTGACACATGGCATTACAAGGGGCCTTTTCTCCCCCCTACTTCTAGCCATGAGATGGTTTTTGCTGGGCGAAAACCACCTAGTGGTGGGCGACAAAAATGTCTAGCTTGGCCTGACTAAACTTGCCTTGGTTGTAGGGCTTGGACTTGGGATCCAAATCAGAATTGAAGCTATCGTAGCACACTCTCCATACCATATGATCTTCTCTCTCAATGTTTATCCCTCACTGGCTCTAGTAAGCCTTGCCAGTCACTAGATCTTTGTCCATCGAGTACGTCTATGTGACTCTAATTGATGATGGAGTAGGTGGTGCTGCACACAGCTGGTGTGGCAAGAATCTTCACTTGCAGGTGATTTAGCTTCAAAGGCGGTGGAATGGTGTGTCTGTGTGTGTGTGTGTGTGTGAGAGAGAGAGAGAGAGAGAGAGAGAGAGACAAAGGGAGGAAGATGAGAGGACTATTAGCACTTACACAATTAAACTTGGGAGATGATAGATCCTTGGGAGGACGATGAGAGGGCAATTAGTAGATAGTAGACTTAGGATCAATTACACGACTCACATGTATTGAATGCAGGGTTTGATGAGATTTCTACTTGATGCTCCATTAGCATATTTATAGAGCACACGAGGGTGGTGTCACAACATGTCCATCAATAACCTGTGCACATTCTCCACGTTCACGTGTGTTATTTCTAAGAAGAATATGGTATATGGAGCTAGAGTTCTTTGTGTTTTTTATGAGTTTTCATGCCTTGGTGCTTAAATTATGTTGTATTGAGTGAGATGATGGAGGAGGATCCCCTGTGAGGACAAATTTGTTGTCTTCTATGTCAGAACTGATTCTGAGTCAGAATTAGAAGAGAAAGCATATAGAGTTGGTTCTGTGTCATTGCACATCATAACCATCAGTTGGGAGTGTGGGGATCTTGAGTTGATTTGTTTGAGTGGGTTAGAAGTGTTTTTGGGTCTGGTCTAATAGTCAGAGTTGTCAGTTGCTGTCAACAGTTAGAAGGGTTTAGGGTCTAAGTGCTTTCTAGGAGTAGTGAGTCACTGATGTTAGCTAAGTGTCCCTTCTGATGGATCTTGATTTGATTTAAGTGTCTGAAGGGTCTAGAAGTGATAGATGACACAAAAGGGAGAGAATTTGCTTCAGCTTGGTTGCTTGGTTGAGCTTAGATGGTTTTGACTGCAATTGTGTGCCAGCTGCTGCAGTAGCCTAACAAGTGATATCCTTGCTTGGTGAGGATGGTCTAAGGGCCAAGGAGAGTCTGCAGCAACATCTGCAGAGCAACACAAAGGAGAAGATTCTATTTCTGTAAAGGCTTCGTAAGTAGATTGTTCTGTGGCAAAATTCGGAGGCAAAAGCTAGTTTAGAAGAGCTAGCAGAGGGATCAAAGAGCTTCTAGAGTTGTGACCATGGAGGACGTTTGGGATCGGGGAGGATTTGTTTTGGACTGGAATTAGAAATCAAACTTTCAGAGGTAGAATCTTCCATTTCTATGTCAATTGAGGGCAACTACTAGATTTGGAGAGGCTCTAAGGGTCAGAGCTTGAGTTTAGATAATGTGTGGGGGAGGTTGGATGGTCTGGAGATATTTGTCTGATTGGGGAGAAGGGTCAGAATTCTGCATCAAAATTCAGACAAAAGTGGGTCAGCTGGAGTGTATCCAAGTCAGAAGGTCAAAGAGGGACTAGGCAAAAGATCCAAGAAGCCCCTAGAGATGTGGATGTGAAGTCAACTGATCATAGAGGATTGTTGTGGAGAGTGGATGATAGAATTCTACCTAGAAACTACTAGAGGACTTTAGAGGTAGAATCAGAGGGTTCTATGTCAACTGGGGCTAGTTTTGGTCAGCAAATTGTCATCTATGGTCAGGAGAGGCTCTTAGTAAGTGAATGTTCAGAGCTTTTGGTGGTCTGTGTGTTGACCTAAGCGGACAGTTGGAGGAGGCAACTATGCCAGAAAGGGAGATTGGGAGGGTGTAGAAGTGTCCCATTTAGTCAGCTAGAGGGCTGGGGATAGGTGCAGGTCTAGTTGGAACCCTTGGAGCTGGGCTTTCTGCATCCCCTAGTTCTGATCCCATTGTGTTTCTTTCTTGTGTGCCTGGTGCTAGTGGTAGGCCATCACCCAGAGACCACACAACATGCTTATCAACTGTATCCACTGTGACGATGTGCTTCTCAAATTTTACATAGATGAATAAGTACTTCAAATAGGTTGGACCATTTTTAAGTTTAGTTGGCCTAGTGTGAAAACTAGTCACTTATATATATGTTATTTTTGACACAAAGCATGCATATTCATGCATTAATGCTTGTCTTGCTACATGGAGCTCCTGCACTTGCAGGATAAGATACTAGTTGATGGAGGCTGGTTCATAACAGCTTGCACTACCAATGACCTTTATAAAATTCAAAAAATGGCCAGTGCATGCATGTTTAGGCTCTATTGAACCATGATGGTGTATAGCCACAATGGGTACATTATGGAAGAGCCTCATGAAATGGTAAGGACGTTGTGATCTCATGGATCTTTGGTTCTGATGGGATATATACCTTGTGTGCATGCTCCTAATAACTACTTCTAATGTGGGTTTTTCGTAGATGAATTGGTTGGTCCTTGGTATGTTTCAGTGTGACCTAACTTTTTTGATAGGTTAGGAGCTGACAAGGCAATGGGTGAGAATGTTGCAATGTCTGGTAGCAACTGGATAAGAGAATGTGCATTTGATAAGGCCAAAATGAGAAAACATGAGTGTGTGTGTACAAGGGAATGCTGAGAGACAAATTGATCTTAGCAGCTAGCAGTCTTATAACGATGAATAATTCAATGTTTCCTTCTTCAACATGTTTGACTTGTTGATGAGATCACATTGGATCCCATATGCTTGCAGGTTTTTGCTACATTGTTTCACACAACCCGGAGATGTAGTTGTGGACATGCTTGCAGGGGGAACATGTCTAAAGCATGCAAGGAGCTTGGAAGACATTGTGTCTCTATGGAGTTTGATGATAATTTTCTCATCTACAAACAAGGACTAGATTAATAAAATGTTTTGTCTGCACATAAGCATGGTATAGTACATTTTCTATGCTTATATCTCTACATTATGAAAACAAGATAGTATGTATTGTAGAGCTATTTTTTGTGCAAATAAGCATGGTGTAATAGGATTTCTATGCATAGGTTTTAATTAAAATTTGATGATACACATGCTTAGATTTATACATTATAAAAACATGATAATATATATTGTAAAGCTATTCTTTGTACAAATAAGCATGGTGTAGTAGGATTTCTATACATAGGTTTTAATTAAAATTTGACGATATGCACTAATCACTTTTATCACTTCACACATGTTACATATTTCTTGATTAATAATCTGCATTTATAAGATATCATTTCACATTGAATTGGGTGGAAAAACATTACCCACCATGAGGTTGCCAAAGTACAACTGGTGTAGCCACTAAGCTCACCAAACCTAGTCAAAATAAACTTAATCTAGCCAAAAATCTTGCCAGAATATGAGTGGCATAACCATGAAGCTCACCAAATTCATTCAAGCTCGCCAAAAATTATTGTCCCTTTTCTACCAAGCCCCAATGTGTAGCTAGTTGGATAGCTTAAAAACTTGCATCTGGGTCTTCTAGGTATTCTAAGGAATATACGTTTACAAACAATGTTATCCCCTTCTTCTTAGCTTCTTCCTCACTAGTCTCTCCTTCGTCATCACCTACTTCTCAAATTGCTTCCTCTTCTTGGGTCTCCTCGCTATTTCTCTTCTTCTTCTTCTTAGGATACCTAATGTATACACTATAGGTTTCTCTAAGTAGGCTTTTTACTATGGATAACTTAGCATTACATGATAGTTCGTTTACTTAGGTCTAAGATCTCATTGGATAAGTTCTCACTATCGCTCATGCCACTAACCCTTCTTACAGTGTTGCTAGGTCTCCCGGTGAGAACACACCAATGAAATGCCCTTCTTGTAGTCCAATTTTTGGAGAAGATGATTAATACAAGAAAATGCTCAAAAAACACACACACAAGCTAAGCTGTGGTTCTTTCTTGATCTTGTTCTCTCTCTCTCCATCACTAAAAGAAGACATGGTTACACAAGATAGAGAAAAAATGCAAGAAGCAGGGAAGTGGAAGAGAGGGAAAAAAAGACACAAAATCCTTTTCATGAGAAAGGAGGAGTGCAATTCTCCAACTACCCAAACCACCTTTTCGTGATATTTTATTAAATTGAAAAATTATTAAACCTTCACTTGTCCTAATGTTTCAATTTGAGGCTTCATTTTCTAGTTAACTAAGGTTTTCATGCTACCAAAGAAATGAACAAATTTAAACGTGAATTGGCTTTTACAAATTTGTGGACTTGCTAAACAGCCAAGCACTTACAAAGTGGTACAAAAGATATTACAATAAAATTTTTACAAAGGCATAAATGCCAACAAAGGTTGATAAAATAAATATTTTTGCCAGTGTAGAACACTTTGTTGGTGTAATTTTGGTACCAAAAATAGAGGTTATCATTGCCAGTTGTCCCAAAAAAAGACATCTTAAATACATGAGGTTGATGCTATGTCTCAAGCTGACCATGCAAAAGAATCCTATTAAAAAATGGGTATTTTAGTATATTCTTAAGGTCCAATATGGCCTCAAGACCCTTGCATTATATTGTGCTCATCTCTTTGCCTCTTCTATACATCTATGGATCCTTTTTCTATCAGATAATGGGCATGAACAACTTCAAAGATCCAACATCTCCATGTCACCAAATTCAGATGCACAGTTCTCTGATTCTTTAAGGATCATGTCCATCACTAATTCCTTGGCCATTGATACTTTAAACTGCTTGGGTGTTGCAAAGGGCATAGTTCTAGCATGAGACATTACCTTATTCTCCACCATTCTTTTTATCTCCCAAGATGTTCCTCTCCAAGAGGGTGATCGTGGCTCCCCAAATATGAAGTCATTATCTCTTGGGATGTAGTAAAATAGGGCATTGAGATACACACTCCGATGTTTGTTTTAATGCATGCATACTAGGGTTCCCATTTCAAATCCAATAACCCTGGCTGGTTGTTGTTTTCTTAGCTTTCCAACCCATTGTTTCTCATTTACCAAAGAGACATGATTGAAGTAAGGGCATTCAAGATTATAACATCTCAAATGATCGCTGCCATATTTTCTAAGACACAAATTCTTGGAAAGTAATCAAAAGCGCAAGTAACATAATCAACCCATACATGACCATCATTCTTGTGCTCCATTCCCACCATTGTGGACTCATCCCTACAAGGAGGGAGCTCAACACCAACATAGCCATCATAGGTTGCAACAAGGGGCTCATCAACCTTTGTTACATATTGAGAACATTTGCCAATGTTGTGTGCAAGCTACATTTCAATGGTAGCCCTTTGATCATGTTAACAATCATGGTGGACATTTTATTCTTGCTATCTATTCTCTCATCAGCCATAATCACAAGGGGACATGCACTACTTCCTTCCTCATAGCATACTTTGTAGAGGAAAGTATTAATATCAAAGTCTATTATGAACCCATTGTCCCTATTTGAAAGGACCTACAAGTCAATCTTCACTATCTCAGACCCCAATGTTAGTGGTCTGAAGATGATTTTTGCCCTTACAAGCCAAAGTGTTTAAGAACATCTCTCAACACCAACTCACAATATCTTGACTCATGAATAACAACCAATTTTGACCCCTTGGCTAGTCCAAAGATTATGATACTCCTTGCCATTTTTTAAACCCACAAGAGACAAGTAAACGAGAAGAAAAAGGAAGAGACTTGTGTTGAAATATACAAGTGAATAGGGTGTGTGTGGGAACAAGCTCTTGGTTAGAGTCTGTAAAAGAGGAGATGTAATTGTGAAAGAACCTGTGAAAAGGTTAGAAGAATCTACTGGGAGAGAATAATGGGTAGCATGAGGGAATTTAGGAGTGTGGAGTTATTCTGGGAGATAATCAGGGAAAAGAGAAGAGGTGGAGAGAATCAGGCAAAAGGTGGAGATATTCAGGGAGTGAATCATGGAGAAATCAATGGGATTTGATGCTTGATGTAAACTCTATAAATTGAGGCATAGCCCTAATGAGAATTTGCTGGTTTTTGAGTATCCATGCCTACATTAATCTATCTGCTAATTATTCACTAATTACGTCTTAATCATTTGCTAATCACTTTCTTAATCATGTTGATTCTAGTGTTTGATCCACCATAGCTCATCATTTTGCTCAAATTTCAACATGGTATCAGAGCCATGCCTAGAATCAACCAGATTTATGAGCCCATTAGTGAATTAATTAGGATTAGTAGAAAATTAGCAAAATAATCAATTTTTAGTGAGTTTTTTCATTTCCCCTTCACCCCCAGTCAGTGGAGGACTCCATTCTCCATGCACAGTCAACATTAGGCTATGCCCTTCTAACACAAGCTAGTCATTAGCCCTAGCTACAAGCTCATCAAGCGGCGCAGCAAAACGCGAAGGCGTTTAGGAGAAATCCGCGTTTTTTCCAGCGCTGTTTTTTCTGAGGAAAAAGCAGATCTACACTCCATCAAATCAAATTGAGCTAATTCCTTTTAGCACAAAGGGTAATCAAGCATGCTCTACAAGCTGGTGAAGACAGAAATCAATTTCATCAAGTCTACAGAGAGATCAAAGCTCTTCATCAAATCTGCAGGTGACTTTGGTAAAACAGAGATTAAGCTTTCATTATTTGGTCAAATCTTGTGTTTCTTGGCTTAATCCTCTACTAGACTCATTGCTATTGATGCCTTTGAAAGAATTTGAGCTCATTTGAAGTGGAAGGCATCAGATCTGGGCTCCCCGCATACTCTGTTTTCTGCACACAAACCAGAGCATTAATTTGCTAATCAGTGATTAATCAGTGCTAATCACTGTACTTTGGTGCAATTGAGGGTTCAAATTAACCATTAGGTATCTGATACAGATCCCTATAACTTCAGATTTCAAATCGGAGTTGGTTTGACACTCCAACCATCCCGTACAAATTGGTTACTCTTAATTTAGTGTAATTTCTGGGAAAATTGTGCTGATAAAATTGTGAAAATCATCATTTTGCATTTAACCCTTGGTTAATGCCTGTAAATCTCACTCAAATTCAAGATTATTCACAGCCAGAATTGCATTTGGAATGTGCATGAGAATGAATGCTATACGCATTATGTATTGGGCACATTTTATCAGTGTAAAAATGGGAACAGACACTGCCCTTGTCCAGATTAAGGCAAGAGGTAAGACCTCCCGCATAAATTTGGGTTTGCATTGCATAATGATACAAAATAAACATAAAAAGCCCAAAGAAACTGTCAGCAAAACATTGAAACATGTTGCTCACATGGAGCAAAATGACCTGACGGACGAGCTCATGGCCCCAGCCATGAAAGAAGAAGAATATCTCTTCCCAAGAAGAGGATCCACACCGAGAAGAAGACCTGAAGGAAGACATGGACATGAGAAGAGAAGTTGTCACAAGAAGAGAAGCTGCCCCGAGAAGACTGGAAGAAGAGACAGACGCGTGGAGAGAAGCTGCCACGAGAAGAAGACTGAAGACAAGAGAAGATGTGAGGCTCCAAAGAGTGAGGAGCCATGTGAAAATCTCTGAGAGAGAGAGAGAGAGAGAGAGAGAGAGCCCACAACCCAATGTAACCTGCCCCAATAAAGTAAAACCACCTCTGAGCCACCGATGATGTAGGCCACGTGGTAGATGTATGTGTGAGCACTTTAGTCAAGGTCGCGGGCACTTATAGTAGCCTTGGACACATAGAGAGAGAGAGTGTCAAGGACTATGGAGTTTAGGGACTTGAGGCACTGGTCGCGGACTGTCAAGTAAGAGAGAGACTTGATACAGGGTCCAGGTGTGCTGAGATAACTTGAGGGGAGGATTAGACACTGGTCGCGGACTACCAAGTAATGGGTGGCAAACTTGGTATAGGGTCTAGGTGTACTAGGATTATTCACTTGAGGGGAGGTGTTGAAATATACAAGTGAATAGGGTGTGTGTGGGAACAAGCTCTTGGTTAGAGTCTGTAAAAGAGGAGATGTAATTGTGAAAGAACCTGTGAAAAGGTTAGAAGAATCTACTGGGAGAGAATAATGGGTAGCATGAGGGAATTTAGGAGTGTGGAGTTATTCTGGGAGATAATCAGGGAAAAGAGAAGAGGTGGAGAGAATCAGGCAAAAGGTGGAGATATTCAGGGAGTGAATCATGGAGAAATCAATGGGATTTGATGCTTGATGTAAACTCTATAAATTGAGGCATAGCCCTAATGAGAATTTGCTGGTTTTTGAGTATCCATGCCTACATTAATCTATCTGCTAATTATTCACTAATTACGTCTTAATCATTTGCTAATCACTTTCTTAATCATGTTGATTCTAGTGTTTGATCCACCATAGCTCATCATTTTGCTCAAATTTCAACAACTTGCTCGGAAATGAGAGACACCTAATGTGTTCTCAATGAGAGATACCCAATGTAATATTTAAAAAGTAATGTGGTTAAATATAAATTTTAAAATTTATAAAATATAACTCATGCATTCAAGATGAGAGCCAGATCTAATTATTCTTCATCATGGTGCAGGACAATAAACTTTAATGACCGTGTTGTTGCAGGGGTATGGTATACTATCATCTTGATTATAAACGGCGTCCATCTTTTTAATTGCCTACAATAGTTCATTCTGAAACTAAATGCACAATATTAGCTGTCAGTTTTATTTAGTTACTTTTGAATTATAGCATTAAAAGTATTTACTTTTCATAACCTTGTCTCATAAGAGAGAGCATTATTTGACTACTCTCTCTCTCTCTCTCTCTCTCTCTCTCTCTCTCTCTCTCTCTCACCTTGCTAATTTGGCATTTAGTTATTTTTTCTTCTTCGTTTTCATAATAAAGGTCTAAATTGATTCTCTTAAACTTTTTATTTTCATGTTTTAAAAGTTGTTAGTAGTTGTATCTTATTTAATGTGTTTGTTTTTTAGTTTTTAGCACCTTAAGAAAGAGCAAGTCTTTGTTGTGAAAGAGTGAGTATTACTCATAGCTTATAAGGGTTTTTAAGGTGTGAGGGTTTTGAAGAAGTGAGGGCCTTTTGAGGGCACCAAGTGGAGTAGAGCAGAGGGGTGATGGTTGGGGGCGCTATGGCACCCAAACTGAGAAGGTATGCATCTTCACCCTCTTACTCATCATCATTTTCTACAACATCTTGCTCATTAACTAACTACAACATCTTGCTCACCCAACTGCAAATTGGAGGAGGAAGAAAAAAAAAGGGACAAAGCAGCCTGCGTCGATGGTGTAGGCTGCTTTGTCCCATTTTTTAATTGCTTTTCTTTCTCCTCCTTATGTCAAGTGCATGCAAGGAAGGTGGGTATGATATAAAAAACAGGGCAAAGCATAGACTGCTTTGTCCCATTTTTTTAAATTTTTTTTCTTTCTCCTCCCCATGGCCAGAAACAGGCAACAAATGTTACCATATATATAGGCAGTGATGTGTGTGAACACACTTTAGGACCACCGGGCCACTTTTTCCCTCTTTAGGAGGTTTTTTCCCCCGGCTTGTATATACGCCCATCCTTCTAGGGCTAACTTATCTTTTGTACATTAACACAATCTAATACTTTGTGTTGTGTGCATTCTTGCTTCTTGTTCTCCAAGCTTTGTGTGCTTTCCTGCAACCCTAATTCCAACAATTGGTATCAGAGCAGGCATCGGCTCCCAGGGCTACGCCGTCGACACCCTTCGACTCACGTACTTCGATTGAGGTGAGCTTTCACGAGCGCTTGCACGTCCCTAAACTTTGGAAATATGCCCGTATGGCTTTGCGTTCTCAGAAATCACATCTGAGGTCGTTTCGGGCTCCGTTTTTGCATTTCAAGTTCTGCACAAGTGTTTTCGTCATTTTTTGTAAAAATTTCGACAGTGCAGTTTTCTGCAAAACAGGCATACGTGTTCTATTGTGGACCGTGCTTCATAGCACGAGTTATTTTTTGTTCAGTCTTTGCTTCATTACAGGTAGCTTTTGCATCAGTTTCAGTCAGTGGAGCCATGGCTGATAACAGCAATGATGTATTTCGCATGTTATCTGTTGATGACAAATTGGATGGAGACAGCAACTACCCACTTTGGGCATACATGATGCAACATGTTTTGGTTGCAAAAGGAGTGTGGAACATTGTGCAAGGTATGGATGTATGTCCAGGTTCTGTGGATGTAGGATCTGTTGAGGATGTTGCAGGTTCTAGCAGCTCTACTGTTGCTGCTGTTTTACCCACTACTGAACAAGCTCATTGGGATGGTGTAAAGATGCGCAGGCTCATGCCTTGATTGCACTTTCTGTCAAACGTAACATCACCCCACATATTCGTTCAGCTAAAACAGCAAAACAGGCTTGGGATATTCTAGCTGGTATGTATGCAGGTCGTAACGAGGTAAAAATCTCTTACTTGCGTAAAGAGCTAGAATCGAAGATTATGCAGGAAGATGATGACATGAATGTTTTTCTTGCTGAGATTAAAGATCTCAAGGAGCAGTTGATTTCTATAGGTGAGATTATTCCAGATCATTCTCTTGTGCAGACTGTTCTTGATGCTTTACCTGAGTCATATCAGACTTTTGCTTCCACATGGAGACTTGTTTTACTGAGGACAGACTTGATGTTGTCAAGTATGATACTTTAGTCAACAAGCTCTTGTAAGAAGCGCAGTCCAGGCAAAACAGGGCTAGGCAGCGTGCAGTTGATCAGGCATTTATTGCTGCCCAGCAGAGAAGAAGTGGTAAGGCAACTCCTTCCACTGCTTTCTTCTCCTATTAGTAGGTCTACAACTTCTTCTCCTTCCATAGGTAGCAACAATAAGTCTGAGAAGGCTCTTGATAAAGGCAAGAAAAAGACCAGGTGCAACTATTGTAAGGCAAATGATCATGTCATTAAGAATTGCCCTAAGTTAAAGGCTAAAGAGGCAAAGAAGAAAGAGTCAAATGCAGCCACAATAGTGGATGCTTCTACAAATGCAGATTCTGCAAATGTTGTGCAGGATACAGAATGGGCGTTTATTAGCGTGTATTGCTAGTATGACCCATCTGTACATAATGCATGTTTGGCAGTTTCTGCTGACTCTCATGTATGGTATTTTGATAGTGGTGCTACAAAGCACATTACCTCGCATCGTGATATGTTCACTTCTCTTGAGGCTGTCCCTAATGGGAATACTGTCACATGTGCCAATAATGCTTCTTACCCAACAGTGAAGGGCATTGGTAAAATTATGCTTACTGCTGCAAATGGCAGCACTTTCACACTTTCAGATGCTTTGTATGTGCCAGGGATAAAGAAGAATCTATTGTCTATCTCTGCGCTTGCTAGACTTGGACTTGTAGTTAAATTTGTGGATGACAGATGTACTGTTCATGATTTGACTTCTGGTGATACGATCATTATATCTGGCACCTTGTTTCATGGGCTGTATAGGCTCAATTCTTATGACAAGTGTGTGGAAGATTCAGCAAATGCAGTTTCTGATGAAAAGGCAGTTTCAGATGCAAAACTATGGCATGCTCGTTTTGGTCATCTGAACTTTGTTACTTTGTTGCGTTTGCAGAAATTTGATATGGTTGCTTCATTGCCCCCTCTTGAGGCACCATTGAAACATGTTTGTGAAGACTGTATTTTGGGCAAAATGCAGCGTTCTGCGTTTCCAAAGGATGGTTCTGTGCGTGCCAATCGCAAATTGCAACTTGTACATAGTGATGTATGTGGGCCTATGCAAACTCCGTCATTTGGTAAACACTTGCACTTCATGACTTTCATTGATGATTACTCAAGGCATGCATGGGTATATCCACTGAAGGCAAAGTCCGAAGTGTTTTTGTGCTTCAAACAGTTTTTGCTTATGGTGGTTGAAAATGTATCCAATTGTAATGTGGGCACCCTCCGTTCTGATCGAGGGGGGGGAGTACATGTCTAAAGAGTTTGATGCATTTTTGGGCTAGTCGTGGAATAAAACACCAATGTACAATGCCGTATACCCCTCAGCAAAATGGTGTTGCTGAGAGGAAAAACAGGTCACTTATGGAGATGGCATGATGTATGGTCAAGAGCCAAGCTTTGCCACATGCGTTTTGGCTTGAGGCTGTTATGTGTGCTGCATATGTACTCAAGAGGTGTCCCACTAAGGCCTTGCAGTCTATTACTCCATACGAAGATTGGCATGGCAGGAAGCCTTCTATTGGTCACTTGCGTGTCTTTGGTTGCTTGGCCTATGGTTTAGTGCCTGTGCAACAACGCAGAAAATTGGATGATAAGGCTGTCAAATGCATTTTTGTTGGCTACAGTGCTGAGAGCAAGGGTTATAGATTGTATCATCCACAGTCAAAGCGTATCTTGATTAGTCGAGATGTTGTTTTTGTGGAAGATGCTGTGCAGTCTTTGTTATCATGTACCAAAGAGACAGGTGTGAGCTCACGGGATGTATTTGATACATTGTTGCCTCTATTTATACGAATGGAAATTCAAATGTAAGTCCTAATGAGGTAAATATTCAGCCTATGCAAATTTCAAACGACATCATAGATCAGCCTATTTCTGATGCAGATTTATAGGATGTAATTTATGAGGATAGGGCTAAAAATGAGCAGGCTAGAGGTATGCCTAAATGGCTGGTGCAAACCTTGCGTGATAGTAAAATTGATGCACCTATATCTAGTCGTACTCATTCAGGTTCTCAGCATGCCTCTTATGCATCAGATTGTTATGCTTTGGCTGTGTCTAGTATGTGTGAAGAGGAAGAACCTCTTTCATTTGATGAGGCACAAAAATCAAAAAATTGGTTGGCGACAATGCAAAGTGAATATGATGCTATAATGAAGAATGGTACATGGTCTTTGTGTGATTTGCCTATTGGTAAAAAGGCCATTGGATGTAAGTGGGTTTTTAAGTTGAAACGAAAGCCAGATGGCAGTGTTGATCGCTATAAGGCTAGGCTTGTTGCAAAGGGTTATGCTAAAGAAAAGGGCATTGATTTTGATGAGACCTTTGCTCCCACTTGTCGTATGACTACCATTCGTAGCATTTGTGCATTGGCAGCTCATAATGGTTGGAATGTACATCAGTTGGACATAAAGACTGTATTCTTGAATGGAGATTTGCATGAGGAGGTGTATGTATCGCAGCCTCGTGGTTTTGTTCAAAGAGGGCAGGAAAACAAAGTGTGCAGGTTGAAAAAGGCTTTATTATATGGTTTAAAGCAAGCTCCACGAGCTTGGTATGAAAAGATACATGCATATTTGACTACACATGGTTTTCAGAATAGTCCAACAGAAAGCACTTTGTATGTTAAACGTGTGGATGATGTACATCTAATCATTGCTCTCTATGTTGATGACATGCTGCTCACAGGACCAAATGAGAGTCATATTGCTAATTTTAAGGCTGATTTGAATGCTTCTTTTGAGATGTCAGATTTAGGACATTTGCATCATTATTTGGGGATACAATTTAAGCAATGTGATGGAGGTATTGCTTTGTGTCAGACAAAGTATATTGAGACATTGTTGCGGAGATTTGGCCTTGAAGACTGCAAGCCTATTGCTACTCCAATGGAGACAGGTTTGAAGTTGAGTCTTCATGATGCTGGGATCACTTTGATGTCACACTTTATCAGACAGCTGTTGGTTGCCTCATTTATGTATGCATTACGAGGCCGCACATTCAGTTTGCAGTCTCACAGGTGAGCAGGTTTATGCATAGCCCAGGGTCTCAGCATTGGAAGACGGTTAAACGCATCTTTCGCTACTTGAGTGGCACCATACATCTTGGGTTGTTTTATCCCAAGGGGAATCGTTGCCGCCAGATTTACATGCTTTTACTTTTTGAACTATTCATTGGTCAAGAAGTTGAAATTAAAAGAGATCGCAAGTGATCATGAGTATACCGTTGGTTTGGCCAATGGTTATGATAAAAAGGTATGGAATACCGTGGTCTTGGGAGTCCCTTTGATCATGCAGGACTATGAGGCCGTGCTTGACTTCCAGGTCATGCATTTGGCTAGAGCAGATGTTTACTTAGGCAGGGAGTGGCTGTATAGCCTCGGTCCTAGCCTAGTTCGGAGTTATTTACACAACACATTACAGTTTGAGACTGGGGGTAACATCATCACCCTACAGGGAGACCGTAGTGTCCCCTTTTCACCACTTATATCATCGCTCAAGTTATGCCACGTAGTCCGCAGCGGCCAGGTAGCACAAGTATATGCTTGTTACCCTCTTATAAATTTTGTTTCCGTAGTAGCTGAAACTAAAAGTAATGTTTGCATAGACAAACATGGAAAACAAGCCTTGGAAGAGACCCACTGTTTTCTGAAAACCCTGTTTGGCATGCATGTGATGATGAAACAACAAAGTCCAAGGCAAAATAGACTCTAAAAACAAAGTACATAGATGCTTTGAAAAGTTTATTGCAGGAATTTCAAGATGTCTTTCCTACAGAGCTTCCAGATGGTTTACCACCATCAAGGGAAGTAGACCATGGCATCGAAGTTATGCCTCGGTCCAAACCAATAAGCAAGCTTGCTTATAGGTTGAGCCACTCCGAGGCACAGGAGGTGGAAAAGCAGTTGACCGAATACTTAGAGAAAGGGTTTATTCACCCTAGTTCGAATCCTTGGGTATCACCGA
This sequence comes from Cibotium barometz, assembly GCF_041138505.1. Lineage (NCBI taxonomy): Eukaryota > Viridiplantae > Streptophyta > Polypodiopsida > Cyatheales > Cibotiaceae > Cibotium > Cibotium barometz. The sequence goes on from NC_141056.1 coordinate 20,072,376, forward strand.
TTCTTCTGGTAAAGAAGAAAGACAGTTCTATGTGCATGTGCATAGATTATCGAGCTCTTAATCAAGTCACGATTAAGAATAAGTACCCTATGCCACGTATGAACGAGTTGTTTAATCAACTCTATAGGTCGAAATATTTCTCTAAGATAGACCTGAGATCTGCGTATCATCAGGTTAGAATTAAGGTCGAGGATGTTGCGAAGACAGCATTTAGGACACAATTCGGTCACTTTGAGTTTTTGGTTATGCCGTTTGGGCTAACCAATGCTCCAGCGACTTTTATGACGCTGATGGACAGTGTTTTACATCCATACTTAGGAAAATTCGTAGTAGTTTTCCTAGATGATATTCTTGTGTACAGCAAAACGCGTAAAGAACACTTGGCACATTTACGATTAGTGTTCCAGTTATTGCGACAACACAAGCTATTTGCGAAGGAAAGCAAATGTGAATTTTTTGAAAGAGAAATTCACTATTTGGACCACATTATATCCGCCCATGATACGCGGATGGAACCTGAGAAAGTGGAAGCTATTCTCAAGTGGCTAACCCCGAAAAATCTCGAAGAACTGTAGATTTTTCTTAGCATGTCAGGGTTTTACCGACAGTATGTAAAGGACTACGCGAAGATCGCAGTCCCGTTAACGGATCAATTGCGCACAAAAACAAAGAATATATGTTGGGAGGGAGACCAACAAAAGAAGCTTCGAAAAACTTAAGGTAGCCATAACAGCTGCACCTGTTTTGACTATAGTTGACCCTCTGAGCCGTTTGTCTTGGAGACAGACGTTAGTGGTTGGTGAGGCCATTGGAGCCGTGCTTTTGCAAAGGGGACGCCCTGTTGCATTTGAGAGCAAAAATTAGATAGGGCACAGCGTAACTACTCGGCTTACGAGCGGGAGTTACTGGCCATCATACATGCACTTAAAAAGTAGAGACACTATTTATATGGTGCCACTTTTGAAGTACGTACGGATCACGAAAGCCTGACATGGCTTTCGAGTCAAAACAATCTAAAAGGTCAGAAAGCTCGGTGGGCGGAGCTCCTACAGGAGTTTGACCTTCAGATTCGCTACCAAAGGGGTAAATATAATGTTGTGGCGGATGCGCTTAGCCGCATGCCACAAATTAATGAGTTAAGCTTTACGGTTTTCAAGAATGAGTTCTTGGAATCACTCCATGGCTTGTGTGAGCATGATCCTGTCTTTACAGAGGTCTGGCGCGCTGTACGCGTATGCACTGTCACAGCCGCGCCCACCTTCCTCGCCGGCACGTAATGCTCATCCGGAGAGACTGGCCGTATAGCTGCGGCGGGTAGCGAGGCGAGAGTTAGTCCGAAGAGGCTAGCCGAGTCTTCGGGGTATAGTTTTGAGCCGGAGAGCTCAGACGTAGGCCCTTCATCACCTTTGTTTTCCGACACGGTTTCAAAGGATGATGCTAAACTTCATCGGGGGGGGGAGGGGGGAGAAGTATGCTAACTACTCCATTGACGACGGGTACTTACTCTACAAGGGTAGAGTGTGTGTACCAACTATTGGTGACTTTCGAGCATGCATTCTTAGAGAAAGTCACGATAGTCCAAGTGCTGGTCATCCCAGGATACAAAAGACCTATTCACTAGTCAAACGATAATTTTATTGGCCTAGTTTGTTCAAGGACGTCCAGACTTATGTGCTGTAATGCAATAAGTGTCAGGTCAATAAGCATGAAAGGCTAAAGGTTGGGGGCTTTCTCCATCCTTTAAGCATTCCTCAAGAAAAATGGGAAAGCATTTCCATGGATTTCATCACCGGTTTACCCACGACAAGTCGAGGGAATGACTCGGTCTAGGTGGTGGTGGATAGGTTAACCAAGATAGCAAAATTTATTACCACCAAGAAAACGGTAAAAATGCCAGAGTTGGCAAAACTCTTTATTGAACATCTCTACAAGCTATATGGCTTGCCCGCAGATATAGTGTCAGATAGAGATAGAAAGTTCAATAGCCACTTTTGCAGGGAAGTCTTCAAAAAGCTGGATACTACTCTGAGTATGAGTACGGTGGACTATCCGGAGTCTGATGGTCAAACAGAAAGGGTTAACCAAATACTCGAGGATATGTTGCGTTCTTATGTAAGTAAGAGGCAATCAAATTGGGAAGAATATTTACCCATATTGGAGTTTGCTTATAACAACTCCAAGCATTCAGCGACTGGATTTACACCATTCATGTTAATGTATGGATTCCAGCCGAGATCTCCAATGGCTGTAGGCCTAGAAAAGGAGAAGATTCAATCTATCAAGGATTTACTTGAAGATATGAATAATATGCTCAGAGCCGCACGTGAGCATTCGTAGCGCTCAGGATCGCGCTAAAACTTATGCGGATATAAAGGACGTAGAAAGGTGACCTTTGCAGAAGGTGACTTTGTATTCCTCAAGGTTCCTGCGCAGTCAGAAACCATGAAAATGAAAAAGTGTAATAAACTTTCTCCGAGATATTGTGGTCCTTTTAAAATCCTTAAGAAGATTGGGGATGTAGCATATAAACTTGAGTTATCGGAGAGTTCTCAAGTCCATCCTGTCTTCCATGTCAGTAAACTGAAGAAATCAGTTCACGAGTTAGAGAACGCAGTTTCTCCAGAGATTTTGATGGACTTGATAGAGCCATCAAAGATACCACATGAACCTGAAAAGATTCTACAGTATCATGATAGACAAAACCGCCGACATAAAGTGTACTAGGAGGTACTTGTTAAATGGACAGATAGGGATGAGGAGATAGCTACCTGGAAACGCCGTAGTGTAATTTCCAAAAGGTTTTCCCAGTTTGTTTTCGAGGACGAAAACTCTTCTTAAGGAGGGAGTAATGTCATGTAGACTATAACGCCTGACCGAGACGGCAGACTGGATGGCCATGTCCGGGGTTCAGTGGGAGAGGACGCCCGTGCGGAGTCATGGACGGCCAAGCTAGTGTGGACACACTATATAGCTTGGGGGATGAGGGACAATCCTCATTCTTCCTCTATGGCTGGGTGGTGAGCCAGAGGCCGTCCCCTCCTGTGGTAATGCCCGTAGCGACGTTACGGATATCTAACACACAATCTAATACTTTGTGTTGTGTGCATTCTTACTTCTTGTTCTCCAAGCTTTGTATGCTTTCTTGCAACCCTAATTCCAACAACAAAGGTAGACATGATGTAAAGGGAAGCAAAGCAAAAGGAGAGATGATGTAAAAAAGGAGAGCAAAGCAAAAGATGCAATGCAGTCTGCTTTGTCCCATTTTTTTTCTTTCTCCTCTCCATGGTGGGAAGATGTAGGCAAGGAAGGTGAAGATGATGAGGAGCAAAGCAGCCCGCCGGACGGGTTGCTTTGTCCCATTTGTTTTTTTTCTCTTGTCTCCATGGCTAAAAGCATTGTAATATGAAGCAACACCTTTAGATTAGGTTTAGGACTTTGATCATGGGCTCAAGTATAAAAGGACATCTACATGTACTCTTGGCTCCTTTCTTGGAGATGGCCACTCATGGTCTAAAGCTCATCCTCTTGGTAGAAGGTTAACTCACGTAGGCATCATGGCCATTGTATGAGATTATTTTTAATCTTGTATTAATCCATGATGACTTGTCTCTAATTTGAGCTTTAAGATCACTCCATTTCAATTGATATTAAAGCTCTTAGCTTAGATCTTGCTTAAGGAGTGATTAATGATGATTATTTTTAAATTATACTTAATCTAATTTTTAAAATATATTTTTTGATCTTGATTAATAATCATTTTTAAATTATTATTAATCTAATTTTTCAAAATGTGTTATCTTGCTCATGATTAATGTTAATCATTTTTAAAATTCATTTTTAAAAAGTTTTCAAATTCACTAATTCTTGTTGTGATAAGATTAACAATAAAATTTATGTTAATCATTTTTAACTTTGTATTAATCACTATTTTCAAAACCCTAACCAACTTTATTGTTTGATTTCTTAAACTTCTTAATCTTGATTTCTTATTTTTTTTTCGAAATAAAGATTTGTAAATATTTTAACAACCAATTATGAATGATTTTCTTGCATTATCTCGATTAGAGAGCCTAAAGTTTCAAATATCAATCCTTAAAACCCTTATTTCTTTAAGATCAAACCCTAGATTGCCAAATCCTTGAGTTCTTGGAGAAAGATTGCAAGAAAAAGATTGTGATGCAAAAAATCAAGGTTGTTGTAGAGAGTTTTCAGATTATTGTGCAGTTTCAAGAAAGCATGCAAAATCTTGGTGTAGATTTCAAAATTTTATGTACAGTTAGTACAGATTTTCGAGGATTGGTGCATATTTTCAAGAACAGTGCAGAGTAGTGCAAATTCTTCAAGAGATTACAAAGATAGTGTAAAAATCAAATCTTAAGAAGAATGGACAACACATCATCAACAATTTCATCAACATTGAAGAATTTCTAAAATTTTCAAGAAATCTTGGTCCTAATTTCAACATCCTTGACCAAGATCAACATACAACAATAATAGCTCAACAACAAAATCAAGAAAGTCATTAAGCTTTAGCTCTGTTGTAATTCTACAAACATTTTTAAAGCTATTGATTAATAGATTTCATCGATCATACTGAAAATGCAACATACATGTTGACATGGTGAAAGATTTAATATTTGTACACATATTAAAGCTGTAATACATATATAAAAAAATACTATAAAACTGATACAATTCCTCTCAAATTTGAACTAAGATCTATGGTTAGACCAATGTGCTTCCATTACACCAATGGATTCTGGTCTTCCATGCATAATGTTTAAGAGTAGCATGCAAAGCAAAGTACAAGAGGTTGAGTTTCACAAGCTACTAGTCATTAAAGGACACATATGACATGCAAGCTACTAGGCTAGATATGCTAATTGAAGTTGTTACAAAGAAGTGTTGTTAGGAAACCGTTGTAAGCATGAGAAAAGTTGTTAGAAAACAGTTATGATTGCAAACTTAACAAGTTTATGTGCAATACTTACTTTGACAACAAGTACAGGGTGAAGTCAATGTCAAAGCAAACATATCAAGCCTAAAGAAAACAAGAGATTTTGGCATTTAGTAACACCAAGGTTCGACAATACTTGAGAGAGCTTAGCAAGCACAAGGTCACAAAAAAAGACTACAAATAGAAGACGCATTGACCAGTTTGTGAGTGCAAAGTACAACATCAGGCTGCAAACAGAAGGCTCATTGACCAGTTTGTCATCATCGAACTCTTACAAAGCTTTCAACCTTTTTGCCAGTTCATCCACATTCTAGGCCTTTGAGAAGCAAAAACCAACCACAAACCTCTTCTCAACAAAATGCACAGTAAAGAAAGACACCTTCATCGGTAGTTTCAGAAGCAACACAAACTTAGCTAATTTAGCTTCAAAAGCAACACGTGCTTAGCTACTTTTAGGCAAAAAACAAGTATTGCAAAAAAGTGAGTTGACAATTGCAGGAAAATCTTGATGCATGCCGAGCAAAAATGGTTTCAATCCGTGCATGATGGAAAAATTTACACAGTTGCATGTACACAAATAAAGGTTGATGAAATGCATTTAACAATCTACAGTGTTTTCTTGCAAAAAGTGTGTTGGAAGGCTCAACAAAGGCCATCATTGATTTGTGGATGTGTGCATGATCCTAAGTGGGTCCTATAACAAAAAGGATTAATGTCCTAACAACATACATCAATTAACGGTTATTAACAGTTTCAAGAAGGGATACACATAGGCAACCTTTACAGTGCTCTGAAGAAAGTTTGGGCAACAGATATCCAAAGGCATGTGGTCTTCTCTACAAGCATTTGAAGAAGCCATGTGTGAGTACTAAGGGTTATAAATACTCAGCACTAGCGGTGTATTAAACAAGATATACTAGATAGCTAATAAGATTGGAGTGTAGCCATAAGGAAAAACACTGCTCAAAGAAAAGCCAAACATTGACACAGGTCATCCTTCCACTCCACTGTCAGTGTATGAGACTGAAGGGCAGCAATGAAGAACTGATAAGTGGATAAGACACTAAAGGACAACAATGGCATGGAATGCTGAAGATAGTTCTCTTAAGAGAACAATGGCACACACAGTGAAGAAAGAAAAAAACACCAAAGCAGGGTGATTTGGTGATGTGAAGGCAGCCAGAAGAGGAGACAAGAGCTGCTAGAGCTGATATAAGTCTGTTCAAGGGGGCAGTTAGAAGAATAGAAGGGATTCATCGAGTGCTCAGGCGCAGCTTTTAACAAAGCACATCTTAATACCCAAAATGAAAAATAAAAAAATTAATACTTTAGCATCACCGAGCTTAAGTGCTCTCAGGTAGAGTGACAGAGAGGGAGTGAGAGAGAGAGACCTCTCAGTTGTGGCTGCAGGGGAGAAGAAGAGGTGAACATGAAAGGCACAGTGTGAAGCATACCTGAGAGAAAAGCATATTTAAGACTCGATCACCCCAAACACACACGCTTCACCAATTGCTCTACCGCACGACTCTTATCGGTAATGACACTGCTTGGTACAAATAAAAATCTAGCATTACCATTATTAAAAAAAACATATTTCTTGGCCTTCATCTTTTTAGCTTTATTTTCACACGATCCAAACCCTACATCTCTTGACCTTTCTATACTTAAAAGTGTCCAACCGGCCTATCTATCTTGTTTTGGTCCCTTCACACCATCCCATTTCATGCCCTTTTATTTCAAACCTTGCCATTCACACTGTCCATTCACATTCACCCTAGCCATAGTGCAAGGGATTGCTTTGTGGGTGTTTATACAAGGGGTGATTCACACACAGGGGATCATGTGTGTGGTTTTGGATAGCAGCATGACAGTTCGGATGAGCATTTGAGTAGATTTGTGCATTCTCGGGATTTGTTCACACATGGTCTACATCCCAAGCTTATCTTGAGCATTGTGGGTGTTGTTCACATGTAGTTGGATTTCAGGCTCATGCGGGCATTGTTTTGGGCCTTGTTCACACACTTGGAGTTGTGTTGAGTGGTGTTCACACATAGCTATGGGTGTTTCTTACTATTTTTATCCTTTTTATGACCGACACACCACATATCATCTTCGTTCATCGATGTCACTATGACAGCATCTAAGATCTTGATGTTAGGAGGGTCGCACATGCATTGTTATCATGGCTCTAAGCTCATTATTACAAGTTGCCACTTTGTGTCCAGGAGCACATCTCATTTGGGGCATTCGCACATACCTTCGGCACATCGAGGCTTAGGCCTCTAGATTCTGACCCATCAACTTCTCGTTATTACGAGGTGGCATATTCATGTCATGCCTGGTTATTTGAGCTTTAGAGTTTGGTGCCTAGCCATCAGAGGCATTTGTTCGGTGAGGAGATTCATGCCAGATGGTCCAGATCGAGCGTACACAGTGACTTCTTTGCTACATTTCTTGGCTACCATTTCTTGGCTACCTTGACACAGAGGGTTCGGTATTGATCTCATGGAATGATTCTTTCCTTGGCCACTTGTACGAGTGTCCCACACTCTTGAGCTGCCATGATTATGTTCATGAGGATGCAGATGACTCCGACACTGATTCAAATCATGATGATGATATATTATACACACATGATGTTGTATCACATACACGTGCACATGATTATAGTGATACACGTGCACATCATGACACATATACACATGCACATCATGACACATACACACATGATGATAGTGATACTTGTGCATATGATGACTGTCAATATATGATGATCATGATGATATATGTAGTAGTGATGTGTGTGGTCTAGATCATGAGGACATGATCTTGGGGGTAGGCATGGCAACGAGCACATCGAGCATTGCGAGCATCATAGAGCTACCTATCTCTATTCCTAGTGATCATAGGGATATATTAGATGACCATAGTGATGCATCCAATGATCTTGATGGGCATTTGCCCTTTTGATCCAAGAGCTACCATTACTACGACTTCGGAGTTGAGCTTTCCTTTTGACCCAGGAGCTACTACCATTTTAGCTTCGACGGTTCAGGGTATATACCATACGTATCCTTTTGACACTGGAGGATACTCGACTAGCTTCGTCATCGATAGTGGTTCCTTATCCACTTGCACCAGATTATCATGGGACCATTGCCTTGGATTTTGCATGCCTCGGATTTCCTTTCGATCCAGGCGGTTGCATAGATAGCCTCATCATCGAGAACGGGATTCCTTCATCCTTTCCATTTGACCCTAGGGGTCATATGATTCATGTATGGGTCTTCCACTACATTGGCATTCAGCCCATGGATGTGATTTTTGGCTTTTTTACATAGCCACTTGTATATGTCTTTTCTTGGTGCACGACCACCCTTTGATTTCGAGGACGAAATCATTATATGAGGGGATGGTTTGTAATGAAGCAACACCTTTAGATTAGGCTTAGGACGGCTCAAGTATAAAAGGGGGCTCATGGACTACTATTGTACCTTTTTACATTATTTGACCCCTTTTGACATCTACATGTACTCTTGGCTTCTTTCTTAGAGATGGCCACTCATGGTCTAGGGCTCATGGGGCAAGCTTGATAGCCATCCTCTTGGTGGGAGGTTAACTCGATTACGCATCATGGCCATTGTATGAGATTATCATTAATCTTGTATTAATCCATGATGATTTGTCCCTAATATGAGCTTTAGGATCACTCCGTTTCCAGCAGGCAAGGAAGGTGGGGATGATGTCAAAAAAGGGGCAAAGCAGCCCATGCTAGCATGAGCTGCTTCACCCCATTTTTATTTATTTTTTTCTTTCTCCTCCCCATGGCTAGGTGCAAGCAAGGAAGGTGGGGAAGATGGGATAATGTAAAAAAAAGGGGGCAAAGCAGCCCACGCTGGTGCAGGCTGCTTTGCTCCATTCTTTTTCTTTCTCCTTTCCATGAATAAATGCTACTGTACTAGCCTTCCTCTTATTTTACTCGGTGTATTGGCCTTCCTCTTACCTTTTTTTACATCAACTCAAGGTGTTACTCTCGAGAATGTCAGCAAATGTTCCATGGTAGGTAAGTGAATGCATTTGTGTTTATGAATGTTTAATGAAATTTAAGGAGCAATAGATATTCACATGCATACATGTGTGTGTATGAGAGAGAGAGAGAGAGAGAGAGAGAGAGAGTGTTATCTTAGACTATGCCAAACCTTTGGCATTCATTGTATTGTTTGACAAACTCAACTACATCTCCAAAGAGTGTAGGCCACCATAGTCTGGCTTGGAGAACCTTCTGGGTAGTTGTGTCCCTAGCAATATCCTCCATGTACTATGCCACAATGGGCTTGCTTAAGAACTGTGATAAAGTCATCTTCATGAATGTTTTTCCTTTTCTTGAACTTATTGTAAAGAATTCTCACTCTATCAATTGATAGGGGTATGCCTTCCTAATGAAGCATATAGCTCTATCCAAAGGGAAACCCATTAGCCAAGAGTGGAGAATATCTTCACTTCATTCCTATACGTGATTAGTGTGGAACAATGCAACATTGCGAAGATTATATCTTCCACTCTTAGAGGTGGTTCTCCATTTGGAATTCTAAAAAGGTGGTTGACATGCACATGCACATACTCCTTTCTTTATACGGTGATGGTAAAATTAAACTCCAAGAGAATGAATAACCATTTGGTAATGTGCCATCATTCTTTTGAGGGGGTTTAATGAGATGTGATAGAGTGCATATCTCAAAGGCTAACCACGAAAAGATGACACTGTGTTTAACTCAATTGACATTTAAGTGGGTTTAATGAGATGCGATAGATTCTACATATCTCAAAGGCTAGCGAAAGATGACCAAGATGATCCTTCCATTTTGAGTGTATGCATAGATCATCAATGAATATCTCCAAGATCTTCCAAAGGAGATCCTTAAGTGCATGTATAGATCATCAATGAATATCTCCAAGATCTTTTGAAGGAGATCCTTGAAGGATGTATAAGTTAAGTGTTAGAAGGTGTGGCGAGGGGCATTGGTCAACTTAAATGGCATGACACGATATACATGTAGGTTCCCGAGAAAAGATGACATTGTGTTTAACCAAGAATTGACATTTGAGTGGGTTTAATGAGATGTGATAGTCTTCATATCTCAAAGGCTAGCGAAAGATGACCAAGATGCTCCTTCCATTTTGAGTGTATGCATAGATCATCAATGAATATCTCCAAGATCTTCCAAAGTAGATCCTTAAGTGCATGTATAGATCATCAACTAATATCTCCAAGATCTTTTGAAGGAGATCCTTGAAGGATGTATACATTAAGTGTTGGAAGGTGGGAGGGGGCATTGGTCAACTTAAATGGCTTGACACGATACATGTAGGTTCCCTATTCCACAGCAAATGCAATCTTATTTTTATTTTGGTCGGCTGGGTTAATCATCACTTATTTATAACCAAAGAAACCATCCAAGAATATTTAAGCTTATGCTTTGGTGACTCTTTCTAACATGTGGTTATTCCTTAAGCAAGATATCAATTCTTCTTCTTGCTTAGGGGTGAGGTAGTGTTATAATTCCAAGAAAAAATATCTTGAAATTCCATGAGAAAGGATATTAATTCTCCTTCTTTCTCCGGGGTAAGGTAGTGTAATTCCAAGCAAAAATTCCTTGAGAAAGGATATTAATTCTCCTTCTTTCTCCGGGGTAAGGTAGTGTAATTCAAAGCAAAAACATCCTGAAATTCCTTGAGCAAGGGAATCAATTCTCATTTTTGCATATGGGTGAGGTCTTGGCATTAAACACTAGCTTAGGTTCTTCACATGGGCCACCAATATTTACTTCCTTGACCTGAGTGGGGCTGTCATGTGAGGCATGTGGATCTCTTCGTGAGCTTCTTTGAGCCTTCTTGTTATGTACCACTATGTCCCTTTGATGTTATAGGACTTAAAGTATTCAAGCACATGCCATAGATATTCCTCTTGAGGCTCGGTGAGTGTTTTAATTCCTTCTTTGAGCCTTCTTGCTATGTACCACTATGTCCCTTTGATGTTATAGGACTTAAAGTATTCAAGCACATGCCTTAGATATTCCTCTTGAGGCTCGGTGAGCTCTTTGAGTGTTTTAATTCCTTCTTTGCCAGCCTTGACTTCTTTAAGTGTTTTGCTTCCTTCTCTACTAGCCTTACATTTATTGAGATGGTATCTTGTTGCTCAATAGAGCTTGACTTGCTTGGATCTCGTGGGATCCTCATCATCACCTTTATACACCACTGTCTTGGTATAAATGGTGACCTTGTTTAGGTTAGTTTCCCACTGTCAGGGCAGGTGTACATTTTATGTGAATTTATGGCCTCAACAAGGCAAAGCCATTGAGGTCCATCTCCATAAGGAGAAGATACTAGGCTTTCTATGTGGTTTTGTCCTTCTTGGCTAGATGACTGTGGGAAATGCTATAGAGGTTGATCCTTCTACACAGGAGTCCTTGCTAGATAATTACTAACTAGCCATGTTTCAAAGTTGATGTTGGTTCCCAAAAGGGATGCTACACACTCAACATGAACAAGGAGGTTATTTTCATCCCATCTAGGCAAACCTTGTTCCAAGAGCTTGTGGAAGAGGATTCATGGTTGCCAAGACATGGACTCAATCTCCTCACAGCTGTCAGGCTTTAAAAGAGGCTTGTAGTCTTGGTTCTCATCTTTACTTTCCAATAACTTGTAACATTTACACAAGTTTACCAAAGCAGTTTTGAGGTTGTGTCATACTCATTGGAGCAACAATGCTCCGATGGGATGAGTCTTCCCTATCTTTAGTTTTATCTTTAAGGACTAACATATATAAATGTGATTAGTTTCCCAATAATAAACTAGCCTTGCTTCTCTCATGTAAGGCCTTGAGGATCATCTTGTGTGACCCTCTTCTCTAAAAATCCATGACCATGAATGTGTGGTGGATGTTTAGTCTGAAGGTCTTGATATTTTCATCTTGTAGGATGCCTAAGGATTTGGTTATGTTCTTGTTGGCACACTTTTACTAGGAGGCTAGTGCCTCCTAGTGGTGGGGTACCCTAGGCCTCCCAGGAATCCTTGGTGATTATGCTAACACTACCACCACCATCCAAGATTGCAAAGACCGTAAAAGCCCTTCTACACAATAGGTACCACGGCATTCATTTTATCGCTTATAGTACCCTAGCTTGTTCAAGGGCACTTTTGGCTATCCAGTTAGTTTTTATTATGGAGGGAGAGTGCTCAATGAGGCATGTCTCACAACCTCTCTCTCGTCTCAGCGGCGGGGCGGTGTGGACTCTTAAGTTCCCATTCATCCAATCGGATAAGTCTCTCCAAATTTCCTTGCAAAAGAGAACTTACCAAAACTTGGACTTTTAAGGACAAGAAGGCTTTGAGAGGTTTGCTATGTCTCATGAGTGATACTTGGACTTACTGGGTTCATATGCACTCTAAGGTGGGCTAAGACCTACCAATGTGTAATGTGTAAGGGATGTGCACTGATACTTCCCTAGGAGGTGATGCCCCTAAAGTCATTTCCTCCTACCTCGGAGAAAATATTATGTTGACTATGATGACCCATGGAAGGACAAATTCACCTCCCACTAACTCCTCCCTTATTACATCTAGCAATGTGGAGCTTAGAGATTGATTCCAAAGGTAAAGGCTCTAAAACAAGTTCTATTTATGGCCTCTTAAGAATGGTTATGGGTTTGAAGCCTATGTCAAATTTTGAGATTCTCTTATTGGGTTTAAGATTAGCTCTTCTTTGTGTAAGAACTTCTCATCATGATAAAGTCCATAGCAATCTATGTCCAATTCCCCTCAGGAATAGGTAACAGTTGAAGCAAGCCCCAGGCTTATGTTTTGGATCTTTGTTGAGTTGACAAGGCATACACTTTGACACATATGCATGTATATCCTTCCACATCCCTTTCTAATATAATCTCTTTCTTATCTTGTTATAGGTCCAAATACCATGTAAATAGGAGATGAACGCATCCCTTCTATCACTTTTTGCTTGTATTCTGACATGGGCACAAGATAGACTCTTTCCTTGTACCATTTTGAAGCTTAACACAACTTTAGTAATAGGCCAGAAAAGTGTCCATGGACATATTTATGTCCTCTTTACTAACCAACTTTGTGGAATTATTTAGAACACATGAATAGTGAAAATCAAAGGTTTCCTTTTTTCATATCATCAGGTACATACTGAAGGAAAATTGGGATTTTTGGAATCAAATTGGTTGCCTCTAGGCTTTCAATTTCATAAGAATTCATAGGTCAAATTATAGTCGTAATGCAGAGCTGTTTGGACGACTATATTTGGATCAAAGGCTTAGCCAATTTCTCATTTCTTTCCAAAGTTTTTGGATATACAGTGCTTCACAAACATATATATGGTGTAATACAATCCATCTTAGGCTCAAAAATCAATTAGAACTCTAAAATTTAGGTCTTAATGAAATTCTAAGGTATTTAGTTGTATCAAAGAAATTTAACTTTGAGGATTTTTATAACTAATCAAACAATCATAGACTAGGACCAAATCTTGCACACATCTTATGTACAATATCTTATGTACAATGTTATGCTTTACTAGTACATTTTGTGAGAGCCAATTGCATATACACCTATCCTTTTAAGCACTTTGTTTTAAAGGAAAGTTTATAAATTTTGAACCATATTTATTACTAGAGAATAAGAGACTACTTCATGCATTTTTAAACATCTCAAAAGGCTTTAAGTGGAATATCTAGTCATTTTATATGATAATAAACACTATTTTCATAAGTTTCTCACTAGATGATGCAAATATAAGCAAAGATTCATATACGTTGTTTCGTTATCAATGTAGTTTTGAAAGTTGAGACCATCATGTTGTCTTCTAACTAAATGTCTAGATATGTATTCTTAATTGATTACTTTAGTGGAGACATTGATTTATTAGTATAACTAATTGAAATGTTTAGATATGTATTCTTGACTGATTACTTTAGTGGAAACATTGATTTATTAGTATAACTAAAGTAAATCACCATATAAGCTCACACTATTATCGTATTTTGGGTGTCAAAGACTCAACAACTAAAACGAGATTCTAAGAAGTAAATTTAACTAAATTAATTACTAATGCAATAATTTTTTGTCATGAAAAATCTCTCTCTCATCTCTTAAATACTATGTAAGGTTTAGGAGAATTTATAATGAGTCAGAGTCATTTTTTTCTTGCATGTAGGAACCTATTATGTAAATTTGTAGCTTGTTTGGCCTGTTTGGATTAAAGTGCTGTATACACCTCTACTTATGGTGATTTATCAAATATAGTTAAGATTATTTTTATAATTTTAATAATTTTCTAAGTTTTCTATATTCATGAAGACATGCTTTAGAAGAGAAATGCTAAAATACTGCTCCCATTCACAAGATATGAATTTTTAAGCAAACCGGTGAAAAGACATATTTATGTGCTGTTGAGCTACCAAACTAGTGTTAAAATGAACCAAATTCTCATGAGCACCAAGATATAGTTTATGTATCATTTTTGGCACATCCTCATCCAAGAGGCGCTCCTCTTGGATGTCCTTGATCTAATCTCTATGCACTTTGGAGATGGCCACTGATAAAGAGCATACCCACATTCTTGATAGCGCATCGGCCACATTTTATTTTCCCTTTGTGTATGTAATCTCAAAATAATAGTTTTGCAAAGTGGCTAACCACCACCTTTACTTAGGAGACCAACTTGGTTGAGAAAGGAAATACATCAATACTCGATGATCGCTTCTCACATAAAAGTGACTCCCATAGGGATAGTAGTGCCGCTTCTTGATAGCATGTAAAATAGAAACTATCTCTTGATCATACACATGCATTTACATTTCCTCCTCACTCAACTTTCGGCTCTCATAAGCAATCACACCATGATCTTGATACAAAATTGCCCCAATTCCTTTCCCAAATACATCGGCCCTCACTGTGTGAATGGCTTAGTGAAATCCGAGCAAACCAAAATAGGGACTGATGTGAGCATTTTTTTTGAGCTCCTCAAAGCTCTTATTTGCTATTTCATCCTAAAAGAAGGCTTCTTTCTTAAGCTTTTCAAGAAGCAAGGGTGCAATTTTTGCATACCTCTTCATGAATCTTCTACAAAAAGAAGATAGACCTAAGAATCCCCTTAGTCAAGTCATATTTGTAGGTGTAGGCCACTTCTTCACACACTCAACCTTCTTAGGATCCACTGTGATTCCTTCTTTTCTTATAATGTGACCAAGATACTCCACTTCTTGAGCTATAAAAGTATATTTACTCTCCTTCGCATACAAGTGGTTTCTCTTCAACACCTCAAACACTTCTCTAACATGCATCAAATGTGCATCCTCTTCTTTGCTATAGATGAGGATATCATCGAAGAACACCAACACAAACTTAAAGAGGAAGGGTTGTAGTATTTTGTTTATCAATGCTTGGAAAGTAGCGAGCACAATACACAATCCACGTTACACGATGCTTGAAATAGCTCTCTTTCCATGCTAAATATTGTTTTAAACTTGTCACCCTCATTCATTCTAATTTGATGGTACCCTGATCTCAAATCAATCCTAGAGAAGTACTTGGAATCCTCGAGTTTATCAAGAATATTATGCATGTAGGTTATAGGAAACCTATTCTTGATGGTGACCGTGTTAAGATCACAATAGTCAATGTACATACGAAATGTCCCATCTTTCTTCTTTACCAAAAGTACGAGTGAAACAAATGGTGATTGACTTGGTTCCACCCATCCCATATCCAAGAGTTCCTTGAATTACCTTGTCACTTCATTTTTTCCACCTTAGAGAGCCTATATGGAGACTTGTTGACTACCTTTGCATTTGGCTCATGCTCAATACCATGATCTACATCTTTTCTTTTTGTGGTAAGCTTCTGGGCATTTAAAACACCTCTTTGTACTTGGCCAAAAGCATAGCCATGCCTTCATGCATTACTTTCTTATCACCATCAAATAACTTCATCTTTGCAAAGCTATAATGCATAAACACACTCCATTTTCATGAGCTTCTTCTTGAGTTTTGTGCCATTGGGAGAAGCAAGATCCCCTCAATGTGACAAACCCTTCTTCATGCATAAAGCTCATGAAACCTTGCTACAAATTCATGTTAAATGTGCCAAGTGTGAACAACCAATTGCAACCAATCACAATGTCTATTGGCCCAATGTCCAACACTAGTAGATCAACTTTGCATGTATATTTATTTGAGAACATAACATCCACCTCATTGAAAACCATTGTACAATCCTCCTTTGCTCCATTTCCACTTGAACCATATGCAAGGAAGACAAGGCCATAGGATACAACTTGAGGTTGTTAAATGATTTTCAATTCACAAAACTATGTGTGCTACCACTAGTTAACACATGTGCCGCCCTTCCATTTATTGTAGCTTTGAGTCTCAAGGTATTTGTACCTTGCAACCGGCATATCCATCATTAGAGAATGAACACAAGGTAGCATTACACTTTGATGAATCTGTAACATAAAGTAGTGGGTAATCCATCACATGAGCTCCACCGGGATCAAAAGGAAACTCTCCACCAGGCTCATAATCACGATTTTCATCATCATGCTCATTGCTATCCACAATTTTATGCATCATCCTCAAGAAACTCATCAACTTGTTCCGTGAGAATCTTACCCAAGGATAACTGATTTGCCTTGCATGCTTTATAGTGATCATTGGTCCATTTCTCTCCACGGTTGAAACATAAGCCTTTGCTTTTAAGCTCATTTACGTGATCTTCCTTTATCAAATTGCAGGCTTTGTCACACCACTTGAAGGCTTTCCATCCCCATTTTGGGCCCTTAGATAAGATCAAATCTGAAATTTGACTTAATATCTCTCCCATAAACCGTAGGGTAGAATCTCCCATTGTAGCTAGGACCCTTTTGAGAACCTTTGCAAGGATGCAAAGCCAACATGGTTCTGTTGCCCTAAGATGGAGAAAGAGTGGTGGGGATGGACCTTGGCACGTGTGTGCGAGCACTGCACAGACTTTTACGCTGCAAAGCACCATCGCCGCCACAAAACCTTCTCTGCAAACACGATGACGATCTACCTTGCACCCTCACAGGGGCCTGTTGCGCTCAGTCTCTGTAAGTGGCGATACCTTCTTCTTTTTTCTTTTTTCTTTTTTCTTTGTTCTAGAGCTTGATGGAGAATTTCTTGCTTACTGTAATTCGCTTGTACTGTCCGCTGGTGATCTCTGTCGCCTTCTCAAAGTAAGCTAGCTATGATGGCTCAACCAAGGCTTTTGCTTTACTGATTGGGATTTTGCTTTTGCTTTTGCTTTTGCTTTACTGACTAGGGTTTTGCTATTGCTTTACTCACTAGGCTTTTGCTTTACTGATTGGACATCATCCTTAGCACTTGATGTAGAAACTTCAAACTTACAAGAATCAAGTCTCAATAGTGCTTAATGACCTGAATTCAATCAATATGTTGCAGTTATCAATCAAGCTTGTGTAGCTTAATCAACTCATTAATCTGTTGTTAGCTTCTATTATCTGTAGTTAGGTTTTTTTTCCCCTGAAACCTTCTTCACTCTTCTTGCAACTCTCCACACCAAACTTGTCACATGTGCAAGATCTTCACTCTAACTTGCAACTAATCTTTGGGTTATCCTCACTAATCATAGAAGCTTCATGTTTGTGTGTTTATGTAAGTATTTTGTATGACCCATTGCATGGGATTAATTTGTAATAGTTTGAAAGTATTGTAATGCTTTTATCTTCTATTAATCTCTTGTAATTCACCATTGTAAAGTAAGTAGGTCAATTTGTAAGCTGGCTTTCTTTTATACTTTGCATTTTTCTTCTCCAAACTGTTACTGACTCTTTTATGCAGGTATGGAACCTCGAGCATTGGTTGTGCATTGGTGTTTGCACCAAAAGGGTTGGATTACACCCAATGGGGCTATACAACCACAACTCCTATTGTTACGATGTTATAAACCCTTTGCATAAGTCAAGATGTCACCGTTGTTAATACTAATCTCAAACTTGATTATGCTTCAAGCATGCTTAATCTCTGCAGCATAAGTCCTCAAAGCATTATACTTCTCCTTGTTGTTAATGACTTTCTTGATCAAGAACTTCTTGGATGGCAATTAATTACCCAGTGATACAAAATGTGTCACAAAAGATTACAAGAACTTGTTCAATCTTGCACCACTTCTACAAGATTCACTAATCTTGCTTTTCTTGCATCAATTCTATAACAATTATGCTTTTCTTACTTGAGTTTTCAACAATATTCATAGTTTCTTAAATTTTGTAGCAATTTCTTTTAGAGAAACACAATTGCTTACAAGAAATGATCAAGAATCACTCACTGATGTTAAGTCTGCTCAAGATTTGATTTTTGCACTTAATCTTAAACTTTATAAATCTGCACCAAGATTTCTCTAAACTCCACTCTTGCACAATAAACTCTACCTTAATCTGTGATATAAAATTGCAATCTGTACACTTTCTTGATAAACTCTACACCAAGATTTGCACAACCACCAACAGTATCTCCCAAACTACCAAGAATCTAAAGAAACTAGACAAATGTTAAAGGAAACTAGGGTTTAGGAAAAGATTTGATGAAAGAAGTCACTAATCAAGAAAATTGTGTACTAAACTCAAAGAATAAGATTTTTGAAAATAGTGATTAGCATATATTCAAAAATAATTAACATTAATCTTATTGTTAATCCAACAAATCAGAATAAAAGCAATCTTGAAAAATTATGTAAAACTCTATCCAAAAATGATTGAGTCTTAATCACTATCAAGATCAAAGTAAAGCTTTGATACCACTACAAGAGAGAAATTTTTAGAGATGGAGATTGCACTCACGATACTCGATAGTAATACCAATGCAAAGAGAGAGGGGATTGCACTCAATAGAGATAGAATACACACATCCTAACATTCATCACACGAAGTCCACACAAGGGAATACAAACCACCCTAATGTAGCATTATATGGTAGTGATATGTGTGAACACACTTAGGACTGTCATGGCACTTTTTTTCTCATTAGGAGATTTTTTCTCCCATGCGTATGTACCCTCTTATCTACTCATTTTGGGGTGTGTACTTATCTTTTATATCTAGCACACATTTGTTCATTCTAATCTAGTGAGTTTGTGTACTCTCAAGCTTCTCTATCTTGTGTGTGTGCATTGTTGCAACCCTAACCCTAATTCCAACCATTGGTATCAGAGCTAGCTTCCTTGACACTTGATCTAGTAGTCTACCTCCCTCCTCATGACCCTGCTTTTTCTATCTCTGATTGAGATACCCTCTTAGGATAAGAAGTTATATCTTGTAGTGAGCTACGAAGTATACAGAATTTTTCGGGGTTCGCGGCGTGATTTGGGCACCGCAAGGTTTCTGCAGACGTTCTAGAGAGGTGTCATTTTGGATTGGTTCTACTCGATTTTGGGTGTTTGGGCTAGCGGCAAAGATTTGGTATGCAGCAACATCTACAGTGTCTTTAATAATATATCAACTATCATACTTTTGCCAGTAACACTCTATTCTCTACTCTATGTTATTTTTCATACACTTTACATGTGATTCAGTGAGTTAGCAGCCATCCAAGGTTGCATTCAGTGATTTTTTATACACTTTACAGGTTGCATTCAGTGAGTTAGCAGCCATCCAAGGTTGCATTCAGTGAGTTGGCAGCCATCCAGGGTTGCATTCAGTGAATACTGAGTACTTGCAGTGTGTTGAAAGATTTTGCATTCCGATAGAAAGTCATGGCTGGCAGTAGTGATGTATTCAACATGTTATCTGCTGAGGACAAACTTGATGGGACTAACTACCCATTGTGGTCCTATATGATGAGGAATGTACTAGTTGCTAAAGGCCTTTGGAATATAGTTAGTGGTAGTGAAACTCATCCTGTTTCACAACTACCAGTGCAACAAGGTGGGTGCTACAGGTACATCTGAAGTAGAATCTGATACAGATGTGGCTCCTCCACATGCACCACCAGTACCTCCCACTACTGCTCAAACAAGATGAGATGGAAGAGATACACAGGCACATGCATTGCTTGCACTTTCTATGAAGCGAAGCATTATTTTTCATATTCGATCATGTAAGACTTCAAAACAGGCATGGGATGCACTTGCTACATTATACCAGATGCGCAATGAAGCACGTGTTGCACATTTGCACAAATAGTTGGAGTCTGGAATGAGAGAGACTCAATGGACAGCTTCTTAACCAAGATCAAAGATTTTAAGAAGCAGCTTACTAGTATGGATAAGATATATCCTGATAGTACATTGGTGCCCACAGTTCTCAATGCATTGCTGGATTCTTATCAAAGTTTTGCCTCTACTCTTAGACTCATGATGAAGGGAAATCCAAATTCCCTTACATTTAATGAGCTGGTTTCAATACTCTTGCAAGAAGAGCAGTCTAGGCAAAACAAATCTAATATGCGAGTTGGTGACCAAGCTTTTGTTGCCAATCAGAAAGGCAAAGGTAAAGCTTCTTCACATGAGCCAAATTTAGAATCCTCAGGTAAGGATGCAGAGAAAGAAGGTGATAAGCCTAAAAAGAAGGGCAAGTGTCACTATTGCAAGAAAACAGGGCACTACATACATGAGTGCAAGAAAAGGCTAGAGAAGGAGAAAAAGAAAGAATCGGGCATGGTTGTCGTGGCTGATGCATCTACACCAAGTGCAGAGATGAAGGAAACTCCAAGTTTTGCTCAAGATGATTAGGAATAGATGGTACATTACAGTTATGACCCTTCTGTTCATGATGTATGCATGTCATGGAAGAATCGGATGCTTGGTACTTTGACAGTGGTGCTAGTAAGCACATTACTTCACAAAAAAATTATTCTCATCTCTGGAATCTGTCCCAAGTGCAAGAACCGTCACATGTGTAAATGGTTCCTCATATCCTGTCAAAGGAGTTGGTAGAGTTGTGCTCACTACTACAAATGGGGGCGCATTTACTCTTTCTAAAGTTTTATATGTGCCAGGCATTAAGAAGAACTTACTGTCAGTTTCAACCTTAGCCTTGTCAGGCTTGACGATGAAATTTGTGGATGACAGATGTATAGTTCTAGATAAAAATGATGGTTATTCTATCATTGCCTCAAGTACCTTGTTTCATGGCCTATACAAGATGGATGTATTTGAGAAGTTGCAACATGATGCTTGCTCAATCTCTACGACTCGTGAGTGATGCATAATTATGACATGCACGATTTGGCCATCTGAATTATGGCAGTTTGTTAAGCCTTCAAAGGCATGATATGGTATCTGAGTTGCCAACTCTTGAGACCCCTATTAGACATGTATGTGAGGGGTGTATTCTTGGTAAAATGCATAGGACATCATTTCCAAAGGATGGATTTGTGAAAGCTATTCAAAAATTACAGCTTATATATAGTGATGTATGTGGTCCTATGAGGACACCATCTATTGGGGGATATCTCTACTTCGTCACTTTTATTAATGATTACTCCAGATATAGCTGGGTGTATCCATTAAAGCTTTTATGTGCTTTAGGCGCTTCATATCCATGGCTGAAAATGCATGTGAATGTAAAGTTGGCACCCTTCGTTAGATCGAGGGGGGGTATATGTCCAGGGAATTTCATGCATATATAGCTGGAAAAGGCATAAGGCATCAATGTACAGTGCCATACACACCTCAGCAAAATCGTGTGGCTGAGAGGAAGAACGGGTCTCTCATGGAGATGGGATGTATAGTGAAAGCCCAAGATTTAACTCATGGTTTCTTATGAAGCTTAGCATGGCAAGAAGCCTTATGTGGCTCATTTTCGTATTTTTGGTTGTCTTGCTTATGCTCTTGTGCCTGAGCAACAACGCAGTAAGCTTGATGATAAGGCAGTTAAATGCATATTTGTGAGATACAGTTCAGAAAGCAAGGGATATAGACTCTACCATCCGGCCTCAAAGAGGATTTCAGTAAGTAGAGATGTTTTTATCAAAAACTCAATTCAGTCCATGTTTTCATGAATGTATGCTCATGGGACATGTTTGATTCGCTCCTACCTTTGTTTAATGGGAGGGCAGCCATATGTAGAGCAATTGCTCAACCAAATGCTGAAATTCAGCCTTTGCAGATGCAAAATCATCCTAGAAATCAGCCTTTTGATGAGGCAATTATTGAGCAACAACGTAGTAAGCTTGATGATAAGGCAGTTAAATGCATATTTGTGAGATACAGTTCAGAAAGCAAGGGATATAGACTCTATCATCCGGCCTCAAAGAGGATTTCAGTAAGTAGAGATGTTGTTTTTATCGAAAACTCAATTCAGTCCATGTTTTCATGCAAAAAACAGCAGAATGTATGCTCACATGACATGTTTGATTTGCTCCTACCTTTGTTTAATGGAGGGCAGCCATATGTAGAGCAATTGAATGCTCAACCAAGTGCTGAAATTCAGCCTTTGCAGATGCAAAATCATCCTAGAAATCAGCCTTTTGATGAGGCAATTATTGAAGATGTAGTGGATGAGGAGAGAGTAGCCATAGAATCTAGACGTATGCCAAAATGGCTTGTGCAGACATTGAGGGATAGCAAGTTAGAAGCTCCTTTACCTAACAGAACTCGTGCAGGCTCTCATCATGAAAATTATTCTCATGTGGATCATGTTCTCATTTCTAGTTCATGTAATGAGGAGAAACCTATTTCCTTTGAGAAAGCACGGGATGATAATCATTGGATGCATGCTATGCAGGATGAGTATAACTCTATACTCAAGAATGACACCTAGTATTTGACAGATCTACCTCATGGCAAGAAGGCCATTGGTACTAAGTGGGTTTACAAGTTAAAACGCAAAGCATATGGTAGCATTGATCGCTACAAGGCCAAACTCGTTACAAAGAAGTATGTCCAACACAAGGGCATTGATTATAATGAGACCTTTGCACCCACATCTCGTATGACTACCATTAGGTGTCTCATTGCTTTGGTAGCACATCATGGGTGGAATGTACATCAATTGGACATTAAGACTACATTCTTGAATGGTGATTTACATAAGGAGGTGTATGTATCGCAGCCTCCTAGATTTGTTGTGAAAGGAGAAGTGTCTAAAGTATGCAGGTTGAAAAAGGCTCTTTATGGCCTTAACCAGGCTCCTAGAGCATGGTATGAGAAGATTCATACGCAAATGATTTTTACAACAGTCCAACAGAGAGTACCCTCTATATGAAGAGAAGTAAGGACACATGTCATCGTTCTATACGTTGATGACATGTTGCTCACGGGACTCGATATAGATCAGATTTCAGCCTTTAAGGTTGATTTGCAGCAGTCATCGTTTGAGATATTAGATTTGGGGCCGTTGCATTACTATTTGGGGATTCAATTTATGCAGCGCAGTGATGGCATTGTTATGCTGCAATCTAAATATATACAGAAGCTATTGAAGAGGTTTAATCTTGAAGACTGTAAAGCTGTGGCTACACCTATGGAGACAGGTACTCGACTTACTCTTCAAGATGCAGGAGACTCTTTTGATGCTAGTTTATATTAGCAAGCTGTTGGATCCCTTCTTTATGTATGCAACACGAGGCTAGATATACGGTATGCGGTCTCACAATTGAGTAGATTTATGCATAGCCCAGGTACGAAGCATTGGTGGCAAGCTGTTAAGCGGGTTTTCCAAAAGGGGGTGCGTCACAGCTGCATGCTTTTAGTGATTCAGATTGGGCTAGATGTTATGACACACGAGTGTCCACTAGTGGGTTTTGCTTTCATCTTCGTGATTCATGTATGTCATGGCTCAGCAAGAAGCAGCCTAAAGTGGCCACTTCCAGTTGTGAAGCTAAGTACAAGGCAGCTTTTACAGCTACAGTTGAGTGTGTGTGTGGCTCAAACGTCTTATGGCTAATTTGGGTGTTAGACAGTCGTCTAGCACTACGATTTTCACTGACAACCAGAGCGCATTAGCAGTTTGCGAGGAACCCAGTGTTTCACGTTCTCAGTAAGCACATTGAGGTGCATTACCACTATATTAGGGAAAGACTCTCTACAGCAAAGATCAGCTTGGTCTGTGTGCCTACACATAACAACATGGCAGATTTATTCACGAAGGCTCTTCCACGTGAAAAGTTCGAAGCTTTTCGTAAAGCTTTGGACTTACTATCTTTTCAAGATTGACCAGCCATACCCTGTACATGTTCACATCATCACTCCAGGGGGGATTTATAGCATTATATGGTAGTGATGTGTGTGAACACACTTAGAACTGCCGAGGCACTTTTTCCCTCACTAGGAGGTTTTTTCCCCCATGCGTATGTACACCCCTTATCTACTAATTTTGGGATGTGTACTTATCTTTTGTATCTGGCACACATTTGTTCATTCTAATCTAGTGAGTTTGTGTGCTCTCAAGCTTCTCTATCTTGTGTGTGTGCATTTTTGCAACCCTAACCCTAATTCCAACACCTAGATCCTTGAGCAACTAGCTTCAAGAGAAGATCATATATTCCAAAAGTTTCTAAATGAAATATGTGCATGGATTTACATACTTGGGCCCCTTTTTACACTACACTTATTAATGGTCTTTTACACTTGACCATGGCCTTTGGCCCATAAAATTATGTACAACACGTGTAACCATGTTACAACATGGAGTATGCAATAGTAACATAGCAATTTAATGTATTTTCTATATTTCTTAAAGAGTGTATTTCCAAATTAAAAGAGATTTTGCACAGGCATAGGATTGCATGAGGGACACCAACAATGAGGGAAAACTTAAGATTCAATCACTTTCACAATATTCCCCCTCCTACCTGGGGAGAAAAAATCCCAAAACATAATACACATTTGAATTCAAAAGCATAAAATAAAGACTTAACCGCCTTTCATTTTTCATTTCACAACCATAACAACCCACAGATTTTCCACATAAGAATCAATTCTCTTTAGATGTGCTCTCTCTCTCTCTCTCTCTCTCTCTCTCTCTCTCTCTCTCTCTCTAGAGATTGAATCACACTTCTAGATTTCAACTCTTCCCATTATCACTAAATACTATTAAAACAATCAAACATATGGAATTTACAGTTATTATTAGACAATTGAGTTAGTCAATCTTGTTAATAGGTTTACACTAGTCAAAGTAACACATGAAAACTGTTTTAATGTGCTTAAAGTCTAGAGATACGTCATTAACACCTAATGATTAACAATGAGTGTGCCAACAGCTTGCAAGAGTTGACACTGGATGCTTCCATCAGACAGAAGCTCATAAGATTTCCCAAGAGCTCGAGTCGGCAGCACCGTGCACGAGTTGGCAGCCTAGCCAACTTTATATAGGTGGGAGAGGAGCTGGTCGGCCATAAGAAAATCAGAGGACTGGCCGACAATGCAAAAAAATATGAAATAATGTCTAAAAATAGGCAAAAAAAAAATGTAGTGCATAGATGCATATGAAGGGCTTCATATGGAGCCAAGTACAAGCATGAATGTGCATGGGAAAGTCCATCTGTGCAGATGAAATAATTTCCAACACCTCGTCTTTAGCGCCAGATGGGTGGACCAAGTCCGGTATGCTGCAACCAAAGAGTCTGAAGGAACAACCTCCTCATAAAAGGCACAAAGCTCACGAAGATATGGTACATCTGAATACCGAGAAGGTCTCCATAAGAAGCCACGAGAAGATCGAGAAGATATCGAAGACGAAACAATAGGATCAATCTGGAGAGAGAAGCCCTCAGGAGATGGAACCATAGATGGCTCCGAAAAATGTGGTGCCTCCTCTGCATTTGCAACAAATATCAAGACCGAAGTAGAATCCTCTGAAGAAGAAGGAAATGAAACAACCACTGGAACAAACTGATCATCAGTGATAGCTGCATTTGCCAGGTTCGAAGTAGGAACAGGCTCCAAGATAGTGGAAGATGCCTCCTCTGAAACATAAGAAGGAGAAGCAACTGCCAAGAGAGAAGCCGCCTAAGTAGGAAGCTCCAGAATATGTGAGGATATCTCAACAAAATCATCCACTTGCTCTGTAGAAGAACCATTATTCTCCTCTGAAAGAGAGGAGAGAAAATATGCAATAATAGCATCAGCACGAAACAGCACAAGGGAAGGAAGATACTCATCCAAAGGGATTAGAGGAACTGATAACGTCTCTGTCAGAAACTCCTAAAAACAATCCTCTAGGGCACAGACTTCTGAATCAGAAGTCTCCTGTGTGACCACCAGGATGGACTCATCCTGCTCCTGTGAAGATGAAAGCATCTTCACAGGGGGATCATAGATAGCAAGAAAAGCCATCTTAGCATGAGACTTCGTACTCTCCTCTGTCGTTGGTGAAGTATCTGAGCCATCTGTCGTGGGTGAAGTGTCTGAGCCATCGGAGGAGGACTCCTGCTTTGCTTTAGCTTTGGCTTTAGCTTTGCGGGAAGCAGCCTGTCAAGCAAAACATTTGGCCTCTGAATGACCAAGTCGGCCACAAAACTCACAAGAATCCTTCATCCTGGAACCCTTGATGCTGTTAAAATTGTCAGAATCGTCGTTAGAATATGACTTTGTGGTGACTTTCTGCTTGTTGTTGTAGTTTCCTTTTCCGCCTTAGCCTTTGCCCTTGCCCATGTTAGAGGCAACAAAAGCAGACTCCGACTTGCCTTTTCCGTGAAGCATGCACTTGTCGTGGAGATAACTCACGACTTCCTCAAGAGGAGAGGATCACGGAAATAAATATTATCCCTGAAAGAATCAAAGGAAGCAGGCAACTTACGAAGAAGTTTATGGACAGGATTGTTGGTGGTGCTCTCGTACTCCTCAAGTTGCAACTTGATACGGCAGAACTCTCTAATCTTCTCAATCAAGTTATCTAACTCAATGACAGTAAGCTTCTCCATATCTGACTCTAATTTGGCAATCTTCACTGTCGAAACTCTCCCATACCTCCTCTGGATCTCTGTCCACATCTGATGAGCATACTAGAGGAGACAAATTGTGCCTGTATGGATGGAGTCATGCAATGGATGATGATAAGACGAGCCCGAGTATCCAATATGCTTCGCAAAAGCAGGGTCCACCAAGTGAGGTGTGGAGATAGCCATCCACACACCGGCTCCTTCCAACAACTCATTGTAGAAAGACCAAGTATGATAGTTGGTTGCTATAAGCTTCATGGAGTCACTGACTTGGGGAGGATTGTAGGATGGTATGTAGGTGGGGGAGGGAGTAAGACTTGGATGAGAGAAACTCAAAGAGGAAAGATTGGGAATAGGAACCACCTGTGGAGCGACAGACTTGGATGAGAGAAACTCAGAGAGGAAAGATTGGGAATAGGAACCACCTGTGGAGCGACGGGAGCAGGGGATCCAGGCAGTGATGGAGCGGGAGAAGAGATAGGAGAAGGAATGGCTGTAGAGAAGTGGTCTCCTAAAGCCATGTCTGCCGACAAGTAATCCTCCTCTGTCTCGGGTGGTCTACTAACAACCTGCTAAGCACCACTGTTGCAGTGCACAAGAGTATGAAGTAACGGGAGCACAGAATACTCTAGGAGCCCTGTCGTCTGACAAAGAATCCTTCTCTTAGTGAAGTGGGCTGTAAAAAAAACAGCAAAGTACCTCCTCTCAAGCTGTGCACAGCAAGAGAAAGAAGAAAGAAAGGGAAGGGAGGGTGGGAATTTGAAAATAGAAGCAGACTATCCCAAGAAGAAAGTGTCATCTCCAGAAGCCATCACCTCCAAGAGCCCAAGCCTCCTTTAGAAAGACTAGAAGAAAGGGTGGGTGTGAGGGAACCAGAAAGAGAAGAGAATAGAATGACTCTCCAGTGGTAAAGGCTGTAAAGCAGCTCTGTAGAAAGAAATTGCAGCACTTGAGGCAGTCCCGAGTGAAAATGCAGCTCCACTGAAAAAACGCAGGTTACTGATGAAGGAAACGCAGCAAGTGAACAGCTCCTATATGCAGTAAACAGTCAACAACAGCATGGGAATAGAAAATGCAGGTCCTTGTAGATGTTTCCTGCTTTGATACCATGAAACAATGGGTACTATGCTGTGATACCCACAAAGAAATGCTGCAAGAACTGTACAACACTGTATATGGACAGCAAGCATAAAGGAGAAAAGAAGATCACTGCTGAATATCACCAGAAAAGGTAGTACATCACGTGGAGCAGCATGAGGGAGGTCCCCTCGATGCTGCCTATCACTGCAGAAGCTGAAAAAAGAGATAATAATGATGCTAAGCCTAGCCACCTTTATATAGGTGGGAGAGGAGCTGGTCGGCCAGTAGAAAATCAGAGGACTGGCCGACAATGCAAAAAAATCTGAAATAATGTCTAAAAATAGGTAAAAAAATATGTAGTGCTTAGATGCATATGCAAGGCTTCATATGGAGCCAGATACAAGCATGAATGTGCATGGGAAAGTCCATCTGGGGATAAAATAATTTCCAACAGTTGACAGGCCCAGGCACACTGCAATTTATTGAAAATCTTTGCATACAGAGGGTGGCCATGGATGGGCCTTCACAGAAAAAGAGAGTTAAGGGCTTGGGGGATGGCAATGACTAGCCATTACAGCAATCTCACAGCAGATAACTAGGCAGTAGGTTCACAACAATTGTCCAGGACACAACATGCCTGGAATAGGGACAACAACAAAATTTGTATGCGTGTTGTGGCCTAAGGGCAAAAGAGGGGCCATTAGGAGGTGCAGGTTTCACAACTGGCCAGGGGACGGCTAGGAGTTGGCCGGCCGGCTAGAATTTGGACATGTACTGTGAGGGATTCACAGTCGAAACACTGCAATGTTATGCTTTTGAATGGACAGACACAATAAGGTCCTGAACAAGGGTGACACAGAGTACCTGGACAACAAGGTCCTAAGCAAGTGACATAGCTGCTGACCTCTTGAGACTGTCACCAAATGTGAGCTACTAATAAATTGAGCATGTTTTGGCATATCAGCTTTGCAGACTGATGAAGGTCTCAGTTGAGGTGTTCGGGCAACATATGGACACTTCTTAGTATCGTGCAAAGATTGAAAACATTAAATATATTACAATGAATAACATCTCTGAATACAAAATCAGCACCCAAATGTAGCCACTGACTTTCTATTGGGAGCAGCAGTTTGGGAAGTCAAGAGACTCTGGGAATCCATAAACATGTTACCTGGCATCTCATCTATCCTCATTCTGCTGCAGCAGGATTCCTCTGCGCTTGCTCTCATGACCACCAAATCTTGAATACCTTATGTTACAGTCAATAACATCTCGGGGTACAAAATCAGCACCCAAATGTACCCCCTAATTTTCTACTAGGAGCAAGCATTTGAGAAGTCTTTCCAAGTCAAGCGACTCTGAGAGTCCATGCACATGTTACCTGGCATCTCATCTGTCCTCATGCTGCTGCCTTGGGATTCATCTGCATTGCTCTCATGACCACCAATCTTGAATCTGGCATCCTCATTTGGCCAGAACCTTGGAATACTATCAGATAAACGCGACTTGGACCTCTCATTGATGCCCATCTGTTCATGATCACTTTGGCCACTAGAGGAATTCTGTGTAAAAGCAAAGCTTGGGCTTAAGCTTTCCAACATAGGATCTGTCAGCTGCGTTCGCCTGGCCAGCGCTTTGCTCTCCTCACTACCACTCTTTTGTGCCATCTTGAGCGGGGGCAAAGCAGGAGGCGACGACATTGGAAATGCCCCAAAAGAAGAAATCAAACACTCTTTTGTGACATTTGATACCAAATCAGCGAGCTCCGCCCTAACAGTTTTAAGCCCTGCTGGTACTGTTGCTTGACAAGCAAATGCCTCCTCAGCTTTCTCCAAAATGGACTGCAGGTATCTGCTTTGAGCTTCGATGCGCATTTGCAACCGCCTCTGGACCTATCAAAAGAGAATAGCAAATCCCACATCACAGAAAGAATCCAATGTAATTGAAACCTCTTCATAGTCTGCAGAGTTACCTCTAGCTGTTCCTGAAGCTGTTTCTGTAAGTCCATCTGTGCTTTCAAGGCATCTGCTATCTCTATGGATCTGCAAATCATGGTGCAATACAACAGTTCACTGATCCTAGTTTAAGTGCACAGAACATTTCCTGACAAAGATTAGCTTCATGTAGCAACTGCAGATTCAAATGAGAAAGAGCTCACTCTTTCGGATTCTGCACACTGACAGAAGAATTCTGGCCATGCGAGCCATCTGAGGGTCCAGCTGAACCCAAATCATAGAATTATCAAAGAGTGTACCATAAAACCCATGGCAAACCATGCACAAACCATGCATATCTTATCCTCCATTCAAAATGGTATTAAAACATGTAATTTTGACGTGACTTAGGCCACATAAGAAATGGCCACCCCTTGTACATAGCTATAGCATAAAACTAACCTTCCTTGGTGGCCTCTTTGTTTGCATCCCTTTGAGGCTGTTTGCTAAGCCTGTACTTCTGTAACCGCACACATCACATAGCACACTTTAGAACAACTCGGGTAAGTAATGGTAAATAAACAATCTTTTCATAAGCACCTGAAGATGACTTTTGAGATGATAAAGGGTGAGTCCTTTCACATTCATTATCTTCATAACGGACTTGGGAGTGGCCTCTACATCCAAGCACCCATGTTTTCAGAACCCTGCGATCACTTCCAAAGTTGCAACCGAAACGGATCCTAGAAATGGAGAGCACCACCTTGATGCATGCAGGCACACACATGCACATACACACTATACTATGCATGCACATGCACACACACACACACACAACCTCAAAGAAGGAAGAGCTTACTCTCTGATCCACCCAACTGAGTGACAGCATCAACAAAGCGATCATGTAGGTCAGGAGTCCACCGTAGTCGTGGCTTGGGGTCAGTGGAAGCAACCATACTTGCATCACCAGGTAGATTTGTTCCAGACAACACTGGTTGCTTCTGTTGGTGGGTTGAAAGTGGGTCATCTTGCATTGCTAGATTCGCATCTGCAAAAGCTGATTGGTACATCTACACAGAATTTGAAAAAAGTTGATCATCTCTAAATCAAAGCACTGCAAAATTCAAGGATTCGTTCTGGGAAGTCTTTTTTTGTGGCAAATTCGGGGGTTTTTTCCCTGGAAATTTCGTGTTGAAATTTGTGAGTCTTTCCGACCCAAGCGTTTGTAAGCGTTAAAATTATTAGGTTCTCCTAAAATTTGGCAAGTTTTTTTCTTGAAAAATTCCGCATTTCGATGATTGTTTTCAGCAAAATTATAGGGTTTCTGGGCACGAAACCAAGGGGGAAATTTTTCTGGGTTTTCTTAAATCGTTTTTCCTTTTCTGAGAAAAAATGACGAATTGAAAAGATCTGGCTTATACCTTCCCTAACAGCCATGGGAAACTGTATGAAGCTCAATTCTTGGAAGAGAAAAGAATACACACCTCGCGGGATAGGGATCTGAAGCAATTTTTACTCAAGATTCAGCTCGATCTGTCGCGCAAATCCATCGAACAGACAAACCATAACATCAACTAAAGCTCGATCTGTCGCGCAAATCCATCGAACAGACAAACCATAACACCAACTAAAGCTTTCAAGCCGTCAGACGCACAGCCCATGGCCTCAAATCAGCGAAGCAGACAACCCATTCGATCCAAACAAGCTTGCAAGCGCAAGCAACAATAAAACACAGGCCTCTTTGAATGCGCCTACCTGAAAAACCAAGGTGTCCTCATCTCTTGCGTTTATAGCTCCTGCGAAATGGGGGGTCACGGGTGTTTCCTGGGTCGCCCCATTGACACATTGCTTAATTTGCGACCATTTGGTTCTAAACTTTACCCGTTGAGAAATTCTCAAAAAAGATTTAATTTGCTACCAAAATCTCTTTTCATGATTAATTAATTATTGTCTTCCCTTGAACCTTACGTTCACTTTTTTCGGTTATCAAAACTAAAATTGTATAAAAAAAAACATTGAACTTAGCAGTAATGTTCTTGAACCAGTCTTTTTTAGCAATGTTCTTGAACCCGTCTTTCTTAGCAATGTTCTTGAACCCGTCTTTTTTAGCAAGAGATCATGTGATACACGGCATGTTTGACAGATGTCTTTTTGTATAAATCAATTAATTTTTCTTTTTAAGAATTAATATGGGTGATGGCGATTATGAGAATTCCATCCGTCTCTCTCTCTATGTCTCATGAGTGAACGAGCAAGAGCTCTCTGTCAGAGAAGTGTCTCTCTGTTTGCTGCTTCCTCTCTTCCTGCTTCATGCACTTGATCGATGGGGAGACTTGTCTACCCATGTTTGCTTAAAGAGTGTTGTCCCCCCCCTTTGTTGGCATGTGTCGTCTTGGTTCCCTATCTTTACATGTTGTGGAGAAGAAGATGTTGAGGAAGACATGGGGTTGGGATCAAAGAGGGGAGCTGAGCTGTAGATACAAAGCCTAAGGTTCATAACCTTAGGCTCACGTAAGGTGTGAGCATTAAATAATTAATGCCCACGCTAGTGGGTATTAATTATTTAATACCAAAAAAGGTGAATATATATACCAAAAAAAGAATTGAGCTAACTGTAGAAAATACAATAACATTGAAAATTTTTAAAAAGTGTGGCTATTTTCTTCAACTTTGAGGTAAGTTTGGCGCTTCCACAAAGCTTAGATCCAAAGTTTTTTCCTTCTAGCATCCATCTCACACTTGAGGAGCAAGGCTGAACAAAAAGAGAAAGCTTAACTTCTTCATTGAAAGCACTTTGATTCTTGCATAGAGAGAGTGAGAGAGAGAGAGAGAGAGAGAGAGAGAGCTATGTCAACGGTGGCAAGGTGTGGGTGTGTGGAATTTAAGCCGAAGCAAAGATTGCATGCATTGAAGCTCTTTGGAGGTATCTATAAAGTCGAAGGGTCATACCCCATGACTTGAGATTTGCATCTAGAGTTGATTGGGGTGTGTAGAAACTGATTAGAACCAACATCTTAGCATGCTAGAAAGCAAGAAAGATATTAACACTAATGATAAAAATGATCCTGCTACTAATAATAATGCTAATGATAAAAATGATACTACTAATCATAATGCTAATGATAAAAATGAAGCATAATGACAAGGCAATAGGTTAAGCTCAAGACCTCATATGTTTGATCCATTAGATAGAGTGCCTTTTTATAAGGTTGAGTACATCTCCATTAGCCATTAAGCATGGCCCATATGCTTGGTCATATGCTTGGTTAAGCATCCCCTAATCTTTTCTAGATTTAAGCACCATCTCCCTTGAAGTGAGCATACTTTTAGCTTCCGTTCCCACTTCTTGTATAGGCACTTACTTTTGTTCTCCACATGGGCTGGCCATTCCACATATTCCTCATCCTTTGGGCTCCCTTTGACCCTTTGAACCATGGTCTATGACTTATGTAACTCTTACAAATGTTTAAGGGTCACATACCACTCCCCCTTGCTCCAAACGTTTACCCCACATCACTTGCTATTTTCACTTCCCCTCAAGTGATGAATTACTACCACCATACATACATTAGACATACACTCTTAGTCGTTTGCTAGAGTGGTCTATCATAGGTGCCTCATAGGCTATAATGTTGGCTTAGAGCCTATAGTTTTACACATGGGTAGGAAAATGAGTGGGTATAAAGACAAGGTGAGAGGGGTGCCCTTTTCCATCAACTAGAGGAGTCTTTCCAATGATTAGCCTCCTTCCTGGGAAGCCCTTGCAAGTTGTTGGCATAACACTTTTCATTTTATTTAAATGTGTTTGGAGTGACTCACTCTCTTTGATGTCCAACCCAAAAAAACTAATTTTAAGACTTATTTTAGAGTTCTTTTATTTGGCAACAAATAGCTTCTCTAGTTGATCCCATGCTCCCTTATTAAGAGTTATCTTCTAATGCAATGTGATGGATGAAACTATCACCTAGTAAAATGTTGCTAGAGCTCTCTCAACTCTTCCTAACCAAAATCTTTTGTCCTCTCCTTCTAATCCCGGACATCTCTCCCCCTTCCACTTACTATCCCCCAAAGCCCGTCTTTCATGAGAATAAACTTAAGTTTTACTTGCCATGTATGAAAAAGTTCACCACAGTAAAATTAATCCACTATGAGAGGTTTTGACATGGTTTTCTTATGGGGAATCCGCTGGGAATGTCTTTGTAATGGGGTAACCTAAAGCTAGTGTCTAGTCCCTTACAAAGGTGGAGATATGTATTTGATGTGATTATTAACACTTTCCAAAATTGTAAAATGAGAAAATACCTTGATTTAGTTGAGTGATTTTGTTATAATCTCAAGGGAGACGTCCATTATTTTATTTCGAAATATTTTATTTGGATACCCCTTTTATTTATATCATTTACCAAGATTAATGTGTTTAATAAGCTATGTGGCACTGGTATGAGATATGGTCATGATCAATTGTGTACACTGACTAATATTATTTTAGATGTAAGTGATGATTGAGTGGCAGATTATGTGTTAATCGAGAATGGAACATGTGTTGAACCACTATGAGATATTTCGAAAGACATGTGAATACCTTTTTTGGTTTCATATTCAGGCATTAATATTTTTGTAAGACTTAGTGTTAACCCATTCCTAGGGTTAATAAGAGCTACTACCATTATCTTATATCAAGGAGTCAAGTTGGATACACCAAAAGGTCATACATTCAAGATATAAAGCAATGGTGTCCAAATCTAAAACTTGGATGGGCGCCTATAATGATCCTTTGTAATACTTATGGTGATTTTTGCTTCAAGAGTGTGTAGTAGTAAGTTAGGATGAAGTCCCAAGTGATGTACTTCATGGATATATTATGAGAGTAGTCATTGTAATAGCATTAGGCCTCTTATAAGCCTAAAGTGCCTAGCAGACCACAGTTTAAAAAGTGAGTGTGAATATGTCTCATAATACAAAAGACTCTCCCATTGTGCAATATTGTCTTGATCATGCTAATCTCTCTCTCTCTAATGCATGCTAGTGAGTGTGTATGAGTGGTGTGAGGTGAGAGGAGGGACGAGTAGATGTAGTGCAATGCGACGGTGTGATAACACTCGCGGGAGACGTGGTGGAATTGCTTCTCAAGGAGTTGTAGAGCTTGGAGACCTCAAGGGTTATGAGCTTGGCCATTGGAAAGGTCCTCACGATAATTGCGGTTCACCAGGTAATCTCTTGTTGGATGTGTTTCAAGGAGGGTTAGGGTGAGCCATAACATTTTTGGTGCCGCCTGCTCCTGGGAAATCGTCCCTTGGCTTTTTCCATCATTTTTCTATAATCTACGTATTACCCATTTCCCATTATCTTTATTAATGGTTTCACATGAAAAAGATGTGGTTTTGATGGTGATTTGTGTGTGATTTTGTGAGAAATAGCTCTCTTTTTTGTTTTGTAAAGAATGTTGTTTGTTTAATTTTTAGCTAAATTTTGTTATTTTTATTGTTGTTAATGTGGTTTTTAATGTTCCTAAGGCTTGTAGATAGAGTGTATTAAGCTTGGTTTACTTCCATTGCATCAAAAAATGCAATAGAATGCAATTTTTAGTGATTTTTAGCTCTCTTTTAAGTTAAACATAGAACTAGCATCATTGATTTTTTCTTGATTTGTGTGTTTTTTGTTCGAATTGTTTGCATTAGAGTGTTAGCATGCATTAGGAGTAGATTTATCCTTTAAAAAATTTCTCAAAAACATCAAAAAACCCTTGAAATCGAGTAACCTTCTTTAATTGACTAGTTTTCGTCATTAAGGGTGATTAATCCACTTCAAGAGGCAAAATTTGTTAGAAAATGTCTTTTTTGGGATCGAAATTGATCATGTAAGAGGTCGAAATTAGTGTTTTTGAGTGCTTTGAGAGCATCTAGATGCATCAAAACATCTAATTATATCGATTTCTATATCAATTGGATGAATTTCTCTCACTTTTGCTTAAAGAGAAGAGACTAAAATTAAGAGTTTAATTAATCTTCAATTATAAATTAATTTACACATTAGCTTATGCACATAGCTTAGCAATTTCATGCTCTATCCAATGATGTGCTCAATGGTGTGAATTAATCAGTGATTAGTGGTTAATTAGAGTCCTTGATTAGTCTAAAAGGAGAAAAGATTAGTTGAAAGATTAATCTTTGATTAATTCCTAAGTACTTTTTTACATAACTCATTAAGGCTAATGAGCGTTGAATGAAAAGATGCCAAAGAGTTGTTAAATTGTCTATTTTGGGGGTCATTTATGAAGGGTGTAAGGGGGTGTCATAAAAGGGTTGACTTTTTTGATTCCCGCTTGCCTTTTTTGAAAAATGCCCATATCTCCCCAATTTAAAATTCAAAAATATTCCTCCCAAACAAAGAAATTCGAATTTTCCTCTAGACTTCTTTTAAAAAAATAATTTAAAAAATCAAAATTTTCACACGTTTAAGGTTTCACGCCTTAAGCGGTTCACACCTTAAGCGGTTCACGCCTTAAGTAGTTCACGCCTTAAGGTCTCACACCTTTAAAAAAAACATCAAACCTTTCACGCGTTAAGGTTTCATGCCTTAAGCAGTACACGCCTTAAGCGGTTCACGCCTTAAGCAGTTCACGCCTTAAGGTCTCACGCCTAAAAAAAAATTAATCAAATTTAATAAAATCCATGAAGTCCACTTCACATCGTGAGCTACACCTTGCTGGTTCACGTCATGAAAGGGGGCCCTGTTTAGAGGCTCGTATCTCCTAGATCGTGAATCTGATGAACGCGCTTTAGTCTCATCAGAAAGTCAGCATCGAGCTCTTCGAAATTGGTCTTGAGCGTCTAAGAGCAAAATCCATCATTTTGGCCTCCGACCAGCAGCCTCGAAATTTGACCCGAAAATCGAGGCAAAAAACAACCCTTAAGCACTAAAAATCGCCCAAAACAGCTCGAAAACGATTGCGGACCATATTCGAGCTGCTTTTTGTGTGTCTAAACTACAAAATCAAGAAAAATTCAGAGAGACAGAGTTGTAGTACTCCAAAAATACTACAACTCTCTCATACATAGTTTTTCCAAATTCCTTTTGGAACACATTAAAAAACAAGCTGTGAAACAGGAAAAATCTTTTTTGGAAAAAAAAATAATCTTGAGATAGTGATGGAAAACAAATTTTGAGACCTCCTCTTCCATGTGGGATGCTACTAGCATGCACTTTTTTTGAAAAAATATCTCAGAGAGAACGTTCACGTGCGTGTTGCGCCTAAGTTAATTAGGGCAAACAGACACTCCGATTGACCCAACGAAGGGTACGCCAAGCCTCTTGAGGCTGTAAATTGCTGTAAATTGGATTGTAAGAAAACCTGAAAAGCCAAAAAAAAAGTGCTTGCTCATTAAAGGAGCAATTAACAACATCAAGATATGGCAACAATAGAGGGATTACGTGGGCTCACCACCCAGACTGAACCCAATGGCTGATATCTTCAAGCCATTGAGATCCATGCCCCAAATGCATCTCCCCATTCCATCACATCAATCCCTCTAGGATTCTAACACTATCACAAGTCCTAAGCCTTTAGACATGCTAGGTACCAACCCTTTGCAACCCTTAGATACCCACATCTTAGATGTATTAACTAATCTAGGAAGGGGGGTTGCCCAAGGTCTAAGTAAGTCCCTACCCACATTAGCACACACACGCGGCCTTAGTGACTCATACAAAAACACGGCCATACATATTTCCAAAAAAATGGCCAAATATGATGGAACAATTGATCATGTTCAATTCATACAAATGTTTAAACAGAGATGTGAAGCCTTTGGAAATCCGAACTGCCCCACTAAGGTACATGCATTGAACCTATGCTTAGTGGGAAAGACTAGTCGATGGTTCATCACATTGATACCAGCGATCAAGACGAACTTTAGGACTTTGAGAACAGCCTTTATTCCACGACATTTCAAGACAAGGTGATCGGTGGAGTGCAACAAACGAACTCTATTCAATTGAGTGGAAACAAAATGAAAACATTAGAGATTTTGTCCTTTTTCGGATAAAAATCTTGAACTCACAATGTGAGCCATGGGAGAAACTAAATGATGCTCAATTGAAGAGATGTTTTATGATGGGCTTAAAGAAAAATAGCTTACACAATTTGATCATTCTATCCAATCTAGAAACATTCGATCAATGTTGTAAAGAACACATCACATTTCCTAATTCACCTATAGTTGCATCGATGCTACAATCGTCCTTGACTCAAATAGAAACAGTCCAACGGGTCGAAATTGTGCCAAGAAACATTTCAACAAACATTTCAGTGTTTCTATTGTCGTGGACCGCACAAAGTAGCAGACTGCACAGTTTGGAATACTTCCATACCCATAGTCACTGACACTTTACAACCCATATGTGAACGATGTGGCATCGATCACATATTCCAAGATTGCCCAAGGCGAGTTGCCTCACTACAACTTGTCTCACAGAATACAACTCTTAACATCTTAAGTGTGCAAAACGGGCAATTTTCCACCGTACCCTTGAATGTGCTTACACGCTTAAAAGCCAAGGCACAAGAACCAGTCAAAAAGAATGCAAAAGAAAACACTTCAAAATGGGTAGAGGAACATGTTTTAAAGCAAAAACCGAAAGAGAAAGAAAAACCTTCTAAACCCAAGAAAAACAAGGGACAACAAACTATCGAAACCAAGGTTCAAATAAAGAACAAGGGAAAGGAGCCTGTAGAGGACCTAACCCCAATAGAGCCAAAAACTACATATGATGCAGAAGCATCCACCTTAAAGGCTACCACTCAAACCATAAAACCCACCGGTAAGACAGAGAACAAAAAAACAAAAAGGAAAGTTCATTCTCGTCATACGGGCAAACCTAATGAAAACTTGACAATCCAAGGAAAGTCAGAAAATGACACAAGTTCTAGTACGTCACTTAGTGAGGATGAAACAAGTTCTAATTTGTCACTTAGTGCACCTCACGAAACTAGAACCCACCCAACCACCCCAAACTGAAAATCATGATCACATGATATATGCAAAACGCAAAAAGCAAGCTGAGGAGAGCATGCTTAGCATTATTGAGTGTCATACAGGATCACCAGTTGTGATTGAACCTCACAATGTCAACCCTATAAAAGCAACCAAAATACAAGAACCAGAGGAGTATCACTTCCCCTTCCAAGAGGAAGACACACTCCCTACGGAAATGAACTCATTAAGCCAAGAAGAGTAATTAGAGGCAGATTGCACGAATGATGCGGTTGAAAAAGCACGTGAGGAATTTGATGAATCCCTTATGAAATTAAAGCAATCTCTCAAATCCTCATTTGGAGGAGTGCTCTTCTCTTGTGGCTAAGCCAGCATAATGTCAGCACTTGCACCTTAAAGGCTAGACATGAGTTATACCAAGACATAAAGAGCTACATAGAACAGGACTGTGAGGACTCACAAGTTTCCAAACATACCCTACTTAGAATTGTTAGAGGACCAAGTGTGCCATTGTACACATTGGAAACTATTGAAAAAGATAAAAGCCAAGAAGAGGATGAAAGTGAATGGGAATATGAAACTAAAATGGAATCTAAAACTGGAACATCCATGGTTCCACTTGAAGATTCTATCATGGTATGGTTAGATTTCCCTATGAGAAATGATGTTAAGCGCAAATGCGCGTTGATTAGCCCTCGAGCTAGTCATAACATCATGACAATAGACACTTGGGGGACAACCTAAAATCATCCCTAAAGACAATAGTCTTGCAAGAGGTGCCAAATGGACAAAACATTGAAGTTTCAGGTTACTTTAGCTATGCTACTCAAACAATCGGTGGAAATGTGGAATTTAGATTCCATGTTACCCCCAAATCCCCTTGAGTATGATGTCATCCTGGGTGGAAACTTGGGTAAGTGACTCGTTGTATTCAATTGATGAATCCATGCAAACAGTCACCTTGAATACTCCTGCAGGCATTGTGCAATTGCTATTACGGGAGGAAGAGATCTTGGAGGAGCTGGAACTTCCAACATATCTTACTGAGAATATTCCAAGAATTATGGTTGGATTAGAACTTTCTGCCGCTAAACTCACCACAATTCAAGCAAAGCTCTATCCAACACAAGAGCACAATCTCATGACTCTCGAGTTATGGGATTTGTTAGGTTAACCAACACTCATGGCTCATCCTGATAGAATTCCATTCACATAAGACTTGAACATGCCATGTTTGGGGTACTTTGAACATACAATGTATATTGAAACTAACCTCCTTACTTGCAAGTTTTTTACGGTTGAGTATGTGTTGGAAGCAGATTTGATCTTGGGGCATAAATGGACTATTGCTGCCCAAGCACTACTTTGTTTTACTAGCGATAGGGTTATCATGATAATTAACGACACAAAGTTGACAATACCATACTGCCAGGAAGAGGATCCAACCCTAATGGATTTCTATGATGCTGAACGCAAAAAGTTACAAGTCTCTTCCTCATAAGCCCCTCTAAATGAAGACCTCCCATTGGCGTCATCGACCAACTCGAAA
This sequence comes from Cibotium barometz, assembly GCF_041138505.1. Taxonomy (NCBI): domain Eukaryota; kingdom Viridiplantae; phylum Streptophyta; class Polypodiopsida; order Cyatheales; family Cibotiaceae; genus Cibotium; species Cibotium barometz. The sequence continues at coordinate 20,112,833 of NC_141056.1, forward strand.
AATGCATCTACCCCTTCTACTCCATCCTCACCACCATGGAGTTCAATGCCGCAATCAATAGCTATTCTTGAAAAAGTTCCCCAAGCACAACCATCTATCTCTAAAAAAGAACTCAAAGAAATGCATTGACCTTGATAACTCCTCGTTCACCACCCTCACCAACACAGGAGACGACTGCATGCTCACAAGCCTCAACATCAAAAGCCACTCTACACCTCATCAACAACAACAGCCCCCATAAGTCTCAAAACCGCATCCTCAACACCATCCAATGTGAAGGAGGGACCAAAACCTTCCACTTTAACCAAAAAGAAAACTCCACCAAGACAGCCAAGATCAAGATATCTTAATGGTATCAAAATGTGGGTGGAGAAGTAGCTACTTGTAGCCCAAGGTTACTCCAAAGGCACCAATCCAATTTGGGTGCCTCAATCATCAAAGCTTCTTCCTCAACATAGCATTTAGAAGCCAAGGAAAAATAAAAGTACTCCACAACATTGTCCACAAAAGACTAAGCGAGTTCCTCAAATAACTTTGGCAACGCAACAAGTGTGGGTACCAAGAAGATTACTGCAAACACAATGGCACTACCAAGGACATACCAAAGCTTGGATTCCCAAGTGCATCAAAAAGTCCCCTAAGTCTACACAAATAAAGAAACCTCAGCACCAAAAGCATCAGCTACCAATTTATAATGTTCATCAAAGATGGGTGCCTGTGAATGTGCTTTAAGAACAAGGGTATTATTATGGTAATACCTTTATATGGTTGCCAAAATCGAACAAAGTGAAGACAGCCTCACCACCACCGACTTCAACCCCAACACCTTCACCTAAAGTTCGATAAGAATGGAGACCCAAGCAACACAAAGCAAGCCACTCAACCCATCTCGTGCATACAGCACCTACACAAGAGCTTGTGTGTTTAGTCAACCCGAATGGTAACCAACCAGAAGCCTTACCTACCGCCCGCCTCGACAATAATTGAGCCACAAATTCAAGAATCAATACCCACGTCTGCAAAACGGAGACTTATGAGCACATCAAAGACAAACTAACAATGCTCTTGTCATCCCTCTGGATGAGAAGCATGAGTGTAGAAGCTACGCGGCAGGATATAATAACCTATTCTCTCAAAAAGGAGAGTAGACACAAAAACCTGCTGCTTGCAAGGTGGTAGCAAAAAAGAAAAAGAAAAAAGAGACACAAACACAAGGGAGTCACACATATGGCCTACCTAAATATGGTAGAATATCACAAGCAACTCCCAACGATCTTCAAAAAGCCAATACATTTTTGTTAAGCTTATAGCTTACTATTCTTTTGGCTAAGTTAATGTAGCAGCTGCTCCATGAGTACATATCCATACTCATGCACTGGAGGACATTTGCACCAAAGCCTCACCATCGACAACTTTCCAGGTGCATATCTGGATGGGGGAGCCATGGTGGGCGAAAGCCTGGTTAATGGTACAACCCATCGCTTGGAACTTTCCTTCAAATTGCAAACCTCTCCAAACGAAGCTAGAATCTTCACAACACATGGATCTCTAATCCTTAGTGAAGATATCTATCTAATCCTCATAAGTTGATGTAATTCTTTCAAGCCTCACTAATAAGTGGCTACTTCAACAAGAGCAGCTCAATAAGAGTCTATGTGACTCAATTCTTGTACTTCATGTATATTTGCTTCATAAGAGCACTTAAATATACATAAAAGCATAAAAAGCACATGGGAAGAAGCATGCAGGAATAGGTCCTACTCAACAACATTTAACAATAATCTTGCCATAAAAAGGGACTTCATTAAAGGCCAATAATGAATGTCGCTTCAACAAATCAAATGAGGAACTAAGAATCACAATCTCGTTCTGATGATTTTGTCTATGTTCCTCCAGATCCTCCTTCTCTTCTCTCCCATTATTAACATCTCTTAGTTTCTCGGCTAACACAAATCTCATGTAACTCTGCTTATGATTGCTAAAAAACAACGTGAGTAAAAAATGTCTAACAAAAAAAAACATGCTCACAACCTCATAACAATACAATCACTTGCAAAAACCCCCACCCCATTAGGAATTTATGCTAACCTCTAACCTTTTCATTTACTAACTAGCCTTTCTTATTCCTTCAGGAGGAACAAAAACCATTGAATGTCACTCAACATCAAAGGCCATCAAAACAAAGCTTAACAATTCTCCCACACAAAGGTCTTCAACACGATCACGAGGATGCAATCAGCATCAGGATGGGAAAAATGTTAACCCATTCCTAGTATTAACAAGAGCTGCTACCATTATCTTATATGAAGGAGCCAAAAGGTCATACATTCAAGATATGAAGCAATGGTGTCCAAATCTACAACTTGAACGGGCACCCGGAATGGTCCTATGTAATACTTATGGTAATTTCCTCTTCAAGAGCATGTGGTAGTAAGTTAGGATAAAGTCCCAAGTGATGTACTTCATGGATACTCTATGAGAGTAGTCATTGTAACAGCATTAGGACTCTTATGAGCCTAAAGTGCCCAACCGACCACAGTTCAAGTGAGTGTGATGTACTTCATGGATATACTATGAGAGTAGTCATTGTAATAGCATTAGGACTCTTATGAGCCTAAAGTGCCCAAGCGACCAGAGTTTAAGTGAGTGTGAAAACTTATCATCGCCATGTATATAAGTGAATATCTCTCATAATACAAAGGACTCTCCCATTATGCAATAGAGTCTTGCTCTTGCTAATCTCTCTCTCTCTAATGCATGCTAGTGAGTGTGTGTGAGTGGTGTGAGGTGAGAGAAGGGACGTAGTGCAACAGAGCAGTATAACAACGCTTGTGACGAGAGACGCGTGGTGGAATATCTTCTCAAGGAGTTGTAGAGCTTAGAGACCTCAAGGGTTACGAGCTCAACCATTAGAAAGATCCTCACGTATTTGTAGTTCACCAAGTAATCTCTTGTTGGATGTGTTTCAAGGAGGGTTAGGGTGAGCCATAACACTTAGGCCTCATAGCTTTGTACATCCCAAACAGTATTTTATACTTTTGGTAGGCCCAAGATCTTTTAATTGTAGCTTACTATATTTTTGAAAAACTTTTACGCTCAAAAACTCAAAAGCACTTGTGCTTTATTTTTGGAAGTTATCATTTTAGAAAGCAAGCTTTTTCTAATACATATAAATATGGGTGAATGGTATAAGAGCCACACTCATCCTAGGGGAGATTCAACACAATCTTGTGTCAATAGTGATCTCTTACTTATTCTCTAGCTCTCTTGTTTATTTAATTTTATTTATTAAGGTTTATGCTTTTAATTTGTGCAAGTATATGTTATGCTCTAATTTTTGTGCTCGAGAATTAAAGTTTCTTCTCCAAGTGTCATAAAGGTCTTGACAATGGTATTTGAGCTTTAGGGACCACTTAAGGAGAAGGATTTTTGAAGAAAAATTCAAAATCAAAGTTTACGCAATTATTTGGATCAAGGAAGACTAAAGAATTGATTTTTGGTAATAACTAAAGCTTCAAATAAAGAAAGAATACTTGTATGAGAAGGCCAAAGAATTGGGACACTCTCAAGAAATTTATTGTGAAGAAGTGGAAGGGTACAAGTATTTTTGGAGAAAGGAAGAAGCTCACAGAAAAAGCCAAATTAGTCAAAGGTACAAGTACTTACTCTATAGCTCTCTTGTTTATTTAAATTTATTTATTAAGATTTGTAAGATTCCTCCCTCCGGCTTTTAAGGTATGCAGGTGTAAGAACCTCCCCTTTTGATCTTATAATTATTCCCCTCTCTGAAATAAGATTCCTCCCTCTGGCTTTTAAGGTGTGCAGGTGTAAGAACCTCCCCTTTTGATCTTATAATTATTTCCCTCTTTGAAATAAAAGAAAGATCCTGTTTTGGCCTAGAGAGAGAAAATGTCTAGAGGGAGGTAATTCAAAACTGAGATATTTTTGGATATGAAAATCCTCCTAGTGTCTAAAATGGTTTCCCCTGAAACAGAAATTCAAAAAGAACTTTCCAATGTGCAATTGGAATTAATTAAAAATAGGTATAAAGGACCTTAGCCTAAGGGTCCAGATTTTTCAAAAATTTTTGAATTATGCTCCAATTAAGGTTCCTATGGACCAATAAGATTAATCCAAATGTAGGGAGGAGATAAATTGAAGAATAAAAGAAAATCCCCCAAAAATGAGTAAATGCTCACATAAGATGAAGAGTTGACTAAAGACAAGGTTTATTAGTTAAAAAAGAAGAGATATTTAGAGGAAATGATGCATTTTTGACGCCTCAATGTGGGGATCTCCCCTCATGAAGGAGGTGCCTATTTCACATGTGTGGAGGAGTTTTAAACTCATAAATAATGAGATATTTTCATCTCTCCTCTCTCCTGTTTCAACTAGATCCAAAAAGTGAGCTAAACTGACCCAAAAATGGTCAAAAATTAACCAAACTGATTTAGAAAATTTTAGAATCAGTTTGCTTGGGTAGAGGCTCATTTTTTCCTATAAATAGAAGCCTCCTTCTTTGTAAAAGGTTAATAGTATTTATGCACTGTTACTCTACTCCTACCCAGAGCCAAATACATTGAATTTACTTGATAATTCAATTATTTTTGACTAAATCCTCTCCAAAGAAATTGGTGGCCACTCTTGATACAAACAAGAGTAGAACCCTCAATCCCTCAAGCCAAAGGAAAGCTTACAAAACTCCATGTAAGCTAAAATTTCTACTTTTTAATTTTAAATCTATGATTTTTTGATTTCCTTGTTTTTTTTATAGTTGATTAAAGTGAATCCTGATGTTATGCCATGATGAAAAGGCTACCCCCTTCTCTTCCTTAAGAATTCAGCCTTTCTTTATCCTAAAATGAGTAACAAATATATTAATTAAACTTTTCTTATTGTTTACTCATTAGAAAGTGAAAATTGAGTAGATTAGAGTACTTTTCTTCAAATTGGGGTTAATTTTAAATTGAAAATAGAATGTTAAAAATTGAGAAATGGTCAGCCATACAAAGGAGGTTATGCAAAATTTTCTTAAATTTTGTAGAAAATAAAGCTTATTTTTATGTTATTCTAAAAGAGTAATTCCCACCGTTTGTGCATTCTAAAAGAAATATTTTTATTTACTCCATGTACATATTCACCTATGAATATGCATGGATATCATTGATATTAATTATTGAAATTAATTTCTATGCATAGAAAGATGCATAATGGAAAATTTTTATTATAAAAGTGTTGTTTTCATTGAATTTAATTTCTATGCATAGAAAGATGCATAGTGGAAATTTTTGTTATAAAAGTGTTGTTTTCATTGAATTTAATTTCTATGCATAGAATGATGCATAATGGAAATTTTTATTATAAAAGTATTGTTTTCATTAAAATTTATTTTATGCATAGAAAGATGCATAAAGGATTTATTTTTCTTTTAAAAGTGTTATTTTTGTTAAAATTGATTTTATGCATAGAAAGATGCATAAAAGATTTATTTTTATTTCAAAAGTGCTATTCTCATTAAAATTGATACTAGCTGTAATGATCCTTGTTTCCACCGCGCAACGAATTCAGGGGTGCTAGCAACGGAAGTAGCACTTCTTGTGCGAGGCAGGGTCACTCACTCGAGGCGTCGCCCACAGATATCCGGACAAGAGACTAATCCATCGCTTCTTCCAAAACCGAACCCGGAAAAACTTCCCTTGTCCGAAAAGCACGGGCAATTCCTCCAAGATAATTTTTCTCTAACGTAGTCAAAAGCCTTAACTAACTGAACTAATCTGACCAAACCCCTAAGTCCCATAGTCAGATTCGGGAAAAGATTGCACTTGGATCATAGAGACCAACACTTTTTTCCTCATTGAGAGGCACAGCCATTGATTCTTTTCCATAGAACAATTTTTGTCCGGGATTTACTTCATCTATCGTACCATAACAGAATTGAGTCTCAATTTAGGGATCCATAAGTCCACCATCCAGTCTCGTGGGTTAGCCAACCGCCCAACCACTCTAGTGATGGGATCCAATTAAGAATTTGGTTAGGTTTTATCCCGGGTACCAGGGAAAAGAGTTCTCAGGCCTCCTAGCTGGGTATTCATGCAAACCTAAAATTGGTCACACCACTTACACACCCAATATAAAGTTGCCTTTTTCATAGAATCAGCTGTCTTTAAAACAATCATTTAACACCTATCCACATCTCGTTACACCTATTCACCTCACATCTCATCACCTCTATTTACATCACATCCATCCATTTAATTCACATCTATCTGATTCACATCACATCTCATCACATCTATTCACCTCACATCTCATCACCTCTATTCACATCACATCCATCCATCCATTCACATCTATCTGATTCACATCACATCACATCTCATCACCTGTATTCTCATCACATCTATTCACCTCACATCTCATCACATCTCATCACCTGTATTCACATCTCATCACATCTCATCACCTGTATTCACATCACACCCATCCATTCATTCACATCTATCTTATCACATCTATTCACCTCACATCTCATCACCTCTATTCACATCACACCCATCACATCCATTCACATCACATCTCATCACATCTATTCACATCACATCTATTCACATCACATCACACCCATCACATCCCATCCCATCACATCTCATCACATCTATTCACCTCACATCTCATCACCTCTATTCACATCACATCCATCCATCCATTCACGTCTATCTGATTCACATCACATCTCATCACATCTATTCACATCTCATCACCTCTATTCACATCACATCAATCCATCCATTCACATCTATCTGATTCACATCACATCTATCTGATTCACATCACATCTCATCACATCTATTCACCTCACATCTCATCACCTCTATTCACATCACATCCATTCACATCTATTCACATCCATCCATCCATTCACATCTGTCTGATTCACATCACATCTCATCACATCTATTCACCTCACATCTATCTGATTCACATCACATCTCATCACATCTATTCACCTCACATCTCATCACATCTATTCACCTCACATCTCATCACCTCTAATCACATCACAGCCACCAATCCATTCATTCACACTTATCTGATTCTCATCATATCTCATTACATCTATTCATAGAATTTAAACATAGAATTTAAGAGAATTCTAATTTTTGATATAAAGATTCTTTAGGCATCTATTTATGCATAAAAATCAACTTCAGTGGGGATAACAATTTTATAAAAATCCTTTTATGCATCTATTTATGCATAAATTCAATTTTAAGGAAAATAACATTTTTGAAATAAAATTAAATCCTTTATGCATCTTTCTATGTATAAAATCAATTTTAATGAGAATAACACTTTTGAAATAAAATTAAATCCTTTATGCATCTTTCTATGCATAAAATCAATTTTAATGAGAATAACACTTTTGAAAGAGAAATAAATCCTTTATGCATCTTTCTATGCATAAAATCAATTTTAATGAGAATAACACTTTTGAAATAAAAATAAATCCTTTATGCATCTTTCTATGCATAAAATCAATTTTAATGAGAAAAGCACTTTTGAAAGAAAAATAAACTCTTTTTGCATCTTTCTATGCATAAAATCAATTTTAATGAAAACAATACTTTTATAATAAGAATTTTCATTATGCATCATTCTATGCATATAAATTAAATTCAATGAAAACAACACTTTTATAATAAAAATTTCCATTATGCATCTTTCTATGCATAGAAATTAAATTCAATGAAAACAACACTTTTATAATAAAAATTTTCCATTATGCATCTTTCTATGCATAGAAATTAATTTCAATAATTAATATCAATGATATCCATGCCTATTCATAGGTGAATATGTACATGGAGTAAATAAAAATATTTCTTTTAGAATGCACAAACGGTGGAAATTACTCTTTTAGAATAACATAAAAATAAACTTTATTTTCCACAAAATTTAAGAAAATTTTGCCATAACCTCCTTTGTATGGCTGACCATTTCTCAATTTTTAACATTCTATTTTCAATTTAAAATTAACCCCAATCTGAAGTAAAGTACTCTAATCTACTCAATTTTCACTTTCTAATAAGTAAACAATAAGAAAAGTTTAATCAATTTATTTGTTACTCATTTTAGGATAAAGAAAGGCCGAATTCTTAAGGAAGAGAAGGGGGTAGCCTTTTCATCAAGGCAAAACATCAGGATTTACTTTAATCAACTATAAAAAAAACAAGGAAATCAAAAAACCATAGATTTGAAATTAAAAAGTAGAAATTTATTTGTTACTCTGATTAAACACATTAATGGTAACCATATCATATCATCACACACAGTTGATTAAACACTTTAATCCTAGTAAAGGATATAAAAAAAGGCACATCCAAATAAAATATCATGAAATAAAACAATGGGCATTCCCATATAGGTTATGACTATCATTCCCTCTTCCTCGAGTTGCGATTGATCTTAATTACGTGGAAGGTGAGAGTGGATGAGATTTTGGTAAGAATGAAAAAAATTCTAGCAAAGCATTTTGTATCTTCAATAGGATGATTCTTGAAAGTCACAAGATACTTAATGTAAGTGTTGCCTGTGTGCGTAGTCATGGTATCATGGTCAATTTAGACTCAGGCACAAGATGTTCTTCTTCATCTACCAACAATTCAAGAGGTTATTCCAATATGGGATGAGAGGGTAGAGGTCCTCTAAAAGGTCTCAAAAGACTAATATGAAAAGAGTTATGAATATGCTAATTAGAAGGTATCTCCAATTTATATGCATTATTGTTCATCTTTTCACAATTCTCTTGAAAGGTCCATAAAATCTAGGAGCTAACTTTACTACAAGATTGGCCTCTACAGCTTTAAGTCTCCTTTCCTCAATTCGAAGAAGCACATAGTCACCTTCATGAAAGATGGCATGTTTTCGTTTATGATTTGTGTACTTTATGTATTTCTCTTAAGCTTTTTGAATATTCAATTTTACTAACTCATGAATTTGGTTAAAGTCTCTAACAAAAGAAATTGAAGCCTCTATAGAATGTGAAAGTCTAGTCGTAGGAGTTGGTAAAGCCTTACCATAGACTATCTCAAATGGTGCTCTCTTAGTAGCAGTATGAGGACAGTTATTATATACAAATTGTAAAATATGTAAATACTTATCCCACTGCTTAGGCTGAGATGAGACATATAATGTAAGTAAATCAAGAATTATAATGTTTGTTACTTCGGTTTTTCCATTAGATTTAGGATGAAAAGCAATAGAGAAATCGAGTTTTATTTCAAGATTATCAAAAAAAGTAATCCGAAAGTCACTACAAACTTTCTCTCTATCAAAAACAATAATCTTTGGTAAATCATAATGCACAAATACTTGTTTAATGAAAACATGTGCAGCTTGATATAGCCAATGTCTTTTTACAACCAATAATCTTTGGTAAATCATAATGCACAAATACTTGTTTAATGAAAACATGTGCAGCTTGCTAAAGTAGCCAATGTCTTTTTACAACCAATAAAGTAAGCATGTTTGCTAAATCTATCTACTATAGTCCAAATCATATTATTCTTGTTAGCAGTCAAAGGAAAACTAGTAATAAAATCTATACTTATTTATTCTCATGGTCCATTAGGAATAGGTAGAGGTATAAGCAAACCAAATTTATTTCCTTTATGACTCTTAATCTTTTGACAAACAACACATTTAGACACAAACTTAGCAACATCTTTATGCATAGTATGCTAAAAGAAATCTTTGGTAACTATTTGCAAAGTAGATGATGCTTCTCTATGACCAACAAAAGGTGGTTGATGAGATTCTTTAATATACGAGCTTGCCTAAATGGTTTAGTAATGCATAATCTCTTTTGGAAGAAAAGAAAACCATCATCATATGAGTAATCCGAATGAGGTAACCAATCATTATCTTTCATCTTATTGTATACATCAGAAAAGTCATAATCATTTTCATATGTTCCCTTCATGTTATAAAAACAAATACCTTCAATAATAGATATACTTTTAATGGTAGGTCTCCTACTCAAAGCATCAATAACAAAATTTTTACGTCCAGATGTATATTGAATAATTGGCTGAAAACTTTAAACTTAAAAATGCCCACTTAATATGTCTATCTAATATTAAAGGTTGTGAAAGCAAATGTTTAATACTTTGTTAATCAGTTTGTTTCTAATTTTTAAAGTATGAATAATAATAATTAATTCTTTATCATAAGTATTATACTTAAGTTTATATGGTTTTAATTTTCTACTTTCAAAATCAATTGGATGATTATTTTTCATAAGCACAGTACCAATACCATGTCCACTAAGCATCAATTACTACCACAAAGAATGCTCTAAGGAAATTAAGTAGTGTTAATGCACGTGCATGGGTAAGTGCATACTTAAGTGCATTAAAAGATTTTTCATGCATGTTAGTCTAAAGAAAAACTTTAGCCTTTGTCAATAATTTAGTCAAATAATGTGCTTTATAAGCAATTTTTTGATAAATTTTCTATAATAAGAACATAAATCAAGAAAAGATTTCAATTCATGAATGTCCTTTGGTTTAGGATGTTTCTCATGCTCATCTTTATCTTTGCTAAAAACCAAGATTTCATCAAATAAAACAACTACAAAATTCTAGTGTGCTTCAGAAATATATGGTTCATCAATGTGACTAAATGTAGTCGGAGCATTAGTAAGTCTAAAAGGCATTACTAAAAACTCATTATGACCCGTTTGCATGCAAAAAGCGATCTTATAGACATCTTCTACATCCATTCTAACCTAACGATAGCTTGACTTAAGATCAAATTTGGAAAATACTTTGGCTCCTCTCAACTTATCTACGATATCATCCACACGTGGGATAGGATATCTATTCTTCACAGTATTCTAATTTAAGGCTCAGTAGTCTATGCACATGTGAAATGTTCCATTCTTCTTTATGATGAGAAGAACAGGTGCTTTTGTAAGCTCTCCAAATTCTCAAATTAGGAGGACGAAGTTGAGAACCTGCTCACTCCATGCATATGGTTGCATTTTGGAGAGGGTGAAGAAATCAAAAGGTGGTTTTCTTGTTGAGGGTGGAATTTGTTCTCAAGCACAAAAATTAGAGCATAACATATACTTGCATGAATTAAAACCATAAATCTTGTAAGATTCCTCCCTTCGGCTTTTGAGGTGTGCATGTGTAAAAACCTCCCCTTCTGATCTTAACCTTTTATGGTATCATATTTGGGCATTAATATTTTTATAAGGTTAAGGCCTCATACCTTTGTACATACCAAATAGTATTTTATACTTTTGGTAGGCCCAAGACCTTCGAATTATAGCTTGTTATATATTTGAAGAGCTCTTACGCTCAAAAACTCAAAATCTTTTTTTTGGAAAGTTATCTTTTTAAAAATTAAGCTTTTTCTAATACATATAAATATGGGTGGGCGATATTGTTGGATATCACTGCTCCACCCTCAGGTAACTACGTAGGCATCGGCTAACTCTACTTTTTGAGCCCCCCCATATGAGGAGAAGGCATTTATGAAGTAGCACGGGTCGCTTGGTAGGTCCCGATTTAAACACCGGGATGGTGGCCGATTGTGGCCAGATAGCATGAGACGATTCTGGAGAAGGTTGGCACACTGCCAACCAGGCTACATGCATATGCAGTGAGTTATTATACACCTACTACATATGGGCTGTAAATTTTGGGTCCGTTGCGGCGTGCAGTTTCACACCAGCCTACTTGGGGGAAGGTGCGGAGGGGGGCGTGAGCCCCTCTCTGCAGAGCAGGGGGTCCGAAGGGCCGTTTATGCTAAACTCCGTGCGGACTTTGCAGGCCAATCGAAATATAGATTCGGTGGTCATTTATGATTGCATGATGAAAAATCATGCATGCAAAGCTCTATTTAGCGAGACGATCTTTTCCACTAAAATCACTCTTCACCCACGCTTTTTGCATACAGCCTTCGCTCTCACTTCTTCCAGTCAGCTATCAAAGCTTCTTCATCGAAGCACACGGCTAGGAAGCGGTAGCTATCTATTGTAATTGCATACAGTAAAATCAGAAATTTTTGATTCTCCATATCTCTGTATTTTCTCTTGTCTACAAAGATCTTGGCTTATGTTGTTTCGTAATTTCTTACATGGTATCAGAGCATAGACTCTAGACAAGATCTTGTTCTCTTGAAAGAGATGTGCAAATCTAGGATGGTGGCAGATCTACCGTTTTTAAGTGATTTGCCAGATGCATGTATGATGGGCAAGCAGCATCGGCAACCCTTTCCCCGCAAGAAGAAAGCAGAGCGCAAGCTCCTCTTCAACTCGTCCACACAGATCTCTGCAGAAAGATGAACACGTCAGCACTAGGTGGTTCCTCTTACTTCATGACGCTGATCGATGACTACAGTAGGAGGATATGGGTATATTTCCTGAACAGTAAAGACCAAGCTTTTGTGAAGTTTAAAGAATGGCATGCCTTGGTGGAGAATGAAGTTGGCAAGAAGCTGAAGAAACTTAGATCAGATAGAGGAGGAGAATTCACATCAGGTGAATTTGCAGAGTATTGCAAGAGCCATGGGATTAAGCGACAGCTTACTACTCAATCCCATACACCTCAACAAAATGGAGTTGCTGAACGTAAAAATAGGGTGATTGTTGAGATGGCAAGAAGTATGATCAAGGCTAAAGATCTTCCAGATACTTTTTGGGTTGAAGCAGTAAACACTGATGTGTACATCTTGAATCAAAGCTACACCAAAGCAATAAAGGGATGACCCCTCTACAAGCCTTTTCTGGTAAGAAGCCTTCAGTTGCACATTTCAGAATTTTTGGATGTGATTGTTTTGTGCATGTGCCAGATGCTTCAAGAACCAAGTGGGACTCCAAAAGCCAGAAATGTATCTTTGTGGGATACAGTGAAGAGTCGAAGGGTTACCGACTCTATGATCCTGTTCATAAGAAGATCATTGTGAGTTGAGATGTGGTATTTGTGGAGCAACTGCATCAAATGGAGGAGGAGGGTCCTTCTTCAGATAACCAAGTAACCCCTGCCCATCAACCACCATGACCACCAGTAGTATAGCAGGTCAACCGGTCCCTGCAGCGATGAGGAGACCACAAGAAATTCAACATGGTGATGAAAAAGATGAGGATGAGCCTGAAGAACCCAACAGGAAGAAGCCATTGCCTAAATGGGTGACACAACTTTTGGACGAGAAGGAGCCTCCAGCCATTGATGAGGGGCCTTCTGAAATTCGCCGTTCCAAGAGAATAGAGGAGCAAAGGAGGGCTCAAGAGCATCTTGTTAATTATGCTCTTATGGCAGAGTTGCAGAAAGTTCTGGAGCCCACCAGCTTTAAAGAAGCTGAAATAGATGCAAAGTGGATGGAAGCCATGCAAATAGAGTATGATTCCATCATGCGTAACCACACTTGGGATCTTGTGGATCGTCCAAAGAAACGCAAGGTAATTGGATCCAAGTGGGTGTATAAAGCTAAGTACAAATCTGATGGTTCATTGGATAAGTACAAGGCTCGACTTGTAGTAGCTAAAGGGTTTGCACAGGTAGAAGGTTTTGATTACAAGGACACTTTTGCTCCCACAGCCAGATTGACTACTATCCGCACCATCCTTGCATTAGCAACACAGAGAGGATGGTCACTCATGCAAATGGATGTGAAATCCGCTTTTCTGAATGGTTACCTCCAGGAAGAAGTGTATGTGGAACAACCACAAGGCTTTGAGGTCCCAGGCTCAGAAGATAAATTTTGCAGACTCAGGAAAACATTGTACGGGCTGAAGCAAGCCCCACGTGCATGGAATCAGCAGATTAACAGGTACTTGATAAGTATCAGTTTTAAAAGAAGTATTTCTGATGCAAGTTTGTACATTTTTGAAGAGAATGGCAGTACATGTTGATTACTGTTTATGTGGATGATCTTACTCTTACTGGAGATCATGAAGAGAAGATTGCTCAAACAAAGTCAGCATTATGTATGGAGTTTGAGATGACAGTTCTCGGACTTATGCACTTTTGTTTGGGAATTGAAGTTTGGTAGCAGTCAGATAGAATCTTCATTTCACAGAAGAAGTATGCCATTGAATTACTAAAAGCATTTGGTATGTCTGAGTGTAAGTCAGTAAGTACTCCTTTTGAAGTTAACTTGAAGCTTTCAAATGAAGATGCATCCGCATTGGTAGACAATGAATTGTACAAGAGACTTGTGGGAGGTCTTATCTACTTGTGTAACACTCGCCCTGACATTTGTGAAGCTACAGGTGTTCTAAGAAGGTTTTCCAATAAGCCTCGGGAAAGCCATTAGAAAGAAGGTAAGCGTGTTCAAAAGTACATCAATGGTACTTTGGATTATGGAATCACTTACAGGAGAGACGGAGAAGCCACCTTGACAGGATATTCTGATTCAGATTGGGCAGGAGACATAGATAGCAGCAAAACAGGCTATTGTTTTTCACTTGGATCTGGAGTTATCTCATGGATTAGTAAGAAGCAACCTAATGTTGCTCTTTCTTCTACCGAGGTTGAATACAAAGCAGCATGTTTTGCCTCATGTGAGGCATTATGGTTGAGGACGCTTTTGGCAGACATAGGAGCAACCTACAAAGTTACTATGTGACAACCAGAGTTGCATGGCGATTGCACGAAATCCTGTGTTTCATGCTCATACAAAACATATTGAAGTTTAGTATCACTTTGTGCGAGAGCTTATCATGGATGAAGTGGTGGATTTGGTTTATTGTCCAACAGAGGACAATTGTGCAAACATCTTCACTAAGGCTCTTGGGAGAAAGACCCTGGAGCGACATCTTCAACAACTCGGCATTGGGCCGAAAACGGTAGTTCACCTTGAGGTGGACATTGAGGGGGGGTGTTGGATATCACTGCTCCACCCTCAGGTAATTACGCAGGCACCGGCTAACTCTACTTTGTGAGCCTCCCCTATATGAGGAGAAGGCATTTATGAGTAGCACGGGTTGCCTGGTAGGTCCCGGTTTAAACACCGGATGGTGGCCGATTGTGGCCAGATAGCATGAGACGATTCTGGAGAAGGTTGGCACACTGCCACAACCAGGCTACATGCATATGCGGTGAGTTATTATACACCTACTACATATGGGCTGTAAATTTTGGGTCCGTTTGCAGTGCGCAGTTTCACACCAGCCTACTTGGGGGAAGGTGTAGAGGGGGGCGTGAGTTCCTCTCTGCAGGGGGTCCGAAGGGCTGTTTACGCTAAACTCCATGCGGACTTTGCGGGCCAACCGGAATATAGATTCAGTGGTCATTTATGATTGCATGATGAAAAATCATGCACACAAAGCTCTATTTAGCGAGACGGTCTTTTCCACACTAAAATCACTCTTCACCCACACTTTTTGCATATAGCCTTCACTCTCACTTCTTCCAGTCAGCTATCAAAGCCTCTTCACCGAAGCACACGGCTGGGAAGCGGTAGCTATCTATTGTAATTGCATACAGTAATCAAAAATTTTTGATTCTCCATATCTCTGTGTTTTCTCTTGTCTACAAAGATCTTGGCTTCTGTTGTTTCGTAATTTCTTACAGATATAAGGGCCACACTCATCCAGGGGAGATTCAATCCAATCTAGTAATGATGGTGATCTCTTACGTATTCTCTAGCTCTCTTTTTTATGTAATTTTATTTATTAAGGTTTATGCTTTTAATTTGTGTAAGTATATGTTATGCTCTAATAATTATGCTTGGGAATAAGAGTTTATTTATTTATTAAGGTTTATGCTTTTAATTTGTGTAAGTATATGTTATGCTCTAATAATTGTGCTTTGTAATTTCTTATAGATATAAGAGCCACACTCATCCAGGGGAGATTCAATCCAATCTAGTATTGATGGTGATCTCTTACTTATTCTCTAGCTCTCTTTTTTATGTAATTTTATTTATTAAGGTTTATGCTTTTAATTTGTGCAAGTATATGTTATGCTCTAATAATTGTGCTTGGGAATAAGAGTTTCTTCTCCAAGTGTCATAAAGGTCCTGACAAATTTGGACTACTAAACTAAGAGGCAAGTTTATTTTCATGATGCACAAGTGTTTAGCAATGCCCTAATGGAAAAGTAGAACTCTCAATGGCTCTAAAACTTGAGTGTAATTAGTACTAATTACCTTGTTAACAGAGGAAATTCTCTACTTTGCTAATAGAGGAGAGAATGATTTATCAATTAAAGCTTTAATAGTTGTTGTTTGTGCTAAACAAATCAATGTACACATCCTCTATAACATATATGTTGAACCCATGAACCATTTGCTTGGAGTATGATGAGAAAATCGAAAAAATTACCGCCACCACTACTGGGAACTTTTAAAGCTCTTGATTTGATTAACAATGCTTTCCTTTAATGAGTTGTAGCCCTTTGAGTTGTTGTACCAACTCCCAAGTATGCATTGTTGAAGAATGAACCAAAAAATCTTGATTCTTGATGATTTTAGAGCTTGGCAAAAGGAGGGAAAAAATATTTGAAAGCTAATTGAGATAACCAGTCATTTTGCTAATCTAACCTATCCTAGGTGCATAGATACCAACTTCAGATTTGCATCTAGCTTTGATAAGGGTGTGTAGAAATGGATTAGAATCAACATCTTAGCATGCTGGAAAGCAAGAAAGAGATTAACAATAATGATAATGCTAATGATACAAAAGATCTTCCAAATGGTGTGGCTGCATCCTCATGCTACCCAAGTTGCAGAGTGAAGTTGCTGGCTGAGGTGGAGAAATGTGTGGACGATCCAAGATATGCCATAAAGTTTACATGATGCAAGGTTAAGTGGTATGGTTCACGACCTACTGTTGGTGATACGCTTTGAGCAACGTGTGAGGTAGCATGAAAGGTAGATACACCATGAAGTTGCCACGAGGTTAAGTGGTATGGTTCGAGACCTATGATGGTGATAAGCTTTGAGCAGCGTGTGAGGTAGCAGCATGGAAGGTAGATATAAAGTATAATTTTATCATGTGAGGCCTTCTTTTATTATGAAAATGGCTAGGGCCCTTCAAAATTAGGTAGTTGTTAAAAGCGGTCCGTACCCTGTGATTGGTAGAATCAGCGTCAAAATCACTATCGAATGATTTGCATGGATAGATGTGCTTCAGATCTTCTTAGCACAACATGATTTTGTGCCTTGATCTCATAGCATGATGGAGATTGGGCTTCTTTGTGGTGAATACATAAGTGAGGGGGGGCAAGGTTGTATTAGTGTTGAATTAGAGTTAAAGTAGAGGTTTCATGCATTGAAGCTCTTTGGAGGTACCTACAAGGTTGAGGGTTCCTAGACAATGGGCCAAGCTTACACCCAACATGGTCCCCCTATCTTGAGATGTACCTTGAGGGTTGGTGTTGATGAGATTAGTTTTATGGGTGCATGTGTCCATGCATACCGTGAGGTGGTGCGAGATGTGAAAAAAATAAATAAAAACTTCCTCTATAAATTTACATAGATAAATAACACAAAATATGTATTTATTTAATCTCTTCTTTCATGTATATAATATGTAAGTTCCCTAATTTAAAAAAAACCTCTTGTATGTATATGATATATAAGCCCCCTAATGTTTTTTTTAAAAGCCCTTAGTGTACTTAGTATGTTACGTGTATATAAAGTAAACCTCCCAATAATTCTTTGGGCCTCTCATTTTAAAAATTTAGACTTAAAAAAGGGCTCTCTAAGAAGAGCCATGTGTTCATTTTTCTAGAAAAAAGGGGGCCGTGGGGTGAACCTTACATATCTTATATCAAAGTCCCTATATGTGACATACCATTAGAAAGCCCTTAAAAAGTAGCTTCTAAATCTACCACCTCTAATAATAAATTTGGAGTCAAGTTATGTTTGCCCCACTAAAGGGTACATTCCAACAATTTTGACATCTATGTTACATGGATGTCACAATTGTTGGAATCTACTCCACTAACTTGAGCGTATTGACTCCAAATTTATTAGTGGTGGTAGATATAAAATCTACTTTAAAAGGACTTTCTAATAGTATGTCGCATATAGGGGGTTTGAGGTAAGATACATAAGGTTCATGAC
The DNA here is from genome assembly GCF_041138505.1 of Cibotium barometz. Classification (NCBI taxonomy): domain Eukaryota; kingdom Viridiplantae; phylum Streptophyta; class Polypodiopsida; order Cyatheales; family Cibotiaceae; genus Cibotium; species Cibotium barometz. The sequence continues at coordinate 20,130,914 of NC_141056.1, forward strand.
GGCTCCGTTTTTTTAAAGAAAAGTGATGACATGGCTCTTCTTAGACGGCCCTTTTTTTAGTCCAAATTTTTTCCAATGATACCTCATAAAATCCTTTAAGGTTTTCATGAAGCTTGAAAAGTTCATTCATTGGTTATAAAAAACACCACACAAAGTTCTAGTTTATCCAAGTGTACCACAATATGTAATTGACTAGTGAATAGTTCTTGGAAATTTCTCCTCAATCATATACACTAACTTTATGCAGTAAGATGAGATATCTCAATAAATATGAAATTTATCTCCTTTTAATATATCCATTAGAATGGATTCATGCAAAAGAAACTTACTTCAATCCAAAGGACATGCGTCCAAATAGAATGGAGTCAAGTAGTAATGGAGTCATGCAAAGCAAAAGAAACTTGTTATAATTCATACAAAATGTGTTCATGCACAAAACAAAAAAAAACTTGCTTCAATCGAAATTATGTGTGTCTAAATAGAATTAAGTCATGTACTTAATGGAGTCATGCAAAAGAAACTTGCTTCAATCCAAATAGTATGTGTCCAAATAGAATTGAGTCATGTACTAATGGAGTCATGCACTAATGGAGTCATGAAAAAGAAACTTGTTATATGTGTTTAGATAGACTAGAAACATGTGCAAAACAAAAATAGAGTTATGAATAAAGAAAATGTTTATACCCTAACACTTATTCCATTTTTTATATGGACTCTTGCACTTTCTCACCTCCACAACCAATAATAGCAAATGGAAGAAAGGACTAAGACATAAGAAAATTACAAGTTAATATGTGTGTATATCAAGAATGCTATTAAGATAAAGAGATAAGGAGTAGTAGTATAAATACGTGTAACATCTTGTGCCAATAATGTGATTTAAGACCATACACCTCCTTTCTTCTTCTTTTTTTGTAAAGGTGCCCTTAACTAAATGCATCACCCTAGTATCTACAACAAAACCCCCTTCACCTCCATATTTTATTATCATCTTGTAAATGATTGTAACATCTTGTGCCAATCATGTGATTTAAGACCATACACCTCCTTTCTTCTTCTTTTTTGTAAAGGCATCCTTAACTAAATGCATCTATGTTGCGCCCAGCAGAGCTCAGTTGTAGAAGGCGCAGTCAACCCACTCCACACATCACGTGCACCACCTCGGTATTGCACGTGTGGAGGTGGCAAACTGTAACCACTAGAGAGACGTTGCCAAGAACAAGAAGTCTCATTTTAAAAGGGCGACTGATCACTACTGATATAGGATACAAAGATAGACAGAGAGAGAGATAGACACTCAAATAGAATGAATGTATGAAGGGTGCAGTTATTGTATGCTCTCAACTGATAGTAGTTGTTGGCAGTATGTGGTATGAAGCTTGTTATAGAGCTAGCACTCATGACGTGATAGTTTGTGTTGGTTGCTCCCTAATAGTCTGCAATACTTATGGAAAGTAATCAAGAGCAATGTTGCCATTTCATCATGTTTCTTTATTACTCTCTACACTTTCTGGATTAAGTATGCAGTGTCTTTGTTTTAATGAACATGCTATGTATTTGTGAGAGAGTGAGTGAGATATGTAGTAGAGAGATGCAGAGTGAGAACTGAGAGAGTGTGAGTGAAGGTTTTCTCAGTAGAGTGGTGTTCTCTGTGTCTCCACCTCTGTGTCTCCACCATGACCATTTAAGAGTTGGTGTTCGTACCCGAAAACTCTGGTGGGTGGCTACACGTCTCCCACGGCATTGCCTGACTAGTTTGTCATCCTAAATTGCACCACCTCAGTATCGCATGGAGGTGGCAACCTGTAACCACCAGAGAGCTGTTACCAAGAACAAGAAGTCTTAGCTTAAAAAGGCGACTCATCACTATTGATATTATAGGATATAGAGATAGACACATAGAGAGATAGACACTCAGATAGAATGAATGTATGAAGGGTGCAGTTATTGTATGCTCTCAACTGATAGTTGATAGTCTGTGTGGTATGAAGCTTGTTGTAGAGATAGCTCTCAAGAAGTGATAGTCTATGTTGGGCAATTGCTCTGTAATAGTCTGCAATACTTCTGGAAAGTAATCAAGAGCAATGTTGCCATTTCATCATGTTTCTTTATTACTCTCTACACTATGTGGATTAAGTATGCAGTGTCTTTGTTTTAATGAACATGCTATGTATTTGTGAGAGAGTGAGTGAGATATGTAGTAGAGAGATGCAGAGTGAGAACTGAGAGAGTGTGAGTGAAGGTTTTCTCAGTAGAGTGGTGTTCTCTGTGTCCCCATGACCATTTGAGAGTTGGTGTTGGTACCCGTAAACTCTGGTGGGTGACTGCACATCTCCCATGGCATTGCTTGACTAGTCTATCATCCCAAACTGTTGTCTTGCCATTCCACTGAGAGGGAAATCAGCGAGAAACAATCTATCTACAACAAAACCCCCTTCACCTCCACATTGTATTATCATATTGGTCTTAACACATCATAGAATTTGATACCCTGTCATAGTTCTTCAAAATCATTGATTAAAGGCTCAAATTACACATTTATATTCTTTACCTTATACTTCCTAGTAATAAGTACAATAAGAGAAAGTGATGCAACCTTTCTTGATAGACTTCCATGAAGGAATGTTGTAATGACCAACATGACACTATGTTTATCACATGATGTTTACTTAAAAGTAAATGGATTCAACTTAAAACCAAATGGATTCAGACCATCCATTCCCAACCCGTTATAAGTGGCAAGGGTTCTCTTTGAACTCGGGCCATTCATGCTCTAAATATTGTCAAGTAAATGAATCTATGGGGGTTATCATGATGCCACAAATCAAGCGATGACTTACATACTATAGTATTATCTCCACAATAAACTTACGCTAAAACATGTGTTGGATTTGGGGAAAGTGCCTCAAAACCTCATGAGGAATTTTTACATCATTTCATCAACAAATATTTCCACATTGTGGACACTTTCTCATTTTTTTTTGTTAACATCCATAAAGAGTATACATCCATTATGGCATGGATGTATTTAGTGTACTCCACACCAAGCATTGATAGCAATTTCCCAACTTCACCCCTTATCTTTGGCAACAACTTCTCTTGTGGAATAATCCTCATAAATAACCTACAACAAAAAATGAGTGTTAGTTCTAAAGAGTTTGCCTCCGAAATCTCATAGCAAAAGAGAGGAGTGGATAGAAAAAATGACCTTATCAAATTAGGCTTGAAACTTTTCATCATCCATTAGTGGTTTTTGCAAGTTCAATAGTTTCAAGATTACTTAAAGAGTGGAGTATTAATACCCCTTATAAAATGGTCTACTTGCTTCTTTGTGCAAGATTACTTGAAGAGTGGAGTATTAATACCCCTGATACAATGGTCTACTTGCTTCTTTGTGCAAGGTTTTCTTTTAAGGTGATGCTTGACCTTGTAATAGAAAAGTCATTTGCCATTTAAGGTGATGCTTGACTCTTCCATTTCTTCCATAAATAAATTCTTTTCTACCTTGTGTGGTATTTGTCATTGATAAGGGATGGAGGATCTTCCTATTTTGTGGTGAAACATACTCCCTATCTTAGACTAATAATGTGGAAGACTACGGAACCTGTTTAACATAATATAAAGTAAGTATATGTAGACAGAGAAAATCATCTATAACCTTCCTCTCCCCGCTCAAGAGTGTGCGTGTGAGAGAGATATGTCTTTGGTGTTATGGTTAGCACACCCACCCACACACACCCACACACACACACACACACACACACACACACACACACACACGTGTGTGTGTGTGTGCATACACACGTGCACGTGCACGCTCATGCTGTCCCATAATTTAGCCATGAAATATTCTTGTTCCAAAAATCTAGGACAACCAACAAGGAATCATTGTTAGACATCTAAACACTTAAGGATAGGTGATGGCTTATTGATTGAAATAGAGAGGCACTTGAGATCAAGAATCAACATCATTAACCATGGTATAATTCTCCTTTAACCGTGTTTGCCCACTTGGCATGAAAAATAAGTCTCTATATGCAGTTTTAGCTCATGTAAAGTCTCATTTATATATGCTTTATGTATAACACTTAATATAATTACTTTATATAGGATGAGTTTACATGGCATAGCCAACCTAAACATACACTTGAGTAGTGTATAAAGACAAGTATGCACTAGGAGTGAAACCTTTTACAAAGGAATTCTCAACTTTGGAGAGACTTATTTGGCAGAATCACTAGAAGCCTAAGAGTCCACACACTTAAACTTGAATTGGAGGAGGATTAAGCATGTCCCTTCCATACCCAAGACAAAAGGAGAGATTTTCCCCTTCCATATCTAAGACACAATGTCATGTTACCTATTGTGTACAAAGAAACAATTATTCTCTACCAATCTTGGATGGTAGTGTTAGTGATTATGCTGGTGTCAGCATAATCACCAAGGATTAGGTATAGGGAAGTCCACCACTCATAGGTATGTTGGTGTCAGTAATCACCAAGGATTAGGTATGGGGAAGTCCACCACTCATAAGCACAAGCCTCGTGGTGGTCAAGCTTGCTAAGAGAAACACAAATAAACCATTAGGCACTTTTAAGGATGCAAAGATTAAGACCTTTGGGCTAATCTTTCACCACACATTGGTGGTGATGGATTTCAAGAGAAGAGGGTCATACACCATGATCCTTGGAAGGCCTTACATATCAGAGAAGCAAGGCTGGTCACAATTGGGAAACCAATTGCATTTATATATGCAAGGGTAACCAATCCTTGAAAATAGACTTGAAAATAGGAAATGCTCATCCCATAGGTCAAGGCATTCTTACCAATGAATCTGACACAAAAATTTAGGCTACTTAAGTAAATATTAAAAGAGCATACAACATAGAATATCTCACACCATGATGTCAATTGATATCTATAGAGCCTGTAAGAAGATGTGAGAGTGAAGATGAGGACACAAAATATGAGCCAGAACTGACCACTCTACAGGCTAGATTCTTGTTTAATGACCATGGGCATTCTTCCACAGAAGCTTAGGGGACAAGGTTACACAATTGGACACAAGGTACCAAAATCACACCATCACACATTTGAAACCATGGAACCTAGTTACCTTGAGCTAGAGTCCCCCCAAAAAGACCACCTAGATGTGTGGTCAGTAATCGTTTAGCACACCAAGTCATAACATCTTGTCTTTAGAAGATGTAGACCTTATTAGGCCACCCATGCTTCACACCATCAATAGTGACCATTGCTGTAGTAAACAAATCCCAATCCATAATCTTCTTTGATTGTCTTGAAACTAAAATTTACATTAGAACTAAACTTGCATCTTGTAAGTTTAATGTGAGCTGATACAATAAAACAGAGCATGATACTCAGGAGTGAATAGATTGCAGCCCACTGATTGATTGTGTAATCATTTGGCAAAAACTATAGCACTCGTTGATGAGCTTTCCCACATGGGGTGGTTTACCATATCCTTTGCGGGATGAGGACACCTTGAATCTATCAATATCCTAAGCCTCATCTTCAAAATTCATGTCATAACCTCTAGTAGAACTCAACACTCCTCTTCCCTCACTGTATTGCATTGACTATCCCCTTGAGCCATTATGAAGATCTAAGACTTTGTTGTCGGGAAAGATATTGTGAGACCACCCCCTTAATGAAAACCCCAAGAAGCTTTGAGGGAGGTCATGAAGGAGTGGGTACCTGTAAGCCATGTGTAAAGACCTCGGCCATCATTTAGCTAGAAACCTACCCATGATGATTAGAGATTTGCCAAAAGCAAGAGCCAAAAGAGTATTATCCAAAAACCTGATCTCCATGGGATCCCCTTTCATTTGGGTCCCAAAAACCTTGTTGCTTGTACCCCAATCTCCTAAAGTCAAAGAAAGTCGCGCAATGGCCTCAACCCCCAATTCAAACCTAGTAGTCAGAATTTTGTTGGTTCCCCAACAAAGCTATTAAAAGCACAATGCTTCTATAAAGGGAACCCCTACTTTTGGGTTCCTAAGTTAGGAAAACTTGCACTATAAGCCTCTACAACCACACCATTAAATGCTAAACCAAAGATGGAGTGGAGACTTAAGGATGCACCTTTGTTGATGCCAACCCAAAATCTTATGTAAGAATGGAGAGCAATGGCTGCCACCTTGACTCGTGACCTTCAAAGGAATTAAAAGATGTGTCTTTGATGCCAACCCAAAATCTTAAGTAGCAATGGTGTGCAATGGCACCTCCTCGACTCATGTGAACATCAAAGGAGTCAAAAGTGCTAAACTAAGCAGCAAGAGGAAAATACCACTTGCAAAGGAGTCAAAAGTTCTAAACAACATAGCGAGATGAAAATACCACTTTCAAAGGAGTCCAAAGTTTTAGCACTGCCACCTTGACTGATGTACTAGTACCACCTTCAAAAGGAGTCAAAAGTGTCAATGGGGTGGACACTAAGCAACAAGAGGCAAATGTAAACTTCATGTGAGGTGGCCTTAACCATTAGGTTCCCATCAAAGAAGAGCTACACATGGTGTCAAACCTCCAAGAGAGTTGTGCATACGTTTTTGTAGTTGGTAAAGCAACCCCAAGGCTCAAAGAGATCACCATGACCCATAACACCCATGTGTGCCATGCCCAACACCAACTTGAAAGTTGGAATTAGAAGGAAAAAGCTTAATTAGCATGCCAACAAATCCGATGCCATTGACGCCAAAGCTTTCATCATGTATTGGCAAAGTACTTCTCCACCTTTTCTTAGTGAGCCTACATGGTTGGTCGAAAGTATTTACCCCTTTCCCAATAGCTCAAGCACACAGGCAAGCAATTCTTTAACTTTGCTTAGTGATCCCACACGGTTAGCCAAAAGCAAGAACTTCACCCCTTCCCCAATAGCTCAAGCAAGAATTTCACCCCTTCCCCAATACCTCAAGCAAGAATTTCACCCCTTCCCCACCAATAGCTTAAGCACACAAGTAAGCAATTCTTTGCCTTCGCTCAGTGATCCCACACAGTTAGCCGGAAGTGTTCACCCCTTCCCCAATAGCTCAAGCACAGGCAAGACCTGTCACCCCTTCCCCACCAATATCTTAAGCACACACATAATAACTATTCCCCAATAGCTCAGGTATGCACGAAAGAAAGCATTATATACACACTAATCACATGTTAAAATAAAAGATAAGGAGAAATGAATTAATGTGTCATGGGGATTACAATTACTATACCCATGTGGAGCTTCCCAAGGGAGGTTCTCTAGCCACTTTTTTTTTTTTGCAGAAAGGAGACTTCTATTAAGTATGAAAATTTTATACAATGGAGATTTCACACCAAGAAAGGTGGAGATCTCAACCAATCAGGAGCCCTATGCTGCCAATAGGGTCCCAAATGAGAGGATGTGAAAAAGATACCAATGTCCCACTCTCTCATAAACTGGCCACGCTTCCTCTCCGCAGCCCTCGAAGATCCCTTGATTTTGGCCCAGGTAGCCATAATGGTGTGAATAATATCACTCCAAATCCTGCAAAGGCACTGAGAAACAAGAACGGGAGTACCCTCAATGGCCTCATTGCATCTAGCCTTCTAGATATTCCAGGCTAAGATGCTAGAGCAATAATCTCCCAAGAGCTGTTTAACCTTTGTGCCGGAGGGACAAAATGTGAAAGTGGCAAATCTTGAAGACAACAATGCCGAGCAACTCCTTGCCTAACCATAATGGCCTGTCAATCCCCTCTCAAATCTTAGCTATGGCCTAGACTGTGTCAACCAAATGATAGAACCAAAAGAAATGATAGCATCCCTCTTAATTCTACCAAAGAGGTGTGCAATGCAGACCAAACCCTCTGTGCTTCCGTGCATTCCCATAAACAAGGTAAACTGACTCTAAAACTCCTACACATCTAGGGCATACTGGGCAAGCACCAGTAACAGACCTCCGCTGATTGGTGGCTAGACAACCATGAAGAGAAACCCAGATAAAGGAGAAAATTTGTGGCTTCCTATAAGAATGCCACAATCTCTGCCAAAATGCCCTCTGAATGTCAGTCAAAATGCCGTAAGATTCCCAATAGTGTCTAAGAGTAGGGACACTCTGAATGTGTCCCAAGATAAGATGTCTAGCATTTCGCACCGTATAACTGAAAAAAGGCATGCTTTTCAAAGGGTTACAAGCATCCTTCCACTCCCACTCATCGGGGTCCCAATGAAAATGTCTGATAGGGCAGCCACCATACAACCAAAGGCTAACACTCTGTGATCATCCCTGAGGGGGGTCAACAAAGACGTGCTTCCCTAACCTGCCAACAACTTTGACTGGACTGGGGGCCCTCAATAAGGTCTTGCACGTCACATCTCTCCAACTGCCATCCATCCTGTACAAAAAAAAAGACCGGTACATCATCCTCCCTAGGCAAGGCGAGACCCATAACTTGAAGAGGAACACCTATCCCATAAAAAACCCCAAACCAAGAATGATGACGGCCTTCCAAACAAGAAAGATCTAGTAATCCAGTGGTTGGGAATGGCTCCATCAATCTGTGCAATCCTTCAGCTATAGAGCCTCTCAAATGCTGCATGAAATCCAATCTCTGCACCTCAGTGAGGCTGTGAAGCCTCTTCCAAGCCAGCACTATGGGGCATAGGGTCTCCTAGCCAGCCCAAAGAATATGCATAGCTGCTCCAAGAGGCCTACCATGCACATCTAAGATCAAATCATTCCATAGAATGGGCTGCTGGTTAGCTTCCTCCACTAAACTCGGGGGGATGTGTGCCAAAAAACTCCTTAGGCTCCACACACCGGCAAGCACACACACGTAGCGAGAGGAGCTTCTGGCCATGGAAGCTCGGAGAGCTTAGTTCGCGACGGAGAGGAGATCCGGAGAGGTTGCCTTTCCCGATTGTGTGAGCTCTCGTAGCTCGTGGAGCTTGCACTTGCAGATATGGGGAAAGCTCTCTATGAGAGCTTGTGTGAGCTGCTATTTGGTCGACTGCCTGGGTAGTACTGGTCAAGAACAAGAGCAGGTCTTGTGTGTGTACCTTGTGGTGAGGAGTAGCCTAGGTTTGTGAAGCCAACGTGAGTGCAGGCTGGTCGTCGCAAGTCTGTGGTGGATGGCTACTTGGATAAGGTGCAGCTTGTGAGTGGCTTTGAGCTACTGCGTGTAGAGTTGCATTGGTTGTCCAACTAGGAGAAGCGTTAAGGAGGTCAGAGACGCAGCCACCAGGGAGCATCTGGATAAGGTTGCCACCCTTATGGTGTGTGGCTGTGAACATGGCCACTAACCAAAAGCACTAGTGCAACCGTGGTAAGTCCTTTGGCAGGTCAATGCAGGTAAGGCAGGGAGCAGGCTGTAGGGTTCAGCCATGGGAAGCAAAAACAAATTTGTGCGAGATCCATCAACTGGGCTGTGATGCTTTGATCTTCGGGCTACAAGTTATGTGTTTTATGCCTTGGATGAAGGTCGAATGTGTTCCACAGTGGTAGTGAAATGTTATGGAAGATGCAACATTATGGGTTAGTAAGAGTAGCAGGAAGAGAAATTGCTGCTGTTGTTTTTTTTGTTTCTGAGTGCAAACAGTCACTTTCAGGAGAGAATATCTCTCAAACCGTGAGGATTCAGAATCTGAGTTGAACATAGAAGTTGTAGATCATTTCAAGGACTAAAACTTTGCTTTTGAAAGTTTTCTGATCTGGATTTTTTGTCTAAAGTTATCAGATTTGCAAAATAGGCAAAAGTTACAGTTTGCAGCCTGCAAAGCCTGCTTCTAACCTGAATATCTTTTCGATTGTAAAGAATTTAGTCTAGGTCTGAACTGGATAGTTTGCGACCATTAAACAGGCTACAAGTTTGCTTTTGACAGCCGGTTCATCTGGATTATGCATCACAAGTTATAAGGTCTGCAAGACAGCAAAAAGTTGCAGCCTGCACAATGTTTTAGCTGCAGTTTGGATGTCGTATGCCATGATGGGTCAATGCAATTGTATGCAAGGATTATGTACTTGTTGCTGAAGGTTTTGGCACTGGTTTAAGTGTGGGATAGAGTGTTTTTTGGTTAGCAAATCAACTTTCGGCTGCCTACATTGCCTACATCAACACTCTCTTTTCGAACACCCTGCATTCATATTATACAATTGACCTCGTGGCCCTTTCATTTCCTCGTCACAGAGCTCGGCTCTCTCATCCTACTGAGCGGTTTGCATACTTTCCTTGTAGGTGCAGGTACATCAGTTTTGGCAATTGGTTACATGCCAGTGGATGTCAGCACACATGCCTGCTTGATGTGACAGTACGCATTGGTTTATGCATCTGTCTGTGACACTTGGATAGTGATTTTGGCATACAGTTTGAGGTGGATACTGAGGTTTTGCAGGGGAAACTCTCTGCCCAAATTTTTCAAAATCTGTGATCTTTGCCATTGGTGTTGTACATCATGTCTTCATCACATTCAGAGCGCGAATTGTACAACATCAAGAAGTTTGATGGTACGAACTTCTCGCTCTGGAAAGAGCAGATTCAGGATGTGCTCATTCAGAAGAAGCAGTTGAAGCCCTTGAAGGGGATAACTACTAAGCCTGCAGATATGGATGCAGAGGTGATTGGAATGAGGTGGATGCTTTAGCAAAGTCTACTGTCAGACTTCATCTTGCTGAGTCAGTGTACTTTACAGTGGTAAATGAGAAGACTATGCATGAGCTGTGGATGAAGCTATGTGCCACATATGAGAAAGAGACTCTGCCTCCAACAAAGTCTATCTCATGAAACGGTTATTTGAGCTGCAGATGAAAGAGGGTGGATCCATTACATTGCACTTGAACGAATTCAATATCATCTTCAGTCAGCTTCAAGCACAGAAGCTAAATTTTGATGCGGAGATGAAGGCGATATTTCTCTTATGTTCATTGCCATCATCATGGGATACTTTTCGCACTGCTATCAGTAACTCTGCACCTAGTGGAGTAGTGAACTTTGATGATGTTGTGGGTAGCTTGCTTATAGAAGAGATCAGAAAGAAGTCTGTAGATCATGGCAAGCAAGATGCAACTCTCAATGCTGACCGTGGTGGTAGAGTTCAAGGGGGAAGTCTACAGAAAGAGGCAGGTCACGCAGTCGCAAGGATATTGAGTGCCATCAAAGAAGAATGACAACGGACCAAAAGATGATGACAAGAAAGGGAAAGCAAAGATTGAGGAAATCAATGCAGTCACCACACTGATAGTAGTCACACTGAGATACTTTTCATGTCATTTGCCTACCTGCAGAAGCGCTTACTACATCCGATGATGGATATTCTCAGGATTGGATCCTAGATTCAGGTGCTTCATTTCATGTCACTCCCCATAGGGATTGGTTCAGCACCTATGATAGCGGAATGCATGGTTGTGTTCATCTTGGAAACAACTATGCATGTGACATAGTGGGAGCAGGGGACATTAAGTTCTCATTTGCAAACGGCTCGTCATTTACTCTGAAGAATGTACGTCATGTACCCAAGCTGACTAAGAGTCTTATATCGGCTGGTTAGTTGGATGATAGTGGTTATCATACTATCTTTGGATCTTAAAGTTGGAAGATTCAAAAGGGCTCTATGGTTTTGGCGAGAGGTGCCAAATGTGGGACGCTGTATCCCTTGCATGTATCATGTGTTTCTGATAATGTTGTTGCTATAACCGAGCAGCCAAGCACTTCTTTGTGGCATTGCCAGTTGGGCCATATGAGCCAGAATGGAATGAAAAGCTTATGCCATTTGGGTTATGTGCCGAGTTTGAGCTTTTTTTATTTTGAATTTTGTGAACATTGTGTGTATGGCAAGCAGTCTAAATCAGCCCACAAGCGGCAGGCTAAGAAAGAGCTTGACAAGTTGGATTTGGTTCATTCATATGTATGTGGTCGCTCGTAAGAGTGATGCATTCAATGTGTTTCAGAAATGGTTGGCTTTGGTTGAGAATCAGTCAGATGGAAAGCTTAAATGCTTGTAGACTGATAATGGTGGAGAATATGTCTCTGATGAGTTTCGACATTTCTGTGACACACGTGGCATAAAGAGGGAGCTTACCACTCCTTGTACTCCAACTCAGAATGGAGTTGCAGAGAGAATGAACCAGACTATTCAGGAGAGGATGTAGTGTATGCTTTCTCATATAGCTTGTCAGGTGGATTTTGGGCTGAGGCATTGAAGACTGCAGTGCATGTGATTAACAGATCACCGAATAAGAATTTGGATCATGGCATTCCTGAACAGGCATGGAGTGGCAAAAAGCCCTCTTACAATCACTTGCGCATATTTGGGTGTGAGGCATTTGCACATGTGCCAAAAGAGTTCGGAAGAAGCTAGATCCGAAATCTAAGAAATGCATCTTTCTGGGTATGGTGAAAGTGGAGAGATGGGATATCGTCTCTGGGATCCAGAAGGCAAGAAGATCATACACAGCCATGATGTGGTCTTCAATGAGAAGAAGATGCATAAAACACCCATCAAACATGTGGAAATGCGCAGAGTCACCTTTCAGGATGTTAATCCGCTGGCACATGATGGTAGAAGGCAAGTTGTTCATGCACCAACAAATGTGGATCAAATGGTACAACCAGGTACTCCCAGTGGTTCACAACAAAGGGCAGATGATAGTTCATCAATTGGTGGACGTGATGAGCAGGATATGGCTCATATGCATGATGGACAACAAGTTGACATGCCTTTGAGACGGTCAGCCAGAATCTCTAGACCGCTAGATAGATTTGTGCTAGGCGCAGACTATGTTATGTTGACTGACTGTGGAGAACCGTCTTGCTACAAAGAGGCTATGCTTCGTGATGACAAGCGCAAGTGGGAGCTTGCTATGCAGTCAGAGATGGATTCACTCAGAAAAAATGATACATGGGATCTTGTTTCTTTGCCTAGAGAGAAGCTTGCGCTCCCATGCAAGTGGGTGTTCAAGATGAAAGTCACAGTGATGCAGTGCCTAAGTATAAGGAGCGGTTAGTTGCCAAGGGATTCAAGCAAGAAAAGGGTGTGGACTTTGATGAGATCTTCTTGCCAGTTGTGAAGATGACTACACTCAGATGTGTGCTTGGCTTGGTAGCTAAAGATGACATGGAGTTAAAGCAGATGGATGTCAAGACTGCGTTTCTTCATGGTGACTTGCATGAGGACATCTACATGCAGCAGCCTGAGGGCTTTGTGCAAAAAGGCAGAGCAAAGCTTGCAAGCTTAAGAAGAGCCTATATAGTCTTAAGCAGGCACCCAGGGAATGGTATCACAAATTTGATGCATTCATGAGATCTCAGCATTTTAGGCGGAGTGAGTCAGATCACTGTCTTTACACAAAGAAGGCCACAGATGGCAGCCTGGTTATACTCATTCTATATGTTGATGATATGCTACTTGCTAGCAGGAATAGCTATGAGCTAGATGGTATTCGGGCCAAGTTGCATGAGGCATGTGACATGGACTTGGGAGATGCAAGACACATTTTGGGCATGCGCATTACGCATGACAAAAAGCAAGGACTCTTATGGTTATCCCAGAAAGAGAATGTCGGCATAGTACTTGAGCGTTTCAATATGGCGGGGGGGAAGGCATTGAGCACTCCTCTTCCTCCATATGTGAAACTCAGCCAGAAAGATTGTCCGAAGTCAGATGGTGAGAAGGCCGAGATGGCTAAGGTTCCTTATGCATCAGCAGTTGGCAGTTTGATGTATGCTATGATAGCTACGAGGCCTGACATTCCATTTGCAGTGGGAGTTGTTAGCAGGTACATGGCAAATCCAGGAAAGAAGCATTGGGAGGCAGTGAAGGGTTTGATGCGTTACTTGCGAGGTACGCAAGAGATGTGCATATGCTTTGGTAGACGAGATGCATGTGTATTGGGCTACACAGATGCAAATTATGCAGGTCACCCTGACACGAGGAGGTCTACTTCTGGCTATGTGTTTACCTTTGCTGGAGGTGTAGTGTCATGGATGTCACGTGCACAGAAGTGTGTTTCACTTTCTACCAGAGAGGCTGAGTATATTGCAGCCACAGAGGCATGCAAGGAAGCCATTTGGCTTAGTCGGCTAGTGGGAGATTTGGGAGTTACAGTTGATACTCCTATGTTGCACAGTGATAGTATGAGTGCTATACAGTTGGCACGAAATCTGGTCTTTCATGCAAAGACCAAGCACATAGAGGTCAAGTATCATTTCATCAAAGAGGTACTTGAGGATAAGAAGCTTGAGCTTGTCAAGGTGCATACGGATGATAATCCTGCAGACCTTTTGACGAAGGGTCTAGCATCTCAGAGATTTGCATGTCTCAGAGAGATGATGGGCATTGGGTGAGCACTATTCTCACATGTACCACTCTCGCTTAGAGCCACATTGGCCTTTAAGTGGTAGGTTGTTGGGGATAAAGGCCCCTGTATATGGGTATTTAGCCCATCATATATAAATGGAAGAGAAGAAAGATAAGCTAGTGTGAGCTACCACCAAAATACGAGTCGTCTCCTCCTCTCTTGCTCATCATATATAAATGGAAGAAAAGATAAGCTAGTGTGAGCTACCACCAAAATACGAGTCGTCTCCTCCTCTCTTGCTCACCCGTGAGCTTCCGCTCTCTCTCTCTCTCTCTCTCTCACCTCAGGGTCAATGATATTCAATCCCCCTTCTTGCTTAGGCCTGATAATGGTTTTCCAAGCAACTCTGGCGCCCTGGTGTGTGCATTTCCATCAAGCCCCGACCAAAGAAAGTTCCGAATATGGTGACAAAGCTGGCCAATGTAGCCCTTATGAAAAATCCAACATGAAGCGATAAACCAAGCCGTAGCAAAACTTGGTTAACCACCAAAGCTCTAGAGGCCAAGTCGAGCTTCCTCCTGCTCTAGTGATGAAGTTTGCTTTTAATGCTTTAGAGCACTAGAGCAAATTGTTGTGCAGGGGAGATGTCAATGCCCACCTAACAACCAAGGGATCTGGCAAAGAGCATCTTCTCTCAGTCTAAGTAAAACACCTGTACCCCAATCTACAAGAGGAGAATCACTAATCCAAAAACCAATTGACTTATGCCAATTGATAGTAGCTCTTGCTGCCAAACAAAAGGCCTCCAAGGCTGTCCGAAAAGCACATAAACAAGCATGTGAAGCCTCAAGGAACAATGACATATCATCTGCTAACTCAAAGTCCAAAAACTCTTCCTCTAAAGGCAGCCTGAGACCCACAACACCAGGGGCAGCAGCCTGAAGAAACCTTCTCATAGCCTTAGCTATAATGAGGTACAGTAAAGGGGCGAGGGACAACCTTGCCTCACTAAACGAGACATCTCAAAACGCTTGTTGCGCCCCCCACAAGCTAAAACAATGCTATGAGCCTCCCTGTATAGTCTAATCCAGCTTTGGGAAAACCCCATGTGTGCCATAGTGCCCTCCAAAAAATCAAGTAAAAGAATGGCAAGAGTTTGCTGACTAGACTTTGCCCACTCAACAGCTTCTGAGAAAGAAAAGATGTTATTAAATATACTCCTTCCTTGGAGGAACCCATTCTATGTATCATGGATAGTCCATCGGACAATCAGCTACAACCTTATACTCAAGGCTTTAGCTAAGATTTTATATGCAGATCTAAGGAGGGTGATGGGCCTCCATTCCTTGATGTCAGTCTTGTCCCCACTCTTGGGGATAAGGTGAATCAGTCCCTCCGTGAGGTATGGCGGCATCATACCCAACAACCACATTTCCTAAAGGGAAACAGTGATAGCATCTCCAATATGATCCCAAAAAAGAATAAAGAAGGCGAGAGAAAGACCATCATCCCCTGGGCATGAACCACTAGAAAGAGCATGTAGTGCGTGAAGGAATTCATCCTTCGAGAAAGGGGCATCCAGGGAAGAACACATAGCATCTGTAATGAGCCTAGGCATGCACTCCCAAAGTTTTTGTTGTGCCACATCTCTCTGAGGAGAGGGCACCTCTACAGTCAACAAAGACCGATAAAAATCTGAAGCAATAACCCTCACCTTAACAGGCTCAATCTGAACCTCACCCTGTGAATCCTGCAAGTACCTCATAGAATCCCTACTATGGGAAGGCCTGTGTGCTGAGAAATACTCTTTGTTGCATTTGCCACCCATCTGAGTCCAAAAAGCCTCATTTGCATCATGAAACGTGAACTCAACCCTCCTGTCCATGGCCAACTGCAGGCTCTAACTGTGGTCCAGAGGTGTGTAATCCAAGACGTATGTGGATGCTTTTCATGTTCCCTTTGAAGAGCAGCAATCCTACGCCTAATAGCTCTCTCCTTGTCCAGAGCCTCCTTCTTCTTGGACAAGGCAGTGCTATGATAATGATGGCTGGTCCTCTCAAGAGCCAGCGCGCAATATTATGATGAGGTTCAGGACCATCACAAGATCTTCATATCTCTCTGATCTCAAGGGAGATGTCCGCATCTAGATAAAGAGAGTCAGGGATATGGACACGGGGAGAGGCCGAGCAAGCCCCAGGCTCCCTAAGACACAAAACGACGGGGCAATGATCGGATTTGGTGGTGCCAAGCATAATAGCAATGGTGCCTCCTCTGTCCAAGGACCAATCATCCACATAAAACCTGTCCAGACGTGCAAAGGCTCTCATCCCCGCTCCTACGGTTATGCCAAGAGAAAGATAAGGAGTTTGGCTTTCTCTTGAAGTCATCCTCAGTCCAGCAATCCCTGCCAAAAAAAGAAAGCGTGAACCTCTCCATGAGGTTCACTCCAAAGGGTGTAAACCCCCTTTGCGTCCACCCTTCTTGTCAGAAGGTTGCTCAACCATATTAAAATCTCTTCCCACTATCCAATGATCAACCTGGGGAATGACATTTGTAATTGTGTCCCAAAAGGCCACCCTAGGGAATGACATTTGTAATTGTGTCCCAAAAGGCCACTTTTTCACCTCTCACGTTAGGTGCATAGATATTCAAGATTCCCAATTTTTGACCCTCATGCATGATCAAGATCCACTGCGCTCTAGTAGGGATGATAACACCATGCCCAATAACATGAGGCATAACATATGCTGCCACTAAAATGCAAACACCCCCTCTAGTCCCAACTGTCGAGGACCAGAAGGTGTGGTCAGAAAGCATCTTACCAATTTTTTCCACACTGAGATCTATCCAATTTGTGTTCCTACAACAAAAGTACATCCATAGACCCTCCTGTAAACAGCAGGGTGAAGCTAGTCCTTCAAAAGGCGCTTCCTACCCCCCATGGGTGGGAAGCCCTCCAAGGCCCTGAACGTTCCATGAGACGATTCTCATGGAAGAGAAGAGGGTTTGACCCCCGATCTAAGAAGACGATGGGCCGCCTGAGGACACCTCTCATAATGCTGGAGGATAGGATAATCCACGGGGCAAAGTCCATTGACATGCCCTTGTTTGAGGCCCTGCACAGTACATGCATATGTACGAGAAACCTGTTTGCCCTGTAGGGCATCAAGGACAATGTCATCATGCTGAAAATCCTGCAATACATGATCCCCACTGCACTGAACATCCTGCATATCGCCCCCTCCAAGTAGAGAGGACTCAACAAAATCATCCTGATCTGAGATATCATCCCTCTGCAAAGATGCATCAGCTGACACATCCCTTTGACCAGAAACATCAACATCCCTCTAGCCACATTTTGAATGGAGCTATCTCGTTTTGTAACTCCCACCGTTTTCATTTATAGTGTTGGTTGTAGATATCCAAGGACATACCCCTCATAGCCAAGAAGCCATGGTAGTGGACACAAGTACCTATAAGCCATCACACTCTCACTCACTTTCTCTCACACATAAGAGATAAGGAAGTAAATAAAGGCAATATCTCTTGATCTCACACAAGGGAAGTGTCCTTTCTCATTAGTTATGTTGACTTATACAGAATTAATAATTACCCAAGTACCTAAACTTGGGTGGTCATCTTATGTCTAGACCGTGTATATGAGTGTCCTAGGTTAACTAATGTACATTCTTTTGCTACCCGCATTACACTTAGCTCGATCACATCCCTTGTTTACATCATTTTGAGTGCATTAGAGTAGAAAAATTCATAATTTATACATTAAGTGCTGAAAAAATGCATGTGCAGTCAAAATTACAAAGTTGTACATTAAGTGCTAAAAAATTGCATATGCAGTCAATTTACAAAGTGATGCAAAATAAATTATTTAATGTTGCTAATCACTTGTAAATACTCCAAAACCTCAAAAGTTCTATCAATGGGGCCCTTCAAAGTCATTCATCAAGTTAGCCACCATTAAAGAGGGTTACCATCTCTCCATGCCTGATGTAGGTCCATCCTTGGACTTACGCCATGAATTGAAAAGTAGAGGGGTTGGTTCTTGTTGAGGAGGATAAAACATGAGGAATCAAATGTTAAATTCTCCATTGCATATCACAAACCATGAGATCACCATTAAAAAAAAGGCAATCATCAATCATAGCATCAAGGATATTCAGGTTAACATAGGTTGTCTATAGTGAGATTGCAGATATTAAAGTGTAACACATGTGTTTGGGTAAAAATAATGAAAGAATGCCTAATGCATGCACTCAAAAAATGCAAGAACCTATATGCTTCACATTAAACAAACAGAATGTTGTGTAAGAAAAGCACATAGGATAGGTGCTCTAGGCGCGATGGGTCTTATCTTGGACTAGTGTTGCCACTATTGTCGAGGCTTATATCCTAGAAATATTGTGCACTATGTGTATGTGTAGAAGAATCCAAAGTAAGCACAATGTTTTTTAAGGTTTTTATGTGTACAATAAAATAATATGATGATGTGGAGGACTCAAAAGCAAGCCTATGTCGTTGAACTAAAAGTCTCGGGCGACATGACTCTTATGCTAGTTCCCAGATTAGTGACTCCCTAGCATGCGATGTAATTATGCTAGTTCCTACAATGGTGACTCCCTAGCATGCGATGTAATTATGCTAGTTCCTACAATGGTGACTCTCTAGTAGTATGTATTGACTCTTATGTCAATTCCTAGATTGGCTCTTTAGCACGCAATGCATTTATTCCAATTCTTGGAGTGGCAACTCTCTAGTAGTATGTTATTTCTTTTTAAAAAAAGAAGTAATGCCAGTTGTGAAACTATGCCAATTGTTACAGAAGTGAAAATGTTTTGTTGGTTTCAAAAGAACCAATGCCTGTTGTGATAGTATGCCAATGGTTGGAAAGACCATTGGCAGGCGACTTAGTGTAAATTTTTTTTAATGGTTTTATAGGATGCATGTGTGTGTTGCAAGGAAGAGACAAGACTATGAACAAGACAAATGGTAACTCGGACTTTGACTCTAGGACCTCACTTATAGAAAATTTAAAAAAAAATATTGCTAATGAAGATATCACACAAAATTTTGTTTGGTGTGCATTAATTAAACTCCACTGATGTGGCATTTAATCTATTTAAGCTTAGTATATGAGTCCCATTGTGTACTATTTTTTGTTCGGTTACATAAGAATATTATTTAATTAGATATATTACTTGGATTATAATAGTCTCATGGAGGAAAATTTGAAAGATAAAACAGAAATACCGTAGACAACGGAATATACATAGATGGCTTTTGTGGAAAGCGGATTGCAGATAGAGTGTAGAAAAGACACAAATGGTGGACATTTTCACATCTAAAACTGAAGCACAAAATTTAACCTGGTGACACTGTCTACATGGAGTGAACTAGAGAAAGTAAGCATCATCTTTAGGCAATCCTACATATTTTCT
The DNA here is from genome assembly GCF_041138505.1 of Cibotium barometz. NCBI lineage: Eukaryota > Viridiplantae > Streptophyta > Polypodiopsida > Cyatheales > Cibotiaceae > Cibotium > Cibotium barometz. Next base: position 20,150,636 of record NC_141056.1, read on the forward strand.
TATAGCAAGGGAGAGGGGAACATAGTCTTGTCCATTTATTATTTCCTTTTTGAATTTTGTGGTTTTTTCTTGAACAAATAGGTAAGCTTCATTGTAGTCTTCTTATTCAGCATGCTCCTCAACATCAATGAAAATTGGATTTTGACCATTTGAAAATGGAGATGATGTGGTGTTCACCTTTCTCCAATGCAAGCATTCCTTTGAGGCATTCCATATGTACAAATTCTTCAAGAGGTTCCCAACTGGATAAATCAATATCCCCATTCCCTATGCCTATTGTAATCGATGCCTATTGTAATTGATGCCTCAATAAGTTTTATTTTTTCCAGAGCAAGAAAGTTTGGGCACTTACTGATAGAAGGACCCAATTGCTGCTTCTTGCCTTTTCTTTCCACAATTCCAGACGACCTTGGAAAAAAGCGCAAGCATATAAATAAGAACAATGTATAAACCATACAACCATCGATCCTGTGCAAACAATCGATTCGTGCTTCTTGCCTTTTCTTTCTAGAGTTCTAGAAGAACCCAGGAAAAAGTGTAAGGATATATATTCACAATTCATAAACCATACAAGCATCTTTGTTTGCAAACAATGTATACAAACAATAGTAAACAAACCTTGCGATCTTGCTCTTCTTTTCATGGTAAGAACATTATGAATGCATTGGGACCTTTGGGTGGCATAAGAATCCTTCCTGGTAGGGAATTTGGAGCTACGTTTCTGGGAGCAGTGGTACGACTAGGTTTTGGTTCGTCACATAAAAGCATAGTGGGGATAAGGGAGTATGCACTGATTTCATGACATCTTGAAGAGGATTTATTTTAGGCACCATGCTTAGAAGCATATATACAATGATAAGAAGGTTGTATTTATAAAGAATCTGACAGAACTACAAGCCAAAATAAGTAACTAGAAACATGCAAATATAGCAGGAGCACCCACTACAAGATATCCATCCTGTGCAATTTTTGTTGCTCCCTTCCTGGTAACATCAGGAGGCTTGTAGAAGTTGGATTTGTACATATTCCTTTGACACACAACAAGGAGATCAAAGAGCCAAGATTATGGACACCAGAACATATAGAATGTAGCCTACGGGCTCGAATTGTGCATGCAAACATACCACGAGCACACCCACCACGTGATATCCATCTCGTGAAATTATTTTGCCTAATGCACAAGATGGATAGGCTTGTAGAAGTTGGATTTATGCCAAAAGGTACAAAATGACACCCAAAACAAATTGGAAAACATGTGGAAGACTGCATGCAGCAGCCAACGTTTGACGTGGAAGAGCGCAAACCAATCGGAGAGCCCATGGAAGGCTTGTATAAGGTGGATTTGTGCAAGAAGGTACGAAATGGCACCCAAGAGTGCAAACCAATCGGAGAGACCATGGAAAGGCTTGTACAAAGGTACGAAATAGCACCCAAAACAAAAGTGGCTACGTCAAAGCAATGGTCTTTACATCAGATGGATGTGAAGAATGCATTCTTGCATGGGGATTTGCAAGAAGACGTGTATATGTTGCAGCCACCTGGTTATGAGGATGTGAGTCACCCCGAGCATGTTTGCAGGTTGAAGAAAGCCTTGTATGGCTTAAAACAAGCACCAAGAGCATGGTCTGACAAGATCTGTGAATATCTTGTCACTATTGGCTTTCATGTAGCCAATGCAAATTTCTCGCTGTGAGACATGGTGATAGAGGGGTTGTGCTTGTTGTCATCTATGTAGAGGACTTGATCATTACGGGGGACCATGATGTAGAGATCTTTGATGTAAAGATCTTGCTTAGATAGAAGTTTGAGATGAAGGATCTGGGGGAGCTCAGATATTTCTTGGGCATTGAGGTGATTAGGTCACCACATGGTATTGGATTACTGCAGAGACAGTATGGCTTGGACATGTTGTCCAAGTATGGTATGACAGGCTGTAAGCCTATTTCTATGCTATTGGATCAGAATGGCAAGTTGAGTGCAAATTCAAGAGAGATCTTTGGAGGATCCTACTATGTATAGGCGCATAGTAGGAAGCTTGATCTACATGATGATCACCAGACCAGATTTGAGCTATGCTGTTGGGTTGGTGAGTCAATTTATGCAGGTTCCACGAAAACCGCATTTGGATGCATTGAGATGCATACTAAGGTATGTGAGGTCTACTTTGCATTGTGGACTATTCTATGAGACTGGGACAGAGATATGTGTACATGGGTACACATATGCTGATTGGGCTGGTAGTATCTCAGATAGAAGATCTACCAGTGGCTTCATGTTTTCTTTGGAGAGTGCTGCTGTGACTTGGAGCAGCAAGAAGCAGCCTACGGTTGCTCTATCCAGTACAGAGGCCAAGTACAGAGGAGCTGCTATGGCAGCATGTGAGGTAGCTTGGTTGAGAAAGCTACTTGCAGATTTGGGTCTATCAGTGGATAGACAAGTTGTTATTTTCTGTGACAACATTAGCAGTATACAGTTGGCCAGGAACCCAGTTTTTCATGCTCGCACACGAAGCATATAGAGGTCCACTACCATTTCGTCAGAGAGAAGGTCTTGGTAGGAGACCTTGACCTTGTTTATGTCAGCACACAGGATCAGGTAGCTGACATCTTCACCAAAGCATTGGGTACAGAGAAGCTCTGCAGATTCAGAGCTTCACTTGGTGTACATGAGATGGAGTTGAGCTCGAGGGGGAGTGTTGAGATATCGAGCTCGTCTAGTGAGGCGGTGGACACTGAGGACCCGCCTGGAGGATAGGCCCCACACTTACACTACTGGCATGGTTGGTGAGATCTTGGGTGATATGCGGCCAGTGGGATGACAGGCTGTGTGACAGCCATTCTAGAGACTGGCATAGTTATAGCGCCAGCTCATTTAGTTGGGTTCACACTATAGAGAACCCTTGTATGTATTTGGTTGAGTACCTTTCATATTGTGTGTACTCTTATCTTGTATATGGTGTGTTGAGTGTTGAGTGAAGAAGAAGAAGATTTTCAGCCTCTCACCTTGTGTGTTCTCTATTAGGGTTTTGTGAGTGTGTGTGTGCTTGCAAGAGCTCAAGCTCTCTTCCCCCCTGCATCTTTTCAACCAACACGTACGTCGGGGAAGATATTTGGAACAAGGAGTAAGAGTTGTTTTCTGAATTCGGGCATGGATCTGGTTGATTGACCTTGCTGGTCCTCAACGGATGAGTCCATGGCTCTTTTATATGGATCTGTTGGTTGATCTTGCTGATCTTCAACGGAGACTCCATTTTTGTTAAAGTGATCTAGGAACTATCGAAAAGGCCCCTGATGAGTGGACTGATGAGTGGACAGGGGGTGAGCATTCTGGTTGCCAATGATGCCATAGGTACACCAATGAAGGAATGTTTGGAAATAAGGATTCAATTGGATAATTAGAGGATTATGATCAGTGACACTCTGGTTTCATTAAATGATTGTTTTAAAGACTGTTGAATCTGTGAAAAAGGCAATTTCATATTGGGTGTGTAAGTGGTGTGACTAGTTTTAAGTTTGCATGAATATTTGGCTAGGGGGCCTGGGAACTCTTTTCCCTGGTACCTGGGACAACCTAACCAAATTATTAATTGGATCCCATCACTACAGTGTTTGGGCGGTTGGCTAACCCATGGGATTGGATGGGGTTAGGCTGGATTGATGGATCCCTAAATTGAGACTTAATTCTATTATGGTTCGATAGATGAAGTAAATCCCGGACAAAAATTGTTCTATGGAACGGTTGTGCGTCTCAATGAGAAAAAAAGCGTTGGTCTCTATGATCCATGTACAATCTTTTCCCTGATCTGACTATGGGACTTACAGGTTTGGTCAGATCAGTTCAGTTAGTTAAGGCTTTTGACTACGTTAGAGAAAAATTATCCTGGAGAAATCGCCCGTGCTTTCTGAGTAAAGGAAGTTTTTTCGGGTTCGGTTTTGGAAGAACCGATGGATTAGTCTCTTGTCCGAATATCCGTGAGCGAGGCCCCGAGTGTGGGACCCTGCCCCGCGCAAGAAGTGCTACTTCCGCTGCTAGCACCCTTGAATTGGTTGCGCGGTGGGGATAGGGACCTCACAAAAGGGGTCAAAATAGAGGAATGTTGCTAGTTAAACTTGATCAAAGTGTTGACATGGATACATAGTGCTTATTTTAAGCATTATATCAAGCCAAAGATTCTCAAAATTGGATTTTTTTAAAATCAAGATTTGGTCACCTTTGGGTTGTGGTTTACTTTTCAAAAAAAAGTCAAAACTAAGAATAGTAGAGGGTTGACAAAGTCAAAATAAATTGCATAGGTGGTTAGAGCATTCAATCACCTCTCTATAGAGCTCAAGAACACTCAATTTGGAGTTTGGGAACATTTCCAAAAGTCATTTGACATTTGAGATAAAGCCGAAGGCCAAACCCACCAAAGGAAACTACAAGGAAGCTCTTGAGCACGAAGTGGGCACATCGACGAATGCAAGGCAAGATGCCAAGGAACTATGCAAGAAGACATTAATGGAAATGTCAATGAAGGGATACATCAAGAGGAAAATGTTCCAAAAATGCCTAAGGATGGTGGGGACATGAACATGAACACCATGATGTACTTCATGTAAAGCATGCTTGATAGGATGGACCAAAGATTTCAATTCATTTGATGCTATGAGCAACGAGTTGTATGATGGACTCATAGGTTTGAGACAAGATGCAGATAAAGGCAAAGAAGCCTACAATGGACCTATGTTGCATCCATATGCACCTAGCACCTTTCAACCAATGGGGCCACAAGACTATGAACCTTTTATGGGAGCTTCACATGCAAATGCATTGCATACTCCACAAGCTAGTATGAACCATGATGATAGAATTCATGGGTCTATTCTTGGAAAGGAGAACTTGCCTCCGTCATTTGATGCATCAAGGTGGAAAAAGTATACCTCAAATACCTATGAAGGGAGTCTCTCCAATGCAAGGGAGAAGTTTGGAAAAAGGCAAAGGCATAGGTTTGGAAGAACCAAGGGTAAATGGAAATTGGAATCCTTCACACATGAGTGGTTCTCACTTCAATTAGATGGGAGGTCCTCACTTCAACGAGATGGGCCATCATTCCAATGAGATGGAATCTAGTCATGGTAGACCACATCACTTCAATGAGTTTGGGGGGAAACCATTCGAGCATAGACCACATGATCGTCATCGAGGTAGTGATGAAGATGAGTTTAAGAGAGTGAAGGACAAGTTAACATTTACTAAGTTCAAAGGTGAAGGCTCAACCACACTGAGGAGTTTGAAGAATGGATTGATAAAATGGAGCTTTACTTTGAGCTTAGTCCTTGTAGTGATAGGGCCAAGGTGTTGTTTGCTACTTTTCATCTAGAAGGTTATGCCTATGCGTGGTGGTAGCACTTGAATGTTCACGGCTATTTGCTCACTACTTGGGGAGATTTCAAGAATGAGATGAGAAGAACCTTTGTTTCACTCCTTAATATATCAAGGATGGTGGAGAAATGGGATGATCTCACTCAAATGGGCAATGTCAAGGATTATTCATGAAGTTTTCACTTCATGTGGAAGGCTTGAGTGAGGAGTACAAATTGAGGAGGTTCATCAAAGGGAGAAAACAACATTAAGGTTAATGTGGATCCTCAAAGATTTGGAACCATCAAGGAGGTCATGCTTCTTGTGGAGAACTATGAGGCAAAGTATACACATGGAAGCAGAGCAAGGCATGGGTTTAGGGCTGCTTTCAACACTTTAACTTTGGGCAAGACTTCAAATGATGTTACATCTCACACGGGTCTTCCTAGATTCCCAACCGTTTATGGAAGAGGTGGGAGAGAAAATTTCAAATTTGGCAACTCTCTTCCTAGACCTTCAAATGTTGATGGGGAAACAAGTTGATGTCAAAGCATCTAACAAGAACAAGGTTATTGGTGAAGGCCACATTAATGACTTGAAGGACAAAGGCTTGGGTTTCAAGTGTGGTGACAAATGGAACAAGGATCATTGGAAGGTTTGCAAAGCCAAGAAGATGTCCTTAAGCATGATTCTCATCGAACCTTGCCACGAAAGAAAAAAAAAGGTAAGATTATGAAGATTGCTTTGAAGGTGCCAGCAATGAAGTCAAAGATGTAATGAATGATAGTGGATTTTATTTTGGCCTAGGTGGATCAAAGAGGAGTGAAGTGGAAGATGTAAACAATGGATGTGAATTTCCTTTTGATTCGGGTGGATCAAAGAAGATTGAAGTTGCCTATGTGTGTCCATCATGACAATATCTCAAGTGATGCCTATGCCGGTTGCAAAGATGCAAGTATATTACGGATTGAAGGCATGCATAAATGGAATGGGTGACACATGTTTTCTCATGTGATGCCTATGCCGGTTGCAAAGATGCAAGTATATTATGGATTGAAGGCATGCATAAATGGAATGGGTGGCACATGTTTTCGTTGATAGTGGGAGCACAAAGATGGACTACAAATTGATATGCAAAGATGTGAGTTTGATACTCACAAGTGAGCTTCTTATGAATGAGGAAGGGCATGATTATGTGCTAGAAGCAATTTTGGGTACAAGAGAAAGAGTTCTTCGCAGCCGTACATTAGTAGAGTATTTGGTCAAATGGCAAGGGATACCTAAGGAAGAAGCTTCTTGGAAACTTGCCTCTACTTTGGAAGGGTTTGAAGGGTTGTTGGATGCATTTTGGAAGTCCAATGAGGGTCAAGAAAAGTGAATTAGCTTGCTGGAAATTCTTGTAAATTCAATGTGGCCTATACTCTTGGGTTTTGGATGCATAATGTTTGGAAGCTACACAAGGCTCTTATTCCATTATAGGGTAGATGTTATGGCTTGTTTTGAAGGCTTTTTGGGCAATTTATAGCCATATACATATAATTTTGGATTTCCATACATGGTGTAAGCATGAGCTTGAAGTTTGACACACTACAACACAACCCGCCCATAGCGACGCTTTGCATTGCTATGGGTGTTGCTTATGCAACTATAGTAGCGACACATAACCACCACATAAGAATAAAAAAAGCATTGTTTAAGCAACACAAAAAGCATCACTTTAGTGATGCTATCGAAGGGCATCACTTAAAAGATGTGTCTCAAGGCAGTACTTAAACGATGATGGGAAACGCTCAATGGATATTTTAAATGATTAAAAACTCACATTTCTTTCTATAGCTCTAGCATGTATGTGCTTTGGAACAGCGATAGTCCTTCACTTGTTATTTAAAAACTACATGAGTTATTGGTTGATATAAAGAACATATGATACACACCTACATACGTGTCTAAGACAAAATGTAAACATTCTAATATGGACATGAAAAAGTGGCAATGAAGCCCTTCTTACCCATCCTACCAAAACATGATGTAGGCCAAGCCTATAGCCCAGGTTGTGCTGCATCCTAAAGACATATGTTCAGAATAAACAAACATGTGTACATAGACCTATGATTTAAGATAAACATTAGTACATAGCTAGAGAGTAAATATTACATACCTTCTGTCGACCCCAATGTGTCCTGAGTCACATCTCTCGTTGAAAAAGCCCTCCACCCCACCATGACTCAGGATGCATACTAGTGGGGCAGGTATTCTCGGCCACTGTATAATATCTCCTACACATTTGGAAGTCACATCCAAGAAATTAGAATAAAAAATAAATACATGTATCAACAAATGCAACTGGATGCCAGGATTTTATAGGATGTAGTTTTGCATGTAGAAATGAGACCAGCCCATAGGGCTACCCCTGACCAAAGCCTAAGGCTCTTGTAGTGGGCATGGGACAGCTTAGAGCCATCCCAAGGGGATAGGAAGGCCCCAAGATGTACCCACCAGCCCTTGCATGGGTTGGGCAAGCTATCAACTAGCCTTAAGGAATCAAGAGATAGTTTACATGCAGGTACACTCCGGAATGGAATGGTGTTATAGAAAGAAAAAATAGGCACATTGCAGAAGTGGCACCTGCCCTTGATGATGGCTGAAAAGAATATGCACATTATTTTTGGGAAGAAGCAGTAGCAACTGTTGTTTACATTATGAAAAGGACATCCACTACATTTGTTCATGGTATGACACCTGAACAGAAGTTTACAGGCATAAGATCGGACTTGTCTCACTTGAAAGTGTTTGGGTGTATTGTATATCATCCACGTTATCCACACATCAATCCACATCATCCATACATCCATCCACATCAATCCATACGTCAATCCACATCATCCATACATCCATCCACATCAATCCACATTACCCACACATCAATCCACATTCATTTCATAAGTATTCCCATTCTCATCTAATCACATCTTTTTCTATCTCATCACTTATTTCCTCATTTATCCTCATCAGATCACATCTACTTGCATCTACCCATACATCTCATCACTTCACATACATTAACATCAATCCAATTTACATCGCATCTTATCACATCCATTTCACATCACATCTCATTCATTCACATCCCGATTCACATGCTAACACATTCATTCACGTCCCTTATCGTTCATTCACATCTCAATTCACATGTTATCACATTCATTCACATCCTATATCTTTCATTTTCATCCTGATTCACATGACATCACATCTCATCTATTCATTCACATTTATCTGATTCGCATTACATATCATCATATCTATTTACCTTTCATTCTCATCACATCCATCCATTCTTTCCCATCTATCTGATTTGCATTACATCTCATCACATCTATTCACCTCACATTCTTGTCACTCCTATTCTCATCGCATCCATCCATCCATTCATTCACATTTATCTGATTCGCATCACATATCATCATATCTATTTACCTTTCATTCTCATCACTTCTATTCTCATCACATCCATCCATTCTTTCCCATCTATCTGATTTGCATTACATCTCATCACATCTATTCACCTCACATTCTCGTCACTCCTATTCTCATCGCATCCATCCATCCATCCATTCCCATCTATCTGATTTGCATCACATATCACCACATCTATTTACCTTTCATTCTCATCACTTCTATTCTCATCACATCCATCCATCCATTCTTTCCCATCTATCTGATTCGCATCACATATCATCACATCTATTTACCTCTCATTCTCATCACTTCTATTCTCATCACATCCATCCATCCATTCATTCCCATCTATCTGATTCATATCACATCTTATCACATCTATTTATAGAATGTAAGAGAATTCTTATTTTTGATATAAAGATTCTTTATGCATCTATTTATGCATAAGAACAACTTCAGTGGAAAATAACACTTTTATAAAAATCCGTTTATGCATCTATTTATGCATAAATTCAATTTTAAGGAGAATAACACTTTTGAAATAAAAAAAAATTCTTTTATGCATCTTTCTATGCATAAAATCAAAATTGATGAGAATAACTCTTTTGAAATAAAAATAAATTTCTTTATGCATCTTTCTATGCATAAAATCAAAATTTGATGAGAATAAGTCTTTTGAAATAAAAATAAATTTCTTTATGCATCTTTCTATGCATAAAATCAAAAATGATGAGAATAACTCTTTTGAAATAAAAATAAATTTCTTTATGCATCTTTCTATGCATAAAATTAAAATTTGATGAAAGTAACACTTTTATAATAAAAAAGTTCTTTTATGCATCTATTTATGCATAAATTCAATTTTAAGGAGAATAACACTTTCGAAATAAAAATAAATCTTCTATGCATCTTTCTATGCATAAATTCAATTTTAATGAGAATAACTCTTTTGAAATAAAAATAAATTTCTTTATGCATCTTTCTATGCATAAAATCAAAATTGATGAGAATAACTCTTTTGAAATAAAAATAAATTTCTTTATGCATCTTTCTATGCATAAAATCAAAATTTGATGAGAATAACTCTTTTGAAATAAAAATAAATTTCTTTATGCATCTTTCTATGCATAAAATCAAAATTGATGAGAATAACTCTTTTGAAATTAAAAAAAAAATCTTTATGCATGTTTCTATGCATAAAATCAAATTTGATGAAAGTAACGCTTTTATGATAAAAAAATTCTTTTATGCATAAATTTAATTTTAATGAAAGTAATACTTTTATAATAAAAAAATTCTTTTATGCATCTATTTATGCATAAAAATCAATTTTGATGAAAGTAACACTTTTATAATCAAAATATTCCCAATATGCATCCTTCTATGCATAGAAATTAACTCTAATGAAAATAACACTTTTATTATAAAAATATTTCCAATATGCATTTTTCTATGCATAGAATAAAAATAACACTTTTAGTTCAATACACAAGCGGTGGGGATTACTCTTTTTAAATAATAAAAGATAAAACTTATTTCACAAAATTTAAGAAAAATTTCCCATAGCCTCCTTTATATGGCTGACCATTTTTCAAATTTTTTCATTCTCAAGTTACTTAGAAATTATCCCAAATGGTTTAAAACATTCTAAACTAATCAAATTCCACTTTTTAAAGAGAAATAATATGAAAAGTTTAATTCTAACAATTTGATTACACATCTAGGATAAAGAAAGGCTGAATTCAAGAATGAAGAGAGGGGGAAAGTCTTTCCAACAAGGCATAGCACCATTTTTTATTTTAAAGAAAACAAAATTTAGAAAACTATTAAATGGAACAAAATTTAGAAAACTATTAAATGGAATAAAGAAAAAGTAGGATTTCTAGCTTACATGAATTTTTGTGAGCTTTCCTTTGGCTTGATGGTTTGAGGGATCTACTCTTGTTTGCAACAAGAGTGGCCACCAATTCTTCTGAAGAGGAAATGGTCAAAAACTAATGAATTATCAATAAATTCATTGTTTTTTGGCTCTGGGGAGGAGTAGAGTAACAGTGCATAAAACACTATTAACCATTTACAAAGGGGGAGGCTTCATTTATAGGAAAAAGTGAGCCTCTAACCAAGCAAACTGATTCTAGAATTTTCCACATTAGTTTGGTCAATTTTGACCATTTTTAGGTCAATTTAGCTTACTTTTTGGATCTAGTTGAAGCAGGAGAGAGGAGAGATGAAAATATCTCATTATTTGTGAGTTTAAAACTCAACCACACATGTGAAATAGGCGCCTCCTTCATGAAGGGAATTCCCCCACACTGAGGTGTCAAAAATGCATCATTTCTTCTAAATATCTCTTCTTTTTTAACTAATAACCTTGTCCTTAGTCAACTCTTCATCTTATGTGAGTATTTACTCATTTTTGGGGGGGTTTCCTTTTATTCTTCAATTTATCTCCTCCCTACATTTGGATTAATCTAATTGGTCCATAGGAACCTTAATTCAAAAAAATTTTAATATCTGGACACTTAGGCTAAGGTCCTTTTTACCTAATTTATTCCAATTGCACATTGGAAATTTCTTTTTGAATATCTGTTTCAGGGGAAACCATTTTAGACACTAGGAGGATTTTTATACCCAAAAATATCTCAATTTTGAATTACCTCCCTCTAGACATTTTCTTTCTCTAGGCCAAAACAGGATCTTTCTTTTATTTCAGAGAGGGGAATAATTATAAGATCAGAAGGGGAGGTTTTTACACCTGCACACCTCAAAAGCCGGAGGGAGGAATCTTACAGAAAAGCTACTTTACTAATCGGGTCCACTCATCGGTATGGTGCTGTCAGGGCATTCCATACTCCCACTTTCCACCCAACTCACATGTCAATTTTGTTTTCTAATTAGTCCACCCGTCGGTATGGTGCCATCAGGGCATTCCATACTCCCACTTTCCACCCAACTCACATGTCAATTTTGTTTTCTAATTAGTCCTACCACAGTGTGCGACATATATAAACAAGTTCCTTAATTAATGACCTTACAGAGTGTTCATTTAGATAACCCTTAACAATGATACAACAATGCTAGCAAACAAGGAATTTTAAAAAAATAGATACAGTGTCCAAATCTATCCATAGCCAGATCTAGTCTCTCTTATTTCTTTGCTTTATTCTATGGATGATCTATAATTTGGCCTTGCAGCCTCTATAGGTTGGGAAATCCTTACGGGACCATACACCTTATCGTTTTGGTAGCTGAAAAGGACTCAAGCCGGCCTGTCGCCCTCTCAAGCTCCATCACTTGATCCTCCCGCTCCTCAGAGGGATGTCTACAGGCTAGGGTGGGCTTATTCATCGCACTAGCCTGGGCTCGCAAAACTAGGCAACATTCATAATATTCACCTAAACTGGCGAGTCTCATCTTCCCAATGGTAGGATACCTTTGGTGCTTCGGGCATTGCTAACGTCACTATCCGGCTACACAAGCATGGAAATAGGATTAGCATCAAGGCGGGGAGAAGATGTACCTGTACATGATCTTCTCGAGAAAGCAACAATTTCACAAGAATTTTGGTATTTTCAAAGCAAGGAAAAGTAGCAACTTCTTTCTTACTTAATTAATGCTAACGTTAAAAGTCAATCACAAAACCTCTTTTTAAATAATTATTAAACTAGCCTGGCCATTAGTTCTTTGTGGGACTCCCAAGGGGAGACTTGGGGCCGCATCCAGGGCATTCCCTTTGGGGTCGTTGTTATGCATGCTTCTCGAGGTAGTATTTTGGCATCTTCGAGGAGGAGACATTCTATCCACCTTCTCATAGCCCACACTATCATGAACTCAATGCTTTAGTCAGATCGTGAATCGAAGTTCGTTTTCTCACTTTATGACCATAAAATTCTTATGTGGGAACCACCTCTAAGAGCCAAAGTGTGCTTACTTAAGTCATTGCAAATGGGGGGGAAGGTGTCCTTAAATTAGAATTTGGGGCCAAAAGCTTGCACTTTCAGGGAGAGAAGGAGAGTTCTCCCTTAAGTCTATTCACATTTAGGGAGGGGTGGAGGGGGGAGTTTAGGACACCCTCTCCTCAACACAAGGGTGGGATGTTGAAAAAAATTTTGCAAAGCATACTTGGAGATGGGCTGGACAGGGCTTACTTGGGAGAGGGGCTACAGAGGGCTGTCAGGCATAGCCCCGCATAGAGCGTCAGGTACAATCTCTGAAAGAGTGTCGGGTACGGGTAACACAGGGTGTCAGGGGTATCGGCCATGGGGAGAGCTAGGGGGTTTATATAGGGGCTGGTACAGGTAGTGGTGTAGGAGGGAAAGGGAGAGAAAAGCAGGGTGCAAATGATGGTGTATGGTGAAAGTACACCAGTCCTAAAAATCTACGTAAAGGCTTATTCCGGTGTTCGTTTTGAGTGCTGCAAAATCCTAGATTAGGGTAAAATTACACGAAGATTCCAAATTTGGACTCAGAATTTTATGATTCAAAGTGGAAATAGTTCAAATATTAAAATTTATGATTTTTACACCATAAAAAGACCATAAATAATCTATTAAATGGACATATTATATTATTGAGGATGGGCATGTTACATTCATGGATGTCTATACACATGCATAAGGAGATCGTATCTATATCTGTAAGCATACACTCACAATCCATATACGCAAGATAACAGATGCACAAAATCACCATCATCACATTCTAAGTAAAATATAGCATACTCAAATAATGTGATGCGAATCAGATAGATGTGGGAATGAATGGATGGATGGATGGATGGATGCGATGAGAATAGGAGTGACAAGAATGTGAGGTGAATAGATGTGATCAGATGTAATGCGAATCAGATAGATGGGAAAGAATGGATGGATGTGATGAGAATAGAAGTGATGAGAATGAAAGTTAAATAGATATGATGATATGTGATGCGAATCAGATAAATGTGAATGAATAGATGAGATGTCATGTCATGTGAATCAGGATGTAAATGAAAGATATAGGATATGAATGAATGTGATAACATGTGAATCGAGATGTGAATGAACGATAAGGGACGTGAATGAATGTGTTAGCATGTGAATCGGGATGTGAATGAATGAGATGTGATGTAAAATGGATGTGATAAAATGCGATGTAAACTGGATAGATGTTAATGTATGTGAAGTGATGAGATGTATGGGTAGATGTAAGTAGATGTGATCTGATGAGGATAAATGAGGAAATAAGTGATGAGATAGAAAAAGATGTGATTAGATGAGAATGGGAATACTTATGAAATGAATGTGGATTGATGTGTGGGTAATGTGGATTGATGTGGATGGATGTATGGATGATGTGGATTGACGTATGGATTGATGTGGATGGATGTATGGATGATGTGGATTGATGTGGGGATAATGTGGATGGATGTATATATGATGTGGATTGACGTGTGGATTGATGTGGATGGATGTATGAAAGATGTGGATGGATGTGTGGATAATGTGGATTGATGTGGATGGATGTATGGATGATGTGGATTGGTGTAGATGATGTGGATGGATGTATGAATGATGTGGATTGATGTGTGGATGATGAGATTGGATGTGATTTGATGTGGATTGATGTGTGGATGATGCGATTGGATGTGATTTGATGTGGGAATGATGTGATGTGATAGGGATCGATGGAAAAAAAAATTGTGAGAAGATGAGAAAAGATGGGGACTAATGTGAAAGGATGTGGAGTGATGAGAAAAAATGGAAATATTGTTGGAACTGTATTTGTATGAGAAATTTGTTTTTAAATGACTCTTTTATGTCAAGAATGCTGGGGAAGCATTTTGACCGTCTTGTGAATGAGGTCATGGAGGCCTATCTGTTAAAGTTGCAACTGCTATTTGACGGAGAGTCAACGGAGGACGTCTCGCGTAGCAAGGTCGACCGAGGTCTTGACCAGCCTGGGTTTAATTTAAATGGTGAGGTTCCGGTACAGTGGATGAGGGACCAAGAAAGCAGCCTATGAGTGAAGCGCTAGGTGACCTCTATGAAGGATCCTAAAGGGTGCTGACCATACGGTGCTCGGGCTTTGGGTTGCCAAAGATACCCACACGTACGTCAGGGAAGATATTGAAACAAGGAGTAAGAGTTGTTTTCTGAATTCGAGCATGGATCTAGTTGGTTGACCTTGCTGGTCCTCAACGGATGAGTCCATGGCTCTTTTATATGGATCCGTTGATTGATCTTGCTGATCTTCAATGGAGATTCCATTTTTGATATGTAAATATATTGCCGATTACTATGAGCTAGGAACTATCGAAAAGGCCCCTAAGTGGACAGGTGGTGAGCATTCTGGTTGCCAATGATGCCATAGGTACAACGATGAAGGAATGATTGGAAATAAGGATTCAACCGGAGATTTTGAGGATTATGATCAATGACACAATGGTTTCATTAAAAGATTATTTTTAGAAGATGCTGATTATGTGAAAAAGGCAATTTCATATTGGGTGTGTAAGTGTTGTGACTAGTTTTAAGTTTGCATGAATATCCGGCTAGGGAGCCTGGGAACTCTTTTCCCTGGTACCCGGGACAAAACCTAACCAAATTCTTAATTGGATCCCATCACTACAGTGGTTGGGCGCGGTTGGCTAACCTACGGGACTGATGGTTAGGCTGGACTGATGGATCCCTAAAATGAGACTCAATTCTGTTATGGTACGACAGATGAAGTAAATCCCAGATAAAAATTGTTTTATGGAAAAGAATCAACGGCTGTGCCTCTCAATGAGGAAAAAAGTGTTGGTCTCTATGATCCAAGTGCAATCTTTTCCTTGATCTAACTTTGATTCTACGGGTTCGGTCAGATCAGTTCAGTTAGTTAAGGCTTTTGACTACGTTAGAGAAAAATTTATCCTGGAGGAATCGCCCGTGCTTTCCGGGCAAGGGAAGTTTTTTCGGGTACGGTTTTGAAAGAACCGATGGATTAGTCTCTTGTCCGGATATCCGTGGGTGAGGACCCGAGTGTGGGACCCTACCCCGCACAAGAAGTGCTACTTCCGCTGCTAGCACCCTTGAATTCGTTGCGCGGTGGGGACATGGATCTTACATTTTCAATAGAATTAATTAAAAGCCCTACGTTAGGTAAGTAGGTCCCTAGGCAACCCTACTCTAGAGGATTAGGCCACGAGCTGCACCTTGCATAGATGGGAAAAAAAACATTGTTTCTAGGAATAAAAAATAGAGGTGGCCCAAGTTAAGGTCAATCACTCTATGGGTGATTTGATTTCAAGAGTCATTTAGGAGACCACGCGCCCCCTGCGGGATAAAACTAGAGGTCTTACCTATTAGTCGTATCTTCACATCTTTACATGGTTGAGGTGTTGATGATTAGGAAATTTTTCTCTTTTTAGATCTAGTAGACTATGTTAAGGTTTCCCCTATTTAGGATGGGGGGACCTTACAATTGGTATCAGAGCCGATCTTAGTTCCTAGGGTTTATTATTTAAGGTTGTTTTGGAGTGTATGTTTTACCTAACATGATGTTGATTAATAAAATACCTTAATATAACAATTTGAATTGGTTATTGAATGATTGTAGGAAGAGGAAGTCTCTTACTCCAGATTCCTAGTCTTCCAGTGCGTCCAACCAGCTTGTCACTCTTCAAGTTTCAAATTCCCCGATAACGATGGTGCAGATACTCGAGAAGTTGTCCCTCCCTCATCCCTCTCGTATCCAAAGAGGGTAGGGTAGAGATCACTTTTGGAATCGTGGGCCGAGATACTTTATCATCCAAGTAGACTGAATTGGGAACCTCACCCCCGATTCAAAGCGTGTTTATTGGATCAAGAAGTTGAAGATGGTCCACTTATTTTGGTTCATGGATACTCCTAGACCCGATATCTATGTCACCATAGAGGGGAACCGCATACCACAGAATTGCTGGGTATATGACCAAGTAATATAAGTCTTTCCTGCCAATAGAGTCGCCGCCGTCATGGAACACAACACAATCCAGAGTCTACCTCCCCTACCATAAGACTTCCGTATCCTAGAAACCACGACAGCACCCCCATATTTCTCCTAAGTGGATTGCTCGAGTCTTATGCCTTAGTTAAGCCTAGGATTCTCTTTTATGATGAATAAGAATACATTAGTTTCAAATGCTTGTAATCAAACTTGTCCTTATAAATATTTGAATTGAGAAATAAAGTGATTTTAAGATTTTACTTCTGAAAAATCATGAGCGTAGTGTAAAGTATGAATCTTGTGATCCTAAAATTTAATCTTACGATGATGGCCAAGACGATCAACCTTCTCTCCCCAATGTGCTATACAAATATACCTAGGAGAAGAAGCTCCTACTCAAACAGATGCAACCTCCCTCCTTTAAGGGGGAAGGTTTAAAAATTGAGAAGGATGCCAAAGTATGGATTAAAGAAATGGACGATTACTTCTCAGCTCTACCGGTACTGGAGATGTGAATCAATCCATTCTTGCACAATTTTGCCTCACTAGGGATGCTAAACTTTGGTGGAAGCAATGGTGCCATGACAAGGGAGTCATTGAACACTCCCAAACATGGGATGATATCAAACAAGCTATGAAGGAGCGATATCACTCCCCATCTCATGAATCTATCAAGATGAATGAGTTCTTTAGCCTCAAGCAACTCAGTTAACCCTGGAAGAATACTACTCTAAGTGTCCCATCCATGACTACCTCCCAACAAGTGGCTCGATTCTGATATGGCATGGCCCACATTTCTAGTATTCTATGTGTGTGCTTTTCTGCTATTAATATTCTCTACACTTGTGATTTTAGATATTGGAACAAGGAGTAAGAGTTGTTTTCTAAACTCGGGTATGGATCTGGTTGATTGACCTTGCTGGTCCTCATCAGCGGATGATTCCATGGCCCTTTTATATGGATCCGTTGGTTGATCTTGCTGATCTTCAACGGAGTTTCCATTTTGATATGTGAATATATTGCTGGTTACTATGAGCTAGGAACTATCGAAAAGGCCCCTGAGTGGACAGGTGGTGAGCGTTTTGGTTGTCAATGATGCCATAAGTACACCGATGAAGAAATGATTTGAAATAAGAATTTAATCAGAGATTTTGTGGATTATGATCTGCGACTCAATGGTTTCATTAAATGATTATTTTTAAAGATAGCTGATTTTGTGAAAAAGCCAATTTCATATTGGGTGCGTAAGTGGTGTGACTAAGTTTGCATGAATATCCTGTAAGATTCCTCCCTCCAGCTTTTGAGGTGTGCAGGTGTAAGAACCTCCCCTTCTGATCTTATAATTATTCCCCTTTGAAATAAAAGAAAATTCCTATTTTGGCCTAGAGAGAGAAAATATCTAGAGGGAGGTAATTTAAAATTGAGATATTGTTGGATATAAAAATCCTCCTAGTGTCTAAAATGGTTTTCCCTAAAACAAATATTCAAAAAGAAATTTCCAATGTGCAATTGGAATAAATTAAAATCAGATAAAAAGGACCTTAGCCTAAGGGTCCAGATTTTCTAAAATTTTTGAATTAAGGTTCCTATGGACCAATTAGATTAATCCAAATGTAGGGAGGAGATAAATGGAAGAATAAAAGAAAATCCCTCAAAAATGAGTAAATGCTCACATAAGATGAAGAGTTGACTAAGGACAAGGTTATTAGTTAAAAAAGAAGAGATATTTAGAAGAAACGATGCATTTTTGACACCTCAGTGTGGGGAATTCTCCTTATGAAGGAGGCACCTATTTCACATATGTGGTTGAGTTTTAAACTCACAAATAATGAGATATTTTAATCTCTCCTCTCTCCTGCTTCAACTAGATCCAAAAAGTAAGCTAAAGTGACCTAAAAATGGTCAAAAATTGACCAAACTAATCTGGAAAATTCTAGAATCAGTTTTCTTGGTTAGAGGCTCACTTTTTCCAATAAATGAAGCCTCCCCCTTTGTAAATGGTTAATAGTGTTTTATGCACTGTTACTCTACTCCTCCCTAGAGCCTAAAACAGTGAATTCATTGATAATTCATTTGTCTTTGACCATTTCCTCTTCAAAAGAATTGGTGGCCACTCTTGTTGCAAACAAGAGTAGATCCCTCAAACCATCAAGCCAAAGTAAAGCTCACAAAACTCCTAGTAAGTTAGAAATTCTACTTTTTCTTATTCTATTTTATGGTTTTCTGATTTTTGCTTTCTTTAAAATGAAAATGGATGTTATGCCTTGCTGGAAAGGCTTTCTCCCTTCTCTTCATTATTGAATTCAGCCTTTCTTTATCCTAGATGTGTAATCAAATTGATGGAATTAAACTTTTCATATTGTTTACTCTTAATAAAGTGAAAATTGATTAGATTAGAATGATTTAAATCATCTTGGATAATTTCCAATAAATTTTAGAGTGAAAATTTTGAAAAATGGTCAGCCATACAAAGGAGGTTGTTATAGCAAAATTTATTTAAATTTGGTGAAGTAAGTTTTATCTTTTTATTATTCAAAAAGAGTAATCCCCACCGCTTGTCTATTCTAAAAGTGTTATTTTTATTCTATGCAGTGTTATTTTCATTAGAATTAATTTCTATGCATAGAAAGATGAATATTGGGAATATTTTGATTATAAAAGTGTTACTTTCATCAAAATTAATTTTTATGCATAAATAGATGCATAAAAGATATTTTTTACTATAAAAGTGTTACTTTCATTAAAATTGAATTTATGCATAAATAGATGCATAAAAGAATTTTGCCACCTGTGTTGGGGTGAGATCATCTCCCATGTACACCTGTGTGTCCTTGAGGGCAGCCCGCCTATCTAAGAAGGCATGTCTGCTGGTGGCATCAAGTAATCTAATGATGAGGGGCCCCTCTTGTGTTGTATCCTTGCCTGCCCTCCATGTATTTGCAAAGTGGGGGGGGCAATCCCTACCATCTGGCAAAGCATCATGGCATCCTCCTTGGGGGAGCTCACCATTATGCATACACGGCTAGAGTTGTGTAGGATGCTGAGCCAACATGTTATGAGTAGGCAATTGGTAATGTGTATTGGCAAAATGCCATGGATGAGAAAATGGCTGCATTAACTTGGGATTTGGTTCCATTGCCAGAGGCAAGCAGGCCATTGGCTGTAAGTGGGTGTTTAAGATAAAGCACAACTAAAATGGAACCGTTAGCATGCATAAGGCAAGGCTAGTTACTAAAGGTTATGCATAGACTCATGGTATAGATTATGAGGAAACATTCAGTCCTGTCACCAAAATGGCAACTGTGTGAATTTTCATTTTGTTGGGGTTACATCAAAAGGTTGGGTTTTACATCAGATAGATGTAAAGAATGCCCTAACAACTCCATTAGAAGGTAGTGCCCATCAACACTCATCAGCCATTTCTTTGGAGGGCTTCATCATCACCAAGAGAGTGGGGCTCGTGAAGCGTGGTCACCAAAGTGTTAAAAGGGAATTAAAGTAGCCACAGTTATGAACATAGATACATCCATGCTTCCATTACTGATTCATGAGATAACATGAGAGAGAGAGATTTGAAACTAGAGCAAAGTGTTTCTCTCTGAGGCTAAGACAAAAGCATCTATCTTTATTCTAGGACTTTTTGCAATACAGACTTGCTTCAAAGAATCCAAATGGTTGTAGGGATCTCTCATTCCATTGAACTTGGAAATTAGCTTGGCTTTGAGAGAGGATCTTATCTTGGGGGATGGCTACAATTTGCTTCCCTCTTATAGGTATAACTACTACCGAAAATGGTTGTAGGGATCTCTCATTCCATTGAACTTGGAAATTAGCTTGGCTATGAGAGAGGATCTTATCTTGGGGGATGGCTACAATTTGCTTCCTTTATCATCCCTCTTATAGGTATAACTACTACCAGAACAATTCTTCTCATTTTATGGGCTATATGAGTTTTGGCCCTTATTTCAGTTGGTTTAATTATTGTCTCTAAAGCCATTATTATAGCCATGTGCCTTGGGTGCCTTGGGTTCAACTTTAGGAGGTACCTGAGTATAGGTAGGAGGACTATCCTGCATAACCATAGGTTGGTGCCTCAAAAGATGTTTCTCTCGCTGGCTTAGGAGGTATGAAGCCTGAATGCATCATTGGGTATCCATATACCAATATTCCAAGAGTTACTAGTATACTTGGCTCTCAACTCTTATGGTTCCCTATCCTTAATTGAGGCTCTACACTCTTGGCTATCAACTCTTGTGTTCTCCCCATCCTAAATGAATTGGTACTATTGGTTTAATTAAGGTTACCGACCTGGTTCTTTTTTAAGGCATAATTTATCGCCTAACAGTGCTCATACCACCAATGGAAGCTAAATGTTCCTTTCTTATAGGGTTTAATGTGGAAGAAGGAAGCTTGAATTTGGCTTTGGGCCTACAAGTAGTTTCCCTTATTGAATAGAATGGAAATTCTCCTCTTGTTGTAGAGCTTCTTAGTCTCAAAGTGATTTCTTTAGGTGAAGTACTCGCTTCTCTTGGACTTAAAGTCTATGCTCAAGGTCTTTATCCCAGGAGATCCTTACGGCCCATGGAAAGGTCGCACTGCATTACCACAGCCCAGAGTGCCCCAGTAAAATACTCCCTACTACAACTGAGGTCGGCAAACCAACTCCTTTGTTCCCTGCTCATATGCTTCTTCTTCTAGAGAGGCCCTTGTGTGTTTCAATTGCAATGAATCGGGACACTTTAAGGCCAACTTTCCCAAGCTAGAAACATTCTTTTCTCAAAGTGGTCGAGCAAATCAGGATCGTGGAATGCCCATCCACCAAGGTGCAAGAGATGATGGACGTGGAAGAGGTTACAAAGCAGTTGCCTGCATGGCCTATGCTATAAATGAAGAACCAACTTTGGAAATGGATGAAGAAGAGCATGCCACCGTCCATGTGCTGGTAGAACATCAAGGTCCCAATCAGCAATTTGGTGTTATTTAAATCCCATCCACTCATCATGGTAAGCCATTCTAGCTTTTGATTGATTGTGGCAGTATCCATTTATTTCTTTCTCCAAGGTGTCTACAAAAATTAAATTTGGGTCAAAAACCAACTACGAAAATGGTTGTAGAGATAGCTAGTGGAAAGGAAGTAGTATCTCACCACTCTGTAGAAAATCTTGACTTTGAATTGGGTAGTGAACAAACTCATGGCCATTTTAGGGTCTTACCATTAGGTATTTATGATGGGATCCTTGGTATGGACTAGTTAATCGCAAACATTGCTAGTATTCACTGTAACCAGGGGAGTATCACTTTAAAAAATGAGCACGGCCAAGTAGTATTAGTTCAGGGGAAGACACATAAACCTAAGTCTAGGGTAGTCAAAGCAAAACATATTCTCAAGGGAGCATGTAAGGGACAACAAGTTTTCCTAGTTGAGCTCAACAAATCTATTGAACCTAGTAAAGAATTAGAACCCTCTTGGCTCCAAGAATTCTCTGACATCTTTCCTAATGAGATTATGGGCTGCCACCTCCTCAAGAAGTTGATCATGAAATCGAGCTGACCCCTGGTACTCACCTGCCTCAACAAAAACACCCTATAAGATGTCTCCCCACCCCCAAAGCCATAGATCTCAAGGAGCAACTTTCCCAACTCATTGAGCAAGGATTTGTATGTGCCAGCAGCTCTCCTTGGGAAGCACCCGTTCTTTTCCAAAACACCCTATAAGATGTCTCTCTCTCTTCCCCCCCCCCCCCCCCCCGGAAGCCATAGATCTCAAGGAGCAACTTTCCCAACTCATTGAGCAAGGATTTGTATGCCCCAGCAGCTCTCCTTGGGGAGCACACGTTCTTTTCCAAAAGAAGAAGGACAACACTCTTCGTCTCATAGATTATCGGGTGCTAAGTCAAGTCATTGTTGTCAAGAACAAGTATCATATCCCTAACATTGACGAGCTTTTTGATAGGCCTCATGGAGCCAAGGTTTTCTATAAAATAGATTTGAGGTCTGGTTACTATTAGATCAGAGTCAAGGAAGTAGATATACCCAAGACAGCTTTCAATACCTGCTATGGCCACTATAAGTTTACTATAATGTCATTCAAAGATTACTCCTTGGTAGCTGCACCTTTAACCAATATTCTTAAGAAGGATTACAAATAGTGTGGTTGCCAATCCATCAAGTTAGCTTTGATCAACTCAAAGCCATTATTACCTCAGCACGAGTCCTGAAACTTCCTGATTTCACCAGGGAATTTGAGGTGGTTACTGATGCCAGTAGTCTAGTACTTGGTGCTGTCTTAGCCCAAGAAGGAAGATTGGTGGCTTATACTTCTCGCAATATGAGGCCAACTATGCCACCCATGATTCGGAGCTCTTAGTAGTTGTTCATTGCCTCAAGTCGCGGAGACATTATCTGTTGGGGAGCAAATTCCAGTTTATAACCGGCCATAAGAGTCTAAAGTGGATCTTCACCTAGCCTAACCTTAATATGAGGCAGAGAAGATGGGTTGAAATCCTACAAGGATATGACTTTGACATCAAATTCTGCCCTCGGAAGGATAATGTGGCAGCAGATGCACTTAGCCGAAAATCTTTCTTGAGTACAATTTCGATGCCAAATGATCCCATAGTGGTCAAGGTGAAAGAAGTCTCATTTCATGATCCTGATTACCAAAGGATGGTGAAATTAGTTGAAGAAGGAGGGACTTCAGAGAGAAAGAGAAAAATCTAATAAAGGGTTACTTCACCCATGATGGGTGCCTCTACTTCAATCACAAGCTATGTATTCCTAAGGATCCTTCCCTAAAGAAGCTAATCTTCTACGAATCTCATGATAGCCCCATTGTAGGGCATCCAGGCTATGCAAAGACCTTGAATGCTATAAGGAGGAGCTATCATTATAAGCAGGCTTGAAAAATGATGTCCTTGAATACTTAAAGAAATATCTCTCATGTCAAATGATAAAAGCTGAAAGAGTCAAGATGCCTGGGAAGCTTCAACCCTTGGATATCCCCCAAATGAAGTGGGAATGCATTAGTATGGATTTCATCACAAGTCTCCCCACTGTACAAGGAGGATATGATTCCATTTTTGTGGTGGTGGATTTTCTCACCAAAGTAGCTCATCTTATACTGGCCAAGAAAACTTTCAAAGCTTTTGATGTTGCTCGGTTATTCATCAAGGAGGTCTTCAAGCTTCATGGTCTAGAGGATAGTCAGTGACCGGGATTTTGATTTCACTTCAAAGTTCTGACAGTCCTTATTTCAGGCCTTCGATACTCAACTTTGCTTTAGTATAGTTTATCATCTAGATACCGATGTCTAGAGACTGAGAAAGTCAACCAAGTAATTGAGAACATTCTCATAACCTATTGTGGATGGGAGCCAAGAAGATGGATTTAATACCTTTCTCTAGTAGAATTTTCTTATAATACATCTTATCACCAGAGCATAGGGGTGTCACCATTTAAAGCACTCTATGGGCAGGAATGCTTATCTCCTCTACATTTCTCTGATCCAACCTTAAGAGTTGAGGCATCCAGAAAAATGTTTGAGAAGATGGAAGAACAGACTAAGGCTATCCATAAAGATATTAAAGTTGCTCAAGATCAGCAAAAGCATTATGACGACACAAGGAAGCCTAAAAGGATCTTCAAGGAAGGAGACAAATTTCTTCTACGGGTGCGACCTAAGCATAGCTCTCTTTCACTTGGGAAATATAAGAAGCTCAGCTCAAAATATTGTGGACCCTATACAGGTTCAAGTGTCTCGACAAAAGTGCCTATAAACTATAGCTCCTAGCCCATATTAAGGTCCACAATGTATTTCATGTAAGCTTGTTAAAGCCTTATGTACCCAGTCTTAATCATATTCTTGATGATGAACAAGTTGTAATCCCAACTCAAGGAGTCCTTGAGTTGCAGCCTAGTAGAATCATAGATTCTAGAAAAAGGAAACTCCGTAATAGAACTCTTATAGAACATCTAGTATAATGGAAAGATTACCCTAAAGAGGATGCAACTTGGGAAGATGAAGCTACACTCTTAAAACATTACCCCGAATTCATGACGAGATGAGGACATCTCGATTTCTTTAAGGGGAGAAAGATGTAACATGCCCATCTTCAATAATAATATATGTCCATTTAATAAATAATTTATGGTCTTTTTATGGTGTAAAAATCATCAATTTTAATAATTGAACTATTTCCTCTTGTAATCATAAAATTTTGAGTCCAAATCTAGAATCTGCGTGCGATTTTACCCTAGTATGGGAATTTACAGTACTCAAACAAACACTGAAATAAGCCTCTACGTAGATTTTTTAGTTATTTTTAGTTAAAGTACGGTAAATTTTTTACCTTAATAAATGCATGTCTAGGTGTCCGATTGACGAATGGACTGCACCAAGGAAAAACCTCAAACATTTTCACCGAAAAACATTTTCGTATCCGACGGGCGCGTCGACACGCATATTGATGCTGACGTCCCAAAAAAGGGGTCCCCACCCCAAAAAGATTGCGTACACATACCCGGGCGCTCCTATAATGGCCACATAAGGACAAAAGGCCAATTGCCCTAGTAAATGGTCTCCACTGGTTGCCACATGGACACCCATGCGACCAATGACCCGGAAGGTACATGCGTATCTCACCTTTTGCCCGCGTATAGGCACCATCCTTTTCCCCAAACTCATGCAGCCACAAATTGGTATACTTCCACCATACACCGGCCTTTACACCCCACTTTTTTCTCCCTGTCCCTACACATGTACCCGTACCAGCCCCTATATGAACCCCCCATCTCTACCCATGGCCGATACCCTTGACACCCTGTGCTACCCGTACTCGACACTCTGTGCAAAGACTATACACGACAGTCCATACTCGACACTATGTGCAAAGACTATACACGACAGTCCATACTCGACGCTCTATGCAGGGCTTTACCCAACAGCGCTCTATAGGCCCTCTCCTAGAAAGTCCCTTTTAGCCCATCTCCAAGTAGGCTTTGCAGAATTTTTCCCAACATCCTACCCTTGTGTTGAGGAGAGGGTGTCCTAAACTTCTCTCCCCCTGTGTGAATAGACTTAAGGGAGAACTCCCCTTCTCTCCCTGTAAGTGCAAGCTTTTGGCCCCCAAATTCCAGTTTAAGGACACCTTCCCCTCCATTTGCGAGCGACTTAAGTAAGCACACTTTGGCTCTTAGAGGTGGTCCACATGAGAATTTTATGCTCATAAAGTGAGAAAACGAACTCTGATTTGTGATCTAACTGAAGTGTTGAGTTTGTGGTGGCATGGGCTACGAGAAGGTGGATAGAATGCCTCCTCCTCAAAGACGCCAAAATGCATGCATAACCTTGATCCTAGAGAGGATGAGGAGGGGATGCCGTGGATGTGGCCCCAACTTTCCTCTTGGGAGTCCCACAAGGAATGTAAGATTCCTCCCTCCGGCTTTTGAGATGTTCAGGTGTAAGAACCTCCCCTTCTGATCTTATAATTATTCCCTTCTCTAAAATAAAAGAAAGATCATGTTTTACCCTGTTTTGGCCTAGAGAGAGAAAATGTCTAGAGGGAGGTAATTCAAAATTGAGATATTTTTTGATATAAAAATCCTCCTAGTGTCTAAAATGGTTTTCCTTAAAAAAGAAATTCAAAAAGAACTTTCCAATGTGCAATTGGAATTAATTAAAAATTGGTATAAAGGACCTTAACCTAAGGGTCCAGATTTTCAAAAAATTTTGAATTATGCTCCAATTAAGGTTCATATGGACCAATAATATTAATCCAAATGTAGGGAGGAGATAAATTGAAGAATAAAAGAAAATCCCCCATAAATGAGTAAATGCTTACATAAGATGAAGAGTTGACTAAGGACAAGGTTTATTAGTTAAAAAAGAAGAGATATTTAGAGGAAATGATGCATTTTCGACACCTCAGTGTGGGGATCTCCCCTCATGAAGGAGGCGCCTATTTCACATGTGTGGAGGAGTTTTAAACTCATAAATAATGAGATATTTTCATCTCTCCTCTCTCCTCTTTCAAACTAGATCCAAAAAGTAGGCTAAACTGACCCAAAAATGGTCAAAAATTGACCAAACTGATCTGAAAAATTCTAGAACCAGTTTGCTTGGTTAGAGGCTCATTTTTTCCTATAAATAGAAGCCTCCCCCTTTGTAAAAGGTTAATAGTGTTTATGCACTGTTACTCTACTCCTACCCAGAGCCAATTACATTGAATTCACTTGATAATTCAATTGTTTTTGACTAAATCCTCTCCAAAGAAATTGGTGCCCACTCTTGATCCAAACCAGAGTAGAACTGTCAATCCCTCAAGCCAAAGGAAAGCTTACAAAACTCCATGTAAGCTAAAATTTCTACTTTTTAATTTCAATCTATGGTTTTCGGATTTCCTTATTTTTTTTAAATAGTTGATTAAAGTTAATCGTGATATTATGCCTTGGTGAAAAGGCTACCCCCTTCTCTTCCCTAAGAATTCAGCCTTTCTTTATCCTAAAATGAGTAACAAAAAAATTGATTAAACTTTTCTTATTGTTTACTCACACTAGAAAGTGAAAATTGAGTAGATTAGAGTACTTTACTTCAAATTGGGGTTAATTTTAAATTGAAAATAGAATGTTAAAAATTGAGAAATGGTCAGCCATACAAAGAAGGTTATGGTAAAATTTTCTTAAATTTTGTGAAAAACAAAGTTTATTTTTATGTTATTCTAAAAGAGTAATTCCCACCGTTTGTGCATTCTAAAGGAAATATTTTTATTTACTCCATGTACATATTCACCTATGAATATGCATGGATATCATTGATATTAATTATTGAAATTAATTTCTATGCATAGAAAGATGCATATTGAAAATCTTTTTATTATAAAAGTGTTGTTTTCATCGACTTTAAATTCTATGCATAGAAAGATGCATATTGGAGATTTTTTTTTATTATAAAAGTGTTGTTTTCATCGACTTTAAATTCTATGCATAGAAAGATGCATATTGGAAATTTTTTTATTATAAAAGTGTTATTTTTATTTAATTTAATTCATATGCATGGAAAGATGCATATTGGAAATTTTTTTTATTATAAAAGTGTTATTTTCATTGAATTTAATTTATATGCATAGAAAGATGCATAATGAAAATTTTTATTATAAAAGTGTTGTTTTCATTGAATTTAAATTCTATGCATAGAAAGATGCATATTGGAAATTTTTTTATTGTAAAAGTGTTTTTTTCATTGAATTTAATTTCTATGCATAGAAAGATGCATAATGGAAATTTTTATTATAAAAGTGTTGTTTTCATTGAATTTAATTTCTATGCATAAAAAGATGCATAATGGAAATTTTTATTATCAAAGTGTTGTTTTCATTGAATTTAATTTCTATGCATAGAAAGATGCATAATAGAAATTTTTATTATAAAAGTATTTTTTCATTAAAATTGATTTTATGCATAGAAAGATGCATAAAGGATTTATTTTTCTTTCAAAAATGTTATTCTCATTAAAATTGATTTTATGCATAGAGAGATGCATAAAGG
This sequence comes from Cibotium barometz, assembly GCF_041138505.1. Classification (NCBI taxonomy): domain Eukaryota; kingdom Viridiplantae; phylum Streptophyta; class Polypodiopsida; order Cyatheales; family Cibotiaceae; genus Cibotium; species Cibotium barometz. Next base: position 20,178,923 of record NC_141056.1, read on the forward strand.
ATTTATTTTTATTTCAAAAATGTTATTCTCATTAAAATTGATTTTATGCATAGAGAGATGCATAAAGGATTTATTTTTATTTCAAAAATGTTATTCTCATTAAAATTGATTTTATGCATAGAAAGATGCATAAAGGATTTATTTTTCTTTCAAAAGTGTTATTCTCATTAAAATTGATTTTTTGCATAGAAAGATGCATAAAGGATTTATTTTTATTTCAAAAGTGTTATTTTCGTTAAAATTGATTTTATGCATAGACAGATGCATAAAAGATTTAGTTTTATTTCAAAAGTGTTATTCTCATTAAAATTGATTTTTTGCATAGAAAGATGCATAAAGGATTTATTTTTCTTTCAAAAGTGTTATTTTCATTAAATTTGATTTTATGCATAGAAAGATGCATAAAGGATTTATTTTTATTTTAAAAGTGTTATTTTCATTAAATTTGATTTAATGCCTAGAAATATGCATAAAGGATTTAATTTTATTTCAAAAGTGTTATTTTTCTTAAAATTGAATTTATGCATAAATACAGATGCATAAAAGGATTTTTATAAAAGTGTTATTCCCACTGAAGTTGATTTTTATGCATAAATATATAAAAAAATTAGAATTCTCTTAAATTCTATGTTTAAATTCTATGAATAGATGTAATGAGATGTGATGAGAATCAGATAAGTGTGAATGAATGGATGGGTGGTTGTGATGTGAATAGAGGTGATGAGATGTGAGGTGAATAGATGTGATGAGATGTGAGGTGAATAGAGGTGATGAGATGTGAGGTGAATAGATGTGATGATATGTGATGTGAATCAGATAGATGTAAATGGATGGATGGATGTGATATGAATAGAGGTGACGAGATGTGAGGTGAATAGATGTAACGAGATGTGATGAGAATCAGATAAGTATGAATGAATGGATGGGTGGTTGTGATGTGAATAGAGGTAATGAGATGTGAGGTGAATAGATGTGATGAGATGTGATGTGAATCAGATAGATGTGAATGGATGTGATATGAATAGAGGTGCTGAGATGTGAGGTGAATAGATGTGATGTGAATCAAATAGATGTGAATGGATGGATGTGATGTGAATAGAGGTGATGAGATGTGAGGTGAATAGATGTGATGAGATGTGATGTGAATCAGATAGATGTGAATGGATGGATGGATGTGATGTGAATAGAGGTGATGAGATGTGAGGTGAATAGATGTGATGAGATGTGATGTGAATCAAATAGATGTAAATGGATGGATGGATGTGATGTGAATAGAGGTGATGAGATGTGAGGTGAATGTGAATCAGGATGTAAATGAATGATATGGGATATGAGTGGATGATATGTGATTAAAATGGATGTAAATGCATAAGTGAAGAATGGATGTGAATATATATGTGAAAGAATTGATGTGAATGAGTATGTGAAAGAATGGATATAGATGTGTACGTGAAAGAATGTGATGTGATGGAAAGAGATGTGATGTGTCATAAATATATGTGGATGTGAATGTGATGGATATGAATGAATGTGAATATGATGGATATGAATGAATGTGATGTGATGTGATGTGATGGGATGTGAATCGCGATAGATGTAAATGAATGTGATGTGATGGGATGTGAATCGGGATAGATGTGAATGAATGAGATGTGAGGTAAAATGAATGAGATGTGATGTGAGAGTGAATGTGATGTGGTCTGAATGGATGAGATGTGAATAAATGTTATGTGATGAGATGTGGATATGGGTAGATGCAAGTGGATGAGATTTGATGCAGATAAATGAAAAAAGATGTGATGAGAATGGGAATACACATGAAATAAATGAGAATTGATGTGGAATAATGTGGAAAGACGAGAGTTCGTTATAGAAATTGTATTTATGACCTGTTTTTAAATGGCTGTTTTATGTCAAGAATGCTGGGGAAGCATTTTGACCGTCTTGTGAATGAGGTTGTGGAGACCTAGTCTGATAAAGTTGCAATAGCTAACGGCAGAGAGTCAATGGAGGACGTCTCGCATAGCAAGGTTTGGCCAAGGTCTTGACCAGCCTCGGTTCAATTAAAATGGTTAGCTTCCGGTAGGGTGGATGAGGGCCTGGGAACTCTTTTCCCTGGTACCTGGGACAAAACCTAACCAAATTCTTAATTGGATCCCATCACTACAGTGGTTGGTTGGGCGGTTGGCTAACCCACGGGACTGCTGGATGGGGTTAGGCTGGACTGATGAATCCCTAAATTGAGACTTGATCCTGTTATGGTACGATAGATGAAGTAAATCCGGTACAAAAATTGTTCTATGGATAAGAATCAACGGCTGTGTCTCTCAATGAGAAAAAAAGCATTGGTCTCTATGATCCAAGTGCAATCTTTTCCCTGATCTGACTATGGGACTTACGGGTTCGCTCAGATCAGTCCAGTTAGTTAAGGCTTTTGACTACGTTAGAGAAAAATTATCCTGGAGGAATCGCTCGTGCTTTCCGGGCAAGGGAAGTTTTTTCGAGTTCGGTTTTGGAAGAACTGATGGATTAGTCTCTTGTCTGGATATCTGTGGGCGAGGCCCCAAGTGAGGGACCCTACCCCGCGCAAGAAAAGTGCTACTTTCGCTGCTAGCACCCTTGAATTTGTTGCGCGGTGGGGACAGGGATCTCACAACTGGTATTAGAGCAAATTGGCTAATGTGGATCAATCGGGAAGCCAAAAATGTCAAAATTTATGAAGTAACAATAAAAGGTTGTAATTGTGTGATAAAATTCATACAAATTGTTATTCAGACTGAAATTCATAAATTGGTATATGGGTCTTCAGATGGAAGTACCGCAATTGCATGGAATCCCTAACTTGCTTGAGACCTAGACATGATGGTATTTACCTTATAGTTCCAAGGACCATGACTACCCATATATACCGAGGATATAACTACAGCTCTTTACTGGCAGTATATACGAGTAAATCTAAGACTTGAACTATAAGCATAAATGCTATCCAGATGATGAATTCGAATGTGGTTGATATGATTTTTAAATTTTGATTGAGAACTAAAGTGATGAGTTGATTTGGATTCTAATTGAAAAATGATGATTCCTGAATTTTGGTTGAAATGTAATAAGCTGAGCAAAACCACAATGAGGATGAATGGGACGAGTCCATGTGATAATGTTCATAATTGGAATGGGACGAGTCCTTGTGATAATGTTCATAATTGGAATGACGTTAATGACTTTAGCAAATCACTATGAGATTAGTGGATTGTGCTGATAGATTGTTGCTGTTAACACTTGACCCAGTGGATCAAGTTAAGGGATGTCAAATTAAAAATATGTATAATTGAAAATTCCCATGGAGGACTGTTCAGATAGAAATTTCGATCTAATGGACCATTATTGTGATAAGGATTTGAAGTTATGATATGAGTGAATTATTATCTAATGATGAGTTATATATAAGGGATCTTTATCCCAGGTTTTTGTTGGGCTCACCAGACTATAAGGAACCCCAAAATCAGTTGGTTCTCCTCTAATTTTATGAGATGAGAACATCTCACGTTTTTTAAGTGGGGTAAGATGTAAGATTCCTCCCTCCCACTTCTGAGCTCCCGCTTCTGAGGTGTGCAGGTGTAAGAACCTCCCCTTCTGATCTAATAATTATTCCCCTCTCTGAAATAAAAGAAAGATCTTATTTTACCCTGTTTTGGCCTAGAGAGAGAAAATGTCTAGAGGGAGGAAATTCAAAATTGAGATATTTTTGGATATAAAAATCCTCCTAGTGTCTAAAATGGTTTCCCCTAAAACAAAAATTCAAAAAGAACTTTTCAATGTGCAATTGGAATTAATTAAAAATTGGTATAAAGGACCTTAGTCTAAGGGTCCACTTTTTTAGAAATTCTTGAATTATGCTCCAATTAAGGTTCCTATGGACCAATAAGATTAATCCAAATGTAGGGAGGAGATAAATTAAAGAATAAAAGAAAATCCCCCATAAATGAGTAAATGCTCACATAAGATGAAGAGTTGACTAAGGACAAGGTTTATTAGTTAAAAAAGAAGGGATACTATTAGAGAAAATGATGCATTTTTGACACCTCAGTGTGGGGATCTCCCCTCATGAAGTAGGCGCCTATTTCACATGTGTGGAGGAGTTTTAAACTCATAAATAATGAGATATTTTTATCTCTCCCCTCTCCTATTTTAACTAGATCCAAAAAGTAGGCTAAACTGATCCAAAAATGGTCAAAAATTGACCAAACTGATCTCGAAAATTCTAGAATAATTTTGGTTAGAGGCTCATTTTTTCCTATAAATAGAAGCCTCCCCCTTTGTAAAAGGTTAATAGTGTTTATGCACTGTTACTCTACTCCTACCCAGAGCCAATTACATTGAATTCACTTGATAATTCAATTGTTTTTGACTAAATCCTCTCCAAAGAAATTGGTGCCCACTCTTGATCCAAATAAGAGTAGATCCCTCAAGCCAAAGGAAAGCTTACAAAACTCCATCTAAGCTAAAATTTCTACTTTTTTATTTTCAAATCTATGGTTTTTTTATTTCTTTGTTTTTTTTATAGTTGATTAAAGTGAATCCTGATGTTATGCCTTGATGAAAAGGCTACCCCCTTCTCTTCCCTAAGAATTCAGCCTTTCTTTATCCTAAAATGAGTAACAAAAAATTTGATTAAACTTTTCTTATTGTTTACTCACTAGAAAGTGAAAATTGAGTAGATTAGAGTACTTTACTTCAAATTGCCATCGGAGCCTCGGAGGGGAGATCTCACAGTTGGTATCAGAGCGTTGTTGAAAGCTAATAACGATAAGCGAATTCTTATCAGAAATCGATAGTAAAAACTCTAAAAAAGCACTTACATATTGTATTTTCATTCCGTGAGCTTCATTAATGAAGAATTTTTAATCAAAGAAATTATTTTTATAGATGGAAGTTCCATACTTATCTGGTGTTCCTGACCTCACCCAGTCACAAGACATGACTGCGTTCGCCTTCGAGCATCTCATCTCTTCCGCTACAACTCAAATGAGCCGAGCAAGACTCGCATGCCATTTCGAGGATCTATATTTTCCTGACCTAGTGGAGAGACGGTAGCACAAGTGGTTTGCAGGGCAGTATGTCCACGCCTCTTGCGACCAGCATGCGATGCTGAGGCAGAATCTCTCATTGACAATGATTCTGATGAAGCTGAAGGTGATACATGGCATTATTTTATATCATTCAACACCTCAAAATTTCAGACTTTAATGCCAAATCTACAGACTCCTTAGTCGCTTTATTCCTAAAGGAGAAGATAGTAGCTCCCTTGGCAGTAAGGGAATGTTTGTATCAGGGCCAGTACCGCCGTCTTATGCATCTCCCGAGGAGATTTTGATTTCTAGAGCCGAGCTACTCTATGTACATATTGCAACTTTTATATTACAAAGAAATGTTTTCTGGAAAAAATTCCTTGTTGTATAAGTGATTGTTTATGGGATAAAGAAAAATCTGTTACCGGACATATGACATAGATCTCCAATAAGATCATTTATCTTGTTTAAGAAATTGTTTTTTCAAACCTCTTAAGTCTTAGAATCTCGTGGACGATATCAAAAAAAAATAATATATCATTTTTGGCAAAATCATGAGACAAGGAAACTGTGGCCGTCACTCACCTAGACCCTCTCTTCGAAGATGAAGAGCTTGACCCCGACGTTCGCAAGGCTCTTCATAGAACTCAGCCACAAGACCCTTCAAAGGTGAAGGGGAGAACCTAGGCCAGGCTCTGGAGAAATGGGTGGAAGCTATGGAAGATATCACCGGCTACAATGAGCAAAGTAAAATGGCTCTTGCCAGGCTGAAAATAGTGGAAACAACCAGGGTGGCATGGATTGTGACACCAACCATCTAGATAGAAATACTCAGTCCTAGAACGACCTTAAAACCTATTTGAGGAAGAGATTTTATCCCCCCTGGATTTTTAGAAACTAAAATGAATGAATTTTTAGAACTAAAACAGGGGAGCAAAACCATTGAAGAATATCACCAGGCATTCGCTCTTCTACTCAAATATTCACCACCTCTGATGAAGAGCAACTCATGGCCAGGTTCATTCAGGGAATGAGCAAACCCTTAGACACACTGCTCAAGAATGCCAAGCCAATGTCCATGGCAGAAGCTGTCAGAATGGCAAAGGACTTTGCCAAAGCCTTCATCGTCGTGAAAGTCCCGCCAAAGCCAGCTCCCTCATCCTTTAAGAGATTTCAGACACCGGGAAGTTCTTCCAACTTTTTGCCTCCAAAGAGACACCAAGATCCCAACCAGAATGTGGAGACAGGAAGCTTCAGGAATGAAGGAAGACCTTTCCCTTGAAGTACATTCTCAGTAACTCCGGCTCTCTCAAGAATGCAAAGGGAAGAGGTTCAAAGCGAGAACAGATGCTCCGGATGTCAGGGATTTGGGCCCCAACTCAAGGATTGCCCATCTCCTTCTATGGACCAAGGAAGTCAGGATCCCAGAATTCAAAGACAAACTCCTTCGTATCAGTCCAATCAGGGTCCCTCGCGCCAGAATCAAGGCAACCCTAGAAGAGTGCCAGCTCAGCCTGCAGCCTCCATCCAAAGCAGTCTCCGAACTCCCTCCTAGAATTGGAATAACCAAAGAGAGAGAGTTCCACCTCAGCAGCTAGAGCAGTCACTATAGTTGATGAAGTGGAGGAAGAAAAAGGACAAATCTATGCAGCAATAGAGCATCAGGGGAATAACCATCAATTTTTAGTCCTCCAGACTCTAGCAGAGTACCAGGGTAAGCAATTCAAGCTTTTGATTGATTCAGGCAGTACTCATTCTTTTATTTCCCCAGGATGTCTGCGTCAATTAGTCCTAAATCAAAAATCAGGGAAACCTATGCAAGTGGAATTTGCCAGTGGAAAGATTCTTTTCACACACCTTGAGACAGACCTTATTCAATTTAGCCTACATGGGAACGTAACAAAGTGCCAGTTCAGAGTCCTACCCTTGGGAATCTATGATGGAATCCTTGGAATGGATTGGCTCCAAAAGAATCAGGTTGACATTCATTGTCATAAAGGAACCATCTCTTTCCTAAACCTTCACGAGAATAAAGTTCAAGGAATTGGAATTTTCGGATCCCCAGTGCTGCAATTAGTCAAGGCTTCTAAATTATTAAAAGGGCTCAAAAAGAGTCAAGGCTTCTAAATTATTAAAAGGGCTCAGAAAGAGGCAAGCTATGTATGTCGTTAAAATGAATCTGATAGACATAAAATGCAAGGCTAAAGTGTTGAGATATCGAGCTCTAGTGAGGCGGTGGACACTGATGACCCGCCTGGGGGATAGACCCCGCACTTACACCACTGGCATGGTTGGTGAGATCTTGGGTGATATGCGGCCAGTGGGATGACAGGCTGTGTGACAGCCACTCTAGAGACTGGCATAGTTATAGCGCCAGCTCATTTAGTCGGGTTCACACTATAGAGAACCCGTGTATGTATTTGGTTGAGTACCTTTCATATCGTGTGTACTCTTATTCTTGTATATGGTGTGTTGAGTGTTGAGTAGAGAAGAAGAAGATTTTCAGCCTCTCACCTTGTGTGTTCTCTATTAGGGTTTTGTGAGTGTGTGTGTGTGCTTGCAAGAGCTCAAGCTCTCCTCCCCCCTGCATCTTTTCATGGTATCAGAGCCTGGTTCGTGCTAAGGGCTGAGCTGCAAGCAAGAGAGCGGTACGAGGGTAAGAGCTTCAACTACTCTTCCCTATTGTGTTGGTGACTACACCCTTGTCGGGAGCTCTACGGGAGGCACCGGCAAACGATCTCCGATTGAGGAGCTTTCTTCGCGGGAGTGAAGCTATAGGGCAACTATACAGTCCTTTGGACTACGCTTTTCGGGCCGAAAACGCATTTCGGGCGCGTCTGGACCTCCGTTTTTCAGAAAGCAGGCGATTTCGAGCACTGCGGGTAAGTCATCGATTCTCTGCAGAACTCTGTTTTACGAACTGCAGGAAGACAGATTGACTGTGCAGACACTGTGGGTGCTGCAAAGAGGTCTACAGTTGCCATTGGGTGTATGTATGCACATTGAAGTCACTGGTTGTGACTTCAATGTGCACTGTGGGTGCTGCAAAGAGGTCTACAGTTGCCATTGGGTGTATGTATGCACATTGAAGTCACTGGTTGTGACATTTGAGAGTACTACAGTATCGCTGTGCAGAAAATATAGCATTTGTGCAGAAAAACCAGAGTGCAGGTTTTGGTAAAATTGTGTGTTTGGCAAGATGTCTAATGATGGCATAACACAGATTGTGGCTGAGAAGCTGGATAAGAATAACTTCCATGCTTGGAGGTTCAGGTTGACTAATTTCCTGATGGGAAAAGGCTATTGGGACTACATAGAAGGTGAACATGAAGAGGCACCGGAGATACCGGACATAAATCCTACTGCTGCAGATGTGAAAGAGTTTAAAGAATGGAACCAAGGAGCCAGGAAGGTTATGTATTGGCTATCCATTAGTATACAGGACAACATGATTGGGCACATTCAGGATGCCAAGTCCCCCAAGGAGGCGTGGGACACCTTGGTAAAGCTTTATGAAACAAATACCAAGGCACGTAAGATACAGTTGAAGAATGAACTTCATACTGTGGAGAAAAAGAGCATGTCTGTGAATGACTATGCGCTGAAGATAAAGGGTATTGTGGAATCCCTTGCATCTATTGGTGTGTCAGTAGATGATGATGACAAGGTGGAAGTCTGTCTACGTGGTCTTGGGCCACAATACAAGGCGTTCAAGACGTCCATTCAGACTCAGGAAAAACATTCCCAACTTTACAGATTTGGTGTCTATGCTGATTATCGAAGAGAAGAGCTTGGGTGAAGACCAACAGTCTTCACAAAGCAAAAACAGTTCAGAGCAACAGGCCTTCTACACGAGTTCTCAGGAAGAGGACGAGGTAGAGGAGGCCGTGGACGCGGTCAAGGAGGTGGCCGAACAGGTAATCAGAATTATGGCCAGCAGCAGCAGCAACAACAACAGTCCCAGAATCAACAACACGCAGGTGGAAGAGGCAAATTCAGAGGCAGGGGGAGTCAAAGAGGCCGTGGAAATTGGCAAAGGCAATATAATGATGCACGTGAATGCTACTATTGTGGTAAGCCAAGACATGTGCAGTCAGAATGTTATAAGAAGCAGGCTGACATGCAAAATGGGAAAGTGCAGCAAAACAACTATGCATCCTCAAGCAGAAATAATGAGGACAATGAAAGGTTGTTTGTTATGCAGCATGTTGTAAATGCCATGTCTGAAAATGTTGATGCAGCACAAAAAGATAATGTATGGTATGTGGATTCAGGCGCTTCGAACCACATGACGAGTCATGGGGAGTGGTTCAAGGAGATGAAGAACCCGGAAAGACCAGGTTTTGTGGAAACAGGGGATGACACTGCTCATCCAATTGCCCACGTTGGAGATGTGCCGTTGTCTATGCAGGATGGCAAAGTGAAGTACCTTGCAGATGTACTTCATGTACCGAACATAACAAAGAATCTGGTTTCAGTTGGCCAGATGATTGAGCAGGGTTTGCAGGTTCGGTTTAACCCTGATGGGTGTTATGTTGAAGATTTCAAAGACAAGTGCAGGTTGGTTGCAAAAGGCAACAGAGTGGGCAGAATGTTTACGTTGAATGTAGACATGCCTGAAATGAGTGCTGCGATGTTTGCAAATGGTTCAGGAGTTGTTGCAGACACAGACATATGGCATAAAAGAATTGGACATGTAAATGTGCAGAGATTGAAGTCTATGCAGACAAAAGGAATTGTGACAGGGCTGCCAAAATTTAAAGTGGAAGGTATGCAGAAAATATGTGAAGCATGCCAATTTGGGAAGCAAACAAAGCATGTGTTTCCACGCAACAGATATGTGAGCAGAAATGCACTAGATGTTGTGCATTCAGATGTATGGGGTCCTACGAAGACCGTGTCTATGGGAGGTTGCAGGTACTATGTCACTTTCATTGATGACCACACAAGGAAAGTGTGGGTATATTTCATGAAGGAGAAGAGTGAGGTGTTCACTCACTTTCAGAATTTCAGAGTTTTGGTTGAAAAGCAAACAGGGAAATATGTAAAGTGCCTAAGGTCAGATGGAGGGGGAGAGTACTTCTCCAATGAGTTCTCTGAATTCTTGAAGAAGAATGGTATTCGGAGACAGTTCACATGCAGATATACTCCGCAGCAAAATGGAGTTGCTGAGCGGAAAAACAGGCACATTGCTGAGATTGCGCGAGCATTGATGGAAGAGAAGAATATGCCGCATTGCTATTGGGCTGAGGCTGTTTCTACAGCAGTATACATCATGAACAGGACTCCAACTGCAGCCATACATGATGTAACTCCAGAGGAGAGGTTTACTGGCAGAAAACCAGATTTGTCTCATCTGAAAGTCTTTGGATGCATTGCATATGTGCATGTGCCAGATGAGCTGAGAACTAAGCTGGATCCGAAAGCTGAAAAATGTGTGTTTATTGGATATTCCCTTGAGCAAAAGGGATACAGGTGTTATAATCCTGCTACACGTGAGTTGAGGGTAAGCAGGGATGTTGTCTTTGATGAGATGAGCAGCTGGTATGCTGCTGAAAAAGAAGCTGTTGGGGCTGATGTGAGTGGAAGTGTGGTTGCACAGAATGCAGGTCAGCAATCACAGTCTTTGAGTGGACCAGGAGAGTCCTCATCTAGTGGGTCTGTTGATAGACCATGGAGTGGCAGGCTGCGTCATAATACCAGCCCTGCAAATGTGATTACTACATCACGTAAAGGAAAAGAGAAAGTGGTTGAGCCCCTTGGTATGCCTGACATTTCTGCAGGGCATTCTCATGTTGATGGAGAGTCTAGTGGCTCAGATATGAGCCTTGATGAGGAGCTTGGGATCCCAGCTATGAGAACACCTGGTGTAAAGAAGGCTATGGAAGCCATGAATGAAAAGCTACGAAGATCAGGGAGAGTGAAGAACCCTGTGCAGAGATTTACATATGATGGTTATGTGGCACATCATTATGCATATATGGCAAAAGTTGTGCAGGTTGTAGAGCCCACATGCATTGATGAGGCTGTTGGAAATGTGTGTTGGGAGAAAGCTATGGATGAGGAGATGGATGCACTATATGGAAATGAGACTTGGGATTTAGTGCAATTGCCTGAAGGCAAGAAAGCCATTGGCTGCAAGTGGGTGTACAAAGTTAAACATAACAGTGATGGAAGCATAAACAGGTACAAGGCTAGATTGGTAGCCAAAGGATATGCGCAGACATATGGGATTGATTATGAGAAAACTTTCAGCCCAGTTGCCAAGATGGCAACGGTGAGAGTTGTGATAGCAGTGGCTGCGTCAAAGAAATGGTCTTTACATCAGATGGATGTAAAGAATGCATTCTTGCATGGGGATTTGCAAGAAGAGGTGTATATGTTGCAGCCACATGGTTATGAGGAAGTGGGTCACCCCGAGCATGTTTGCAGGTTGAAGAAAGCCTTGTATGGCTTAAAGCAAGCACCAAGAGCATTGTCTGACAAGATTTCTGAATATCTTGTCACTATTGGCTTTCATGTAGCCAATGCAGATTTCTCATTGTATGTGAGACATGGTGATAGAGGGGTTGTGCTTGTTGTCATCTATGTAGATGACTTGATCATTACGGGGGACCATGATGCAGAGATCTTTGATGTAAAGATCTTGCTTAGACAGAAGTTCGAGATGAAGGATCTGGGGGAGCTCAGATATTTCTTGGGCATTGAGGTGATTAGGTCACCACATGGTATTGGATTACTGCAGAGACAGTATGGCTTGGACATGTTGTCCAAGTATGGTATGACAGGCTGTAAGCCTATTTCTGTGCCATTGGATCAGAATGGCAAGTTGAGTGCAGATTCAGGAGAGATCTTGGAGGATCCTACTATGTACAGGAGCATAGTAGGAAGTTTGATCTACATGACGATCACCAGACCAGATTTGAGCTATGCTGTTGGGTTGGTGAGTCAGTTTATGCAGGTTCCACGGAAACCGCATTTGGATGCTGTGAGACGCATACTGAGGTATGTGAGGTCTACTTTGCATTGTGGACTATTCTATGAGACTGGGACAGAGATATGTGTACATGGGTACACAGATGCTGATTGGGCTGGTAGTATCTCAGACAGAAGATCTACCAGTGGATTCATGTTTTCTTTGGGGAGTGCTGCTGTGACTTGGAGCAGCAAGAAGCAGCCTACGGTTGCTCTATCGAGTACAGAGGCCGAGTATAGAGGAGTTGCTATGGCAGCATGTGAGGTAGCTTGGTTGAGAAAGCTACTTGCAGATTTGGGTCTATCAGTGGATAGACAAGTTGTCATTTTCTGTGACAACATTAGCAGTATACAGTTGGCCAGGAATCCAGTATTTCATGCTCGTACGAAGCACATAGAGGTCCACTACCACTTCGTCAGAGAGAAGGTCTTGGCAGGAGACCTTGACCTTGTTTATGTCAGCACAGAGGATCAGGTAGCTGACATCTTCACCAAAGCATTGGGTACAGAGAAGCTCCGCAGATTCAGAGCTTCACTTGGTGTACATGAGATGGAGTTGAGCTCGAGGGGGGATGTTGAGATATCGAGCTCTAGTGAGGCGGTGGACACTGATGACCCGCCTGGGGGATAGGCCCCGCACTTACACCACTGGCATGGTTGGTGAGATCTTGGGTGATATGCGGCCAGTGGGATGACAGGCTGTGTGACAGCCACTCTAGAGACTGGCATAGTTATAGCGCCAGCTCATTTAGTCGGGTTCACACTATAGAGAACCCGTGTATGTATTTGGTTGAGTACCTTTCATATTGTGTGTACTCTTATTCTTGTATATGGTGTGTTGAGTGTTGAGTAGAGAAGAAGAAGATTTTCAGCCTCTCACCTTGTGTGTTCTCTATTAGGGTTTTGTGAGTGTGTGTGTGTGCTTGCAAGAGCTCAAGCTCTCCTCCCCCCTGCATCTTTTCATAAAGAACCAGAGTGGTTCAGTGAGTATGCAGATGTGTTTCATGAAGAGCTGACTAAGATGCCTCTATCTTGTGAAGTAGATCATGAGATTGAATTAACATTTAGAGCCAGTGGCTCAGCGTGCATACAAAATGCCAGTACCTGAAGCCATAGAACTTAAGGAGCAGTTAAGACAACTGTTAGAACAGGGATTCATCAGACCCAATGTCTCACCTTGGGGTGCACCCGTTCTCTTTCAAAAGAAGAAAGATGGAACGTTAAGACTCTGTATCGACTACAGAGGATTGCATCAATTAACAATTAAAAATAAGTATCCTGTTCCTAGGATTGATGAACTTCCAGATCGATTAAGTGGAACCCAAATGTTCACAAAGATAGATCTCAAATCTGAGTACTACCAGATCAGAATCAAGGAGCAGGACATCCCAAAGACAGCATTCAATACTTGCTATAGGCATTATGAGTTCACAGTCATGCCGTTTGGATTGACTAATTGGGCTGGATTGGAGGATTCCTGCAAAACAACTAGATGTGATTAGTTACGATAGTTAGATTAAGTCCTGAGAAGACCTTGTTTTGTGGGAGGAGATTAGCGGCTGTGCCTTGTTAAAGGAGGAAAAAAAGCGGTGATTCCATGGACCAAGTGCAAGTCTCTTCTTGATTAGACCATGTGACTTCAGGTTTGATCAAATCAGTTTAACTAGTTAAGACTTTGACTCGTTAGAGCAATTCCCCCGTTTAGCAGATTTTTCCCATGGAGGAATCGCCCGTGCCTTCCGGGTGAGGGGAGTCTTTCCGGGCTTCGGAGGAACCGCCCGGGTTAGCCTCTCACCCAGACATCCACGAGCAAGCCTCTCGCCCGGACATCCACAGGAAAGCCTCTCATCCGGACATCCGTGGATGAGGCCCCGATTGTGGATCCCCACCCCGCGCGGGCTTTGGAGGAACCGGGCGGGCTAGCCTCTTGTCCGGACATCCGCGGGCAAGGCCCCGACTGTGGATCCCCGCCCCACGCGGGAGGCCGACGTCGCTTCTGCCACCACCGGAGCCCTGGAGGGGGGAATCTCACAGCTGGTATCAAATGCTTTGTTGAAAGCTAATAAACGATAAGTGAATTCTTATCAGAAATTGATAGTAAAAACTCTGAAAAAGCACTTACATATTGTATTTTCATTCTGTGAGCTTCATTAATGAAGAATTTTTAATCAAAGAAATTGTTTTTATAGATGGAAGTTCCATGCTTATCTGGTGTTCTTCACCTCACCCAGTCACAAGACATGACTACATTCGCCTTCGAGCATCTCATCTCTTCCGCTACAACTCGAACGAGCCGAGCGAGCCGAGCATGCCATTTCGAGGATCTATATTTTCCTGACCTAGTGGAGAGACGGTAGCACAAGTGGTTTGCAGGGCAGTATGTCCATGCCTCTTGCAACCAGCATGCGATGCTGAGGCAGAATCTCTCATTGACAATGATTCTGATGAAGCTGAAGGTGATACTACATGGCATTATTTTATATCATTCAACGCCTCGAAATTTCAGACTTTCATGCCAAATCTACAGACTCCTTAGTCGCTTTATTACTAAAAGGAGAAGATAGTAGCTCCCTTGGCAGTAAGGAAATGTTTGTATCAAGGCATGGCTATGGCCCAGTACCACCGTCTTATGCGTCTCCCGAGGAGATTTTGATTTCTAGAGCCGAGCTGCTCTATGTACATATTGCAACTTTTATATAATAAAGAAATATTTTCTGGAAAAAAATTCCTTGTTATATAAGTGATTGTTTATGGATGAACTGATAAGGAAAAATCTGTTACCGGACATATGTCATCGATCTCCAATAAGATCATTTATCTTGTTAATGAAATTGTTTTCGAACCTCTTAAGTCTTAGGATCTCGTGGACGATATCAAAAAAGAAAATTAATAATATATCATTTTTGGCAAAATCATGAGACGAGGAAACCATGGCCACCGTCAGCCAGGCCCTCTCTATGAAGATGAAGAACTTGACCCGATGTTCACAAGGCTCTTCATAGAACTCAGCCCCAGGACCCTTCAAAGGTGAAGGGGAGAACTTGGCGCGAGGCTGTGGAGAATTGGGTGGAAGCTATGGAAGAGTATTTTGATGTCACCATCTACTACAATGAGCGAAGCAAAATGGCTCTTGCCAGGCTGAAATAGTGGAAACAGCCATGGCATGGAGGAACCATTGTGACACCAACCATCTAGATAGAAATACTCAGTCCTAGAATGACCTTAAAACCTATTTGAGGAAGAGATTTTGTCCCCCCCCCCCCCCGGGTTTTTAGAAACCAAAATGAATGAATTTTTAGAACTAAAACAGGGGAGCAAAACCATTGAAGAATATCACCAGGCATTCGCTCTTCTACTCAAATATTCACCACCTCTAGATGAAGAGCAACTCATGGCCAGGTTCATTTGGGGAATAAGCAAACCCTTAGACACACTGGTGAAGAATTCCAAGCCAGTGTCCATGGCCAGGTTCATTTGGGGAATAAGCAAACCCTTAGACACACTGGTCAAGAATTCCAAGCCAGTGTCCATGGCAGAAGCTGTCAGAATGGCAAAGGACTTCGCCAAAGCCTTCATCGTGAAAGTCTCGCCAAAGCCAGCTCCCTCATCCTTTAAGAGATTTCAGACACCGAGAAGTTCCTCCAACTTTCTGCCTCCAAAGAGACACCAAGGTCCCAACCAGAATGTGGAGATGGGAAGCTTCAGGAATGAAGGAAGACCTTTCCCTCAAAGTACATTCTCAGGAACTCCGGCTCTCTCAAGAATGCAAAGGAAAGAGCTTCGAAGCGAGAACAGATGCTTCGGATGTCAGGGATTTGGGCACCAGCTCAAGGATTGCCCATCTCCTTCTATGGGCCAAGTTAGGGTCCCAGAATTCAACGAGAGACTCCTTCGTATTAGTCCAATCAGGGTCCCTTGTGCCAGAATCAAGGCAACCCTAGAAGAGTGCTAGCTCCGCCTACAGCCTCCATCCAAAGCAGCCTCCAAACTCCCTCCCAGAATTGGAATAACCAAAGAGAGAGAGTTCCACCTCAGACTGCAGCAACTAGAGCAGTCACTATAGCTGATGAAGTGGAGGAAGAAAAAGGACAAATCTATGCAGCAATAGAGCATCAGGGGAATAACCATCAATTTTTAGTCCTCCAGACTCTAGCAGAGTACCAGGGTAAGCAATTCAAGTTTTTGATTGATTCAGGCAGTACTCATTCTTTTATTTCCTGAGGATGTCTGCGTAAATTAGTCCTAAATCAAAAATCAAGGAAACTTATGCAAGTGGAATTGGCCAGTGGAATTGGCCAGTGGAAAGTTTCACACACCTTGAGACAGACCTTATTCAGTTTAGCCTAGATGGGAACGTAACAAAGTGCCAATTCAGAGTCCTACCCTTGGGAATCTATAATGGAATCCTTGGAATGGATTGGCTCCAAAAGAATCAGGTTGACATTCATTGTCACAAAGGAACCATCTCTTTCCTAGACCTTCACGGGAATAAAGTTCAAGGAACCATCTCTTTCCTAGACCTTCACAGGAATAAAGTTCAAGGAATTGGAATTTTCGGATCCCTAGTGCTGCAATTAGTCAAGGCTTCTAAATTATTAAAAAGGCCAGAAGCAAGATGGAACGTTAAGACTTTGTATTGACTACAGAGGATTGAATCAATTAACAATTAAAAATAAGTATCCTATTCCTAGGATTGATGAACTCCTGGATCGGTTAAGTGGGACCCAAATGTTCACAAAGATAGATCTCAAATCCGAGTACTACCAGATCATAATCAAGGAGCAAGACATCCCAAAGGCAACATTCAATACTCGCTATGGGCATTATGAGTTCACAGTCATGCCGTTTGGATTGACTAATGCCCCAGTGACATTCAATCGTCTTATGCAGGATATTCTCAGAGAATACTTGGATGATTTTGTTCTTGTCTTCTTTGACGATATCTTAGTATACTCAAAGAATGTTGCAGATCATAAAGATCATGTGCGCAAGGTCTTGGAAATCCTAAGGAAACACCAACTCTTTGCAAAAAAGAGCAAGTTTTCCTTCTCTATTGACCAGGTGGAATACTTGGGATTCATAGTGTCAAAGGATGGGATTTCTCTTGACCCTACAAAGATCCAAGCAGTCTTAGAATGGCCAGAACCCAAGACAGTAAAGGAAGTCAGAGGATTCCTAGGGTTAATCGGATGTTATAGGATCTTTATACCCAGGTATGCTCAGATAGCATCCCCTTTAACTAACTTTCTCAAGAAGAGTACAGTTTTTCAGTGGACTGCAATGTGTCAAAGTGCCTTTGATAAGCTAAAGACAGCCTTAGTAACCAACCCTGTCCTTAATTTACTAGATTTTACCAAACCCTGTCCTTAATTTACTAGATTTTACCAAACCCTTTGAGGTAGTTACTCATGCCAGTGGGTTTGCCTTAGGCGGTGCTCTCATGCAAGAAGGTCATGTAGTGGCCTATGAATCCAGAAAATGCAGAACACATGAGAGAAATTATGCCATCCATGACTTGGAGTTACTCTCAGTAGTGTATGCTCTAAAGTTGTGGAGACATTATCTTTTGGGACAAAGGTTCACCTTGATGGCAGATCATCAAAGTCTGAAGTCGATCTTCATCCAAAGGGATCTCAACATATGTCAAAGGAGATGAATGCAGACCCTGCAAGAATTTGATTTTGAAAATAAGTATCGACCAGGGAAAGAAAATGTGGTTGCATATGCGCTCAGCAGAAAAGCCTCCTTGCTTGCAATTACAGTGGTGTCAAATCCATTGATCAGTGAAGCAAAGGAGAAAATCATGCAGAACAAAATCATGCAAGACAAATTCTTTGCCCCTATTGCTACCCTTCTAATGCAGGAAAGCAAGACTCCTCAAGAAATGAGTCGAGTTCTTGGTTGGGTACAAATTGGATGAAGGATGCATGTATTATAATAATCGGCTATGTATCCCCAATGATGAGAGGATAAAGGGAAGAATTCTGAGAGAAGCCCATGATAGCCTGATAGCTGGACATCCAGGGTTTATAAAAACCTATATGTCTGTGAAGAAAAGCTTCTCCTGGCCAGGACTCAAAAAGGACGTACTTGATCATGTGCGGAAATGCTTAATGTGTCAAAGAGTCAAGGCAGAGAGAGCTAAGATGCCAGGGAAATTGCAGCCTCTAGACATTCCACAGATGAAGTGGGAATGTACCAGTATGGACTTTGTCACTAGATTACCTTCAATACAATTATGTTACAACTCCATTTTTGTGGTAGTTGACAGGCTAACCAAAGATGCTCATCTGATTCCAGTGAAAGAAACATACTCTACAGTGGATATTGCCAGAGTTTTCCTTAAGGAGACCTTCAGATTGCATGGTTTACCCAGGAGGATAGTAAGTGACAGAGATCCCAAATTCACATCAAAATTCTGGACTACATTCTTTGAAGCAGTAGGAACTTCCTTGGATCTTAGCACAGCCTATTACCCCGAAACAGATGGACAGACTGAAAGAGTGAACCAGGTAATTGAAGATATCCTTTGGTCATGCTGTTGGCAGGGGGAACCCAAGAAGTGGTTAAGCCATTTGCATCTGGTCGAATTTTCTTACAATGCTTCTTATCATCAAAGCATTGGAATGAGTCCTTTCAAAGCTTTGTATGGACAAGATTACCTTACACCGTTGAATTGGTCTGGCCTATTGATCAGAGTCAAAATGTCCAAACAAATGCTTGATGACATGGACCAGTAGATGCAATCAATCCGTAAAGATATAAAGGCAGCCCAAGACAGGCAAAAGCAGTATGCAGATAAAAAGAGGTCAGAGAGAGAGTTTGAAGAATCAGATATGGTCTTCATTCGTGTACGACCTAAGGGAAGTTCCTTATCCTTAGGAAAGTATAAGAAGCTCTCTCCCAGATATTGTGGGCCATATGCTATTATAAAGAAAGTGGGTAATCTACCCTACAAACTTCTTTTGCCTCCCCATCTCAAGGTACATAATGTATTCCATGTTAGTTTGCTTAAGAGATGATGAAAATTTGATTTCTCTGACTCAAGGCCAGATGGTACTCCAACCTGAGGAAATCCTTGACGTTCGCGAGAAGATTCTCAGCAGCAAAGTCCTCAGAGAATTCTTAGTAAAGTGGAAGTTCTTCCCTCTAGAAGATGCCACTTGGGAGAAAGAAGAAGAGTTGGCGAAGGATTACCCCCACTTTGCGAGATGAGGACATCTCCCATTTTTCAAGTGGGAGAGGATGTAAGATTCCTCCTCAGCCTAAATAATGAATACGCCTTTACTTCAATACCCTATAATCATTCAATGTTTCTGAATACAAGAAAATATTATTTTTCCTTGTTTTTTTCTAGTGAGATATAATTTTCTAGTGAGATAAAATTTTCTAATGAGATAAAATTTTCTAGAGAGTGATAATTCAATATTAAGATATTTTTTGATATATAAATTCTACAAATACCAAAAATATGTTTCCCTGAAACAAAAAATCAAAATAAAATTTCCAAGGTGCAATTGGAATTAATTAAAAATGATTTAAAAGACCTTAGCCTAAGGGTCAAGATTTTTTGAAAATTTTGGATTATGGTCCAATTAAGGTTCTTATTATCCAATAAGATTAATCCAAGTGTTGGGATGCGATAAATCCAATGAATAAAAGAAAATACCCAAAAATGAGTAAATGCCCACATAAGATGAAGAGTTGATTGAGTACAGGATTTATTTATTAAAAATTATGAAATATTACTAAAAAAATGAGATATTTTTGACACCTTGGTAAGGAAAGGGGGAGCCTTAAAGGAGGCGCCTATTTCACATGTGTGAAGGAGTTTTAAACTAAAAAATAATAAGATATTTTTATCTCTCCTCTCTTCTTGATCAAACCAAATCAAAAAGGGAGCCAAATTGGTCCAAATCTTGTCCAAATTCAACCAAATTGAAGCGAAAAAATTCTAGAACTTAGTTGGACTCAGTTAGTGGCCTCCCTCACCTATAAATAGACCCTCATTCTTTTGTATTCTCATCTGTGAACTAAACTATGCCGACAACAACATATGCACATTGGTTATTTTCAATAAGAATCACTCAAAAACATAGGAACATACAAAATTGGGGATCTTACCATATAATGTGTTATGCTACTTGATGTCCATGCATTCCACCATGTACATCTTCTTCGTTGAATGTCATTTTCTATAAAAGTGTAGCAACCTTATCAAAGGCAATCCATATATTAGCCTTTGAAATTATAGTCTCACCATTATTACTACGATCTAGGACAACCATGTGTAACTTCCTCCATTCCTCATACTTCCATGGTTGAAGAACGAATAAATGGCCTTCACTGTTATTTGGTGGTGACAAAATTTTCCATCTTTGGCTCCAAAAATACTTGGTTTGCACGGCACATTTTCACTTGCACCTGACCTCTTCTCATCTTTCTTGATTTCCACTTGCATGTGACCTCTTCTCATCTTTCTTGATTTTCACTTTCCCTTTGTGTAGACCCATGCATGAAAGAACATCCTCCACTCTCTTACACACTGCTTGGGCCTCTGATATCGGTTGCATCTTATATGCAAAACATATATATATTCATAAACCAATTTTTTCACAATTCTACAAACGACATCTAGTGTACAAGGATGAACTTGTGTTAAAGGAATGTCAAATATGGGGTTCCACTTTGGATCCACCCTAATCATTGTTCTTCCATCCCATATGAATTGATCACATAAGTCAGTGTACCATCCTTCCCAATATGCATATTCCACACCTTTTTTCTATTCTTATCCTTCTTCCTTGAGTGCATGAAATGCAAACAAGCAAACTCTATATTTGCAGCATTTGAAACACCAAACATGTACTTTAGTGTCTTTAGATCACCTACAAGTTGCCATTCCACTGAGTAGTCTCCAAAACCATCCACATATAGAAATTCACTTGCTTTTGATGTTGAACCACAGTAGGAATCTCTGTTAGACTAAAAAACATCTTTAGGATCTCATGCTCCTCTTTTGGAACCTCATCATGATTCCCTGGCCTATCATGCTCATGTGCTTGCCATCCATATACTAAAAAATTGCATCATAGGAATGTACTAAGTATTTGACGTGACAAGTAGATCTCAAGTATGGATATAACTCCTTCACACATGAAGGCTTTTCCTTCTGTTTAAGAAAGGCTTGAACAAGTTCTCAATGTTCTCTAAATGTGTTTCACTTCTCATGGATACATGCCACTTGTTCAACAGTTTTTTTAGTTCTCTTTGTATAATGAATGGTCCCTGTTTGCTCCCTATTGGTGAATCGAAGTCCATAGACGGTCACGAATGATTTTTGAGTCTTGCACTTCTGGGGTTTTATGTAAGGCTTTTGCAAATGGCATGGGTGAACGAGTTAATTCTGTATGCTATGCCTCAAAGTTGGACAATTGGGAGGATTAGCATTCTGATGGTGGGCAAGCTGTTGAACATCTCGGCCATGGTTCATAAAAATGAAAATTGCGGATGTATTTTTTTGCCAAGACTCCAAGAGGGGTGTGGATGATTGAGAAATGTTTATATAAATCATAGTTGGGATTTGAAGTGGACAGGTGCATATATTACTTTCTTTGATTGCTTAGTTTTAAGTTGCTAATCAAAGAGTGTTGTGTCTTTTTTTTACCATACCTTGTTTGTAGAAGAACATTAGAGACATGATAGCTGAGGAAATTAAAGGATTGGGTGAACAAGTACTTCTTCAGAGAAAGAAGTGCAAGCATTCTATGTGTTCGGAAGAGTGGAAAGACAGACTTTGTGTTAGTTTAAAGAAAGAAGTGCAAGCATTTCATGAGTTGGGAGAAGTGGAAAGGTCAAAGAAAAAATAGGGCGAGTTCGGAGGAGTGACGTGTCATCAAGGGGGGAGGTAAAGGGACATGGTATATCAGTGCACCCTCTTTGTATTCCTCCTGGTTTGCTGAACACAAGGCGCAAACAACACACTACTTTCTGTAGGAGCAATATGAAATGCTGCTATTGAAAAGATGCAGGGAGAAGGGAGCTTGAGCTCTTGCAAGCACACACACACTCACAAAACCCTAAAAGAGAACACACAAGGTGAGAGGCTGAAAATCTTCTTCTTCTTCACTCAACACTCAACACACACTATACAAAGATAAGAGTACACACAATATGAAAAGGTACTCAACCAAATACATACTAAGGTTCTTTATAGTGTGAACCCAACTAAATGTGCTGGCGCTATAACTATGCCAGTCTCTAGAATAGCTGTTACACAGCCTGTCATCCCACTGGTCGTATATCACCCATGATCTCACCAACCATGCCAGTGGTGTAAGTGTGGGTGGCCTATCCCCCAGGTGGGTCATCAGTGTCCATCACTTCACTAGATGAGCTCGATATCTCAACGCTCCCCCTCGAGCTCAACTCCATCTCATGTACACCAAGCGAAGCCCTGAACCTGTGGAGCTTCTCTATACCCAATGCTTTGGTGAAGATGTCAACGACCTGATCCTGTGTGCTGACATAAATAAGGTTAACGTCTCCTGCCAAAACCTTCTCTCTAACAAAATGGTAGTGGACCTCTATATGCTTCGTGCGAGCATGAAAAATTGGGTTCCTGGCCAACTGGATACTGCTAATGTTGTCACAAAAAATGACAACTTGTCTGTACCCAAATCTGCAAGTAGCTTTCTCAACCAAGCTACCTCACATGCTGCCATAGCAACACCTCTGTACTCGGCCTCTGTACTCGATAGAGCAACCATAGGCTGCTTCTTGCTGCTCCAAGTCATAGCAGCACTCCCCAAAGAAAACATGAAGCCACTAGTAGATCTTCTATCTGAGATACTACCAGCCCAATCAACATCTGTGTACCCATGTACACATATCTCTCTCCCAGTTTCATAAAATAGTCCACAATGCAAAGTAGACCTGACATACCTCAGTATGCGTCTCAATGCATCCAAATGCGGCTTCCGAGGAACCTGCATAAACTGACTCACCAACCCAATAGCATAGCTCAAATCTGGCCTGGTGATCGTCATGTAGATCAAGCTTCCTACTATGCGTCTATACATAGTAGGATCCTCCAAAATCTCTCCTAAATCTGCACACTCAACTTGCTATTCTGATCCAATGGCACTGAGATAGGCTTACAGTTTGTCATATCATACTTGGACAACATGTCCAAGCCATACTGTCTCTGCAGTAATCCAATACCATATGGTGACCTAATCACCTCAATGCCCAAGAAATATTTGAGCTTCCCCAGATCCTTCATCTCAAACTTCTCTCTAAGCAAGATCTTTATATCAAAGATCTCTGCATCATGGTCCCTCATAATGATCAAGTCATCTACATAGATGACAACAAGCACAACCCCTCTATCATTGTGTCTCACATACAGTGAGAAATCTGCTTTGGCTACATTAAAGCCAATAGTGACAAGATATTCAAAAATCTTATCAGACCATGCACTTGGTGCTTGTTTTAAGCCATACAAGGCCTTCAACCTGCAAACATGCTCGGGGTGACACATCCTTATAACCAGGTGGCTGCAACATATACACCTCTTCCTGCAAATCCCCATGCAAGAATGCATTCTTTACATCCATTTGATGTAAAGACCATTGCTTTGACGCAGCCACTGCTATCACAACTCTCACTGTTGCCATCTTGGCAATTGGGCTGAAAGTTTCCTCATAATCAATGCCATACGTATGCGCATATCCTTTGGCTACCAATCTAGCCTTGTACCTGCTTATGCTTCTATCACTGTTATGTTTTACTTTGTACACCCACTTGCATCCAATGGCTTTCTTGTCTTCAGGCAATTGCACTAAATCCCAAGTCTCATTTCCATATAGTGCATCCATCTCCTCATCCATAGCTTTCTCCCAACACACATTTTCAACAGCCTCATCAATGCATGTGGGCTCTACAACCTACATAACTTTTGCCATGTATGCATAGTGATGTGCCACATAACCATCATAGGTAAACCTCTGCACATGATTCTTCACTCTCCTAGATCTTCACAGCTTTGCATTCATGGCTTCCATAGCCTTCTTTACACCAGGTGTTCTCATAGCTGGTATCCCAAGCTCCTCTCATCAAGGCTCATCTTTGAGCCACTAGACTCTCCACCATCAACATGAGAATGCCCTGCAAAAATGTCAGGCATACTAAGGGGCTCAACCACTTTCTCTTTGCCTTTATGTGATGTACTACTCACATTTGCAGAACTGGTATTATGACGCAGCCTGCCACTCCATGGTCTATCAACTATGGTCTATCAACTGAACCACTAGATGAGGACTCTCCTGGTCCACTCAAGGACTGCGATTGCTGACTTGCATTGTGTGCAACCATTCCACTCACATCAGCCCCAACAGATTCTTTTTCAGCAGCATACCAGCTGCTCATCTCATCAAAAACAACATCCCTGCCTACCCTCAACTCCCGTGTAGCAGGGTTATAACACCTGTATCCCTTTTGCTCAAGGGAATATCCAATAAACACACATTTTTCAGCTTTTGGATCCAGCTTAGTTCTCAGCTCATCTGGCACATGCACATATGCAATGCATCCAAAGACTTTCAGATGAGATAAATCAGGTTTTCTGCCAGTAAACCTCTCCTCTGGAGTTACATCATGTATGGCTACAGTTGGAGTCCTGTTCATGATGTAAACTTCTGTAGAAACAGCCTCAGCCCAATAGCTATGCTGCATATTCTTCTCTTCCATCAATGCTCGCGCAATCTCAGCAATGTGCCTGTTTTTTTGCTCAGCAACTCCATTTTGCTGCGGAGTGTATCTGCATGTAAACTGTCTCCGAATACCATTCTTCTTCAAAAATTCAGAGAACTCATTGGAGAAGTACTCTCCCCCTCCATTTGACCTTAGGCACTTTACATATTTCCCTGTTTGCTTTTCAACCATAACTTTGAAATTCTGAAAATGAGTGAACACCTCACCCTTCTCCTTCATGAAGTATACCCACACTTTCCTTATGTGGCTTAGCTCTCCAAGATTTTTTTAAAAATACACCTTAGACTTAACTAAAGCATTGTTGAAACTCTCTTCTAATATGTGAGCAAAGCAAATGCACCCATATTTCATCAAGTGCTTTAGTTTGGGCTTCCCTTCAAATTGAACCACTTAGGGTATCTTCATGGTAGAGGACCACATCAATTTTCTAAATGAATGGATGACTTTTTTGGCTACTGCTTCATACAATTACTAAAGCTCGAGCAAAGAACCCATGGCATTCCTAGGAGCATTCATGTAGAGTAGGAAAAAAGATAGTGCATGACCAACAAATTCATTTATTAACATTGGTACTCTTACATGTACTTGTTAGGAACAGCCATAACTTTTATGTACATTCGAAGTACAAATTAGCTGTCTTAAATTTTAGGATTTTTGGTAATTTGCCCACAATCATCACCTGGTAGCTTGGATTAGTCATACCTTGTTTTAGCTTTTCTGTGCGAAGGTCGTGGCAACCTCTTACCAATTTCCTGATAAACACACACATAAACACATGGCCTTTACAGACACCATAACCAAAATAAATTAACATTCTTTCATTCACCATTGTAGGAGCAGGTACAGCAGCTCAATTTTAATAAAAGCCACGACTAGTACTAGTTTACTACATCTTTACATTCATCAGAAGCATTTTGAATGAAAGATGGCAACCATGCACATATGCAAATAATTTGGTACGTGCATATGTAGTTATATAAGTACAATATACATACTTAAATACATAATGTATGCATGTGCACATACTTCGGTACGTGTGTATGTAGCTATATATGTACATACTTCAATGCATAATGCATGCATGTGTACATCATGTAAATCGGCAAGCATGTGCATACGAGTGCATCCGCAATGTCCCATCTGTTACGCTTTGTGCATGTGCGTGAGTGCGTGTAGCGCACACGCGTGTGTGGTGTGTGCAATGTCCAACCTATTACACTGTGTGTCCGCATGCGTGTATGCCTGCGAGCGCAAGGTGCATGGGTGCATGTGTCCGATGTCATGTGCACGCAGTGACATGACTACATGCACATATCCACCACCACCGTCATTGAAGAATTTTTGGGTAGTTTTCCGTGATGTATGCCATTCCGAAGAGTCTCCGAACGAGCTACAAATAATTTTCCGTGATGTATGCCATTCGGAAGAGTCTCTGAACGAGCTACAAATAATTCAGCAAGTTGATTTTCCCTATGTGCATTTTACAACAATTGCAATTTCTACAAGTCGACCAGCTTTGCTTAGTCGTCCAAGAGGCTGAAATTACTACAAATTCAGCAAGGGGACGACTCCTGTGCGCTTTCGGTAAACCAATTTAGTAAGGCAAAAGGTTGAAATTTTAATTTCACCATATCCGGCTATCGAAGAAGAAATTTCAGCACATACGTGTTATAAACAAGCAAGTGTTCATCCTTGTTTACGAATATCTTTGATCTTTTTCTGTCCCAAGTGTGTTAGCAAATAATGGAGGGACAGGAAAGATCTCAAGGGGAGGAAGAACCAAACGCCGGGGATCAACCTATGGTTGATTCCAAAACAGAAGTAGAATTAGGGGAAGAAAAACTAAGAATATCACTTTGTCACTCGGGATCAGTCTGATTTGTTAAAGACCCGATGGAAGGTTTTGGGGTTCAATTAGAACTTCTTACTCAAACTCTAATCCTAGTTATCAAATTGACTTAAAATAAATAAAAACATAAAGAACCTCCACAAGGTAGCCTATTAGACTCTACTTCATTGAAAGTAAGTATGCGAGATCTGATAGCACATTCATTTGACCGTCAACAGAGAGATTCCCATGAAAACCTAGTTTTGAAAGGTATGAAAGATAGAGACAAAGATATTACCTATACATTCCTCCAAAAATGGGAGCATTTGCAAAAACTTAAACCTACTCCACTTGGGTATTAAGTGCTTGAGGCCACTTTGTCTTTGGGACCAAAGGCATACAAATGGTCGAGAACTTTAAAGGAAGCTACTCCACTTGGGTATTAAGTGCTTGAGGCCACTTTGTCTTTGGGACCAAAGGCATACAAATGGTCGAGAACTTTAAAGGAAGCTAACCAATTACCTCATACTTAGGCTCAATTTGAAACAGTTTTCTTGAGAATTGCTTCCTCAAAACGAAATGGATAGAAATTAGGACGATTGGGAGAAGGTCATGCAAGGGGGAGATCTTTGCTGATATATATCTCTAACTATCCTGAAATAATCCTCAACTTGGAAGGAATAGAAATTTTCATAAAACTAGAGGATTTGAAAGGGGGCTAGGTAAGGCTTGTAAAAGGGAAGTAAATAGAAGTGCACCTAAGACACTTGGAGAGGCAATTAAACTTGCATTTATTTATGAAGATAATGTATGTCCTAGTGCACTCACCTATCCCACTGAGACAGAGCCCAAATCTAAGGAACCCGATCCTTCAAAAGTACTGGGAAAATAAAAAAGGAAGATGCGTTTCTACAAAAATGGAAGGTAACATTTTGAAAAGATACAAAAATGTAGGACCAAAGTTGAGTCAAGAAGAGTATGACAAGGGCAAAAAAGAAATGTTGTGTTTCATTGTTTTATCCCTAAGCCATGTTGCTTGGAGTTGCCCACAAAAGAAAATGGGGAAGGAAACAAAAAAGACAGAGATAAGGACAAACAAAAAAGACAGAGATAAGCACAAATGGAAAAAAGAAAAGCAAATCCTTATGGTGCAAACCTTGGAATTAGAAAGCCATGAAAAGTATAAATCTTTTTATTTTTGCACCAAGACATTACACAAGTGTTGTATGTCTACATCAATGTGACAACCTACTTTTGGGCCACATGATCTTTTGAGGATGCATGGGTTAGTGGGTGCAAGTTCGAGCATAGTTGACACGTACGATTAGTATCGTACGACTAGTACGGTACTAATTGTACTAAAAAACTTGATTAGTACGGTGACGTTTAGTACGAAGCAAAAAAAAACATGCATTTTTAAGAGTACGATGCTAGTCAAGACTCAAGACTCAAAGAGGGACATTGGTACATGGGCATTGGGCAAAGATGAATCATGATTCATGAATGATAACACGTCACATGATAAAATAGTTACCACTCAACTTTCAAAATTCAAGTAACAAGTTGCAAAACATAGCTTATAGGAGAGGTGGAAATTGGAATGGCTAGTCATCATAGTTGACACGTACGATTAGTCCGATGACTACTATGGTACGAATTATATATACATATACACACACACACACACACATGTGTGTGTGTGTGTGTGTGTGAAAGAGAGAGAGAGAGACACACAATACGCGTACACACACGTCACAACACATACATAGTACATACACACATAGTACATACATACATACATGCATATTACGTACATATGCAACTAAGTTTGCACAAAAGGGGAGGGGGGGGAATTTGTTCGTTTATCAATACATCTGAGGGATTTTCATGCGTTTTGATCTTAGACGGTGTGACTATCTTTCTATTACTTGTCTGATGAAGTGATACCGCACATCAATGTGCTTTGTGTATGTGCATGAAACATGGTATTCTTAGCTAAATGAATGGCACTTTAGCTATCACAATAAATGCATGGTATGTGCTGCTCCAAACCCAACTCGATAACAAGTTTGCCAAGCCAAATAGCCTCTTTTAAGGCCTCTGTAGTAGCTGAAATATATTTAGCCTCAATAGTGGATAGTGCAACTATCCGTTGTATCCTGGAGCACCATGAAATTACACCACCAGCCAATGTAAACACATACCCGCTAGTGGACTTGCGAGTATCAACATCACCTGGCATGTCTGCATCACAATATCCCTCTAGATGCATAGAACCTTCACCAAAGCATAAGCATTTATCCACTGTACCCTTCAAGTAGCGTAATATATATTTCACTGCTTCCCAATGCAACTTTCCTGGATTTGCCATGTATCTGCTTACAACTCCCACTGCATAAGTAATGTCCATACGAGTCGTGATCATGGCATACATCAGTGAGCCACAAGCTGATGCATACAGTACATCCCGCATAGCATTAATGCTTGCATCATCTTTTGGGCAGTCTCTCTTGCTAAGCTTAACATGAGGAGGCAATGGCGCTCCATACGGCTTAGCATTAGACATATTGAACCTTTCAAGCACCTTTTTAATGTACTTTTCTTGAGACAGGAAGAGCAGATTTCTCTTTCTATCCATTTTTATATGCATATCCAAGATATGCTCTGCATTTCCCAAGTCTTTCATAGAAAAGACTGAATTCAACTATGACTTCAGTTGTTTCAGAGCTTGAATAATCTTTGCAGTTGACGAAGCTGCGAGCGAATCCAGGGGGTGGCCCTGCCTCTAAGGGTCCCAAGGGCACTCGAAGATCCGGGGCACTAATACCCACACACACAAGCAATAAACTAGGGGCACCACCTAGCCAAGGGATGCGGGCTAGGACGCTCAAAGTAACCTCACACACACACACAATCAACTAGGGATCTTTGAGTGCATTCCACAACACTCCCTTCTCACAAACCTCTCTCTCTCTCTCTCTCTCTCTCTCTCTCTCTCTCTCTCTCTCTCTCTCTCTCTCGACTCACTAGGTGCCAAGTGAAGGTGAATGATCCCTCCTTGTTAAAGCAAATGACACTAGCTCATCGCGTGTTTTCTACACATGGCCATAGGGGGACACTCTCTCAACCCCTACACAACAGGCCCAACAAAGAAAACACTCCCACCACCCCGCGTGGCTAGGCCCGTGTCCCAAACTTTAACCAAGTAGAAAACAAGCACAATCACTCAACCAACACAATGAACCAAAGCAAGAGAGAGGAAGAACAAGGATACCATCAAAGATGACAACTCTTCAAGGTGTTGGGCAAAGTCTTGCATTGCCAAAAGGATGCTGTGTTACAAGGGTTGCAAGTGCTCCTTCTCTATAGGATGGTAGGGAAAGTCATGCCAAATGTGGTTGCAATATACAAGGGTTGCAAGTGCTCCTTCTCTATAGGATGGTAGGGAAAGTCATGCCAAATGTGGTTGCAATATAGTAGGGTGCATGTGGACTCACTATGTGCATGTGGACTCACTATGTGCATGCACTTGGCAAAACCCTTCTCTTGGTGTAGAAGAGTTTTCCCCTATTTCACTATGCCTTGTAACTTAGCCCTTCCACTAGCACAATGTGCTTCTAAATGTGCCCTCTCTTCTTCTACTCTCACCCTTCCTTCCCTCTTCCTCTCCCCTTTCTCTTTTACAATGCATGCTCAATGTTGCTTTTATAGACTCTGCTTGCAACTAGGATTAGTAATCCCAACCTAGGATGGGTTAGGCATCTTCTGAGGAGTTAATAAGAGAGAGGGACATCCCCCCTGCTAGAGTAGGAGTAGACACAGACATCCTTAGAATTTACAAGACCTGCTATAGCATGGTCCCCTCATGGAGTAGCATAGGAATTTAAATGTGGTAGGCACACATGGCATGGGTATACATGGGATATGTCATGTCATATAGCATGGCATGGACATACATGGGTACATGAGTAATAAAATGGCCTAAATAGGGTGAAAACCATATATTACATGGGGAATGATGGAAAATAGTGACCCTGAGGTGGCCCGGAGGCTCATAAATATGCTCCAATCCTAGCAATTGCTCAGGGTGGCCCGAGGCTTCTTCACTGTTCCAGCTCATGTTGTGCACGCCCTGGCATGTCGGGTGGCCCGGGATGCCCTCGGTTGGGTCCTCCTTCTTGTTACGCATGCATATGCCCTCATACATGGCCGGGGCACTCCCCAAACCTTGGGCACCCCACACCCATACCTGGTCAATAGCAATTTTGCCATTCTTCATGCCACTTTACATGGAGGCCGACCCCTACATGTGTCTGCTATATATAGAGCCCTTCATCAGTTGATCATA